>NC_056737.1:1728927878-1729647878 GCF_019279795.1 Protopterus annectens | reverse complement strand
TCCACCATACAGGAAAGGTAAAGGGATCATGCGCACATGATGTAGGGATTTATAGTAGTGGGTTGCCATGACAGTGGTAATTGGACGTACTACACAACATAGCAAGTGGAGGACATTGATTGGAGCAGAGGCATCACCTCATCATGTGCATCACCTACAGATTCCATGCTGCAATCTATTCAAAGCAGCTCAATCCATTTACTGGAGAGAGACCAAGAGAGAGAGAGAGAGAGAGAGAGAGAGAGAGAGAGAGAGAAAGATAAAGGCAAAGCCAAATCAAAAAAAAAAAAATAAACAACAAAAAAAAAATACATCCAGCAAACTATCCAGAACAGACATCATTCCCACAACAGGTATGGGAAGTATATATGCATGTAATTGAATGTAGTATTTGGTCCATAATAATGGGATAGATGATGTGGAATGATTTATATGTGCCATCAGGTGTTGTTGTAATGATGTCCAGCTGAACAACTGCTATGGACAATAGTATCTGTCCCTGTGGGTAGTGGGCAATACCCATCAACTGTGCAGATTAACACTGACTGACAAGATGTAAGCCATCATAGTGTGTGTTGTGTACTGCAAGACATGTATATTAGTTTGGCCAATAGCTGGTGGTGGAAGTAATGCCATTATGATGGACACGTGGGTTCCAGAGCCCACCACTTGCAGGACATTCAAGTTAACATGTAATGTAGCATGCAGAAATGCCATAGGTGTGTAATAGGCTTACCTGCAATCTGTCCCTATATATACCCCCTTAATGTTAGGCTGTGTCCACATGTGGAACCTGTCTGTGTTGTAGCAAGGCAGAAGAGTGCAGCTATGCAGGAAGGAGAGTTAGTCTGAATGCACCCCGTATATATATATATAGATATATATATATATATATATATATATATATATATGTATGTATATGTGTATGTATGACCCGGGGTGGGTCCCACATGTGATGATGTGGCCTGGTAACATGGTCTGATGAGGTGGGAGAGGTGACTCTGCTGGCAACTGTTCCCTAAACATGCTATTGTGTCACTGTTATAGAACATATGTGGGCAGTAATAGTCTACACACTCCCGGATCATGTCCAACAGCATGCATAGATATCCCCAATAACACATAACAACAGATGTGCAGCAATAACATAGCAAACAGACCACATGCATATATGGAACCATAGTGGCCCTTACAATGGAATGCAGGTGGCATTGTCCATAACAGGCCAGCAATGATAGTGTCCCCACAGGGAACATGGCTACAAACACATAGCACAAAGTGTGGTACAATACGATATATGTCCCAATGGTAGGTATTCTGTAGCCATACCTATTGAGTTGTGTGATCAGATTGTTGTTGCAGATATGGTGGGGGGGAGACAGAGATGTGTATTAAGAACTATGGTAACCTTGCTGTATGATTTGCTCAGACCTGTTTCCATCTTTATGTCTTTCAGGCAAGATGTCACATGAGAGACTCTCTGTCTATACAGTGGATGAAAATGAGGTCATTATCACACACCTGCTGCAGCACTACCAGGTGTTGTTCAGCAGAACAACCCATGAGCAGCAGGAGCAGATTGCCCTGTAGAACAATCTTGTCCACAGAGTAAATGATGTCGACCTGCATAACCACAGTTATGAGCAAGTCTGGCATCATTGCAGTTATCTGTTTCGCAGTGCCCATCGGCATGCTGCTGCAGTCCGGGGGATCACCTTGCAACAGGGGGAGGTCATGCCATCAATCCCCCCTGACACGTTTTGAGGAGCTCCTTGCCAGCCTCGTGGCACCTGCCCACCTGCACACACAACAACTGATGGAGAGTATAGTGGAGGTGGGTGCTACCCACACACTGGCAGAGGAGCATGCAGGTAAGGCCACAGGGCACATCAGTAGATCACTGTTGCAAATCCATCTGGATCTATACAGGTAGATCATGCATATATGAGATGATATATATATATATATATATATATATATATATATATATATATATATATATATATATATAGTCTGTTGCTGCGTAGTAGTAATAAATAGATGTGCATAAGCTGTAGTAGTGTGGGTTTGTACTGTTGATGTACTGTAATGCTGCACCCACCCTGTACCAATGTCACAGGTGTGGCTACTGACATCACATCTCTCACACACTTATGTAGGTCCCACTGGTATACCTCCAAGGCAGCAGCATGTAGCTGGTGAGTATGTTTTTTATTCAGGCTTGCCAATACACTGGTCATGTTATGGCTATGGTATATTCCATGCACACATTTAACACACCTACCCATAATGCATGCCATACATGTTCACATATTGTTGCTGTTAACTGAACTGCATCACAGTGTTGACCATGATGGTGTGTCTGAAGTGTATGTCAGACTCCTGCAATATAACTAACATCCAGCCAATGCAAAATGTGTCCACAGAGATGAACATAATGGTGGAAAAAATGGCCTACAGTAGGGGCATGTGTGAAACATCACCCTTATACAGTGTTACAACAGTGTATATACCAGTATTACAATGGCAACTGTTACAGATCTACACTATGGCATATCATAATACTGTGGTCCACAATGCTTACAACCTGCAATGTGGTCCCAACATGAGCAATGAGTGCGTAATATGGAATCGTAAGTTACGGCAGCAAATATGGGGAATACATGCCTTCACAAACACTGGAAGCATATGTGTGCACACACTCCAGATAAAATATAGTGGAAGCAGCTGTTGAGGTACTGACTGCATGCATTTGTCATGGAAATACACCTTCCAGCAAGTACATGTCCCCAATGTCACACCAAGTATTGGTCTGCTGTCCAAGACATTTGACCATCAAATGTGCACACTTACCTGCAACAGAGGCTGCCATGGCTTGCACACATCTTACATGACATGGTGTGGGCCCCATACCCAACAGGTAGCACCAAGGAGCTGGACATGTAGCCATACCTCACCATTGCATATACCATGGCAAACAGTGCAGACAATCATTTATGTGGCAAGTATGTAGGGGACAGGAATGATGTGGAAAATAAACAGATGGCCATCCAAGACAGATGATGTTACATGTAGCAAACTGGTCATGCAGTCTGCCTAGTAACATGCCACAACACTGAGGGGGTTGCAGGAATGTCTAGCAAGTACTGGCTGTGCAGACCCGTGTCAGCAATTGCCTGGACTCTGTAAACGTGTGGCCTATGGGTTAGGGTAATCAGATGTGACAGTTGTACCACAGGAAACATCAGCCAGGCCTCACTACAGGTAGCGTATGCATAACAGAAGAGGTCCCCAAAAGGCATGCATTGCAATGTGTACTGGTGCACCATGACCACAATGGAAACCTACAGACAGTATTATGTAAGATACATGTGCTGCACAACCAATGCCTCACCCCACCTCAGGCCTACCACCACCATCTGTACTGTGCTGGTGCCAGTGTACACCTGTATGTTTGCCATTCATTAGCTGGGACTAGGCTGTTACACGTGGTGTTCAGTGTTTGGGACGCTGCAAACTGACACACATGTGTAGGCCATAGTTGTCAAGCATCTGCAAAAAGGCTGAAGGTGGGGAGAGGCTGTCATCATGACACACCAGTGCACTGCAGCAGGGATTCAAAGGATGCTATGAATGGCTGTATCTGCACACAGTCAGTGTCCGGAACTGTGGCAGACGTAACCCTAACTCCACAGCAATAGTGACGGCAGTGTGTGAACTCCAAGGGATGTGCACATGAGTTGACCTTGCAATCATGCAGAGTTGTGGAACGTGTAGGGCAGACTGACCATATACTGGCAAATGCAGATGGCCCATGGTAGTATACCCCTGCCAGGAATAGTGACTGCTGAAGTACACATAACAGTAGGTGCAACAAACCATCATGATAAAGGCATGCACACATATGCACCCACGAAGTTTATGCATCTAAATCAGCATCAGCACAACTAACACATTTGCTTGACACTGCATTTGATTGTACAGGACATATGACACATATCAGGCTGATTTAATGTTAACATATGCAGTAATGGATCCCATGGCATATCAAGGAAGAGGGTGTCATATCAATAAGGGTGTGTACACTTCCCATAGCCATGGTAAGGTCTGACAGTTGTCAGTGTAATAGTATCGTATTGGTCATACATGTACCACTGATGATGACATCTGTAAATCAGACATCAGGCATTCACAAATTATATCTGTCCATGTATCATCCCAGGTATGTGTCAGACAAACACATAGGGGCTGTGAGCATTAGAGCAGAGATATCTGACACAGTAATACACATTCAGCAATGGTGTGTACACCTGTGAGGTATGGTGCACAGTCCATGGCAGGGTGCTGAACAGGTGCACAGCAATACTGTGTCCATATGCAGTGTTTTCCACCTACTAACACAGCTTATGCATCACACACATGTATACTGTTGCTAGCATGGATTGACTATAGCTGCACGGCATGCTGTTGAGTAACATATGTTATGCATGTTGACAGATGGTAATGGGAGGTCTGTGTGTAATATCTTCGTGCAACCTTATCTGTAAGTGTGTGTGTGGGTGGGGGGGGGTTATTTTGTCTGCAAGTGCAATCTGGTGGAGTGGAGGGGGGGGTTGATGCATGTAGGATGTGTGTGTGTATGTCTGTGTGTGTGTTTGTGTGGGTGTCCATGTATGCACATGCGTGATTGTGGGGTTGTTTATACGTCAGTACTTCCCTTTGGAATCGTGCAGTACATGGACATGGACTGACACATGAGACACCAGGAATACTTGTCTGATATGTAATCTCAGGACAGCTGTAAGTATAATAAGGTCTGCAGCATGGAACATGCATTAAGAGGGAAACTAGACACCAGGTATACTGTTAAAATTGCAATCAGCAGAAAGTTGAAAGACTACCCACATATGCAGCACTACAGATGCATTGGGGAATTACTAGACAACACCAATGAGTGTATCCCAAATATTACTATTGTCCACATAATAAGTTGATTGAGCAACAGATCTTGCATCTACTGAGCAATAGTTACGTGTGACACTCCAGTGCGTGACATTATTGAGTGACTGTAGTACCCTCTAACATATGGGTACCATGCTGACGATGTCCGGACATACCAAGGGTGAACACTGGATGACAGCAATGAGTCCCTGTAAAACCTACTCCAATCAAGTCAAAGAGGTAATGGAGAAAGAGGTCATGTTTTGTGATCACTTGTCTAGGCAATTAGAAGAATGATACGTTAATGACTGGGATTAATGAGTGTAAGTTTCCATGTGTGATGCAGGATGGTGAACATACGTGAATAAACTTGGGACAGTCTGTGAACTCAGGGACAGGTAGGTATTATGGTGGAATGGCAGGGTGTGTGTGTGTGTGTGTGTGTGTGTGTGTGTGTGTGTGTGTGTGTGTGTGTGTGTGTGTGTGTGTGTGTGTGTATGCACTGTTGTTAAGCAATGCCATACAGGTCTTAAAGTGCATTTCTTGTTTTCCCATCACAGGTGGTGAGGTGGGTCAGGGTCCCTTCTGCATGCAATCTAATGTTAGTGTCCATACAGACACTGAAAATGATGATAGGTGTGTTGAGGCACAAGCGAGGTTGTCAGAGGCTGAAACTGCACCATAGTTTGACATCCCCTGTTATCCATGCCATCCCCACACACAGTCACAGTGCCTATAGATACCCCATCACCAGTGGCCATAGCAGAGGGACAGTTGGTGGTTGGTGGCAGTGCATGGGACAGTGTGGCATATATGGCTGCTGTGTCTAGACGCAGCAGGCATAGCCGGATGTCTGTCAGGGTACCACATAGGTAGATGTACCAAGGTGCTCATGGGAGGGCCACTGGTCATCGTGCCCCTGGCAGAAGTGCCACATCTGGTACCACCAGATGCATGTTTCAGGCTGACATGGGAGCGCAGGCACCTATGGAACTGTAGACCAGACAGGGTCTGAGGTTGCAGAGGGCTGCTTTTTCATCTGTAAGTGACAACATCCATGATCTTGCTGGTGCCCTCTGTGATTATACAGAGGTCATGGATAGATGATTGGGTGTGATGGTGGGCCTTATCAACCGTGGATTTTCCATGCTAGAGCATGTGGTGGGAGTAGGCCAGCAACACCAACATCTGGTGGTCAACGTAGACATGCAAGGACACCAAGCCATTCCCGTAGTGGCAGTACCAGCCCCAGCACTGCAGGGGGGGCACTGTCCACACCACACCACAGCAAGCTACAAACATGTGGCCCTGGCCAGTCCCAGGAGGGACCTGGTTCCAGTGGACATATGTCATCATCAGGGGAGAGTAGCATATTGAGGCTTGTACCTGGATGTGCCCATGAAACCCCTGGCAGGCACAGTTTGCGTGTCTGTGGCTGGATGCAGTGAACTGCAGACCCTGCCAGATATGGTTTGCAGCTGTCCAAGAAACACCTGTATAGGGAAGCCACATGGCAGAATTATGTGCATGCATACCCACACACAATACAAACACACCTAGGGCAACCCCATACCTACACACACCACATCACCACAGCCATATCAGTAACTTATACCCCTCACTCACACACATGGTGTCAAACGTATGGCCCACCCTAGGTTTCTGGCAAACCAACAACACATCCTGTGCATATGATGATACTTGTGCCACATCCCTGTCATCCATAACATTGATGCAGGGACAGGCTAATATCATTCTGATGCACACGGTGACTGTACTACAGTGTACCAATATACTGCTGTGTAACATGCTGTCAGCAGTAATGTTTAATGTTTACATGTCAGGTAGTGTAGCTGTCCAGCCATGATGCATTATAGCTGTTAGTAACACTGCATGATTGTGGTCTCCATAATATTATCCATTTATGTTGAAGGTGTACATGTGTCAGCAGTAGGATGGTCTGCTGTCATATCTCACAAGGGGTATAGCACTGTGGTGACACCATGGCTGCACCATATCCTGGGTACACTTGAACACATCTCACAGTTTTGTATAACAGTTACTGCCTGTGCCACATGGACAGATGACCCCCTGGGACATGTATATTCTGCAACCTGAAGTAGATCCCTCCACATATACGCACACTCTTACTTGGCAACACAGGAACTAGACCCCTACCAAGGTATATAGTGCTACTGATGTGTGTGGCTTTAATTGCACACACCACATAGCGTTTAGGATGAGGTGTGTTCCAGGTTATATGTTACATGCAGATCATCCCCAGGCATGTACAGTATGGTAATGGGGGTTGTAAATAGACAATACATAGTGTGACATACCATCATATACACATTAACAAACATAACAGTCAGACACACATCTGAGAGACCTGGGCCTATCAGCGCTAACTAACTTGTCACTGTGTCCAATGTGTTACAGGTAGGCTGCACACAGCACATGCATAACTGGGCTGGATAGTGTTATCAGTTACCTGTATGGTTGATGGTGACAGTGGTCACCATACAGTGGTACATGGGACATGTACCGGGGGTACCATGGTGTAATGACAGTATAACTACAATGAAAAGCTCCTACAAGTACGGCAGGTGCACATCCCCAAATTACTAAGTCCACAAAAAACACACAAGCCACTCAAAGGCATAAGGTGTATACAAGTAAAAATAATTTATTGAAGCATATATAGGCAAAACAGACCAGTTTCAGACCAGTTTCAGCCCAGTTCTTAAGCCTTCCTCAGTGTAAAAATAAGTCACAAAAACAAGCCTTTTATGCTTAAAGATCATCACATGATACAAAAAGAATCCCCCATGGTTGGCTAGTTATAAATGTTCATTAAGACCTGGGGGGATAATTCTCCCAGCTTAATAATCCACTTTTTTTCTTTCTTGTTAAGCATATCATGCCAGCCAATTTTATTAGCCCAGTCCCCACTTTTCCTGTCAATAATGGTAAACCTGAAAGATGCTGTAGAATGGGTCAAGGAATATTTATATAATGCATTATTGTTTTTATTTTAATCTAACATCATTTAAGTGTTCAGATTTTATTATCCTGACAGGGTGAGTCTGTCCTATATAAAAAGCGGAACACGTACAGGTAGCTAAGTAAATAACCCAATTGGTTCCGCAGTTGGCCAGAAACCTAATATCAAAAACCAACACAGTATTTTTACTAGTAAACTGTTTGGACTTAACCACCCTATCACAGTGTACACAATGACCACATGGAAAGCACCTCTGCAACAAATCTCCAGTTAAAGTAGTTTGTGATGATTCTCCCAAAGTTATCCCTTGTTTATAGTGATTAAAGTAGGATCCCATGGTTTTACCCCTACATTAAGAACATCGGCATTTATCTTTTAAGAAGACAGATAATCAGTCATCTGCTAACAATATATTCCAATGTTTGTTTACTATATCTAACAAAATATTGGTATTATGTCCATAGGTGGTAATCAGTCTAAGTTCAGATGATCCTGATTGTTGTCTATCCCTATATGTCAAAAGATCATTCCTATTAATGGAAGATGCAAAGTTACTTGCTGAAAGTATTATGCCTGTTTTGTACCCATGGGATTTGAACCTATTAATAAGGTCCAACTTGTAACTTTCATATTTCTGAGGGTGGGAGCAAATGCATCTAATGTTGCAAAAACTGTGATTTCGGAATGTTGCATGTAACATGGGGTGGGTGAAAGCTGAAGTCGTGTAATAATGAGTTATATTGTGGATACTTATGGAAAACCTGGGTATCCAGAGTGTGGTCTGAATTCCTTGTGATGAGAACATCCAAGAAAGTAATTTGATGAACATCATAATTGACAGTAAACTGGATCCCCCACTTATTACCATTAATGTATTCCATAAATTCACACAAGTATCCCTCGTCAGCTTTCCAAATCATCCAGCAATCATCGAGGTAGCGTCTCCACATATCAATTTCCCAAGGTATAGATTGTGAGATACATCATATATCAACTGTTCTTCCACATAGGCCATAAATAGGTCGGCATATATGGGGGTGAAAGACGCCCCCATAGCCATACCCTGAACCTGCCAAAAACATTTCCCATGATAATAAAAAGTATTCTTGGTAAGAACATGTTCGGCAAGGCCAATAAGAAATGTATTAAAGCCTGGTGTATAGAGCTCGGCTTGATAAAGCCAATGTTCAAGACCCAACAAACCCACCCAATGGGGAATATTGATATATAGAGACTGAAATTAACTGCAAAAATTCAGTTGTGTCCTGAATACGAGCTCTGACATATTTAAGAAGTGGCCAAAGATGTATAGTTAGAAAATGTGACAAGGGTTCAGTAACCGATCCACACCCATATACAACTGGTCTACCCGGGGGGGTCCTGTAGGTTCTTGTGGATTTTTGGTAACAAATATAAAAATTGATGCCTGGAGTCAGGGACAGTAAGATGGTACAAAGTGGATTGGGGAATGATCCCTTCATCCTTAGCCAACAAAAGATATTGATCAATTTCCTGTTTAAATCTTGGACCATTTCTTCAACATCTTTGACACAAGCTGAAATGCAGCTTTTAAATAAAGGACTCAACTTTGTACCAGCATTTTTTGTTTCGGAGGATTCATTATCATAAGACATTATAGATTTTTGTTGTTTACACAATCTTAGACTATACTTTGACTTTGGTTCTAATACTGTTGACTCTGATAGTTTCAGATTTCACAAGTCTACATTTATGCCACCCATGCATCCTTCAGTTCATTTATTTCAACATATGGTTCTCAAAGATCTACATTTTCAGTCGCAAGAGTTTCAGATTAAATCACATAACCTTTCGAGGATTGAACAACAAATTATTTGTGATTTACAATGAAATCAGGATTTAGTTATTTTACCCGCTGACAAAGGGGGTGCAATAGTAGTTATGGATTGGTGCAAATATGATGCCGAGGCCAGGAGACAATTGAACAATGGCCAGTACTATATGTACATGCCCTTGGACCCTGGTCCAAGATTTAAACAGGAAATTGATCAATATATTTTGTTGGCTAAGGATGAAGGGATCATTCCCCAATCCTCTTTGTACCATCTTACTGTCCCTGACCCCAGGCATTATTTTTTATATTTGTTACCAAAAATCCACAAGAGACTACAGGACCCCCCCTCCCCCAGGTAGACCAATTGTATCTAGGTGTGGATTGGTTACTGTACCCTTATCACATTTTCTAACTATACATCTTCGTCCACTTCTTAAATATGTCAGAGCTCATATTCAGGACACAACTGAATTCTTGCAGTTAATTTTGGATATCCAACTTGAACCGGGGTGGTTGTGATGCACCCTTGATGTAGCGTCTCTATATACCAATATTCCCCATTGGGCGGGTTTGTTGGGTCTTGAACATTGGCTTTATCAAGCCGAGCTCTATCCACCAGGCTCTAATACATTTCTTATTGGCCTTGCCGAACATGTTCTTACCAAGAATACTTTTTATTATCTTGGGAAATGTTTTTGGCAGGTTCAGGATATGGCTATAGGGGCATCTTTCACCCCCATATATGCTGAACTATTTATAGCCTATGTGGAAGAACAGTTGATATATGATGTATCTCACAATCTATACCTTGGGGAAATTGAAATGTGGAGACGCTACCTCGATGATCTGGAAAGCTGATGAGGAAAACTTGTGTAAATTTATGGAATACATTAATGGTAATAAGTGGGGGATCCAGTTTACTGTCAATTATGATGTTCATCAAATTACTTTCTTGGATGTTCTCATCACAAGGAATTCAGACCACACTCTGGATACCCAGGTTTTTTGCAAGTATCCACAATATAACTCATTATTATACGCCTCCAGCTTTCACCCACTCCATGTTACATGCAACATTTTGAAATCACAGTTTTTGTGCATTAGAAGCATTTGCTCCCACCCTCAGAAATATGAATGTTACAAGTTGGACCTTATTAATAGGTTCAAATCCCATGGGTACCAAACAGGCAGATACTTTCAGCCAGTAACTTTGCATCTTCCATTAATAGGAATGATCTTTTGACATATAGGGCTAGACAACAATCAGGATCATCTGAACTTAGACTGATTACCACCTATGAACATAATAGCAATGTTTTGTTAGATATAGTAAACAAACATTGAAATATATTGTTAGAGGATGACAGATAATTTTCTTACCATAGGGGTAAAACCATAGGATCCCACTTTAATCACTATAAACAAGAGATAACTTTGGGAGAATCATCACAAACTACTTTAACTGGTGATTTATTGCAGGGGTGCTTTCCATGTGGTCATTGTGTACACTGTGCTAGGGTGGTTAAGTCCAAACAGTTTACTAGTAAAAATACTGGGTTGGTTTTTGATATTAGGTTAATGGCCAACTGCAGAACCGATTGGGTTATTTACTTAGCTACCTGTACGTGTTCTGTTTTTTATATAGGACAGACTTCTCACCCTGTCAAAATAAGAATATCTGAACACTTAAGTGATGTTAAATTAAGAAAACAGTAAAGCGTTATATAAACATTCCTTGACCTATTCTACAGCATCTTTCAGGTTTACCATTATTGACAGGATAAATGGGGACCGGGCTAATAAAATTAGTTGGCATGATATGCTTAACAAGAAAGAAAAGAAGTGGATTATTAAGTTGGAAGGATTATTCCCCCCACCCCGGGTCTTAATGAACATTTATAACTAACCAACCATGGGGATTCTTTTTGTATCATGTGATGATCTTTAAGCATAAAAGGCTTGTTTTGTGACTTATTTTTACACTGAGGAAGGCTTAACAACTGGGCCGAAATTGGTCTCTTTTGCCTATATATACTTCAATTTTTACTTGTATACACTTTATGCCTTTGAGTGCTGGCCTGTGTGTTTTTTGTAATGACAGTATATCCAGCACCCACACCTCACTGTGGATATTGTACGCACTGGAACCCATGATCACACTCTGACATATCCACCATCACACATTGACCAGGACTGCAATACAACCCATTGTCCATCCCAAGAGTGCTACTACAGGGACATGCATAGAATGCACATGCCACAGGCATAGTAGGGTGATGCATTGTCATGCCTCTCCTATGGGCAGCAACATCACTATCCCTAATACTGTGTGTCAATGCATATTGTAATAGGAGTATGTGGCCTCAGAATGCTGTACCCTACATATATACACATGCACACATACACACACTTGCCAGAACTCAGTGGGTATCCCATGCCTATCAACCCATTTGTACAACAGTGTTGTGCTGGTACTGTAAGGCTCTAGTAGCTTTTAGGGAGAAGTGCATAACAAGGTACATGTAACGTCCAATACAGCAACAGCCACATCTAACTATGGCAATGGGTGTTGCAGTGGTTGTGAAGGGCCTCATGGTATTCCTAACTAAAGGTGTACTAACACACAGACACTGATATCCTCAGTAATGCACACATACACATTTGTCAGTACTAGGGTGCATCGCTGCAGGTGTTCACAGGTGTGTACCTGGCTATTGTACATGGAGAGATGGGAAGTGTAGGGAATGTTTGTACAGTGGTATCATGCCACCTGCCATGTGCCAGCAGGCAATCTATCTACAGACACCACTGTGGTGACCCTCAGGGTGAGAGTGACATGCATCAGCCAGTCCTCTGGGTGTCTCCTGCAAATGGCCAGTGAGGTGCTCCAGTTGACATGTATGCAACATCTATTACACAACATGCTTAGTGTCTGTGTTGGAGACCTGTACCCAAGCATGTTCTGTTGAATGTGGTAGTGTAGTGGAGGTACCCATGGCATGTGGTGCATACAGGGTGTTATGTCCTATCTGTGCCAGTTATAGCACAACTGGGCAGACATGTCAGTGTCAGTCAAGCATAGGTTGCCTGTATGTATCCAAGCTGGATACCTGACATCTGCACATCAGTAAAGGGACTGACAGACATCAGCTCACCAACTAGCTATGCAGTAGGATGAATGTATTGACAGATAGATGTCTGACACCGATAGGTATGCCATTACTACATGTTGGCAGCCCTCACTGACATGTGCTATACAGACAGTAGTCTACAGTTAATTTCCACATGTCAGATCATTATCCAGTAGGAAATATATAATGTGACACAGCTCACACACCAGGAACATGACACTGAGGACTCAGAGTCCATATATGCATGCAGGAGCGTTTGTTGCCAGTACTACAATTAACAATCTACTCTTGCTTCGTAAAGCACTGTCAACAGTAGTAATGTCATGATACACTACATGCCAGTGTGATTGCACATAACCTTGGATACTACCCTTGTATGTAACACATTCACATGGATAAGAGTGTTGTACATGTCATATACATACTTAAATGTCCCAGACAGGAGACTCACATCCCTTGCTACTGTACTGACAGCACATAGACACAAGTTATGTACATGGAATTAAATACACTTATTAAAGATGTCATTACCCTGATATTTTATCAGACTGGAATGTGAGCACTGGTTACCAGGGCTGAGCCATGCTTAGCAGGTTTCAGCATTGCTGCAATATAAATGTTAAGCAGATTTGTGCACTGCTAAGCGAAGCCTACAGGTATAAGTGCCTGTACGTTTAACCGTACGTTAGCACCACTTACCATCATGCAAACACACTTAAAGCTGCTCAAAACTGCCTTAACCACTCTGGCAAACAGCCCTTGCAAGACTTGAACCCAGGACCCTGTACACTATAGTCACAACAGTTAACCACTACACCACGACAACTGTGAAGACAGTTGTTTTTCCAATACATCTGTCAGTAGACATATTGAATGGTATTGAACAATTGCTGTGACTTCTGCAATTGTATAGTACATGTTAGTGATATTACTGTTGCATCACATATGTTTACACATGACAAGGATATAGATATATACACATATAAATTAATATAAATGTATTTATACACATCTGTATAGTGCATCATATATATGGCCATTTATAGATATGTATATATATATATATATATATATATATATATATATATATATAGATATATATAGATATATATATATATATATAAGTATATAAACATAAATAGATATATATATATATATATATATATATATATATATATATATATATATATATATATATATATATATATATGTGCATATATATATCTATATATCTGAATATGTAGACATATATATGTGTATATATATATATATATATATATATATATATATATATGTGTGTGTGTGTGTGTGTGTGTGTGTGTGTGTGTGTGTGTGTGTGTGTGTGTGTGTGTGTGTTTGTATATGTATATATATGTACATATATATCCATATATGTATGTAACTATGTATATGTCTATATATATATATATATATATATATATATATATATATATATATATATATATATATATATATATATATATATATATATATATATATATATATATATATATATATATATATATATATATATATATATATATATATATATATATATATATATATATATATATATATATATATATACACACACACACACATATATGTTTACCATATGTCGAGAACATGGAGTGGAGTCATACCTCAGCACAAATAGTCTCAACCTCTTAGTGCAAGGGGATGTCATGTATGTATAACAGGTATATATGTAGACTGTTGCTACTGTAACAGGGTTTGTCTTAACAGACATGTTGTGTGTGGGAGGTCACATCTGTTATTGACATATACGCCATCAGTTACTGACAGACATCCTAAGGACATCATAGTACAGTACCACTGATAGCACAGTAATGATCCTGTGGACTACAGCAGAGATATGACCAATACAAGTGGACAGTCTGGCACACTCTGGTCAGTCCAGATGTATACACAGATCCCCTTAGTGCGAGACATGTGGACCAAGCCTGATAATGTGGATGTTAACAGCCATGTGCATGGGTATATCACATAAATACTGGACTACATATGCCCACACAGTTTAAGCATTCACACACTCCTGTCTGTCCTGACACATAATAACTGGTGATGCAGAGGTCACATGGCCACATACTACCCACTAGTTAGTGACATACATCTGTACAGCATCCCACAGCTTTGTCAGAAATACACAACAGTTATGTTATCCCGGCAGCAATACATCTTGCAAATATCTGGACATAACATCACACTGGGTAATTACACTAAGCTGCTAGGCATGTAACAAAGCACTGTGCAAACTACAGGCAGACTTCCACAACACTGACCTACATTTCATATGAGGGAATACACATCTACCTTCATATATAGCAGGCTCTACAGGCATGTCACAGCACAGAATAACAGACAACTGTGTGAAAGTGCATACCCACCACCAATGTGAATACAGCCACAGCCACATATGGTATGCAAGCTTAATATTACACTATATGGACTGTCTGATCAACACCATCCTCGTATGCGCCCCTCACACACTAACCCTACATATACTGGGTCATGACCCAGTTGGTATAATGTCTGTCTGTGGTATGGGACACGTGTGTGTTTGACCCTACAAACATGTGAGCCGATAGGGTACCATACACTGGAGCAGCATGTAACATCAGATAGAACAGGACCAAGAACAATGACATCTACCACAGTCTGTACACCAGGCCAAGGTACGTGTTTGCAATACACATACTGTCAACAATCACCATAAGTACACAGACTCCACTACTGTACACACAACCACAGAATGCCCAGGTTATGTCCTCAGAAATAACCCCTACTATACATAACATGTCTAGCAGTCTGATATCTGACTAACTTGTTATCAGGTATGGTCTCAATATATAATGGTGCACAGAACATATGCACCTCTTACTGCATGACATATGTACAAAGGTTGACAGACTTGTGGCTGGAGCCACAAACACTGGGCCAATATTGGCATGTTGCTGTGATACCCTCATACATTTACTGTTGTAACAGGGTTTGTTGTGACATATGTCCTGTGAGGGATATGAAGTCAGTAACTCTCATGGCTGTCACCATGTACTGACTGCAATCCTCAGACTATGCTTCTGCAATTCTAAGATAGGTGAACTGTGAGTAACACAAGACACATGAAACTCCAAACACTGGCCAGTCTTCAGATAACCCTACAGGTGGGTGTTTCCTCAAAACACATAACACTGTCATGACAGGTATTAAATCATGTAGACCAGCCATATCCACACAAACCCTGTTAAACCAGCATTACTCCAAAGGCAGAAGAGCAACACTTACATTCTGTAGTCATGTCTGAAACATCTCCCTCCTGTTTGTTGGCCTGTCTCCACAGTGTATGTTGTTAGAGGTATATCCAACTACCATCTGTGCTGCTGTTTGCCAAACACTGACATGAAGTCTTGCTCACAGTGAATGAAAAGGGCCAACACCCACATGATGTTCCTAGTTATAGGAGTGTGTTTCCATGCAGTTGGCTATGGGAATGTTACCACAGCTGTCCCACATGCAATCAGCTAGTGGGGGACTGCAAATCATGCAGAGGCCATCAGCTGATCATGAGCATCCCTTACGAAACACAAGCTGCTGGCTAAGCAAAGCAGGTGTACTTTTCCACATCCACCAGAGTGGGAGTGAGAGAGATAGACAGAGACAAAGTAAGACAGGAAGGGGGTGGGTGAGTAAAACCTAAACATGTTTGTGTCACACACTTACCCATACAGGGTTTTAAACAACTGCCTGACTATGTATTGCTATCACATGTCTATGCAGTTATTGCATGTGCCACAGAGCTTATATTTTGGGAGTTGTCCAAAGGTATATTCGATGGTGAGTGACATCCGCAACAGTGATAAAGGAGGGATAAGGTAGGTGTAGTACACGTGCCTGTCCACATGAACAGGTGTCAAATTTGACACAGCCACACTCTCTCAGGGACTCACACACATTATCACAGTTGGCAGGGTCAGGCTTACACTTCCTAACTAGCTAGTTTGCCACAATACAGTAAAACACAGGTATCACATGCACCACAGGGGTTATCAGGATGATATATGGGCAAAGGGTATGCCAGGGTGTCTGACATCAGAAGGCATGTTTCAGTAGGCCAATGGGAGGTGTAGTGAGTGTGAATGGTGTCCAAATCATTATACTCCACACACACACACACACACACACACACACACACACACACACACACACACACACACACACAGACACAGGTTGCCAGTACTGAAATGCATGGGTGCATTGCTTCACAGGTGTGTAGTAGCTGACTGTGCCAGAAGGCTGTACAAGGCTAGGTAAAGGGTATACCTTGGCATCAGGCCACATGACAATGGTCTGCTGTGTGGCTTAGGGGTGTAGTGTCTGGATTGGCCCACACATGTGGGTATTGTATTCACCATCCAGTCATCTGGGTTACTATTGTGGGTGGCCAGTGCTGTGCAATCCTTGCCATGTATTTATTCTATAGTCCATGACATGGATGGTGTCTGGGATGTCCACACATCCCACATACATGTTCTGTGACATGTGGAAGTGTACTTGGGGGTGTCTGAGGCATGTTGTGAACAAAGATTGTTATCATCAGAAGTGCCATTCCTGGCCTCATGTGGTGAGAACAGGCAATGGACACCAAGTTGACCCTGCACCTACACTGATAGCATGATATAGGTATTCCCAGGTGTCAGTGGCATCTGTCCATACAGGGCATGTGTATAAGGCATGGTATGTCCTTTGTGAGTTACATTTGCTGGCACTACAGTTGTTACAGGCGTCCAGTAGGGAGCATAGTGAAGGAGCACTGTATGCAATTATGCACCTATTATAGGGATGGTACAGGGTTCCATGCCCTCTGTAGTCCACTGCAATCACACTATGGTTACTATCTGTGGGCAATATGCAGGGAACTACCAACATAGTGGTTGTTGCCTAGCTGAGTGTGTTTGTGTATGAAATATGGGTTGAGAGTATTCTCTGGGTAATACAAGGGTTGCCTAAATTGTTCGCCAGGCCTTGATGTCACATGTAGGGGTATGGATTGTCTACCCCAGCCTCTCTGCTGTTTTACAGCTATTATCCTTGTAAGGTGGACATTGTGACATATAATAGGCCCACCATATAAGAAATTTGCAAAACCCACTCCACAATGGGTCCAGTTGTTACACACTCACAGCCACCTCCACACAGGATACGAATGACAAACACAAACACCAAGTCTCACAGTTGTCATGTCTGGGATTAGAACTCCTACCTAACTAGTACATCACACTATAGCATTACACCATTATAGGATATGCCACGGAGATTACTGGACTACTTCTTCCCCAAAGTTGTATTTCAAAGTGAATGACATCAGCAGGCTTGCCAAAGAAGGGCTATGGAGGTTGTAGTGACTGTGAATGGCCTCAAAAGCATTGCTCCCTACACAGGCAAACAAACACACAAATGTTTATACTTGCCATGGCTGGAAATAGAACTCCTACCTAACTAGTTTATCACACTACAGCATTACGCAGTTATAGGATGCTCCATAGAGATTACTGGGCTACTCTTTCCCCAAAGGTGTATTTCAAAGTGAATGACATCAGCAGCCCTGCCAAAGTAGGGCATTTGAAATTGTAGTGAGTATGACTGGCCTAAAAAGCATTGATCCCTACACAGACCAACAAACACAGACACAACCTTTACACTTGCCATGTCTGGAAATAGAACTACTACCTAACTAGTTTATCACACTACAGTATTATACAGTTATAGGATGCGCCATGGAGATTACTGGACTCCTCTTTCCCCAAAGGTGTATTTCAAAGTGAATGACATCAGCAGCCCTGCCAAAGTAGGACATTTCTTTAATTGTAGTGAGTTTGAGTGGCCTAAAAAGCATTGATCCCTACACAGACAAACAAACACACAAACCTTTGCGCTTGCCATGTCTGAGAATAGAACTCCTACCTAACTAGTTTATCACACTACAGCATTATGCAGGTATAGGACATGCCACAGAGATTATTGGCATACTCCTTTCCCAAAGGTGTATTTCAAAGTGAATGACATCAGCAGCCCTGCCAAAGTAGGGCATTGGAAATTGTCGTGAGTGTGACTGGCCTAAAAAGCATTGATCCCTACATAGACAAATACACACACAGTTGCTACATCTGGAATTAGAACTCCTACCTAACTAGTACACCACAATACAGCATTACACAGTTATAGGATGTGCCACAAAGATTACTGGGCTACTCCTTGCTCAAAGGTGTATTTCAAAGCAAATGACATTAGCAGCCCTGCCAAAGTAGGGCATTTGAAATTGTAGTGAGTGTGATTTGCCTAAAAAGCATTGATCCCTACACAGACAAACACACACAGTTGCCACATCTGGGATTAGAACTCCTACCTAACTAGTACATCACACTACAGCATTAAGCAGTTATAAGATGCACCACGGATATTTCTGAGCTACTACTTCCCCAAAGGTGTATTTCAAGGTGAAGACATCAGCAGGCTTGCCATAGTAGGACTATGGGGAGTGCAGTGTGTGTGCATGGGCCATAACCCATTCATCTAGAGACAAACACACAACACTCCGGCACACACAGGTTTATATTCCACAGGTATGTGTATACAACTGCTAGATGACTACTGACTTGTACAGTCATATTACACAGTTAGCACAAGCACCACAGACACTATAGTGCTGAGGGATACCAAAGGCAAATGTCTACAGTGATTGACATTTGCAGATCATGTGGTTTTAGCCAATTGAATGTGTGCTGGGTGGGACAAGCCTCATGATGGTAGGCTCTTTGTCACTGTCACTTTCTTCCACACATCTATGTATGTGTATTTTTGGCCTATTATATTGTGTTGTCCTTGGATATATGTGTGTATTCCTATCCAATGTGTGTGCAAAGCATGACTGGTGTGTACTGAGGAGTGATTGCACTAACATCTGCAACTGTCAGTTATGTATGGTCCATTGGTGTTGCCAGACATGGGCTTCATTTCTGTGTGTGAGCATGCCCAGTATGACCTTTCAGTATTTTGTTGTCTGACATGGCCTTCATTTCTCTAAGTGTGAGAGCATGTCCAGGATGACCTTCTCTACTGAATCTGTGAATCCATTCCAGGTAGATTGTACTCCAGTGCAGACTTTTGTGTTCTACACCTACAGCTAGCAAACTGTTTCTGCGGGATATCTGTAGATCTGTTGACAATATGGGGTTGAAATGGGCAAAGGATAGTGGGTTACTGTAGATAATCATGTATGTGCTGCTTCTGCTACATGCTCCTGATGTTATCAGAAATATTCAGACATATGTACTGTTTTACACTGTGATGTTTTATGTCATCAAGTACTGTCAGGTATACATATTTGCTTGCAGTGATGTCCTGGGGAACACAGGGTGAATGCAGCTGTGTCCAATAGCATGGTCAGCAGCCTACATATTCTTGCACAACCATGCCATTCTGGAGGGAAATCTGCAGACACTTGCTGCTGGGTCTGTGTAAATGGTTCAGCACCTTGGTACAGTGGTGGCTGAGGATTCCATGCTTGTACATCCATCGACCTGACAGTATAGCCATATCCTGCTGTGGCCATACCTCACAGCTGTACAGATTTGCACAGGTTACCCAGAGGCAGGGGTCATAATTCTGGACATTACCCCTTCACATTGTGGTTTATGAGCAGGTTTGTAGCCACCCATTCTTATGTTTGCAGACAGGGATAGTATGTGCACACGGCTGGGTTTCAGACTTCACACACTCCATGCCACACATGCTCCTACACCCCCCTATTATTCTATCCTCTTCCATACATTATGCAAACATTATCTGATATGTTCCCTATAGTTATCACCTCATCCCAGCAGTAATTTGGTGTTGGTCACCAGTTCATGCAGTAGGACATGGTGGATATGTTACTGAGATTTGTCCACATGGCCTTGAATTTGGGTTCTGTGGACTGTGTTATGTTGTTATTTGGGAGTCCATGACATAACATACATTGGCAGCACAGGTGAGCCACTGGCCTTTGGCAGAGGACTGTAGGCCATTTGGTAGGGATGCAGGCCATTGCATTGTGTCATTCCTACAGTCCCAGATTGCAATACACTATATTCCCCTGGGGTGACAGGGTAGGTGTGCAAGGTGTTCATGCAAATACATTCTGTCATTATTGATCCAGTGGTGTGGATGCTGGCAGGGTGCTGCTTACAGCTAGGGACACACCTGCATGGGACACCTCTTCTGCATGCTGTATTGTTTAGCTATTGCCATACAGAGGTGGGGGTCATATTGTACTCATTCCCAACAGCAGGGATAAGACCGGAGAAGTACCTGTGGGTGGTGGTGGGGTGAACTGGGTGCATGTGTGCTATGGACACTACTTGCATCTGACTCACATATATGCATGGGGCATTTCACTTATGCTGGCTTGTGCAGGGACATCAGCTGTTTCTCAATACTTCATGCCTATGACCTTTGTGGTCTGCCAGTGTTTGGCCAGATGACATTGGTATTCCCTACTACAAGCCCAAATAATGTGCTGCTAACCTGTATGTACAAGTCCAAGGGTGTGTCCATTTGACAGTTACATATTATACACTGTCTGTCTGGGGTACTTCCCTCTGTGTACTGCTTGTATGCCTGGGCCCACATTCATCCCATGTCCATCTTTCAGATGGTGACACTTATTACTTCTAAACATTTACTGTAGGTTACTACTGGAATAGGTTTTGCTGAGAAGCTTTGTTTTTGGCACTGCAGTTGTAAGAACTTGGCCCTGTCATCAGCAGTACTGACCAATGTCCACCAGGACAAACCTCACTATGCATACATACTGACCACTCTCATACAAAATACGACACACACCAAATTAGCACACACAGCCCTGCATATTGTACACATGCTACAATCTATCCTGCTACCTTGGCCAGCTCAGGTAATTTGTGCTCCACTGTTATTATACCTACACATACATGTTACTACATTTCTACATAGGATTGGGGGGGCACACCTGACTGTTACTACATTTCTACACAGGATTGGAGGGGCACACCTGACTGTTACTAAATTTCTACATATGATTGGGGGGGCACACCTGACTGTTACTACATTTCTACACAGGTTTGGGGGGCACCTGACTGTTACTACATTTCTACATAGGATTGGGGGGCACACCTGACACTTGTACACATTTGCTATGACTGTACTGGTATTTCAGGTACTCCATTTCATTTGGTATTCTAACCTATCATACTGACTAGAGGCATATCAGTGCACTACAGGTCTTAGGTTTGATTGACCTACATTTCAGTTTCTGACTTCTTACCCTTCAGAACTAACATCCCACTGCCTGACCTGTTGTAGTCTGTCTGTGTAGGTCTAGGAGGGATGTTCTCCTTAGCCATCAATCAGAGGCCTTAGCACAGCCTTTGTTTGTGTTTGTCTACACCTGTCCTGCTGGCTGAGACTGTTGTTGGGTATGTGAGCCTCCCTGACTGGTATGTGTGTGTCCTGTGGACACACATGTGGCCCAGCACATTTCCTGCAGTGAGTTTTGTCACCTTGTCTGGTACTGGATACTATGGTGACACCAGTATTTGTTACAGATCTCATGCTGCCACTATAGGTGTCTACTATCTGCTGGCACCGCATTCAGTCACCCGATTCCCTTGCATGCTCACATCCATACCATAGATACAAGTAACAACACATACTACTCCATTCGGCAATTGGTAGGAAGAGTGACTTACCTTGTGGCTGTGCCAGTATTGAGGATGGTGATGGAGGGCTGACTATGTCAGATGCATATAGTACACTCCATATACATGGTTAAGCACAGGTAGTGTCATGTTCGGCATCCCATTTACTGTATGTGTGAGTCAAAGAGAGGTGTCGTTCCCTGGGTTCCTAACATGTCAGTGTATGTGCTATGCATTGCCTCTTTGCCACTGCCTGGGCATACTGGGCACGCCTCCTTCTGCCTACTGGGGCAGGCTCAAGTTGTTCCTCCTCCGAGTCACTCTGTGCCTGTGCAGGCCTTGGTAATGGTGGGGGGCTGTGTGGCCCTGCCCTGTGCTGTTCCTGCTGCAGCTGTTTTTTGCAGGATCTTATTGTGTAGCATGGCACATACGATGACAATTTAGGTACATGTAGCTGGTGAGTACTGCAAGGCTCCACCGGATGTGTCCAGGCACTGGAACCGCGTCTTTAGCATCCCAAACACACGCTCTATTATGATTCTGATCTGTGTGTGTGCCTCATTATGGAGTTCGTGTGTGTGTGCATTTCTGATGGGTGTCATCAGCTCTAGTGCATAACCAGCATCCCCCACTAGGTGACCATAAGAGCTATCACCATTGGCAAATCTCTGGTACAGCTGCATCAGATGCCAAATGTGGGAGTCGTGATAGCTTCCAGGGCAGCCACCACACACATCCATTATAATGCCCTGGGCATCGCACATGACCTGGCAGTTGATGGAGGGGAAGCCCTTGCGGTTGATGTAGACCCTACCCCGCTCACCGGGTGGTGCTTTGATGCATATGTGCGTGCAGTCTACAGCACCCACTACCTCAGGGTATTCTGCTATTTGCTGGAAGAGATGCATATTGCTGGCCAATGCCTCACGGGTGTTGTGGAAATATACATGGTCACCAGCATGTGCTGACATGGCATCCAGGAACTGGTGGATTTGGCCTTTGGAAGGTACCTGTGGCTAGTATTCTTAGGCCTACACATAACTTGGTATCCACTGGGATGGGTTCCCCTCTGTTGGTTCTGTGTGTGAGGTGTGCCCAGCACAGCTCAACAATTTGCTGTAGGAGGTCCCTGTCCACCCTATAGCGTTCCTCCACCTAATGTTTCAAACTTTCTGTAGTATATGTTAATGGTATTGGAGGAAGTATTTTACATCAAAAATATATAAAAAAAATAATATAGTACTAAAAAAATAAATAAGTAAGACACAACAATTTTACAGAGAGCTTATTCTCTCTCTCTCATACACAGTCTCTTCTGCTTTCATACACACATACATATACACACACAGTCTCCTCTGGTTTCATACTCACAAGCATAACTCTCAGCTCTTAGTACAAAAAATCTGGACAAAGCCAAAAAATGGGGGGACAAAGCCCCAAAAATAGGGACAAATTTTAAATATTGCTCTTATAAACTTAGAAGGTTGTTAGAATAAAAGGTCTTGTATTACAATGCATTTTCTGAAAGATATAAAGCCTGAAACTCAAATGCCTATCATTATATAGTGAATTCACTCCTCACTGGTTTGCCACAAAACTTCATAAACCACAGATTTTATGAGGAACAGGCAAAAAAATATGAGGCAAAAATCTGGACATTCGGCGAAAATTTGGACAGTTGACAGGTATGCACACAAGACCATTCTCTCTCTCTCTCTCTATCTCACACACACATTCAGTCACACAAGATTGCTCTCACTCTCTCTCTCGATCTCTCACACATGCATCCTCTTTTGTTTTCATATATGCATTTAGCCACACAAGATTGCTCTCACTGTCTCTCTCTCTCGATATCACGCTCACAGTCTCCTCTGCTTTCATATACACATTCACTCACACACGCAGACAGAAACATAAACACACTCATATACATACATACACACACATACACTTTTTTTTCTGTTTATTTTTTTTTACACTCACTAAACAGGAAAACTTCTGCTTAGCGAGTGTAAAGTAATGGCAGCAGTTATTTATTTGCAGTCCAAGCTCTGTGGCAGCTTGATATGCTGCTGTGAAGCAGCGGATTCATCTTTTAGCAGACATTACTTGCAAATTAATACCCTGCTGGAGAAAGTTTGTTCTCCATTCAGGGTGCTAATGTACAGATTGCCCATTCTCTAATGTCCTGTAGTACCCTGTCTTTCCCATGTATAAAAATGAGGTTGATATGGCTAGGTATATAAATTGTGTTTGCTGAAATCTGCAAATCATTAGCAATGGAGGTTGGCTGATGTATAATACTATATCCAGTCTATAAGGAAGTTAGGCAGACTCTTTCTGTCTTTTTACTCTGTTGGAGTGATGTGGGACATATGGCTTGAAGTCAATGGAAAGACTGGAAATTAGACAGCCAAGGTGGGGGACTACCAGAGAGCTGAGTATGAAATGACAGACAAGCCAGGGACATGGTGACAGTACAGATTAACAATAATCATTGGAGAGAATCTGTGGTTGGAAAGGTTGGAAAAGAGACAGTGAAATGGGCTGATTGACAAATAGATGAAACTGGAATTAAAGTCAGGATGGAATAACTGTCAAAGAATAAACATGGTTTGTGGATGAGGCTGAATATGGGATAGGTTCAATTGGTGCATACACCAGACACACATAAATAGGTTGTTATAGGTTCATAGTTGTTTACTAGGCTAATGGCCACAAGGGCCTTTTTAAGCCTAGCCATGCATCCCAAATCTCTGACAAGTTCTGATACCCTTGATAAGTGTAAGCAGGGTTTGGAAAATGAAACATTTACAAGCAGAGGTCTGGGAGATGAACCATCTACACATTGCCTGTGTCCATTACATACATAGGTGGCAAACCAGGGATGAATTTCCTGTTCCCCACCCAATTGTCCAAGTTGCACTTGAATTGGGTTAGGAAGGAGCTCTGCTTCACATGGATGGGGAGCCTGTTCCATAGACGGGGTAGTCGCTGGGATACATACCTGTTCTCCAGCAGGTCCTATTTATTTCTCAGGCATGGTTTAATTCTTTAGAACAGGTAATTCTGCTGCTGTTTGCTTTATGGATATGCAGGATGTCCATCACAGTGCCAGCCATAGATCTCTGCAAAAAACCCTGTTGGAGACAGAACACAGGGATAGGGCCTTGAGGTAGTCTACATAGGACATTTTACTTATGCCCTGTATTCTTTTAGTGAGGAACCTCTGTGGATGTTCCAGTTGTTGAATATGCCTGGTTAGGTACATACCAAAGGGGGTATTGTACTCAATGATATGGCTGATGAATGCCAAATACAGTAGCACAATGACTTCCTTGGACTTAGATGGTATGCCTTTTTTTATAAGTTGCGCAACATAGAATGACTTCCTCACTACTATAGACATGATGGTCAAAGGCTAGATTACTATATATGTGAGTCCCTAAGTCCCTGACTACTGTGTCAACTCTAAGGGGTGTGTTGTCAAATTGACAGTTACCAGGGGCAGATGACTTCCCAAAGGATACTATTATGCATTTCTTGGCATTTAGTTTTAGTCCATGGCTCTGACACCAGTTTTTTGCCTGTGTCAGCCCCTTTTGGAGAACATTTGTATCAGTGTAGATTCAATGACGGCTCATAATTTGCAATCATCTGCAAATGTAGTCAGCCAGAGACCACTGACATTGGCCTTGACTTCAGGGAAGTAAATGCCAAAAAGGAACAGTCCAAGGACTGATCCCTGAGGGACTCCACTTGTGACTGGCCTCTTTGTAGAACTGGACTCCCCAGTTCTAACTTCCTGGGTCCTGCATGTGAGCCAACTGGCTATCCACCGTGTGACATACGAGTTTGTACCTAACCTCCTGAGTTTGTCAGCAATGCCCGAGTGGGGGTATTGTATCAAATATCTTGGCCAGGTCAAGATAGGTAGTGTGAACTATTTTTCCCTCATCCATTGCTTTGGTTACCTTCTCAAAGAAGTCCACCAGGTTGAGTAGGCATGACCTGCCCTTGACAAAACCAAACTGGGTTGGGTCCAGTGTTTGGAGGTTTACTGTATCTCTATTGATCATTTCCATGATAATTATTTCCATGGCTTTACATGTAAGACTAGTGAGACTTATGGGTCTACAGTTTCCAGGGTCTGTAGATGGCCCACCTTTGTGCAGAGGGATGACTGTTGCTGTTCTCCATTCATAAGGCATGAAGCCTGTTTGGAGGCTACAGTTAAATAGTAATTGCTGAGGCCCTGATAGGTCATGTTTCATGCTATTTAGAAGGTACCCTGGAATATTGTCTGGGCTCACTGATGCAGTGTTCTTTGTCTTAGAGAGAGCATTAAGGACCTGTGCCCTAGTGAGAGTAGGGAGAGTTATATTTGATGGTATTTCCTGAGGGAAGTTTGAGGGAGAGAGAGGGGTAAAGTTGGAGGTGAATTTATCAGCCAGGACACTTGCTATATCTTCTGGCTTAATATAAGTGGCTCCATTTACAATGAGCTCTGCACACAATTGTGTATCACCTTTGCGGTTGTGGACATAACTAAATAATACTTTGTGGTTGTCGTTGCCCTGAGAGGCCAAACATACCTCAAATTTGGCTTTCATAGACTTTATTTGTCCTCTGAGTTGTTTGTTTAGCTTAATGAGAGTGCTTTTATCCTGCTGGGTGCTGCACCTCTTAATTTTTGCCATGATTTTCTTCCTTCTGTTATACAGCCTACTGATTTTATGATTAAACCAGGGGGACTTGTTTTTTGAGTTAGTTCTATACTTCTTCCTGGTGGATTCAGCTGCCTTTATGCAGCTATTAACATGCATGTACAGGATTTCTGTGAACATTTCTGCATAGGCAATAGTGGTCTCTGGGTTTATGGGGGCTCAAATTTTCCCAGGTTATTACTTAATAGGAGGAGGTTAGCCTTAGAGTAGTTTGTGAATATTTCAAGTTTAGCTGGGGGCTCAAGTTATATTTTTACTTCAAAGGAGAACATTTTGTAGTCTGACCTTATCAGAGAAGACATTACAATAGTGGGTGTGTAGCACTCTCCCATATTAATGAGGATCACATTCAGTATGGTTCCACCTCCAGTTGGTGTATTGACTATCTGGTCCAGTGAGTTTGGTTATCAAGGTTGAGGCAGAAGGCTTGGACAAGTAAATTATGAGACAATAAAGATGAAATTAAGATCAGTACATTGTAACTCAGGAAGGGAATATAATATGACCATGTTATATATATATATATATATATATATATATATATATATATATATATATATATATTTATATTACTTCTTCTGTATTGTTGTAATTGTTTGTAATTTTAAAAAAAAATCATTCATTCATTGGATATTAAGTCTAATAAGTTAACGATGAAATCTGGAACAGCCTTACTTTCTGCATTTTTTAAACTAACATTTTATTGTATCACCATAAAGTCATAAGAAGTCACAAGCAATATCAATCTGTAAATATGTCTCATGTAAGTGAAATCATCTTGGCTAACATTACCATTTCCCCTTAAAGTACAAGAAAAAAAATGAAAACACGTAGAATTAAAAATTTCTTTGAATCTAGGTCCATTAAAACATAAAGAGAAAAAAATCTATAATTAATATTGTGTTGGTCATTTCATGTTCTAACTTTGCTCTGATGTGCACTCCCCATTTAAATGGCCTGTAACCTTATATAACCTTCAACTCTGGGAGCCCTGTACTAGCCTGTCCTTAGTAAACCAGAAAAGCTATCTACTTACAAACTTCTGTTTTTTTACCCGTTATTACTTTCTCCTCACTTTCCTAATCTGCTTCACTAGGCTAATCATTTTTTGTTTCTCTGGCCCCTGTGTGAGCTTCCAGTGCCTATTAATTGCTTTCTTTGTAGCCAGAGTAATTATCACTAACAACTATTGAAGGGGTCCAAAAATATTTGAATCTGTCCAAAACCCCAATATGAAATTATCTAGCTTAGTGTCTAGTTCTAATTGCATGACTCCATTTACTATTTCCTGAATTATTTCTCTAAATTGTACTAGACCATTACATTGCCAAAAAATATGTTCCATGTGCCCTTCATTCCTAGGTTGTATCTCCCACACAAGTTCAAATGAGTAGGAAAATATTTTCAAGCCTTGCTGGTGTATAAAATAACTTATTCAAACACTTCCATGTGAATATTCTAAGTTTGCATGATCTAAGAACTTTGCTAGGGAGAGGATGTGTTTCTTGCCACTATTGCAATGCTATTTCAGTTCCCATGGTTGCTTTCCACCTTTTCTCAAATTCTCTTCTTCCACGGTGTCATCCTCCTGCAGTTTTTTTGTATAAGTAAGCTATCTGTCCTTGCTTTACTTCCTTATTCTGTTGAATATCTATTACCCACTGTATTATAACTGGCAGCTTATTTTCTCATTGTTTAAACCACTTGGTATGCTGCATGCCTTGCAACAATTGTTGGTGTAGGTTCTTCATGTAGTGAGGTAACTCCAGTTTTCACTGGATCTCTTCCCAAATTAGTAATCCCTCCTCTCCCAACATCTGCTCCCAGTATTCAAGCCTTATACTTTTCTGCTTCCATTACCCAGTCAGTGTCTCTCCATTACTATCCCCTTCTGTATAACCTACTAGAAGTATATCAGTGCTCCAGATTTTCAACTCCTTTTAATAAAAATGTTTCCTAACACTCTTTCTCAGGTCAACCTGCAAGCTCAGCAATGTTTTACCTATTCCTTTATCTCAGAAAATCTCCATTAGGCCTCTTATAGACAACCCAGGACATTTATCTATCAACATTTCATTCCACTTTGACCTATTTGCCATGTCCTGACATTTGGCATATACCTGCATTCAGATTGCTACTAGGTATTTGTCTAAATCTAAAACTCCCATCCCACCTCACTTGTCTAGTCAGTATTAACTTGGACTGTGCCACCCTTGTCGGGGCCCCTTTCCATAAAAAAACTTTATCCATTTGTGCAGTTTGACCTGTTCTACTGACTTAGGCACGAACAAAAAAGACTGGCCTAGATACAATATATGTGGGAATATGTGCCAGATCAAAACCTGTATTTTATGGTCAAACTCCAGGTTTAGGTTCCGTGACTTACTTAATTTCACTTTAGTGCTTTCATGGAATTTTGCATATGTATCCTCTACAGAACCCTTATATGTGTTTTTAACCAAACTCCCAGATACTTGATCTTATCTTATATTTGAAACTGTGGGAAATGTGCTTTTGTCTTCTCAATATGTCTAACACCTATTGTTATAGCCCCTGTTTTTTTTCTAAGCTGATCTTATATCCACAGAGCCTTCCAAATTGTCCTAGTTTAGAAAGTAACAGTTAGACTTTTCTACAGGCCAGCCAAAGTCAGAATTATTTGATCAGCATATAGTGCTAGCTAAAGGTTTAAATGCCTCTACCTAAAACCCTCTATTTTTGAGCACTTGATAGCCTGAGCTAGTGGTTCAAAATATAATGCAAAAAAAGTAAGAGGGGGCAGAAACACCCCTGCCTAGTGCCTCTAGTTATATCAACTGGCTTTGACAACATAGCTATTGTTTTCACTCTGGCCATGGTGTTTTTATAGATACTCTCTATTAGTAATATCAACTGTTCAGGGGAAACCCAGCTTCAACAGTGCTGCTAAAAGATAAGGCCACTCCACTTAATCAAAAGCCTTTTTGGCATCTAGACTGAGGATCATGGTGGGAGTCACTTTTCTCTGTGTTTCCTGAATGATTGATAACATTCTAATTATGTTGTCAATTGTTCACCATCCCTTAATGGAACCACATTGACCTGAGTATATCACTTGAGGCACAAGACTTTCTAGACGATGTGCTATTAAGGCCAAAAATACTTTCTAGGCACAATTTAATATTGTGATTAGGTAATATGAACAGGCCTGCTGCAGGTCCTTCTCCTCCTTCCATTTTTTGACACATCATTCATGCTCATAATCTTATTCATTAGTCCCAACCAGGCTATTATTAGTTTTCCTTCACTCTAGCTTTCAGACCTCTATTGGGATACCATATGTTCCCGGTGATTTTCCTATTGGCTGACTCTGTATCACTTCTTTTAGCTCTTCTGTTTTTATGTCCCAGATCAGTAAAAATTGCTGTACTTAAATGATTTTCAGTAGATCCACTTTCCATGGGTATCCCTGTATCTCAGCTGCCAAATTCACCCCCTCTACCTTCTGCTGTGTAAGGTTCTTCACAGCATCTTCTAAACACCTCTAATATATCATCTCCTATGTTTACTTTCTGCTTTGTCTGTTCATTCTTCAGTTGGCTATTTACCTGTCTACTCTCTGCTGTTTTAATCTACCCGCTAATGCTCTCATGCTGTGCATTGTATTGGCCTAGCAGACATCATGTGCTGCTGTCTGCTGAAAAAGAATCCTCTCATCTTCCTACCTCTGGACTTATTTCAATATCATCTGCATCTCATTCATATCCTCTACAGTTAAGTTTGGACATTTACAATGTAAATCCTTCAATTTATCTAACATCTTTATTCCCTTTCCCTCTGGTCTACCCTCCTTGTATTAGTTTTTCCCTTATTTCCAGTTTAATACTGTCCCACTGTGCTGGTGTTACTTCTTGTGCTGGTAACTTTTGTGTTAGTAGATCTCTTTACCCGCACTTTGAACTTTTCTGACCACAAGTAGTAGGTTGTAAGCCTCCAATGTTTTGGTCCCCTTCTGTTCTGCCCTAGGAGCAATGTTGATTTAACTATTGGACTGGTTTTGACCTCCCCTACTGCTTCTCTCTGTTCCTTCAAAGTTATAAGTTTGTCTAATATAGCCAAGCAATGGTGCATAGCTGAGTAAAACGTGTAATCATTGGCTGTCCCATGTCTTCCCAAGTTATGTACATCTGTGATACCCATCATCTGCAGGAAGCCTGCACACTTTTATTTCCATTTTCATTAACTTAACTGCCCTACCTCCTCCTGCGGCTTCTCTCTCTCTTTCTCGTAACATTGTATTCCTGTACCCAATATCATTAAAATTCCTTCCCACTGTTTAAGTATGTTTATCATCAGACTTCTAAATGCATAGACTGTAGTCTTCGGAGACAGGTATGTAGCTGCCAGTGTTAGCCATATGCCACCTATATCTCCCTTAATCATTACATAACTAACAATTTCATCCACTACCTGTCCACTGTCCTAAAAAGGATGCTTTTCTTTATCAGTAAAATGTCTCCCCTTCTTCTTGTCCCTTCATGACTAGAACTGCCCAAGATTTTGTTTCCCTTTACAGCAAGTTTCTCATGCTCTGCTTCTCATAAATGAGTCTCCTCCAGGGCCACAAAACTTGTGTCATCCTTCTTAATTATATTAAAGATCCTTGTTCTTTTAATTGGCATAGTTTGACCACTCACATTCTATGTGATAGCACTAAGCACAGAACTCATCAGGATTTGGGATGCATGGCTAGGCTTAAAAAGGCCCTTGTGGTCATTAGCCTAGTAAACACCTATGAATCTATGGGCTCTCCCTGTTGACTACCCATTTGTTTTCTTGCTCTCTATTTAATATATTAGGGATCCTATAGATATTATGTGTTCTTCCCTGATGATTCTTCTTATTAAGACATCCATCCTTTTGTTCTGTTACTCCCCAACAATATAAAATAATAAGAGATCAACACTGGCTTAAACATCCTACCAAAACTATATACACAAATGTTAATGTTTTATTCTTCCAAGGTGAGAACATTCATTCTATTTCTGACATTGAACTCAGAGCCCCTTACCACTTCTAAGGCAGTTGTCTTTTAAGTGCACAGAGACTGTGCAGGATCCACTCCAACTCTATTGGTTTCTTGCATCTATTCACTTGATACCATGAGAAAAATCACATCTTTCTAACTATATTTCAGTAATTCCTGACATGCCCACCAGTCAAAACTACTATCAGATTTATATTATAAAAGAAAGATTTTAGATGCAAGGTTATTACTAGTGATATTTGAGCATTTCAAAAAGTGTTTTTGCTTTTCTGGTGCCTATTTTATCTTTCACACATTATTGCTCATCTGTCTTTGTGATTTCAGTGAAACTGAAGAAAGTACCGTTCCTCACTCACCTCTGACCAGTAACAACTACCAGTCTCACATTAAGGACAATAATTCCCCAGCTGGTACTTACTCGGATCCCCTAACTAGGACTTATCAAGTCTCATATGCCTCCACAAAAAAAATAAATAAAAAAAGAAATAAAACTAACCACACTGTTCACCAAGCATCACGCATACAGCCAACACAGTGTTTAACTGGAATTATATTAGCTAGCCACCTTCCAAACCTCCAGTCAAACAACCTTATGCATCCACCATATGCTACCAACACCTCTCCACTACAATACCGTCAATCCACCACTCAGTATTTCATCTCCAGTTTCATTAGTTGGTAGCCTGTTTTGAACTCCCATTATTTTAATATGTTGCTCCTGCAGAGGATCTGCTCTACACTTGACTGCAGAGTAATTTTAAAAGAGTGGGAATATGTTCCCTAGGTAATTCCCCTTTGTTGATGGAGTTTTTTGTGAGGATGATGAATTTTTCTGATTATCTTATTACATGTTGTTGACCTACTTCCTAATTTTCTGTCAATACTTTCAATGCCTCTTGTACACAAATGTCTGTTGGCCCCTCTGGAAAAAGTATCTTAAGTATTGCTGGGTAAAGAATTTTTTTTTAAACACCTTTATTGAATCACCACTTGTGACATAGGCAAATTTACATTTGAAATGGTATCCCAGTTACCAGTATCTTCTTTGCAGTCGAACAAAATCCGCTCTTCTTTTGTGAGTTTATGCCGAGTAGTCCTGCTCTGCATAAACCCTCTGTCATCACACATTGGGTCAAAACCTGGATTTCAAAGGCTAGCTAATATTTGTATATATATACACACACACACACACACACACACACACACACACACACACACACACACACACACACACACACACACACACACATAAACATATATGTATTGTAAATCACACAATAACCTGTCAAAGGTATCTTGGCTCACTTCTCTGTGGAACCCAAATTGTACAATGTGCCCATTCAAGCAGTATATTGTACCTCTTCATCTGTCCATTCTGCAGTCTTTCTTTTCATATATATCATGCAAGCAATAATGCCCAACAGGATGTATGCTACTGTGTAAATAATGCATGCCTAGGGGTGTTCAGAGGATCAACACCGCAGACGGAGGGCCTCTACCCCTCTGGAAGGGCGTTATTTATACATTAACACACACCCTGTTGGCATTATTGTGATTAGAGAATAGGCTGTCTGTAAAATTGTTGGGGCTTAATTATTTATTTTTTATTTATATATTTTTTTATATATTTTTGATGTAAAATAGTTGCTGCATCTAATGTTTCAGATTTGCTATAGTATATGTAAATGGTGTTGAGGAAGTATTTTGCATCCAAAATATAAGATTTTCAAAAATATTTACCTGATATTTTTGGTCCCTTATTCATAAAAGTTGTGGTTTGTTGGTAATCACTGGCAATCATTGGGGAATTAAGTCACTAAATAATGACATACACTTGAATTTCAGACTTTATTTCATGCTAACACAAATCTTGTTATTCTCACAGCTTTCTAATTCTATAAGACCAATATTTAAAATCTGTCCCTATTTTTGAGCATTTGTCTCCCAGTTATTTCAGGCTTTATCCAGATTTCTTGAGTTAAGAGGTTGACAGGTATGCACACCTCTTAAAAGATAAATAATCAATAGTCAACACCAAAACAGTTTTGATAGGTTTACCACAAATGCCTCACTGCATAATTGTAAAAACTCGTTACATTTAAACAGAGTGCAAGTCCACTGGACTCTCAAGCACACACAAACCTTTTTTCCTCCTCAGAAGTCTAAGTAACAAAGTCAAAAGGTGCAAGGCTGACTCAAAGACAAACAAGCCACATTGGCATCAAATCCCTGCAAGGCTGACTCAAAGACAAACAAGCCACACTGGGGCATCAAATCCCTAGGGCAACCAAAATAACAGCTATAAAAACTAAGTGCAGGGAAAACAAATATTGATGGAGTCAGGACAGAGAGTTAATCATTTGTTTTTCCCTCAATCATCCAAGGGTAGTTCCTCCAACAGTGCAATATCCTGGTGAAATATGTCATTTTGCTACACAAGCATGAACACCAGCAAATTCAGAATACCACAGAACCAGAACACTGTATCTCCTTGCCTAAAAAACAAATAATTTGGCATCCTTGTTTGGAAACAGTAAAAGCAAAATAACTTTTTACCAAACTCTGCAGCAGCCAAATTAATTTGTTTTGAATTGGGAGTGACAACATCTGCATAACTGACACATGGACTTTCAAGAGACCTTATATATATTGGTCAACTTTTTCTTAACTGCTATTGTCTCTGCTCGATTGATCTAACTTTCTGTCTCTCTCTCTCTATCTGTCACTCATACACACACACACACACACACACACAATTCCACTTTTATGTATGTAAGCACACATACTCCCACATACACAGACAGAAACATAAACACATATACAGACACACACACCTATCTTGCTTTTCTTTTTTAATGTTTCCTATAATTTTACACTTACTAAACAGCAAAATACTGCTTAAGAAGCATAAAATAATGGCTCGATCATTCTCAGTTTCATGCACACATACACCCACTGTCTCTCTCTCACACACACACACACACACACACACACACACACACACACACACACACACACACACACACACACACACACACACAGTTTTTTTTATACTCGCTAAACCGGAAAATAATGATGGACGTTAGCTTTCTTTCAGTCCGAGCTTCATGACACCTTAATATGCTGCTGTGAAGCACCAGACTCATTTTTTCAGTGGGCATTACCTATACATCTTCCTGGATTTATCAATCTGATCACTCTGGTATGAAAAGAGAACCTGGCTTTAAGGAGTGACACATCTGCCTCTTGTGTCAGTAATTTCATCCTTACAGTCACTACCCAAAGCTTATCACAGCAGGAGGACGAGGGCACAGACTGACTGGTAACTTGATAGCTTTGTCCTATAGCTAAGTTCACTATAATAGCTTAGTACAACACCAGTGGTACTACAGCTGCTACACAAGTCTGTTAGTCAATTCCTACTCCCCTGCTTTTATCATTGGCTGAACTGTTCTCTTTAGCACATATATTTGTTTTTCCTCAGCAGGAGCCATTAAACTTTATAGTTTTGCATTTGGCATGCTGAATAACAAAGGGTTACTTTCCATACAAAGATTCTGATGCCGCGCAACATAATTTTCATTTATTTCCATTTTTCAGCATCATCTAAAATATGTTTATTTCCTAGATTAAATGGTTATCTGTTCTTAACTGGTTACCATTTCAGTGAGTCATTTTCTACCAGTTCTCTGTTTTCTTTGTTATCAGTTTAGTCATATTCAAGCCACAAAGGCTATAGTTACTATTCTATCAGCCGTGACTGATTCACATTCTGCTATTTGCAAACACTTCCTTTCCTTATTGTTTTTCCTAGCTGTCTAGTTTCTTTCTGTGACTCATTTTCTACTAGCAAAAAAGACTCTAGTATGCCTTTTCTTTATCTTCCATTGTGTTACTTCACCAATGCAGACCTTCAACTCCCACTTCAGTTTTTCTTCAATTACTTGCAAAGCTGCATTGTATGTTACTGAACAGCTTAGCTCTAATCTCTTTACAAAATAGCTTCCTTCTACAAAGCATAATAAAGTATGTGAGTAAGGTGATTTAAGACAGGGGGACAGGGGAAATTGTGAACAATTTGAGAATTATAAATAGAGGTGTGTTACTAAGCTCTACATATATTACTGTAATACTGGCAGTCAAAGTATATATCAGTGCATGTATTTTCAAAAATGAATACAACTGTTCAAAAGTCTTCATGTACAAGAGATGTACATGGTTACCATCAATAATACTGGAAAAGATAAATGCCTCAGAATATATTGTGCATTAACCACCTGAATTCCCATCTTGAACTATACATCAAAAAACACTCATACCAAAATCATGCTCACTGGTTATTGAATATAAACTGGCAGAAGACTTAAACTGAAAAGAAATGTATAGACTAAATTTCTATTGTTTTACCAATTTTATAACAATGCTCACTAGCGTTTACATTACAAGTGGTATAGTAAACACTTGAGCCTGTCTTCTAGCCAAGAATCCAAACAACATTTCCATAGCTGGAGTTGTGAATTTCATTAATGACTAGTCTCCTATATTTGCAGCAGAGAGATATACTAATGTTGCACCTATTCACTCAACACTATCTAGACTAAAGCAATGATGGACTTTAATGTCAGTCATTCGGACAGCTCTTACATCTAGTTAAAAGACACCTCCACTGCATATGATTCAACTTTTTATGAAATCACCATCTTCCTCTTTAGGAAATGAGCACTATGAATCACAGTCAGTCCTGGATCTCTGTTGGTGTCAAAGACAAGGTTTTAAAGGAGAAATGTATGACATTTATACAAGAAAAAAAATCAATACATTCTCCAAACCTTCTGCCTACATAAATATATATGCAGCAGAAGTGTTATAAAGATTATTAATTATATACCTGTCAAACTCTTAGCACAATAAATCTAGACAAAGCCAAAAATAATGGGAAGACAAAGACCCCAAATAGGGAAGAATATTGCTCTTATAAACTTAGAAAGTTGCTAGAATAAAGCATTTTGTTACCATGCATTTTTTGAAGGATATGAAGTCTGAAATTCAGATGTCTTTCATTATTTTTTTAATTCAATTCACACGGAGTTGCCAGAAAACCACAAATTTTATGAGGAACAGACCAAAAATATCTGACAGAAATGTGGACATACTTTGAAAAACTGGACAGTTGAGAGGAATAACTAATTATAATGCAGTGTATGGAGTGCCACAACAAAAAAATATGGGAAAATTCACCTCTCACCATTGCTCAGCACATATTGGAGCATTAACAGAGGTCAGCAGCCACCACATAAGAGTGCCAAGATGCACAATTAGCTTTAAAAGCTGTTAAACACTGTGTGCAGACCAAAGGGCTGTGTGGCAGTGCTGTGTTCAAAGCTATAAAACATTTAGCATTCCTATATTTTGTATATAACTTTAGTAGCTCATGAGAGCAAGCAAAGATCCCTGCATTACAGAAAATTATGATCAAATCTATCGGATCGTAACCAAGTTGGTCTGTTTTTGTCTGAAGATAAATTTCTTGATGCCAGTGCACTTCTATGGGCTAGGCTTGTAAAGGACCCAGGGCCATTAGCCTAGTACACACCTATGAACCTATGATATCCACGCCACAAACACATAAGCTGTATATGATCAGAGACTTGATCAAATCCTCTGTATTTTATTCACCCTCCACAAACCAGCAAATCAGACCACAAGGAATTTGAGAACAGAATTCAGCATGGTATATTAGCATGGTATCTGATCCTTTGTGCAGGCTACTCCTGTTCTGTTTGACTAGCACATCCAGGAATGTATCCATTTAGCTGCCTCTGGCCCTTCATAGTACAAACACCACAGTGTACAAACCTCCACTACTAACACAGGTCTCAAGATGGTTAGTGAAGTGAAAACACACTGTTAAACATTCAAAGCCAAATGTCTTCCCTTTTACATGAATGCGTCTATGTAGCTCTGGAATTTGACTACTGATGTTTCTAGGTACCAAAATCACTATTAAGCTTGTTATTGATAGTAGCTACACAGCTATAGTATGTGGGAGGAAATTAAGAGTTGCATCTAGAGATCAGGATATTTTAATGATAACAGATGACATTCTGGACATGGAAAATAGAATTATGGTGGACAAATGTCATCAGAAGCACATAAAAAGTAGTTACCATTTCTACAATATAAAGACACAAAATTATGCTAAATGGTGTAGAAGGTCTTTTGAGGTGGGTTTGCCAGTAGGTGTATCGATAAAGTATAAAAAGGTACTAAGTGAAAATATAGTATGATTTAGTTAACTTATGGAAAATTGTGCTTTCACAATGAATACATTTGTTCATAAATGTACTTTCTGTGTTATTTATTTGTATTCTATTTATATTTACAAAAATTAGCACAGGATAAGCTACCTCAATTTATATTGTTAAACAATAATGTTTGCTTTTAGTATGAGATATAAATATGTTAAAAAATGCAAACACTAAAGTGTGGGATAACAAAAAAAGATACCAGTAAGCTGATGCCTTATAGATAAGCGCATACCCAGAATATAGAAGCAAGACTGTACTCATCAGACTTCCATATAATTCAGGACATATGAGCAGCTTTAGACCTAATGTTGTCTTAGGCCTTCTTGGAATAAAAAGTACTGGAGTGGATTACACGAGTAACTATTTGATTTTCTCGTGATCTCCTGCATTTTCTCTGGCAGTCAGCATGGCTTTCATATGTAACCACAAAACTAGTGACCACAAAAAAATGTATAAAAAACATTTATTCTCTCTGACGTCTCGGCACCAATGCCTTCAAGGAGTACAATACATTCAAAAACCCTAACCCTTTTATAACAGACACAATTAGACATAATTAATCAATTAAAACAATTAAATAATACTTAAAGTAAAACCCGCCAATTGAGCTCTGCATTTATTCCCTTAGGTATTGTATCAAATTTCAGTATATATAAAGCTTCTTTATACAGAAGCTTATTTTTAATGTTTTCATCTGTATAAATATTATCTATTTTTTTCCAGAATGGATGATTGTAGCCCTCCAGATTGACTATAATGTACTTTATGGAAATGTTCGGCCACTGAACTCTGTTCTTTGCCCTTGTCAATGGCTTTCATACCTAGAGATTATATTGCTTAACACCACTAAAACAAACAAGAGGTCATTTCAACAGAGGTCACAATACAATAACAATCTTTTTGAACCTCTCTAAAGCTTTGATATGCATAGACTATCTATTGCTTGCTCAAAGTCTTTCCAGCTGTGGCGTCATTGTTTTGGAGGTTCAGAAGTTTGATAGCTGTCTTTATGATTGATTTATTCTATCATATGGAGCTTGGCAAAATGTTCTCAAACAGCACCAGCGCTGATGTTTCGCAAGGATTTTTGCCAAGCCTGTAGCTTTTTACTATCTGTCTAGCAGTTTAGTGCAGATGACTAAGGCTACAAGCTGCTGACACACTTCATCTTGTGGCCCTGAGTTTGATTCCTTTAATGTTCATTTATTTGTCTACTATGCTACTCTGAGCAACTCACTTAACCAATTAGCACTCCCAGATATCTACTGAATATGACCCTCAACTCAGCTGGACAACTCAGTTAACAAAAAAAGTAACAATAATCTGCCCCATTTATTTCTGCACGACTGAGGTACTGTTCACGTGCTTCTTATTCAGATTGTTCTGTATCTTTTGTAACAGGACCAGACCTCTGCATGTCTGAAAAGACCTCTGCATGTCTGAAAAGAATCTTCTGCACAACTTCATTTTGCTTCACAGTTCCAAACCCATCCTGCAAATGAAGACATTAAACTCCTGTTGTTAAACAACTGGGCTGTATTCATAAATATAACTGTGCTTCTTAAAATAAAAGTGACATATGATGCATGTAATGAACATGTCCACAGTATCAGGGGCCTGGGAGCTGTTCTGGTCTATAGTTTTTCTATATAAATTTTATGGAAGATGAAGTTAAATCGGTTACTAACTACATTTAAAAAATATCTTCTGATCAAAGAAAAAAATCAGCTCCATAAGGCATTCATATTTTTGCAACATTGTATGATTACATTGGTCAACAAATGTCACAAAATACTTAGGTTTGCCATTGAAACTCACTTTCACATTCATCACTGCTTCAGCCACAGATCACCCATTATAGAACATTTAAAATGATTAATTTCTGTATTTTGATTTCTGTTTTATTTCCACTGTACCCATATGGCTTTTAGAGGATCCCCCATGCATTTCAACTGCTGAGTTAGTATGTCTATCCTGTCTTGTATATTTTACTTATTCCTGAATAGCCAGGAGTGTTAACATACATGTACCAAGTAAAAATAAATAAATAGAAACAGCTTTAAATTTATTGTATGGCCTGTCAATATATGTATGTTGTATAAAGGAAGAGCCTACAGACACACTTAAAGTGCAGAGTTTTAATTAACACATGCAGAGATAGAGTTATTCACAAGAACTCTGCAGGTCAGAACATACTTTTTCATTTCTTTCTTGATTTATTTACTATGTATCTTAACCAAACATCAAAATCACAGCAGCACTCTGAATGACTGCCTTCCTAGCCTGGGTGGTTTACAAAAGAGCTCACTGGTGGCAGGAAGTAATTGCAAAATATTCAGCTTGTCAACACCATTGTCATAATCTCCAGTATCTAACCAGGCTGCATTGTGTGCATTTTGCAGACAAAAACCTAACAGATGGTCCTCTGACTGGTTGATAGTATCTCAAAAGGTCAGAATTTCCCAGTGAAGTAAGTCATCTGAATTTAGGTTGCAGTATGCTGTCTTCATGAAAAAGATTACATAGCTTGCTGTTTGCTGTGCAAAAGCCTTAATCATGGAATACCAGCAGTCTTTTACTTTTGACATTTTGAGTTTCAGTCAACTATATGGTGACAAGCAGTAAGGCTCTCTTACTATTCTTATGTGTAATATACTTATTTCTATTCTTTCTAACCATTCACATTTGCCCACTCGTGGTAATCCTTGGGCTCAAGTGAATTCGATTAATGTGCTAAATGACTTTTTTTTTTGCATCAAATAACTTTGGTTGTTATTTGTTTTGCTTCCTTTTATCTGTTTCAATAGACAAAATGAAAATAGTGCTGTCAATGAGCTAGAGAGTTTCTTTTGCTGAATCCATACTTCTTCCTTTTTGAGAGAGTTTTGGAACTAGTTTGACTGTTTTTCCATTTTCTTTCTTCATTTTGTGCATTTAATTTATAGATTATGGAGGAAAGTAAAAGTATTGTTTTAAAGCTGCATTTTGTAGGATTTTCTCATTTAGTTCTTGGCTAAAACGTTTGTAAGAAATATGATTAACATGCTTCAGTCTACTTTCATTTATACATTTGTTAACCAGATAAACTCACTGGACACAAGGTTCCCTTTTCAGGGCTGACTTAGGAACACTGTCTGGTTAAATAACTTGCTCATAGTCATTCAGCAGCCAAACGGAAGTAGAAGGATTAAAACCTTGAACTCTTGGCTACAGGAAGCAGCTCATTAACAACTTGGAGCCTTAAATTTCTGTGAATCTACATTATGGCTAATTCTACCACATCTTAGTAATATTATCCAAATGGGATTATTTTGCACCTGATAAATCCAGAAAAGGACATCTCAGTGTAAAACATTTTGAAACAGTTTCAAGTATTTTCAGGATATGAAATTAATGAAGATAAAACAAAGGCTGTAGCTGTAAATTATGTACTCACACACAAATTGGTTCAGTAATACCCATATTTTTGGGGGACACGATAAGATGAAGTATTTAGGAGTATGGATTTCAAAGGATTTTGTTATGGCTAAAGATGTGTGGGAAGAGACTAAACAAAAGATAATACAAAAATTGAGAAACTGGAAACTCTTATTTATGGATATGGATAGTAAGATGCAAGCAGTGAAAATGTTTTTAGTCCCTTTAGTCTTGTATACAGATCAGGTATACTTTTTATCAACCTCAGGAGAAGGTGTGGACAATAATTAATAAAGAACTGAAGGAATTTATCTGGAAGGGGAAGTAGCAAGATTTAAATGGGATGTATTTTAGAGCTACACAGTTAAGGCTCATATACATAACACAATCAGAATGTCATAATTCTAAGTGAAAAGGGATGATGATGAAGCAAGGGGAAGTACAAGAAATAGGGAGGGGGGGGGTTGGATGCAGATCCTTAAGGAGAATAATTACCACACAAAATATTAAATTCATAAAATAGCAGAAACTATTCTAAGAACTAAGCCAATACAAGAATGGAGAAAGGAGATTTTACCAATAGGTTTAACTGCAAGTAGGGGTACAGAAAATAGGCAAGAGGGAGCTGGAATTTACTGGAGAAACCTGGCAAAGGAACCAAGATATTGGAGGCAAATAACTCAAGCAGGAAAGGTGATAGAGTGAGATGAGGCCAAGAAGACATTTGGATTGCAGGCTAGAGACTGCCTTCCCTACCAGGGCTTGATTTCAGGGTTCAGGCAAAGAGAAAGAGACAGGGGAATTTTAAGTGAAAGATCTGCTCTGGTAGAGTTTTAGTTGAATCTAGAACCGATGCAGTTGTTTAAAAAGGGATAATTAGTAGGGCATATAAAATATTGCATGATAACTATAAAAATCAATCAGAGGAGGTTAGAAGAAATTGGGACGAGAGACTGAAAAAAAATCTAGAAGGTTTAGGATCTTTACTTGGAAGTGTTTGCATTGTATATTTATACCCAAAGTAGACTTCAAAGAATTTTTCCTCAGGTAGGTAGCAAATTTTGGAGGTGTAATGGAGAAGTAAGAGGTAACTGATAACATGTTTTGGGAGTGTAGTGAGTTGGGCAGACTTTAAAATTCCCTACATAGCACTCTATCAGAAATATTAGGTAAGCAAATGGCTGTAAGTAAAGAAATTATTCTTTTCAGCTTGGATACAGGATCTGAATTCTCTAGAAATAGTAAGACCTTATCAAGTTTAATTCTGTTGGCTGCCAAAACAAGCTATTTCTAGAAAATGGAAGTCAAAGTCTACACGAAATGTATTTGAGGTATTCAGTATTATAAAAGAGGTAAAAGAACTGGAAGAGGAATCTTTAGAAATGGGAAGGAGCAAATTACACAGACGTAACTGGAAACTGTGGGAACAATACATGCATAATAATGTTCAGAAGGGGGAGATATGAGGTTTAAGGGAAGGCAGGAATTCAGCAAATTTTTGTAATGTTGAACTGATATTAGTAGCAGAGAAAATATATGTGATGTATATTGTATTTAAATGGGAACATGTTAAAATGGTTGTTTTCTTTTCTGTTAATGTATATTTGCCTATGTCTCGTGATAATGTAATAAAGGTGTTTAAAAATATTACCATATGGGGCTCCTGACAGAATAAAGGAAATATCCCAGGAAATTTCTTTCATGTCAGTAATTAACCATATGTAGTACATCAGTCTAAATTCAGGATTTAATGTGATCTATCAGAATCTATTAAAACCATGTCAATCAATATTTTTGGTGTACAGTCTACAATAAGATGGTTATACTCTACTCAACCAACAAAAAAGTTTTTCAGTCTGGGGAATTATATGGAGACCAAAAATGAGCATTAAAATAAAAAAATGCTCTGTATATTCTACCAAATATACCTTATTTGAAATGTAAGAATGAAAGCAAGGTAAGCAGCATGTGTATAGTTAAAATAAGATTCAAAACAATTGAGAGTTCTAAGTTCTATCCTGAAAAGAAATACAAACTGAAACCTCAAACAACCTCAACATTTTACAGAACTGTATGAAAAATACTAACACTCAAAAGTCTTTGATAACCTTTCGCTTGATTCAGCCAATATTAAGTTCAAATTATACACACACTAAATATGGGTATAAGCATATGACAAAATTGTCTCAGATGTACACAGTACTTCCAAAGGGGATAAGATGATTCCATCCTTAACTGGAAAAAAATACAGATCTCCAGAATACAATATTTAATTTAGGGGGAAGACACAAACAAACCAGACCTGTAATTACTGAAGTCCTGGAGTTAGAAAATAAAAAAAAGTTCTACTAAATGGAGTCTAAAATATACTTACACAGATGTTAACCTCTTTGTGTTAAACTCAGAATATGCACCTGAAAGGTCAAGGCTCTATAGCCTTATCCAAAAACAGAAGATCTCCTGACATCCTTATTTTACAGGTATCAGTTTTTTAGATGAAGAGGTTGTCTGAAAAGTTAACAACTTCCAAAAGAAATTCAGCACTTTCAGAAAAGAACTGAGATTATTTTAGCTCAGATTTTTTCCAAATAAGTTAAAATAATAAATGCTAAGATACCCCCATGTGCAATACGTATTTCAGTTAAAAATTAGGTTTCATATAAAGTTTCTCATATAATGGTAATGTACAAGTATTAAGAAAAATATTTAACAAAACTTATTTCATCAAATTTCTGAATACATTTTGATATATAATTGTCAGTCCTATTTCTATGGCATATGGTATGCTGTTTCAGGTGATTATGTTTCTAAATGTTTCAGCAATGGAAGCAAAGCCAACAAATTAATCACAAGTCTTCACTTATTTGTTTTTATATAACTGATCTAGTAGCCTTGTATGTTTGAATAATGAGTCTCGATATATATCCTTACTATACTCAGTGGTCATTAGTAATATAGCAGTCATCTCTCGTGTGTTATAAACAACACCAATTATCAGGCAAGAGACAAGGAATTATAGTTATACTTGCTGAGATTTGAGCCATTTAAGGCTAGAAAAATGAATGTAAGTATAACATTTGCATTTGCATTATTTTCATCTACTGTGACGTTCTATTGTGATATTTAATTGTTTTTCTGCTGTTTTTCAAAGGTCAAGCTGTGTTTCAAACTGCAGTAAGGGCTTCTCTTCTGTGCTAATTACAGTGCATCTAGTGAATTGTTAAGTTAGTTCCAGGCATCTGCTTGTTGTTACCCAACAAGTGGCCTCCAAACCAGTCATTTTACATTAAGAGGGTCTTAGTCTACACTCTTATAGCAGTACAGGGCTGATTTTACTCATCTGAGCTCTGAATTACTGGTAGAAAGCTCTTTCTGTGTATATCTGATTGGCTTGTGAGCTTACTTAGTGTTAAATTTGTTTTTTCTGAGCGTATTTAAGTCTCACATTTGCGTGAGTTGCTTTTCACTCAGTGGTGGTTAGCAGTGCCTTTTATATAAGCAAACACCAGAAGTTAAAATTTCCCTATAAAACTACCTCAGAAGTGAACCTCAGTCCTGCAGTACATCAGGCAACTAGTTTGCATGGTGAGCAATACTTGTTCATTTAGGACAATTAAGGTCTGCATTACCTTATGATAGTACCCAGGATTATCACTGCTCAGTTAGTATCTGGTTTTGATGCTGGGCAGCACTGCAGGCTAGATTAGCTGCAGATTACATCAAGTAAGCACCTCCCACCCTTGTCGTTATAAACATCTTTCACCCCTGTCCCTTGCAAGTACAGTAAGACTGCAGCCATGCATGGGCACTTTCCTACTATTTCTGTTTCCAGCTTGGTGGACATGGGCATCCTGAGGCAATGTAGAAATTGCCTCATGCACACTGACAACCACTTAATTTCCAACAGACAAATACAGTATGTGAGATATGTACTTGCACATTCCCACTAGAGGCCAGACTCTGACATACAGACACAAAATGCAAGAAACAGTTTGTCAGCAACTCACACACACCACTCACCGCACACGCCGTGGACCATACACAAAGATCTACATATAGTAGTAGCCAACATGTAAACTACCCAAAGCTCAATGGCCTTTCAGGCGCACTCCTCAGAAACTCCACCTGTACACAAACAAGACAATTAACAGCACAACACATAAACCCACAACTCATTGTGTCTCAACTACCAAGCCCATAAGGTGAAACATTTCACAACTCAACATTATGGTCATAGGTGACTCCATTGTGGGACACACCAATGCACCCCTTTCAAGGCTGGATAATGAGAAGGTTATAGTTAGTTGCCTATCAGAGGCCAAGATCCAGGAGATCACACAAGCACTCAGGTCACTCATTCCAAAGTACCAGTATGACTCTGTCATTGTCCATGTGTGCATAAATGACCTGAGACAACCTCCACGGACTATATGAAGAGAGACATGATTGAACTCTCAGAATACATGTCACAGGCAAGTATGAGACTAACATTGTGTAGCATTCTACCATCTCCAAGGATGATGCCACAATACAGACAGAAAATGATTGACTTTAACAATTTGCTTAGCTACTGGTGTTATTCCCAAGGGGTCCAGTATTTGTCAGCCTAGAAGGATATAGTCAACAGACAATCATGCTTTGCCAGGAATGGTCTTCATCTCTCACCTCTAGGCTTTTGGATATTGGCAAAAATATTATCCACCCCTATATTGCCCTTTTCAGGCATTACCAAATAGATAAAACTTCCAACATATCAAAAGCTACTCAGGGCAAGGTAAAGGTTTTACTGCTCAGTGCTAGGAGTCTCAACAAGAAACTGGACTCCCTAGAAGCTCTCCACACCCTATCAAATGCTGATACCTGTGTAGTTAGTGAAACATGGTTTAAAGTCATGGAAAGCACTTCGGCAGTGCATGGCTATAACATCTGTCATATGTTCCGTTCACCCACTGAACACAAAAAAGTGAAAGGCAGGGGTGTATCTATCTACACAAAGGATAATCTCATCTCATGGTTGAGAAAGCAATATGAAACAATTGAGCTACTCCATGCCCAACTGACTATGAGAAAAATCCAGTTTCCATATTCTTGCTAGATGCAGATCCCCCTCCATGAACCAGGAAACCAACACATCATACTTGAATCATTCACCATCCAGCCCAATACCATACTTCTAGGTGATTTTAACTACCCCCTCCATTAACTGGGAGGCATACATGACCACTGACTTACAAACCCAAAGAGTTCTCAACTTTCTGAATACAAATACCCTGGAGCAGCTGATCTGCACTCCCACCAGGGGGATAAATATTTGAGATCTGGTACTCACAAATATGGGACAACACTACACCTCCATCACCACCACCATGTGTGATGTCCTCATTGGTAAGATCAGATCACAAAGCAGTCCCCTTGGAAATGAAGGTAAAACTAGAGCCCCCACTGAACCCCAAAGTCTTTAAGAACTTTCCTAAAGCAAAATACCTCCTATTAAGTGATGGCATAGCTAGATTGCAAGGTCCCCCAAATCCAGAAGACACTGAAGCCTATACAGAGGAGTACACAAAAGTCCTGCATAATCACATAAACAAATGTACAGAAATGGCAGTACCAAACAGAAATAAGCCCAGGTCAAATCACAAAAACAAGCCACCCTGGTTGGACCCTGGTCTTAATAAGTAACTGAATGCTCTGTATAAAGAGTAATTTATGCTGATACACCAAGGACTACTTCTGAGTGTAACATGCATGAAATAATGTCAACCTGGTGAAAGAGAAGAGGCAAGAGGAAGTAAAAACAGCACTTTGGATACTCCTACAAAAATGTGCTGATAGCATTTTGGTGTTTAATAAGTACTTCACCATAACTCCATCTTGCCCCCTATTATGGCTTACAACTATGTATTTATAGTAATAGCTTTGCATCAATAAAGTCTTGGTATCATTTCATCTGAAAGTTTTAAAGACTCATTTGTATTTATTACAATTAGTAACTTAGCTGTTGTGTTTGTCTTATCTGTTCCATCATAAAATGTGTCACTATAACAAGCCAAGCACACCAAGCTTGCCTATCATATGCTGCCTTACTTGTCTTCATAATATCACTATAGTAATGCAGGACGTCAGTCATTACTGAGGGCATTCCTTTTTATTTGTTTACAGTTGTTTTGAATAGAGACAGAATATAATACCTAACTCCTTGCTGCATATTCAGTTTTAGTTGAATGATGAGTGGTGTGGTAGGGGCAACTCTTATGCCCATTTAGGCTAAATGAACTCAATGGGATTGACCTGAAATTGGTCATTTGCGATCAGATACCTACTGTGATAAACAAACATCAATAAATTAATTAATTAATTTCAGCCCAGCATAATTCATTCCTTGAGAAGCACAAGTTACTTATTTAAATAATGCAGCATCTTAAGAGACAACCATACAGTTAAGAATTCTGATTTCTGTCATTCAGCTTTAACCTTCATTGTCTCACTGTGATATAATTTATATGATCATGGAATGGAGCAACATCCTATTCAGATAAAAAGGAAATGAGCCAAATGAATAATGTTAACATATTCCATCAGTCAGTGTAACACTTCATTGTTCATGACTGTTACTGTCATCAACAGCCCGCATCACCCAACAACTGCACACTTCAGTGGGGACACTGCTGGATGAGTATGTTACAAGATGCAGTGACCATTATAAAGCCATATTATTCACACTACATCTCCCACTGTATTAAATTACACAGATCTTGTGATAAGCTATAGTTCATTCATTGAGACAGGAGCCTTAAAGATTGTGCACTCTCCACATTTGTGCATCCTTCTATATTTTATTGAGTCTTAAGATAACCATGGAGTATACAAGGTAAAGAGGTGTCCACACCGCACTTTACTTTATATCATATTTATATATTTAAATAGTTATAATATATTTATATTGCATTTCCACCATCTTCATAGCACGCAAGGCCTCAACCTGGTCTGTGACATTAATAAAACTTGGTGGGATAGATTTGTGTCCCAAAGGCTCCTCCATGTGTGGAACAGACTCTCTCTCCATATCAAGTAGAATACCTCACTGGCCCTCTTTAAGAGAAAACTGGACATCTAGATGGGAAATGGAAAATACACCCCTGGGATCCCACCTGTGTCCCTGCTGGACAGGGGAAACAGGTGCTGACTTTGTGGGAACATGGGCAACATTCTTGGCTAGGCTTATGAGAGCCTCCAGGCCAATAGCCTAGTATCATCCTATGACCCTATTATGAAATGTAGGCATGAGGGAGCATGGCCAAGATGGCTAACTGAAACCAGTAACAGGTGAAAGCTCTGTGACTGAAAATTTTTCTCCTACAGAAAAAATTATCAAAATGTAAAATTTGGAGATACGTATTAGCTAATTTTATTCATTAATGGTTAGATAAAAGATTAATAGCTTCAAGGTCTTCAAAAACTATCAGAAGTTTAACTGCTTGGTTAGGACAAAAGAGACTTCAACATGAGCCACTCAATAAATGGTACTCAGAATTCTTGTGCTAAAAAAAGACATAAAGGCAATAATATCTAGTAGACAAGATGTATTACTCAAAATGGACAAACTAAATACCAAAATAGGAAGTTTCAAAGAAGGAACCAGAAGGAAGATGGTAAATTAGAAATTATTGTGAAAAGGTTGCACAAATCAGCAGTATGGAAGAGGTTTTAAATGATCATGAAGGAAGAATAACTGAAGGTAAGTCTCAGACTGAATTTCTTTTAAAATAAAATAACTGGCTTATAGATAAAGTGGATGATTTAGAAAACAGAGCAAGATGAAATAACATTAGAATTTATGGCATGCCTGAAAAGTATGAATGAGATAATATAATAAACTTCTTAACAACCTGGCTACATAAAACATTACATATATCTGAAACTTTATCTTTTGGAATTGAAAGCACAAATAGATCCCTGAGAGCACCTCTGAAGAAGGAAAAGTCACTGATTATAGTTAAGTTTATATCTAGCTTAGAAAAAGATCAAATATTAAAAACACCATGGTCCAGCACACATTTTAAAATAGCTGAATATGTAGTCAGATTTGACAATGATTATTCCATTAAAGCAATGAGTAAAAGAAAAGCCTGTTTACCATTGATCAAAGAACTTAAAAAGAAAAAAAATATTAAAGCCATTTTGGTGTTTCCTGCAGAGATCAGAATATTTCTTTCTGAAGGAATTAAAATATGTGACACACTGGAGGAGGCATCCACTTTTGTTAACACAATAATATTGAGGAAATGGAGTGGAACAGTATATCTCTCAAAAGACAGAGTTAGCTGATTTCCTGGAAAACTGCTTCTAAAAATTAAAAAGCTTAAAAATGCGTGACTTTTATTCTCTGATTGCAAAACCTTTATTTTCTGAAACAATAAATTTACCCTTTACGTTAAAAGTTTGTATTGGACTTTAAGCTTCAAACGTATGTTAGTAAGTATTTATATTTTAAGCTAAAACAATTTCATGATGACAAATATAAATGTTTTACTATATTTACAGTGAAAGACAATACATTTCATGTAACTAAATGTATAGATGTATTTCTAAATGTTAAATGCTTACTGTAAGAGAATGTCATTCAATTATAATCAGTAAGTAATATGCTAATTAGAAGTGTTAAAGTGCTGATGATTTTGTTTTCTTTGTTCCTGTGTAACACAATCCTTACACAGGTCATTTATGAAGCAAGTAACACTTAAAAAACTTCAGAACAAAATAATGTTCCAGTAATATCAGAATGCCAGATTCTTGCTTGCCTTGCTTCCCACCTTGAGCTGTTCTGAAGACAATCTAGGTCAAAGTTCATCACTGATGCCTGTGAAAACAAAAAGGAAATTTATTTTTCTTTCTTCTTTTTTTCAAGTATATATATAAATATATATATATATATATATATATATATATATATATATATATATACACATGTATATATATATATATATATATATATATATATATATATATATATATATATCAGAAGATCAAAGTTTCAAAACTTCGAATCTGATATGGTCAACACCATATGATCAAAGTCTTGAAATTTTGAATCTTTTAATGGAGATCTCCATACAGTGCAGAAAGGGAAGATTTCCCTTTTCTGCACTGTAGTGCAATCTTAGAGCTGGTATATTGGTATATTTAAGTATCAGGGGGTGTGGGGGTGTAGGGTGGCTTGCTTCCCTTCTTAGAGCGTTTAAATGATTTGTTTTTTATGTTATTGTTTTTTATTACATTTTCAGTGTTTCAAAACTTCAATTATATGGTGTCAACTATATAAGATTTGAAGTTTTGAAACTTTCATCATGTAATATATATATATATATATATATATATATATATATATATATATATCTGAGAAATGTACTCAAAATAACATCTTTTTTTCTTTTCTATGAAGTGAAGACTTGGTAAAATAAAAGCTATAGTAATGTTTTATATTGAGCAGTTGCTGACATATAATTTATTTATATTTTGCTCAATGCTGATAGCCCATGCTGTAGATTTGTTAACTCTAACTATACATACTAATGGAAAATGTAATGTTTTGTTACTGATTAGAACAGTTTAAAAGAATTAAGAATGAGAAACTTATACAGGAACATAGCTGCTAAGATGCAGAGATGGCCTGCACCTGTCACCCCTGAGATTCCGAATACTGGCTAAGGCTTTTGCCGCCCCTATAGTGCCTTTTTTAGGCAAGGTTCAAATGACAAATTCACCACCGTAACATGAACAGGCAAGCAAAAACTGAGGGTAATGCTACTCAATGCTAGAAGTCTAAATCTCAAAATGCACTCACTCAAGGCACTCCTTAAAATGGAGAATATCGATATCTGTGCAGTGACTGAGACCTGGTTCATGGCTCCAGAGAGTACCCCTGCACTAGCAGGCTATAATTCATACCACATTTTTCGGCCATGTAACCTGGACCGGAACACCAAAGATAGAGGTGTGTCCATATTTATTAAGGATATCCACACCTCCAGGCTAGTTGCTCAGCATAATGCGTCCAAGGTTATCCAAGTGCAACTAACTCTGGGCAAAACTGCAATCCAAATTGTAGCTTGCTACAGATCCCCCACCATGCCCCAGGATTCGCACTCCTCTTTTCTTGATGTACTGGAAAATATTAGGGTTTAACCAAACACCCTAATAATGGGCAATTTCAACTACCCCAACATTAACTTGGAAAGTTACTCATGTATCAGCTCCTTCACACAATGCTTTCTGGAATTCATAAACTCCAATGCCCTGGATCAACTTATCAACACCCCCACCAGGGCAACAATATCCTAGACCTAGTCATTATCAACATGAGTGACTGGTGTTCCACACCTGAAGTCAACTCCTCGTTGGTCTGATCCGGCCATAAGCTAATCATCCTAGATATCTACATTCCGCCCCCACGCCCCCATTAAGGAAACCACGGTACAAAATTTCTCCAAAGCCAACTTCATGCTTCTTAAGACAGAAGTGGCAAACGTCATGACACCCATGCAGATGGACAATACAGTTACGGCTGCTGAATCCTGCACAAATGCACTCTATAAGCACTTACACGAGTGCATGGATCATGCTATCCCAAACAGAACCAAGATGCTATCCTCCAAAAAAAAGGAAGCCAATCTGGTGGTCCCCTGCCATAAATAAACTGTACAACAGAAGGAAGAAATTGTTGCAAAATTGAGTAAAATTCCATGAGTGGAGGAGCTCCCTGGTCAGCCTCAGTAAGAAGCTGAGATCCCTTATAAGATCCTCCAAGCTAGCTATGAAAACAAAATCACCACTGATTCTAAGGACAATCACAAAGCATTCTATAGCTATGTCAAGAATCTCAATGGCAACACCCAGATCTGCTGTGAATTACAGCACAGCAGCATGAAAATTACAGAACCAACTGCTATTGCCAACATCCCAGCAGATAGGTTCAGTGCTAACTTTACCCCTCCACCCCTTAAAGGGCCCATATCAATACAGGAAGAGTGCAGAGTCCCTGTAATCACAACTATGCAGGTAAAAGCTGCACTCTCTAAAGCCATGGGACCGGACAACATCCCAGGCTGCATTTTACATGAACTTCAGAACGAACTGGCTCCCCACCTAAGCACCATGTTCAGTCATAGCCTCACATCAGGCTTTGTGCCCACTGAATGATGTACAGCAACCGTTATCCCACTCCACAAAGGGGGAGCCACCACTGATCCCGGGAACTATCGCCCTATTAGCCTGATGAACCTGGTCTGCAAGGCCATGGAACGTATCATCATTGAACTCATAAACAAAGACATTGGTAACCTCCAAACTCTGGATCCCACCCAGTTTAGGTTTGTGAAAGGCAGATCATGCCTCCTGAACCTGATCGACTTCTTTGAGGCAGTCACCAAAGCCATAGATGAGGGTAAGGTGATTCACATAGCCTAGCTTGACCTCACCAAGGCATTCAACACCATCCCCCATTCTGGAATTATAGCTAAACTCACTAAACTAGGTATAAATCCCTACATCACAAGATGGGTTGCCAACTGGCTCACTGACAGAACCCACACTGTGAACGTTGCACACTCCAAATCTGACCTCATCCAGTGGCAAGTGGAGTACCACAGGGTTCAGTCCTGGGACCTCTCCTGTTTGGTATCTACTTCTCTGAAGTACAGGCTAACACAGAAGGCTTCTGGCTAATGAAGTTTGCAGATGACTGCAAACTAGGAGCAATAATCGAGTCCCCAAATGATGTGGAAATCCTACAGAAGGGCCTCGCTGAGACAGATGCCTGGTGTCAGAGCCATGGCCTCAAGCTCAATGCCAAAAAGTGCATTGTCATCCCCTTTGGTAAAAACTCTGTACCCATGAACTACTACATAGACAGTAGTCTACTTAACACCGAATGTGTGATAGTGAATCATGAAGTGCAATGGATTAGCAAGGCAGAAGTAAGGATAGCTATGAAGAGGATGAAGAATGGAAAGGCTGTTGGTCCAGATGACATACCTGTGGAAGCATGGAGGTGTTTAGGTGAAATGGCAGTGGAGTTTCTAACCAGATTATTTAATAAAATCTTGGAAAGTGAGAGGATGCCTGAGGAATGGAGAAAAAGTGTTTTGGTACCAATTTTTAAGAATAAGGGTGATGTGCAGAGCTGTAGTAACTACAGAGGGATTAAATTGATCAGTCACAGCATGAAGTTATGGGAAAGGGTAGTGGAAGCTAGGTTAAGAAGGGACATGATGATAAGTGATCAGCAGTATGGTTTCATGCCGGGAAAGAGCACTACAGATGTGATGTTTGCTCTGAGAGTGTTGATGGAGAAGTACAGAGAAGGTCAGAAGGAGTTGCATTGTGTTTTTGTAGACTTAGAGAAAGCATATGACAGGGTGTCTAGAGAGGAGTTGTAGTATTGTATGAGGAAGTCAGGAGTGTCAGAGAAGTATGTAAGAGTGGTACAGGATATGTACGAGGGTAGTGTGACAGTGGTGAGGTCTGCAGTGGGAGTGACGGATGAGTTTAAGGTGGAGGTGGGATTACATCAAGGATCAGTTCTGAGCCCTTTCTTATTTGCAATGGTGATGGACAGGTTGACAGATGAGATCAGACAGGAGTCCCAGTGGACTATGATGTTTGCAGATGACATTGTGATCTGTAGTGAGAGTAGGGAACAGGTGAAGGAGACCCTGGAGAGATGGAAATATGCTCTAGAGAGAAGAGGAATGAAGGTCAGCAGGACTAAGACAGAATATATGTGTGTGAATGAGAGGGAGGATAGAGGAATGGTGAGGATGCAAGGAGTAGAGGTGGTGAAGGTGGATGAGTTTAAATACTTGGGATCAATAGTTCAGAGTAATGGTGAGTGAGGAAGAGAGGTAAAGAAGAAAGTACAGGCAGGATGGATTGGGTGGAGAAGAGTTTCAGGAGTGATGTGTGACAGACGAGTACCAGTAAGAGTGAAAGGGAAGGTCTACAAGAGAGTAGTGAGACCAGCTATGTTATATGGGTTGGAGACAGAGGCATTGACAAAAAGGCTGGATGTGGCAGAGTTAAAGATGTTAAGATTTGCACTGGGTGTGACAAGGGTGGACAGGATTAGGAATAAGTATATTAGAGGGTCAGCCCAGGTTGGAAGGTTTGGAGACAAAGCCAGAGAGGCAAGATTACGTTGGTTTGGACATGTGCTGAGGAGGGATGCTGAGTATATTGGGAAAAAGATGCTAAGGATGATGCTACCAGGTAACAGGAAAAGAGGAAGGCCTAAGATAAGGTTTATGGATGTGGTGAGAGAGGACATGCAGGTGGTTGGTGTGACAGAGCAAGATGCAGAGGACAGGAAGAAATGGAAACAGATGATCCACTGTAGCAACCCCTAATGGGAACAGCCGAAAGAAGATGATGATGTAGCAATGGGGAAACAGTTTTAAATGGCAAAATATACAAAAAATTAACAGTTTCTTATTATTTTAACTTTTATATAATATTATATTAATTATTTGTAAGTAAAGGTAGCTTTTGGATAGCTTTTTGATAAATTGTTAGGTATTGGTCAGAGACAGACAGCATAGTACTTTGCCTGTTCAACAAGGAAACTGGAAACTTTGGTATCCATGGTAAGTTGTGTTTTATTAGTAATGTATACATTTACAGTTGTAGACTTATTTTTATTATTTTTAAGTTTTAGTAGTTTAGTTTGTAGAAAGGAGGAATTCAAGAAATGTGGAATGTTGTGATAATGATGGAGGAATGTATTAGAGTATTATATACAATTAAACTAATATGGTGGATAAATGTATCATATTATTATTTAAAATACACAATATAGACAGTTTTAATCTATCATCTATTAATTTAAATGGATGAAATAATGACAACAAAAATAAATCATATACGATTATAACAGTATGATGATACTAGCCTCACAGATATAGAACTTTATTCTATTAATGTAAATTTTAACTCTGTTATACTCTGGATGGACTCAACTTGCACTAGTCAATGGAAAACCATTCAGGAGCATATTTTACTAAATTCTTATAAGTTTAAAGCAAATAATAGGATGTTATGCAATGTAATTTGTTTTTACAATATGGTATATGCATTTAATTTGTTGACATATTTATTATTGTATAATGAGGAAGTGATGTCATCAACTGTAATTAAGGGAATGTATAAAGGCTGGGAATGCTTGTCTATGTGTTATTCTGATGAAGTTTCTAATTTGAGACGAAAGTGCTCAGTCAATGAATCGGTTGTGGATTACTGGCTTCTTGGATTTATTGATAGTTTTTGTGTTTAGTGTGTTTTACAAGACTCTTAATGTGTTAATTTTATAAGATTACCTTGATGAGTTAATGTATTCCTAACATTGTATAACAGTATGTGATAGTGCATTTCTTTTTTTCTGTTTATATATTGTAAATATGTTAAATTAATAAAATTTTTCTTAAAAAAGAAATATAGGCATTACAGTGCAAAAAGAGAATAAAAGCTAGATAAAAGCATGTTTGAGTTAATAGGCTGTAATCTTGGGTTATTGCAATGGGGTAGAGTGTAAAAGTGTACAGATGAAAATATATGTAGATCCAATATGTTTTTCTTACGTTTGCATAGGTGAATGTCTGAATTAAAACCCTTGGCTTAATTTAATAACAAATTTTAAGTGGAAACAAGTAAATATGAGAATAATGAATATAATGAAAAGTTTTCCTTTAGCAATAAATTTCAGTTTGGTTTTCAGACTGCATCAGAGGACTACTTTTCTCTTACAGTTCCACGGAGACAAGCTGATAACAGGACAATAAGACAGAACACTAGATTTGTAAAGGCTAACAATTAATTATTTTTGAAAGAATGTAAGTTGTTTTCCCATCCGAGGAGGGGAATAAATCAGATTAAACCTATTAATGTAAGTAGAAACACATGCAATAACATGTGTCTTATGATGGATAACCTCAATTTCAGATTAATTAGGGCCTGCATTAGCAGCTGTTTATTTGGCATAAATGTCCCTGTTAGGAAGGTTAAACTTCATTATTTGAAGATGTACATAGTTATATGTGTTTGTATTAAGTTAATTGGTTATGGGGGTGTTCTGGGGGTGTGCTTGTTTATTTTATTATTTTTTTTTTTGATTATAACAAAAAGTCTTGCAAAATGTGACATAGGTTCCAATATTGATAATAAGAAAAAATGTTTAAAGGATTAACCTGCCAAACATTAATGGGTGTATGTATCACGAAAGCTGAAAACAGACATTTTAAAAAAACTGCCACTTAGGTGAGAATGATGACTTCTTATCATAATCACAACACTTTCCGTATTATCTTGGAATGTGAGTGGTCTCACAGGTACAGGCAAAAAGAAAAGAAGGCTTAATTATATTAAGATGTGCAGAGTGATTTCAAGATGGATATTCTGCAGAATATCACAGGCAGAGGAGAAGGGGAATACTTATATTAAATGCTAGAGGTGCTCCAGTAGTGATAGAAGAGGGGAACATATAATAATTGCAGATTTGTGTTAGTAAGGGGCAAGGGATGAGAATCACACTGCCAGTATTTATATTCCACCTAAAACTGCTATTATGAAGATTTAAAAAATCTGGAAGAAATAATCAGATTTCAACAGGGAATATGACTTATAGGTGGGGACTGGACTTTGATTTGCATCAGCAGGGATGTATCTGTGGGGTCTAGAAGGAAAAATATAACAAAAGAGTGTAGAATTCTGAAGAAATGTATGAAAATACTTGGAAAGAAAGATGTGAATTTAGTAGTAGGAACTTGGAAAGAATTTACATATATTCAACAAGGTACAATAACTGTACCAGATTAGACATAAATTATCTTTCACATGAACATGTGCATTTAATTGAGAACTCTGATACACATCCAGTAACTATTTCAGATCATGCACCAATTACTAAGACACAAATGCAAGGTAATGACATAGAGATGAGTCACTGGCACTTCCCACCTACCTATTAAAAATAGAGGAATTTAAGGAATGGGTGATGGAAACTATACAGAAGTTATTAGGGAAGATAAACAGTACTCAAGAAGTTATAGCTAGTGAGTGGGATAAATTAAAGTGAAGTTTAAAAATAGGGTAGAAATTAAAGAAAAAAGAGATCTGGTTAATAAGTAGTAAGAATTATTTAGAGTGGCAGTTAAAGCTTAAAGTATTACAAAATAAGGAGACTTTCACAGAGCAAGAAGAGATGTAATTGCAGAGTGCGAAAGACAAAATAAGGGAGCACCTGGATAATATGTGTGACTTTAGAAAGATTGCTGTTAAGCAACTGTTTTTTTCATATACTAACTCCAGAGCCCAAAAATGTTTATCATAACAATTTAGGCAACAGAAAGTAGAAATGGTTGTTGCCAAACTTAAGAAACCTATAAAAAGCAAAGAAAGCAGAGATCCTGTAGAGGTATTACAGATATTTCTGAAATTTTATGAAATTGTTGTAAATTAGTGATGTGAAAATCAAGAAAAAGTACAAATGGAAATATTTATGGAAGAGTTATATAAGCCAGGGTTAGAGGCAGATGAGGCTCAACAACTAACAGTTAAGATAGTAGGAGATGAGATATAATGGTGATGTATAACCAATCTATAGGAAAGTCTCCAGGAATAGATGGTACTTTGGTAGAAGTTTGGAAGCTAGGAGGAAAGAAAGTAATAAAGATCTGGAAGGTTTTATTTAACAGTATTTTAAAAGAAAGGGAAGCACCAACATCCTGGAAAAAAAGCTGTGGTGGCTGTAATACCTAAAGACTGTGAAGACCCACCAGATCCAGCTTCATATATGTCCATTTTTAAACCAGGATTATAAAGTGTCTATGTCTATAATGGATAAAAGAATGGTAAAGCTGATGCCACAATTGACAGATATGGATCAATGTGGTTTTGTGGAAGGGAAGCAAACATTTGACAACATTAATAAAACAATGAGGATCTAGAGGGAAGCAGAATGTGAGGAAATACCATTGTTGTTGTTGGGTCTTGATGCAGAGAAAGCATTCAACAGAGTAAGCTGGGCCTTTATAAATAGCATCATGTAAGAATTTGCATTTCCTTATACAATAATATGGTTATTTAGAAGGAAATCTGAGGGATCAGAGGAATAAATCAAAATGGGAATGTTCCTCTCTGATAAATTGTATCTGAACAGAGGAACCAGGCAGGGATGTCCTCTTCTCCATTTATTTGCATCATATTTAGAATCAATGGCAAAGAAAATAAGGAACTCCAAAATTAAAGGATATATTTGGAATGGTGTTCAAGAAAAGTTGGCTTTACTTGCAGCTGATATTATTTTATACCTGACAGAACCAGAAAGGGACATTTCAGTGTTGTGGAACATTCTGAGACAGTTGCATTTTTTGGGATATAAAATTAAAGAAGATAAAACAAAGTTTATAGCTATAAACTCTATACCCTCAGTACCCACACATGAATCTGTTCAGCAATGCTTATATTTTTGGGGGCATGAAAATATAAAGTATTTAGAAGTATGGATTAAAAAGGATTCTGTTGTGCCAGCTGAGAATATGTGGGAAGAGACTAAACAAAAGATAATACAAAAACTGAGCAACTGGAAGACTATGGACATGGACAGCAAGATACAAATAGTAAAAATGTATTTAGTCCTTTTAGTTTTATCTGCAGGTCAGGCATATTTTTATCAAGCAGAGGAGAAGTTAGTGATAAAGAGCAGGATTTTATTTGGGAGGGGAAGCGGGCAAGAGTCAAGTGGGGTAAGTTAATCCTCACACTATAACAAGGATGTTTTGGATCACCTGATTTAAAGGGATATTTTAAAGCTGCATAGTTAAGGCTCTTATACATAACACAAGCAGAAAGATGCAATTCAAAGTGGAAAGGTATGATGATGAAGCTGGGGGTAACTCAAGAAGTAAGGAAAGAATGGTATTTTGGATGCAGATCCTTAAGGACAATAATAACAGTCATACAGAATGGCAATTATGGCAATAGAACAAAAGGGCAATAAAACAAAGTCTTATGGAACAAAGGATTGTTTGTTGTTAAATAAAGTCATAGTGAAGAACAGTAAAAAGGGTAAGAATCTAAGTATGGCATGGATTGACTACAAAAAAGCATAGCATTTGATAGTATCCCACATTCATGGATAAAAGACTGCTTAAAAATGTATAAGATACACCCTATACTGATCAACTACATTACAGTGACAATGAAACAGTGGCAGACCACTTTGCAATTAAGCCATGATAAAGGACAAATTGTTATCCCAGGCATAAAAAATTCAAAGGGGGATATTCCAGGGTGACTCTCTCTCTCACTGCTGCTATTCTGCTTTGCCCTTAGCCCATTAAGCTGTCTACTTAACAACTTAGGCCATGGCTATAATTTGGCTCCTAGAAAACAACAGTGTAAAGACTTCTCATCGTCTCTTTGTCGATGATGTACAGCTCATCAGATGAGGAACTGAAAGCACAACTGCAAGTTGTCAAAACATGTTCCAATGATGTGAGAATATCATTTGGTCTTGATAAATGTGCAAAAGCAACCTTTAAAGCAGGAAAACTGCAGCACCAAGAAAACATTGGTTTGGGACAAGAATGGGATATAAAATAACTTGAGCAAGAAGGAGTGCATAAATATTTGGGTATTGATGAAGGATCAACAATAAATGTAGTAAGGAATACTTTAGAAGATAAAGTTCCAAAAAGGAGGAAAAGGTGCCAAAACATAACAAAACTAAAACAAACAATGAGCACCTGGATAGCCGTTTTACCTTCAAAATCGAGTGTTCGCTGTGTCTAAATAAACTTTGCTCAGGTAATACTTTAGAAGACTTAAATGAATCCTGAAAACAGCATTGACATTTAAGAACAAAATTCAAGTTATAAACCAATTTGCTATTCCTGTCCTAACTTACAATTTTGGAGTGATTGACTGGCCCCAAAACATGTTGGATAGACTAGACAGGAAAACAAGCAGGATGCTTCATGCTCACCAAATGATTTATAAAAATCGGTGCAGACCAAGATTATATATTCCCTGTTCCAAAGAAGAGATGGGCTCCCTAAAATTGATTACATGTATAGATCTGCAATAGTGGTACTGCACACATATCTGCTGACTTCACAAGACCCAAATGTAGTGAAAGTTTTGAAACATGAGGAAAATAAATCTAAGATGACTTCTCTGCTTAATCTTGCAGAAGCATATCAGTGTCAAGCAGGAATGGAAATTAAACCAGAAGTAGATAAAAATCAGGCAGCAACTAAATGTGTCAAAAATCAAAATAAAGAATATAAGGTGAAGGACCAGATGAGAAGGCAAGAAATGTGGAAAATGCATAAATATAGTTGCAAGTATAGAAAACTTCTGGAAGAACATCATGTTGATCAGGATCAAATGCAGGAATGGTTAAGGAGAGGCAAATTCAAATCAAGAGATGGGGGACCAAGATAGTGGGCTACATAGACTTTGGTTTACAAAGTCCATTGAACATGTGGGAGAAACAGACAAATTTAGGTTTTGTAAAACAGAATTGGAAACAGTTGCACACCTCATTGCTGGTTATGACATACTAATGGCAGAAGGACTGTATACTGAAAGGCATAATAATGTGGCAAGACTATTGCTCTGGGGATTGTACGAACATGGTACTGAAGTGGTTGAAAAAACACTGGAAGCATGAGCCACAAAGCATCATAGAAAATGATGAAGTCTATATCACATGGGATCACCCATTACCAATAGTTCAAAAGATAGATGCTAGAAAACCAGATATAGCGGTCCATGAAAAAAAGACAGAAGTAGCACTGATCACTGAAATCACTAGGCCCAGTGTCTTCCATACAGAGAGACAGAAAGTCATAAAATATCGGAATTTGCAGGCAGAAACAAGAGCAATGTGAAAGAGAGATACCCAGGCAGTTCCAATAGTAGTAGGAGCAATGGGTCTTATAAAAAAAATCTACAATTGCATTTAGATACATGTAACCCCATACGAATTGTAGAAGGAGTCATTACTGGGCACATTGTGGGTGCTGTGAAGAGCACTTCTGTCTGACATCAAAGATTAAAGCAATACTAATTTCATGAACTTTAATCATACTCTGACTTAGGAATGGGGTTCATTCCCATCATGGTATTAGAAACCCAAAAGACTTAGAGAAATTAAAAAAATGGAGAGTTGAGGTCCAAATGGAAAGATGATAAGTCAGCAAGCAAAGAGAGTAGTATTGCTGCAACTGAATTCATCTGCAAGTCTTGATGAGCACCTTCATGAGGTGAACCCTGTTTTTCACAAAATCTCACCAAGATGACACTGATATATAGACTGGCTTTTATATAGCATATATCACAGACAGAAGTAGGTTTAAAAATTTAAAAAAAGATAGCTATGTGCACAAAACTCAGGATAAAAAAGTGACCAATCCTGGTAGGTGCATTGGTGCCTGGATTGGAAAAAATACCAGTGTAGAATCCTCAAGACAAAGAGACATTCTTACAATGGAGCTAGGCGAGGCCCAGAGGAGGATGGCACCCTGTTGTAAAAGAAAGTAGTAGTCCACAAAATTCACAAAAACTAATAGGCCAAAAAACAGCCATAAAGACAATAGATTGGACTATTGAGGATAAGAAAGAAATTATGAATTGCTACTATTATGCAAGAAGCCCAGCATTTCCAGACAGAATATATACAAAAAGATTAAGAAAGAAATTATAGGAAAGAAAAATACTTCCTCAAGAAAAACTGTCAGAAGCTTCAAATGAAAAATTGTATTCATTGATACAACAAATTTATGAAAAACATTATATAGACCAAGAAACCTTGGGCCATTTGGAAAAAGAAGTCACTGAAGAAGTGTGACAATATAAAGAACAAAATCTAGAGACTTTTGAAAGGTATAAAAAAGAAATATGGGCATCGGAAAGAAAGAGAGACCTGATATGGTGCAATATTTATGTAAAGGAGAAGGCTAAATTAATCAACACAAAAAGGCAGCCTCAAACATATTCAAAGAGAAATACAGGCAAAGGTATCCAGATATGGAAAATTTCACAATAAAAAAATAAATAAATAAGATCACAAAGAGGAAGCATAGATCATAAGATTAGTAAAGCAGAAGTTAAAAAAATAGAAGATGAAGTTATGGAATACTTGCTAAGTGAATGATTTAATGCAGAAAGCCTAACACGTTTTACATCACAGCATGATGAAATAATGAGTCCCCAAAGTAAGGAGAAACAGAAGGAGCAGGAGACATCTGAAGAAGAAATACGGACATGGGAAAGAACAAGAGATTTAATATGGTGAAATATATATGCAAAGGCGAAAGCAAAACTAATCAATACAAAAAGAGCAGCACCAAGATAAATACAGGCAAAGGCATCTAGGCATCGAGAATTTTACAAAAAATAAGCAAAGAGGAAAAGTAGAAAAGAAGATTAGTAATGGAGAAGTTAAAGAAATACAAAATGAGGTTATGGATTACCTGTGAAGTGAAGGATTTAGTGAAGAAGATCTAACTCAGATAACATCACAAGCGGAATACAGCAATGGATCCCCAAATTAAGAAAAATCAGTGTAGTGGGAAACATCTGATCAGATACTTTGGAGCCTTCCATAGGAAACCAGTACAAATGTTCAGTTGGAGTTACACAACAAGGGAAGAAACAGGAAACTGTGGCAACTGTGGAGTTGTCTACTTAAATCATTAGGTCATGGCTACAATTTGACTGCCAGAAAACAACAAGGTGTAAAGACTTCTCATCTTCTTTTTGTAGATGATTTAAAATTGTATTGTTCATCAGATCAGAAACTGAAAGCACAACTGTCAGTAGTAAAAACTTTTTCAGATGATATAAGAATGTAATTTGGTCTTGATAAATGTGCAAAAGCAACATTTAAAGCAGGAAAGCTGCAGCACCAAGAAAACAGAAGTTTGGGACAGGAATGTGATATAAAAGAACTTGAGCAAGAGGGAGTGTATAAATATTTGGGAACTGATGAAGCGTTTACATTAAAACATGAACAAATGCGAATAAAACTTAGTAAGGAATATTTTAGAAGACTTAAATTAATACTAAAAACAACATTGCCATCTAGGAATAAAGTCCAAGCTATAAACTTACAGTTTTGGAGTGATTGACTGGCCCCAAAAGGTGTTGGATAGATTAGATAGAAAAACAAGAAAAATGCTTCATGCTCACCAAATGATTTATAAAAATCAGTGCATACCAAGATCATATATTCCCTATTCTGAAGGAAGGATGGGCCTCTACGAAATTGATTACATGTATAGAGCTGCAATGTTGGGACTGCATACATATCTGCTGACCTCACAAGACCCAAATGTAGTGAAAGTTTTAAAACATGATGAGAATAAGAATAAAATAACTTCTCTGCTTAGTTTAGCAGAAGCATATTGGCATCAAGTGGGAATGGAAATCAAACCAGAAGTAGATAAAAGTCAGGGAGCAACTGAATATGCCAAAAAACATAAGAAAGAATACAAGGTAAGGGATAAGATGAGAAGGAAAGAAATGTAGAAAATGAATAAATATAGCTGCAAGTATGGAAAACTCTTGGAACAACCTCATGTTAATCATGATCGAATGCAGGAATGATTAAGGAGAGGTGAATTTAAACCAAAAGTTGAAAGGTTAATATTGGTGACCCAAGATAGTGGACTAAGTACACATTGGCTTACAAAGGCTATTGAACATGTGGAAAAACAGACAAATGTAAGTTTTGTAAAACAGAATAGAAACAGTCACAGATCTTGTTCCTGGCTGTGATATACTAATGGCAGAAGGACTATGTACTGAAAGGCATAATAATGTGCCAAGACTGTTGTATTGGGGATTGCGCAAACATTATAATATTGAAGTAGCTGAAAAACACTGGAAACATGAGCTACAATGCATAGAAAATCATGAAGCTTATATCACATGAGTTCATCCATTACCACCATTTCAAAAAATAGTTGCGAGAAAACCAGATATAGCAGTTCATGAAAGGAAGACAAAAGTAGCATTGATCATTGAAATTGCTACACCCAGTGACTACAGTGTCTTATGTACAGAGAGACACAAAGTCTTAAAATACCAGGATTTGCAGACAGAAACAAGGAGAATGTGGAAGAAGGATACCCAGACAGTTCCAGTAGTAGTAGTAGGAGCAATGGCTGTTATAAAAAAAGAATTTACAATCATACTTAGATATGTTACCAATACACATAACTCCATACAGATTGCAGGAGGAGTCTCTACTGGGAACATTGAGGGGGATGCAAAGAGCACTTTCAGCTAAAATTAAAGATTGAAACAATACTAATGTCATGAACTTTAATCATACTTTGACTTAGGAATGGGGCCCATTCGTATCATGGTATTAGAAACCCAAAAGATTTGGATACATTAAAAATGGGAACTACAATATTATATTCACGAAGTAGTAGAAAGTGTACTAATAACTATGCCAATATGGGAATGGAGAAAGGAGATTCTGCCAATAGAGTTGACTGCAACTGGGGTTACAGAGAAGAGGCAGGAGGTGGTTGTAATTTACTGGAGGAAGCTGGCAAAGGAACCAAGGTATTGAGAACAAGTAATTAGAGAGGGAAAGGTAACAGAATGGGATAGGCCAGGAAGACATTTGAATTGCAGTCTAGTGATTGCCTTCTCTAGCAGGGATTGCTATCAGAGTATAGACAAACAGAAAACAAAAGGGGAATCCTTAATGTAAGACCTGTACTGGTTGAGTTTTTAATTGAATCTAGCTCATAAACTGCTGTTAAAAAGGAATAATTAGCAAGCATATAAAATATTGCATGATAACTACAGGAATCAGAAGAGGTTAGAAAAGATTGTGAAGAGTGCTTAGATATGCAGTTTACAAGAAACAGTGGGAGGACATATGTATGGCTCCCAGATATGCAACAAAATCCAGAATATTTAGGATTTTGCCTGGAAGTGTTTTCATAGATACTTCTATACCCCAAGGGGACTCCAAATAATTTTTTTCTCAGGTGAATGGCAAATGTTGAGGCATAATGGGGAAGAAAGGGGTACCTGGCAGCATATGTTCTCAGAGTGTAATGTCTTTTTGCAGACTTTAAAAATTCCCTGCACAGTAATCTATCAGGAACACTGGGTGAGCAAATTTCTTGTAACAAAGGAAATTATTATTAGTTTTTTTTTTTTTTGAGCTGAGATACTGGATCTGAATTGCCTAGACGTGGTGAGGCCTTGCTAAGTTTAATTCTGATGACTGTCAAAAAAGCAATTACTAGATAATGAAAGTCAAAATTTAAACCAAACTATATTTTGTAGTAGTGAACGTTGTAAAAGAGATCAAAGGAAAGGACGTAGGAGCTTTAGAAAAGGATAGCAATAAATTACACACAAAAAATGAAATTGTGGGAACAATACATGCAGAAAAAATGTTTTGGAGGTGGAATGAGGTTTAAGAGAAGGTAGGAATTGAGCAATTTATGTAACATTGCTTATATGTAACAATGTATGTGAAGTATAACATTTGTAAATGTGAACTTAATATGCCTTGATTACTTTTATAGAGATATAAATGTATTAACAGCTCACAGATGACTAGCAGCAGAAGGCAACCAATATTCCTGTAAAAATCCAGTCTCAAAAGCGAATATATTTGTAAAAAGTACTTTAATCCACACGAGGTAAGCGCTTTCACATAAGCTTCTTCAGACCATATAGTACCATAACATTTCAATCAGTAACTTAAATAGTAACAGTTGAAATTCAAATCTCAATTGCCTGAGCCTATTAAAGAGACATTATTACTTTTTCTTAAAGGGCTCATGTAGTTCACATAGTAAACAGCATTAACCCCCACCTTTCTAAATTAAAAATTCATATATTACCAAATTTTACTATCATGAACATGAAAAATATATTATTACTTCTAAAAAATTTATTACTGAATAAAATATTAAAATATATATTCACTCTACTTAAAAAATATTTTAACTACTAAAATTATATTATATTAGTCTAACATCAAGCTATATATGTGTTGTATTATGCACCTATAACACGTTAGACATTCCAATTGAATATATCCATCATTATATAATATAATTCATGACATAAAATGAATAATGACATTTATTATTTCACAATACTTTGACTTTCAGTAATGGCTTTAAAGATGCTTTTTCATTAAGCCCAGAACCTCAATCTGCTCTTAATCGAAGTATCCACTGGGCTTCCTTATTCTCTGTTGCATTTCTAACATTACCTTCCCTAATGGTAGGGTGAAAAATATCTATAGCCATAAATTTGAAGTAATGATCTCTTCCTTTATGTTGTACATGTTTAGCTAGAGCATTTTTACTATAATTGATCATAATAGCATATAAATGCTCCCTTATTCTATTTCTAAACTGCCTATTAGTTTTGCCTACATAAAATGATTGGCAAACTTGGCAGACTGCAAGATATAAAACATGCATCGTGCTACATTCTGCTAAAACCCTAAATCGATAAACCTTACCACTATCTGGATGTACAAATTTATCTGACTCTAATATATTAACACAATAATTGCATCTTCCACAATGGATAGTACCAAATCGGTTATAGGCAACCTTTTTATGTGTGTTATAACAAAGTAGCCTTTTCATTATATCTATTTTTGAACTGATACCTAGGTCTTTCTCCCACAATGCTCCTAATTTGGGCATCTGTAGTAAGTATCTTCCAATGTTGCTGAATTATAGTCATAATTTCATAATTATCCCTAGTATAATATATAGGCATACATAAACCTAAATTATCTATAATATTATATTCATGTGATTCTGCATTGCTTGAATAATATGGGGCTGCTCTTATTGTCCTAAGTGAATTAATATCATATAAGCCTTGTTCTATTTCTTCTAAATTATATCCATGAACAATTAACCTTTCCTTAAACCTGTCCATTTCTCGTTCATACCCTTCAGTTGTTGCATTCAACCTAGATATTCTCATGCCTTGTCCTTTAATAACATTCTTAAAAATATATTTAGGGTGCATACTATCTCTGTGGAGAAGCGTGTTTTTATAACATTTCTTTCTATATACTCCAGTGTTGATTGATGTATCCATCACCCTTTCCACATACACATCTAAATAATTAATACTATATTCAGAGCTATTATATGTGAATCTAAGACATTCTGTCATCATATTCATTTCATGTATACTTTCTTGGAGCATATCATTACCTCCTCTCCACAGAATAAAAATATCATCTACAAACCTTCGATAAAAGAGGACATGCTGCATGAACCATTCCTTAGTAAAAAGGAATTTTTCTTCCCATAATGCTAAAAACATGTTGGCGTAGCTATTGGCACACGAAGTGCCCATAGCTACACCATCACGCTGCAAGTATACCACATCATCAAAATTAAAAATATTGTTCTCTAAGATATTCTCAAGAAATAGACAGATCAGATCTATTTTTTGCTCGGTATAATCACTATGTTTAACTAAATATTTTTCTATGAAATCAACTCCCATACCATTTGGTATTATTGTAAAAAGAGATTGGACGTCTAACGTCTCAAATCTCATATTTAACTCCATTGGGGTGGTGCTATTAAACTGGTATAAGTCTGATAAAAACTGTTTTGCATCTTTTAATACTGTTTTATTCATATCCAGTATAGGTCTAAGTTGTTTCTCAACAAATAAAGATAGTGGTTCAGTAATCCATCCACGTCCTGAAACTATCGGACGCATAGGTGGATCTGTGGCATTCTTATGTATTTTTGGTATTCCCCTAATTATGGGTATAACTGGATATTCGACCTTCAGATATCTAGCAAGATCCATATCTATATCTTGTTCTAAAACTATATTTTCTATCATACGGGCAACATTATTTTTAATAACTTCTATATCTTTGTTACTAATGATTTTATAATGATTAATATCATCCAGCATCTTTAACATTTTACTTTGATAATCAATTTTATTCATAATTACCAATGGCCCTCCCTTGTCCGCTGGCCTGAATACAATGGTATCATCAGCTTGTAGTCTACTTAACACCTTCTTCTGTTTAAAATTTAAATTATTCCTTTGTATATATTTCCTATTATTAATATATTCATTATTCTCATATAGTTTGTAAATATCATCTTCTACTAAACTGTAGAATGCTTCCACTAAAGGATGATTAATAGGTATAAAATCACTAGATCTTTTAAAGGGAGTGCTAACACTATTAATATTATTACGATAATAGTACTTAAGCATCAAATTTCTCGTGAATACCTTTACATCTGTTAAAATATCAGTTAGCTTATATCCAGATGTGGGTATAAAATTTAAACCTTTATTTAAAACTGTCATTTCATCATTGTCTAATATTCTGTTGGATATATTCCAAATCAAGTCATTTTCATTTGATTCCACATCTTCTTTAAACTGTGATTCGATTCCCTCTCTATGGAAAGTTTCCTTTTCTGGCGTCCTCTGCTGTCGGAACGATTCATCCGCCTCCCCCTCTCTACTGAAATGGGGAGGGGGAACTGCTGAAAAACCATTTGATTGTTAATATCATTGGTAGTAATGGGTTTTACAGTCATTGCTGCATATGTTTTCGGTCTTACTACCTGTTGTTCCTTTTCAGCATCGATTACTGTTTCATTATTATTTGTTGTCACCATAGAATGTCCCGCAATTGTTGGTATAATATCATGAGCAGTTGTCACTTCGTTATTATTTTCTCCTGATAGAACTATTTTGTCAGTCATTGCTTCTACCCGGGTGCCGGATTCTACATTCACTTGTGCTCTATTACTGTGGTTGTTTCTATTAATTTCAGTTGATGTATTCATAGTATTATTATTTCTGGTAACTAATTGTGGTCTCGGCCAAGTGAAGACATGACCTAACCAAAAATCTTGGATATCTCGATCTAATTTTGTTCGTTTTTGCTGTATTAACCGTCATTCATATACCATTAAATTGTCCAGCGTATTGGACAATGCTTTTTCAACCAATATCGCTGAAAAATGTTCATACAGTTTACGCTGTTGCTCTACTATAGAATTTCTTAATATTTCCTCTTCTGGTTTAAAAAAGTCAAGTAATAATTTAATGTAATTTTGGCTTACCTCTATATTTAATTTCTGCCATCTAGTTAAAAGTTCAGGATATTGATCTCCGTAAGTAGGCATCTTAAGCACCCGGAGACCTCTAGGGATAATCCCTTTGCTTAAACAAGCTTCAAAATGCTGTCGTTGTGTGGTTAAGCGTTTCAGCTTAAAAGAATCTGCTTCTAGTTTCTCCATAGCTATACATAGCATTTCTAATTGTTCACTGTTGTTTACTTTAGATGTTTCCGGCATTAATCCGCAGTATAATAGCAAGGGATTGCTATCACTTCTTAGACAGTTTACAAATTTCAAAACCAGGCTTTCGCCACTATCACATATTATATTCTCAGTTTGGTTAAGACACGTATTCATATTACCTCCGCCAACATAAACATTAACTGAGGTTATGTTCATACTGTTCTTTTCACCATTTACGAACCCTTGGGGTCTATAATCCAGCTCAATGTTGGTATTTTCTTCAGTCATGTCTCCGTTTAGCGTTGCCAAAGACCACACAAGTATAATAATAAAAATTGTAAGCAAAGCACCAAACGAAGCAAATGCCCTGCTGCAAGTGTAAATTAAACGAATGCCCTGCTGCAAGTGTAAATTAAACGAATTAACAGCTTATAGATTCGCTTTTGAGACTGGATTTTTACAGGAATATTGGTTGCCTTCTGCTGCTAGTCATCTGTGAGCTGTTAATTCGTTTAATTTACACTTGCAGCAGGGCATTTGCTTCGTTTGGTGCTTTGCTTACAATTTTTATTATTATAGATATAAATGTGCCTATGTCACAAGTGATAATTCAATAAAGGTGTTAAAAATTTGATGTGATATTTGCAGGGCATTAGGATGCAAACCAAAAAGTGCTATGGTATAATTACAATCATTCCAAGATGAATATCTTATAGAATGAGCTCTGTGTTGCTTCTGTGATAGAAAAGCATTATTAGACCATTACTAGAATATAGGAATGGCTTTTGCAGTAGCAGTGTGAATGAAACTATGTAATGTTCTGGAAAAAAAGGTTTTGAATGCAATTTACTAAAAGTATTACTACTGTAAAAAAGTTAAAATATAAAGATATATTAAGTTTAATTTATATTTAGTTTAACTTTTGATTGTATAGGAATGACTTGATATTGATATTTAAATGGCAACATTTAGTTATTAACTTTGGGAAGCAGAACAAACTTCTTTTTCTTTTGGCTGTTCCCATTAGGGGTTGCCACAGCGGATCATCTGTTCCCATTTCTTCCAATGAGATATGGGGAAAACAATACAGAACAAACTAAAAACAAAAATCTTCAAGTAACTGTTGACTTAGCAATGAAGAGTTATGATTCAGTGTTATTTAAAATAGAGCAGAAATGCACAGGAATAGGCTACCTTTACTAATAAGACAATCACAAAATCTACAAGCCTTCAAAAAGAAAATTTGTAATTATTTAGGACAGATGGTCTGTTGGACTACCTCTTCATGGAGATTAGTTAGACATGATCTCCTATGAAGTTTCTTAGCCTAAAATTAAACATTAAACATTTCAGTTCAGAGATTAACCACTTATCAGATCTGAGTTTTATAAGCCTTCTTATAATGGGAAGTGAGTATTTTGAAGTTTATGAAAAAAGTCTGCAAGAATGGTGGCGGTTAGCTCTGGCTCCTGGCATAAAACAATTTGATAACAGTTTGTATTTTCTAGATGGAATTAAAGGTTAGAGATTTACTTTGCATCTCTTTGACCCTGCTGCCTGCTGGCTATGAAGACTCTTTCTCAGTCTGTCAAACCATTTGATCTCTTCACTGGATGAAAGACAACCAAGGGTGGCATAATTCATCCCACAGCTGAGCATTTTTTTATTTATCCCTAACCCTACCACTCATGCCCCAAGCACATAGCTTAGGAGGAATATGCAATATGCTGCCCACAGAGATCATCACTCCCTTCCACAAGAGCAGTAGCCTATAAGCAGCCTTCTCCTTCCCCCTCACAGCACAAACAGTGGTCTCTCAGGTTTCCACTAGAGAGACTACATCACCCAGTATGCCTCAAATTATTAGCAACCCCTCCCTCCCACTGGAAAATGTGAGCAGCCCACATCTCTTTATTCCTCCCCTTGTCTTCCTGGCTCCTCCAGTGTCAGAGACAACTAAATGAACCTGATTGCCTGAGTTATTGTAAGTGCTTCATCCCCCTGCATCACAGAACCAGGCTAAGATTAGACATTTTTGCTAGGAATTTTGGTCTGCATATAACTTATTGAGGGAGTTATTTCTACAGTGTAAATAAGACAGAGAAATGGTCAGTGAGGCTGGCTGGGTGAATTATGAATGATATTAGATTATTGGCCATGTTTGTTACAAGTCATGAAGGATATGTTTCCAAGATTTACAGCTGGATGTTGGGGGATCCTGTATTGATTGCTGTCTGATCAAGACAACATAATCAGCACTATAGGCATAAATGAGAGTTTGCCAATGGGTAGGATCAGCATCATGGCAGCCCCCCCCCATATGTTTTTAAAGCATTTAACAGCAAGCCAGACTGCATCATCTCCTCATGGTCTGCCATCTTTTTTTTTTTTTTTTTTTTTGCTGCTGTGTTGTTCTTGACAAAATTCTGTTTTATGTCAGACTTGCATAGTGAGAAATGACATTTGGCCATCCTTCATCATAAACTATTATAGCTCAACCTAACTCTGCATAAGCTGTTGTAATGCATACCATGTTGTGCTCACTGACAACACAATTAAATCAGCACTTAATGCAGGGGAACTGCAACTTTTATACCTTATTTATTACTGTTTGCATGCGCAGATATTGTAGCAGTATTAAAACTGCATTGGTGTAATATTATATGTCAGACAGGTGATCCAGTGTAATTAATCTTTTGTTACTTAGCCATGCAACTACACATCCAGTACATGTACACATTGGCTTACTGTGGTGTCATGTCTTATGGAAAATCTTTAGATGTATAAATAACTCATTTTGTTTCCATATTGCAAACTCAGTGCCCAGTGTGCTCTCTAAAAATGGCTAAGAAAATACCATCCCCGTCCAATAAAACAGCTGACCATTTATTTTATATCACATTATTTTCTATCACACTAGATGTTCTTGCCATACTGAATTAATTAATAATATGTAAATTAGGTAGGGCTTGAATGAACTCACAGGGACAATAACTGTAAAAGTGCAGGCCAGAACTAGTAATCAAACCAAAACAGCACAAGCTTGAAGAACTCAGGAAATGGCGGCTTGGTGACTTTTAGTGTACGTTTTCACAGAATGATTTAAACAGATGTTGTAGCTTTAAAAACAGCCATTTTGTTATGAGGTGAGTTTATATAAGGATTGTCAGCTTGTTAGTTACCAATTCTGATGAAGTCCTGTATGTTAGAAAAGACAAAAGCACTAAACTGTTCTTTTTTTCTTTTTCTTTTTGTGTGTGAGTTAATAAAATCTTTAGGTTTGTACTTGCTCTCTCCTGATTTCTTCACGTCCAGGTTTGTGCAGTTTTTGGTTTGGTTAATAGGGCATGAATGAAGCAAACACAATTAAGTAATAATCTGTGATGCCCAGCTATAGTGACATATTTTTTACAGTGGCCTTTATAAATAATCTCATTGAAAAGGCTAGTTTCCAAATCAGAACTGCAGCCTTATTCTGTATTCTTTCTTTGATAAAAATAGAATGGGCAATAAATTAATTTTGTATCAGGTTATGACAAACACATTTACTGTAAAGGTTAATTACTGGTCTGTTTTGTTTTATACTCAATAATCCTTCCTATGTTCTTGAGTATGTTATGTCATTTGCAACGTAAATAAAATTGTTGGCTAAATCATATACTTAAGGTGGGAATTTGCATAATTTATGCCTTCTGTGTAGATTAATACAAGTCTGTCTTTTACCTATGTGTTTTTATGTACTGTACTGTACTTTGGTGTGAAGGACAGTAGTCTTGCATATTCTATGTACTATATTTTGCTCCTTGCCAGTGGTCAACTGTCATAAATAAAAAAAAATCATATCTAAAGTAATTTTTACAACTAAGTTAGACAAAAAAGAAAATGCTTGTGTATATTTATACATACTGTGTCTACATATAGGTAAAATGCATATAAACAATTTGTTTCAGCTGTTGACCACATTTTCTATTCTACATCATGTCTGTGTGTGTGTGTGTGTGTGTGTGTGTGTGTGTGTGTGTGTGTGTGTGTGTGTGTGTGTGGAGGGGTTGCACACAGTGGCACAGTGGATTAGTTTTGCCACCTCACAGCAATATTCTTGGCTGGTGTACCTTCTGTGCAGAGTCTGCATGTCCTCCTTGTGTTTGCTTGGGTTTCCTCTGGGTGCTCAGGTTTCCTCATTCATTCTAAAGGCATCACGTAGGTGGATTAGACACTCTGTATGTGTGAGTGTGCATATGACTGTGTGGTGTGGAAGAACTACCATGGCAGGACTAGCTAACTAGCAGTGTAAACCTTGGCTCTTGGTGATTGTCACTGTGAAGTGACACCCAAACCCTATGTGCAAAAACAGAAAAAAGGAACTGCAAATCCCCAAATGAAGAAAACAAATGACTCCAAGCCACAAGTGAGGTAAACTCACTTGTGGCTTGGAGTCATTTGTTTCCTTTATTTGGGGATTTACAGTTCAGTTTGTGTTTGTTTTTGTGCTTTGAAAACAGGAAAAAGGGATTGTGGAAGTGTGTGTGTATATATATATATATATATATATATATATATATATATATATATGTGTGTGTGTGTGTGTGTGTGTGTGTGTGTGTGTGTATATATATATATATATATATATATATATATATATATATATATATATATATATATATATATATTTATTTATATTTGAGTCTACTTCTGATTGTCAAAAACACACTTTCTCGACAACCAGAAGATTGAACCCATTTAAGTGAAAGTGCACTTTCACTAAAGCCAGTTCTCCAAAGCACATTACAGTGGGGATAAGGAAATATATCTTTTTCCCCATTGTAGTGCAATCTCTGAGTTAGTATATTTAAGTATGGGAGAGTGTGGGGAGTGCTGGGGGGCTTGCCCCCCCTGCGTAATACTGTTTAAAGTATTTTTTAGCTTGTTTTTTTCTGGTTCGTAGAACCGGCTTTTGCAAAAGTGCACTTTTGATGTAGTGCACTTTTGCTTTAATGGTTCTCGATGTTTCTTGTTTGAGACATAGACCCATATATATATATATATATATATATATATATATATATATATATATATATATATAAATCATCCTTCATTATTTTGAGTTTTCAGTATTTTGGGATTCAGTCCTTTGGTTTTTTCAGTCTTCTGAAGTAGACCCGTGTGTATGTATATGTATATAGATATATATATATATATATTCACTTCAGAAGCTCAAAATATTGAAATCTTGAATTTCAGTATCTCGAGCCCAAGAAGTAGAATCCACAAAACAACGAAAACTAAAAACCACAAAATTCAAAACCTTGAATACCAGAAGTTTTGAATTTCGCATTTTTACTACACACACACACACACACACACACACACACACACACATACACACACACCATCCACCACACAAACACATACAATCACTCTACTACATGACATGGCAAGCCCCCCCCCACACACCCCTACTTAAATATTCTCACTCCGAGGCCCCACTACATACAAACACACACAAAACACCACCAAACAAGCTACTTTCTGTTCACACACACACATCACAGCAACAAAACACACTGACACACACCACAGCCCCTACCCAAACCCCTTAGCACACACACACACTTACCTGAATACATGACCATAGCAGAACTTTAGAAGTGCAAAACACAAAACCTCCGGTATTCGAGGTTTTGAATTTCATGCTTCTAAACTTTCGTTATTATGTGGATTCGGCTTCTGAATGGAACATATATATATATATATATATATATATATATATATATATATATATATATATATGGGTCTACTTTAGAACACCGACACGCCAGTTCGCCGACACACAAACCACCGACACCAAATAACCGACAACACACAATACCGACAACGCAAAACACCGAACACCATTACACCGACACACTAAACGTAAACAACACATTACACTACATTACATATCCACTAGCCCTAACCCAAACCCTAACCCTAAGGTCCGACACTACCGCACACTTACCCTACCTGCACCCTAACCCTAACTCACTTAACCCACCCCTAACCCTAACGTCCGACAGTACCAGACACGTACCCTACATGCACCCTATTCCTAACTTACTTAACCCACACTAAAACATAAACCCGTCACTAACACACACTTACATTACCCAAACCCTAACTCCGACTCTACCGCACACTCACCTTTCACACACCCTAACCCTAAATCCCTCACTATTGCACACGTACCTGTCCGCTCCCTAATCCAAAATCCCTCACTATCGCATACTTACCAAGTCGCGCTTACACGTTCCCCTTGTCGGTCTTCCAGCTGTCGGGATTTCAGCATGTCGGTCAACTGCGTTGTCGGTCCTTTCGCATTCCTCTTCCGCGTGTCGGCGAACTGATGTTTCGGTAATTTGAAGAGGACCCATATATATATATATATATATATATATATATATATATATATATATATATATAAATACTATATAGAGCCGCTTTGGTGCAGCGGTAGCATTGTCGCCTCACAGCAAGAGGTTCTCCCGTTCGATTCTCGGCTGGAGCACCTTCTGGGTGGAGTCTGCATGTCCTCCCTGCGGTCGAGTGGCATTCGAAAGACATGCGTGAATGGGCGCGCCTTTGTTGAAGGATGGGCATCAGGCTGGCACCTTGGCACCATAAAAATCTACTGCCAATCATTAGTGGACCGGAGTTCCGCTGTGGTGACCTCTAACTGGGAAAAGCCAAAATAAGAAAACATATATATATCTTTACAACATATATACATGTGCCACAGAAAACACACACACACTTTACTGTACCTCTCATTTCTCTTTCTCTCTCTCTCTTAGAAATCCCTGCAATCTATTCTCAGTAATGAAATATCTTACACTTGAAATGCTGTCTTAGAGTTACTTAGTTATTACCAACAAAGCAAGGCAAAACACTTTTTTATCATCATATGAGCAGGTGAAGTGAGGCATATGGTGTACTAGATAAAAAATATGAAATAAGCTTTTAGCTAAGTACCTCTAGGACTCATCTTTTCAGGAGTAAGACAATCCATTGTTGAGAATTGATTCCAGAATGGATTCTAGAAGTTGTGTGGGCTCTCTTCAGTCCAGGGGGCTCTGTTGCCAAGGTGAATTTATTGATAACCATTTATCGAACACATAATAAGATGGATGGATATCTGATCTTAATCTTCTGTATTCTGCAGGTCGGGGTAGAAACTCTTCCAGTGTGTTATTCAGGCCCCTCACTTTCTCTGGATCCTAACAGTAGACTACTTTTAGCTTACACTAACATCAGCAGACCACGTTTAGCTTACACTAACATCAGCAGACTACGTTTAGTTTACACTAACAAACATCATAATCATTTACTACTTCACCTGAAAGGTATTTGTCATACAGAGTTGATTTGTATATCCTAAAATCAAATACGACCCTGGTATGTCCAGTTCACTGTTTCTACACACTGTCATTTTACTTGAACTGTCATCAGGAATACAACACACCATATCATCTTTCACATCTTATTCCTCTCACTTATTCTGACAGCCCCTAACCTCCTTATGGGGTACTGCCTGACTGTATCACTCTGTGAGGTAAACCATTGCTCTGTGTGATTGCTTTGTGCATGATACATGTAAGCAGCATCTCTCATAAGGTTACATTGTGCCTCGCATAGTTCATGGATATCTGTCTCTCTGCTTCGCTAGTAGATAAGTGCAAACACACCACATAATCCTTAGTCAGTCTAATCATTACAAATATACCACACAAGGTCTTAAATGCTTCATGACTACCAAACTTAAAAAGTGACAAACAACCCATTCAGACCATACATGAAATACAGCACACCAACTGGACAACTGTATATCAAGCTATCCACCTAACCACAGTACTGACAAACTTAAAAAAAAACAGTATTTTCATTCTTAGAAAAATATCTCTCCCACATGTGAGAAAGGCTCAATGGCCAGATTACTGACTGGATCAGTACATGTCTTAGAGCTCTGCTAAAAATAGGAACAAAGTATGGACTCACTGGAAGGCATCTCTCCATTTATCCAAAGCACAAAAGAAGACACAGCCCTCAGTCAATAACTCACAATATCAAAGGGCTGCAAGGAGTCACTGACGCAAAACTCGATACCACCAGCAAGTTTTAATCCACAAACAAAATTAACGTCCAACACTATCGTCCTTCAACAGACTTCTTCAGACAAAATGTACAAAAACAATCAGTGGGACTTAAATACTTGTTAAATTAATTGGTCAACCAATAAAAACATTTAAACAAAGTTCATTGAACCACTTTAACTCATACTGGCCCATCACCAAAAATACATACAAATATATACGTTATAACCTCAATAAATACCTTCTTAAATAGTTTAATGACATTGCGAGTAAAAACATTTCCAAATATAACTATTTTTATATAAAAAACTTAAAAATATATATTATTATGTATGTAATATAAAATTAATGTTAAAAAGCTGCTTCTGCACATTCAACATATACTACCATCTAGTGGCCAAAGTGAATATAACATAATAAAAGTTGTATTTTATAATTTTGCTGCCCTTAATTTTAACAAAGGGGCAATAGATACATGCTCATTTAAACCAGGTGTTTTACTGAATCCAGGGTGACCTGCCAATAGACCACCCTGTATTCCAGTTTAGCTTCCAATAAACCCCCTCGGATATCCCTTAGTACTGTTTCTATCACAAAAAATGTGAATTTAACCTGGACACATTCCAAACTATGTTTAAACAGAGCGTTTTTTCATTTCTCGTCCGGATATCATAGTCATGCTCATATATCCGTCTTTTTAAATTTCGCTCTGTTTTTCCCACATAGAATGCCTAGCACTGGACACAAGTAACCAAATATACAATTCCACTAGTATTACAATTACTGTAACTGGAACTGCGTAGGACCTTTTCCCTTTCATGAATGTCCACACAGTCCACAGTAGAGATAAAACTGCACTGACTACATGCCCCACATTTAAATGTGCCATATTTTTACGTTGTACATTATTATTTGCAGTATACTGCCTTTCTAGTAGGTCTTTAAGGTTTCTCCCTTTTCTATAAATGATCCTACCAGATTTGTCATGCAGGCCCCTACGGTCCGTTAAAGATCTAAATTTATCCCATTCCTTCACAAAAATGTTCTGGAATACCTTAGAGTCTACATTGTACTCAGTGGCAATTGCCATGTGGTAATCATTCATATTTTCTTTTGTTAATTGGTCAGTGGAATTGTTTCCCTTTTTACCTATAATAGGGTAATATCTACTGTCCCTGAAACTCAATACATAATTTTTTACATCCACCAACATCTCCTTGGGGTATCCCCTATCGAGGAAAAGTCCTTCCAAAAAGTCACATTCATTTATAAAATCCTCCTGCAAGTACATTAACCTACTGGCCCTAATAAGTTGGCCCTTGAACCTATTTTTCTTTTGTAAATATGGGTGTGCACTCTGAAAATGTAGGTAAGAGTTTGAAAAGGTTCTTTTATGAAACACCCTAGATTTTATACCTCCTTGGTACTTACAAATACTCACATCTAAAAAGTCAATACCATCATATTGTATATTGTGAGTAAATTTTAAAAATGAAGTGGTATTGTTTATATACTCAATAAATTCCCCCAACCTTTCCTCTGAGTCCTTCAAGAAGATACAAATATCATCAAGGAATCTCTTGTACAAGACCCAAAAGATGCTTGCTTTTAAATGTGAGTAGTATTTCTTATTGGCTGGTTCTAATTGAATGTATATTTAAGTTGCTTTTCTTCTTTTTTTATTTGATATGGTCTGATGAAGCCACTAGTTTGGTGGTGAAAGCGCTTACCTGTTTCTATGGATTAAAAGTTTTTATGTTTCTATGGCTGCCGTATTTCGTTTTACTGCATATGCTTTGTTTTTTTTAAACTAAATTAGCTGACTCTCAATCTTAAATACAGAATCTGCACTATTTGGTACTTAACAGAAACTTTCCAAAAGCAAACAACTATCTTTAAAATCCTCCAATAATGGTGTGATAACTAATGTCTAGCAATACTGTTACCTAGGATTTGTAGCTCCATATTGAAATGTTGGTACACGAAATGCCAAGTGCCGACATGCTAAAAAAAGACTGAAAACATAGGAGAAGAGCGAGTCCCAAAAATCACACTTCTCCAAACTTATATATACCAACTCTGAGACCACAATACCTCAGATAAAAGGAAATATTCTGAGACGTGGCACATCAGACTTAGTATATGTAAGTCCGTTCTTTACGCCATTTACTCTCAATATTTCGGGACTCACTCTAGTGGGCTCTGACATTTCAAACGATTACCAGGATGGGCCTTTGACACATCATTAACATTCAAAGAACACACAAACCTCATTACCTCAAAGGTAAATACTCAGCTATGAACAGCTTACTCTAAACCAAACCACCTAACTGCATAGGAGAGATGATTGTTACCTTAAAAAATGTTAATTCCTAAGTCTAGGGTATGCTTTTCCAAATTATAACATAATACTCCACTCAAACTACTAACACTGCTCAAATTACAAAAAATAATATCTACAAGTTAATCTATCCCACACCCAGACAAGAAACTGGACTGTACTGTACTGTACTGCACTATAGTAAGCCAAGTGACTTACCATCATAACCAGAGCCAGTTTCTCTACCCCTCATTTTCAATATAGTTTACAAAAGATGCTGCCCTTTTAAGCTAGTAAACTGAAAAAAAAACTAAACTCTCCATTAACCTATACACAGTTGTGGATTTAGGCCTGGGCACAGGGGGGCACATGCCACCCTCTTTTTAATATCATTGTACATCCATGCTATAAAAAATAAAAACACTGTTCTTTTGTTGAAATTGGAAAATGTACAGCCAAGAGTGTACATTTTTCCATTTCAACCAGTGGCGGATTTACCAGTGGTGCTAATGTTCCTTATTATGACCATTCATCTCTCAAATGTACTGCTTTTGGAGGTACGTTCTGCTCTTCAGCCTTGCAGTTTGCCATTTTATATTTTTGTTTGTACCTTACAAGGGTGTCTCCTGAAATATGATTGCACTGCAAGGATTATTTCCTTGTCAGCTGATTCCCACAGTCCAATCATGTTCCAGAAGCCAGAATAATTCTGCTAAGAAGTGACGGGCAATGCCAACTGGGATGTCCCTCGAGCTACTTCAGTAGATGTGTGTTCTGCATCCATGGACTGGCAAGGGATGCTCCTCTTGCCACTTCTGAAAGTTTTCCCCTAGCTTTTCACTCAACTGTAAGCACTTCATTGAGCCAAAAATCCTGACAAAAAAAAAAAACATGCCTTGGCTTCATACTGAACTGTTCCGCAGTCATCAGAAATATAGAAGAGTAGACATCACTTTTCTCCTTTAAACTTATCTTTGTCAAGTCCCCCACACCCCTAAACTTATAAATACAAACTCAGAAATTGCCGTACATCAGAGAAAAGGCAATCTCGAACTTAGTATCTTCACGTCATTTAGTCTCCTAGTTTCTTTGTTTAGATGTAGAATTGTGTGTAGTTTCCTTGTGCCAGTCGTGCTTTGTTTTATTTTAGAGTTAAAAGGGGGAAATTAAAATAAGATTTATTCAGCAGGTAATCCTAGGAAGTGAAATCAAAAGTTAGTTAATGCAATCACCTAATACTCATTGTTGCAATTGCGGTTGCGGTAATGGCGACTAATTGAAACTGCTTTTCTTGGTGAATAAAGTTCTCAAATTCTTGTTCAAAATCAGGAACAAATACAAAAATAATGATAAATAAGGGACAAAATCAGGAGAGATTCCAAAACTACTAAGAGGTTTTTGTGTGTGTGTGTGTGTGTGTGTGTGTGTGTGTGTGTGTGTGTGTGTGTGTGTGTAAAAGGCTCTAATTAGGGATAGCAGGTGGCTAATTTGCTTATGTTCAAACCCTGTACCTTAGTTACAGGAAACAAATGCCTGGATCCTTTACCCAAACCACTGAGCTGTCAGGTGCATTTCTCACAGAATTGAGTTTCAGGTGCACTTCCTCAAGGAAATGTGTTTCAGGTACATTTTTCAATGAATTGTGAGCTTTGAGGGAAGAGAAATTTACTGCTGTTCATGCTAAGTCTGTTTACAATATGCACCTGTTTTGTCTAGCAAATGCTATCACTATTGTGCTATACAATTAAAAATTATTGTTAGTAGCACAATAGGTAACATCCTTGTTTTTGATGCAGAAGGCTGTGACTTCTACTCTCAAAGCATGTAGATGGACTGCTGATATTGTGTTGGTTTTCAAGGGGGTGGGGTGCTGCAGTCCTGAGTAGGTCCTCCTTTAAATGAGATGTCTAGTTATGAACCTATCAGTTTGCCATCTATTCCCTATTGCAATATTACCATCTTAGCATTTTTTAATATAATGTAGATAATTTATTCTTCAAGGGCAGCAGGCACTGAATTTGTAGATGAAACAATGAAATATAAAGTTGTTTGCTAGCAGCAACTTCTTCATTAGTTACATAATATCTTTAATGTGGAATTATTCAGATGACTTTTACTTCTGCAGAGCTTGTGCATATTTACTGATATTAGTGGATTGTAATGACAGAAGTTTGAGTGGCCTTCTATGGTTGAAATGTTATGAAAAGGGCAGTTTTGTCATCATTGGGTATTACATTTTGTTTTATTGCTTACTGGAAAAATGTTGAAAACTACACATTTAAAATACACTCTAACAAGTGGTGTTGTATTATACAAGGAATCAAAGAGCACATGCATGCATGCATAGTCCTAAAAATGTGTGCAAGTGGCCTATGGTTTGGAAACAGGCCAAAGGTAAACTTTTTCTGCCACCAATCAGATGCATTTTTTTCAATGTGGCTTTCAATGCCATTTCAATGAATGCGAGTTTCAAGGCCAGAGACGTTTACTGTTAATATTAAGTCTGTTTTCACTGTGAGACTGTATTGTTTTGTTTAGCAAATGTCTATCGGTGTTTGTGCTATAAAATTTAAAATAAAAGTTTTAAATTCAATCCAAATAGTTGTAATCATTGTAGAAGTAAATAATAAAATATTATGCATACTGACAGGTTCGAACAGTGTTTATGGTAACTGGAGAGAAATAGCAAAGTAATGGGACACTGGGATGGCTGTGGGGGGATGCTGTGTGTGTGTGTGTGTGTGTGTGTGTGTGTGTGTGTGTGTGTGTGTGTGTGTGTGTGTGTGTGTGTGTGTGTGTCAACCCAACCATTACCTTGTCTGGGCCCACAGCCATTACCTTGTCTAGGGCCTCAGCCATTACCTAGTCTAGGGCCCCATTTGATCATGATCTGGCTCTTGAAACCAGAGTAAATGTGAGTTATTTTCCAGGAATATTATGAATATATGTTATTTGATAATAAATATATTAAAAACTTTACCATATAAACACCTTCTAGCACTTCTATGGTATGAAATGAAAGTATACACAGTGCTGGGAAGTGCTGCACTGATAATTGGTGTCTGACTATCTCTGTTTTTGCAGTTATTTACATTTAAATTTATTTGTCCATTAAATATATAGTACTGTGGCAATAATGGAGTATTTTGGGTACCGTAGGCAGGATGTATGTAAAAGCAGCTGATCACTTGCACAGTGACACAGCATGTCTCATTTCCATCTCACAGCACTTGATTTTCTGGTAAGGTTCTTCACTGTGACTTCTGTGTTGAGCCTGAATATTCACCCTGTCTTTTTGCAGGTTTTAGCTAGGTGCTCTAATTTTCTACAAACTCCCCGAAAACATGCCATGTAGGTAAGAGTGTGGAGTGTGTGTGCATACGTGCCCATGTGCGCGCGCGTGTGTGTGTGTGTGTGTGTGCACTCGTGCGTGTGCATGTGTGTGTGTGCGTGTGTGCGTGTGTGTGTGTGTGTGTGTGTGTGTTTATCTGCCTTGTGATAGATGTAGCTTGCTAGGGATCAGTGCCAGTATGCTTGTGAGTGTGCAAAATTATATCACTGATTTTATCTGTAGATGCAGACACTATTGAGGGCTAAGTCATCTGGAAAGCAGTAGAAATAAAGCTACCCCAAAACAAAACACGTGCAACACATAGCTCACAAAGCCAGTGTGCTGAACAGTCACAGCCCTTAAGGCTAAACAACACACCTGATACACTTGTAATAGGTGACTCTATCGTCAGGCACACTGACGTCCCGCTCACCAGGCTGAACAAGGAGAAGGTCACGGTGAGCTGCCTGTCGGGTGCTAGGATCCGCCACATAACACAAGCACTCAGGTCACTCCAAGGAAAGTACAAATATGACTCTGTCATTGTCCATGCTGGTGTGAATGACCTGAGACGTACCTCCCTGGACTACATGAAAAGAGACATAGAGGAGCTCTCTGAGCATGTAGCCCAGGCTGGTATGACCCTGACCTTGAGTAGCATCTTACCCTCACCAAGAATGATGCCACAATATGAAGACAAGATGATTAATTTCAACAATTGGCTTAAGTATTGGTGTCATTCAAAGGGGATCCAATGCCTGTCAGCCTGGGATGACATGCTCAACAAGCCACGATGCTTCACTAGGGATGGCTTGCACCTGTCACCCCTGGGATTTCAGATATTGGCAAAGGCTCTTGCTACCCCCATAATGCCTTTTTTAGGCAAGGCTCAAAAGACAAACCCACCTCCATAGGTATCACAAGGGATAAGAAACTAAGAGTAATGCTACTCAATGCCAGAAGTCTAAACCTCAAGATGCATGCACTCGAAACTCTCCTTAGCATGGAGAACATCGATATCTGTGCAGTAACAGAAACCTGGTTCAAGGCTCCCGAGAGCACCCCAGCATTACCAGGTTATACCTCATACCATGCTTTTTGGCCCCAACACTTGGACCGAACCGGAAAAGGAGGGGGAGTATCAATATTCGTCAAAGATACCCACACCTCCAGGTTGGTGGCACAGCACGAAGCATCAGAGACTATCCATGTGCAAATAACAGTGGATAAAACTGCCTTCCAGTTTATAGCCTGCTACAGACCACCCTCCCAAACCCAGGAACCCCACTCGGCCTTCCTGAGAACACTGGAAAATATAAAGGTCTCTCCAAACACCATTATGTTGGGCGACTTCAACTACCCAAACATAGACTGGGAGCATTACTCTAGCTCCAACACCCTAGCTCAAAGGTTCCTAGAATTTATAAACTCAAATGCTATGGAACAACTTGTTACCACTCCCACAAGAGGGGAAAACATACAGGACCTGATCATCACCAACATGGGGACTCTATGCTCCAGACCAGAAGTGTATCCCTCACTGGTAAGATCAGACCATAAACTAATCTCACTGGATATTCACATCCCGACCCCACCCCCTGCCCAGAAAACCACAGTGAAAAACTTCTCTAAAGCCCATTTCACACTCCTCAAAACCGAGGTGGAATCCTTCAAAGCCCCCGGGCCTGTGGAAAATATGGCCCAGACCACAGAATCCTTTATAAATGCATTCTGTGAACACCTTCAGGAATGCATGGATCATGCAATCCCAAATAAAACCAAGACCCAATCCTCCAAAGGCAGACGTCCTGTCTGGTGGACCCCAGCCATAAACAAACTATACAATAGAAGGAGGAAGCTACTACATGATAGAGCAAAATCCCAAAAAGGGACGGCATCTCTGATCAGTGTTAGCAAAAAACTACGGGCACTCATAAAGTCATCTAAGGCCAGCTTCGAGAGAAAAATTGCACAGGACACTAAGGATAATCACAAGGCTTTCTTTAGTTATGTTAGGAACCTGGGTGGGAATTCCCAGATATGCTCAGAATTAGTCCAAAATGACAAAAAAATACACCGAACCCACAGACATTGCCAACATCCTAGCTGACAGGTTCAGTGCAAACTTCTCCCCCCTCCCCACCAAAAGGGCAAATATCTATCCCAGCAGAGTGCTGCCCCCCTGACATCTCAGATGCTCAGGTAAGAGCTGCCCTCTCCAATGCAAAAAACACAGCATCAATGGGACCAGACGGTGTCCCAGGCTGCGTCCTACATGAATTCCAAGAAGAGCTAAACCCAAACATAAAACTACTGTTCAATCTCAGCCTTACCACAGGATATGTACCCAAAGAGTGGCATACAGCAACAGTGGTCCCTCTCCACAAAGGTGGTGCCTCAACGGATCCTGGAAACTATCGCCCCATAAGCCTGACTAGCTTGGTCTGCAACCTATGGAAAAGGATCATCATGGACCTCATAAATAAAGATATTGGGACCTACAGACACTGGATCCTACCCAGTTTGGCTTTGTTAAGGGCAGATCCTGCCTCTTAAACCTGGTCGATTTCTTTGAAACAGTCACCAAGGCCATTGACGAGGGGAAGGTGGTCCACACAGCCTACCTGGACCTCGCAAAAGCCTTCGATACAATACCCCACTCGGGCATTATAGATAAGCTCACCAGCTTAAATATAAACCCCTATGTCACTAGATGGGTTGCAAACTGGCTCAAGGACAGAACCTACATGGTTAGAATTGCTGGAGCCATGTCAGACTCCAAACCAGTTACAAGTGGCATCCCACAAGGCTCAGTCCTGGGACCTCTCTTGTTCGGTATATATTTCTCGGAGGTACAGGCCAACACGGAAGGACTGTGGCTGACCAAGTTCGCAGATGACTGCAAACTGGGCACCATAATCGACTCTCCAGCTGACACAAGCATCCTCCAAAAGGGCCTTATAGAAACAGACAACTGGTGCCAGAGCCATGGCCTCAAGCTAAACGCCAAAAAGTGTATAGTCATCCCCTTTGGCAAAAACAAAGTGCCCACAAATTACCACATAGGTGGTAATCCATTAATCTGGAAGAAGTAATTAGGGACCTGGGGACCCAAGTTGATAGCAATCTCTCATTTGACAACCTCGTGGCCAAAGTGGTTAGAAAAACATTTTATATAGCCCACCTAATCATGAAGGGATTCACATATAGATCAGGGAAGGTCATCGTGCCTCTTTACTCATCCCTCATCAGGCCCATAATTGAGTGCAATGCCCCTTTTGGGATGTACCTTACCAGACACCTGCAGCAACTGGAAAGACCCCAAAAGTACCTCACCAAGATGATCAAAGGGCTCAAACAGATGCCATATGCTGCCCGGTTATAGAAACTCCAGCTCTACTCAATGGCATACCGCCTGCTCAGAGGCGATCTGTGCCTGATGTATAAAGCCATGTCCAATCCAGAATTAATGGACATACTGCACCTCAGAAAATCCAAATCTCATCGAGCTACGCGCTCGAGAGACTTGAACATCAGCACTGAAATAAATAGGACATGCTGGAGGGACAGATTCATAACCCAGAGGCTCCCTTCACTCTGGAATAAAATCCCAGTCCAGGTTAGGCAGAGTCCCTCATTGACTCTCTTCAAGAGGAATCTTGATGAGTGGATGGGGGATCGTAGGTTTACCACGGGTATCACTTCTGTGTCACTGTTAGACAGAGGCACAGTATACTAACCTCGAAAAAGGGCATAGCAAAATTAATTTAAAATGGGTGGCGAAAGCCAAACACACTCTGGCTAGGCTTATAAATGCCCTAGGACAGATAGCCTAGTATGAACCTATGAACCTATGAACCTAAATACAATTAACACACAGCATCTAGACAATCAGAGCTTCTTTGGTCCTGCGACCCCCACACTGCCAGCTGTATAAGAGTTTTTTCACACATACCTAGTAAGAGGTCTCCATCTTCAGCATTTTCAGTGGGCTTTGTCTAGTCTAAAATCAACCCTTTTCAAAGATGTTCACATTAAGTTGCTATAGCTTACATGAGAGCTGGGGTGAGTGTAGTCATTATTTCTTTAACTTTCCTCACAATTATGCATTAGAGATTTGTAAAGGTTTACTATTACTTGTCTAGTAGCTGTATACTACTCAGGAGAAAGAAAATGGGGTACACTTTTTCCACTTTTCTCACAGTTAAACATCAGGCATATACAGGATGCTTGCTTTTGAGGGAAAATGGAAAGACGAATGCTGTGTATATGTACAGCTGATCAAAATGAAACATGTTAGGTGAAGGTGGTCCTAGAATACTGGACTGATCATAAGCAAGGATCACCCCTGAGGAGTCTACGTGAAACAAAATATATGGACTTAGATTTTAGTCTGTCTAGCGAGAAAACTGCTGTGTTTTTATCATGTTTAAGTGTTTAGTGAGGTACGTGCTTAACTGGGCATTATATGCAATGATTGCCCTAATATGGGAGGGATAAATTGCTACTGCAACATCATTAGACCATGGTGTGATAATACAAAGGATATGATATTTAAAGCTAAAGGATTTTCTAACCATCACAGAGGCAGGGGTGTCAATGAAGAATCTGTTATCAGTACAGGCAGCCAAGTACCAGATGACTGACCCAGAATTAAGTTGATAGTTACATGTAAGTTTTCTCCATTGCCAGCAGGGTCTGTGAAATATTTTATTTTAACAAAGCATCCTGTGTCTTTAAAGCATATGCTGCTAAACATTTTTATTACCTGTGAAATCATAATCATAACAGGACATACTATTATTCATGTAGTGGCAGGATTAATGGTAATTTGACTTGTAAACCTGAATACTGTGAAAAGATGAAAAAGAAAACACTGAAGTTTTTTAGGTTTAACACAGACAAATCCAAGATTAAAAGAAAACAGCATTGTTAATAAAAGCTCAGAAAGTATTTAGTCAGAAAATATTTATACAAAAATATCTGTTCTATTAACTTCGTCTATAAGATTATTACAATTACTAAACTATTTGCTTTTTGAGATGTTTTCATAACATCTGCTTTCTTGATTGCTGTGTTACTTTTATTTAACTGAATTTCACTGTTTGCACATATATCATTATTTGCTTACAAAAAAAATTACTTACATTTACTATGGTACTTGCTCTAGCTAATATCACCTTCAGTGGGACTGTTTCCTAGGTTATAACAATGCATATGCCAGCTCTGCTGTGGAAGGAGACTGTGAATTAGCATGGGCAACCAATCTCTCTTTCAGAAATGCAGTGAAAAAACTTGTGCTGTTTGTAAACGTGCTGTGTGCAGCACAGGAAATACCTGTTTCTACTACCACATCCACAGCAAAATCATGTGCAACTGAATGTATATTGCTGTTTTTTCACATATAATGTCAGAACATCTTAAGGTGATCTTTCCACTTCCCCCACGTCCAATGTCCCACTTTCCCACTCCCGCCATGGTAGTCAATTAACCAGACTGCGCCCCCACACACACTTCTGCAGATTCCTGAACCGCTACTGCTTATACACTCTACCACTCTCCCTTCCACCTGTCTTTAGTCAAAAAGATATTCAGTAAGATTATGTCCTCAAAATGGAATCATCTACCACCAGAAATCAGAGAACTTCCTGACTTCATGTAATTCAGAATGAGCTGCCTACTCACCTTAAAACAGCTACAGATGCCAGTACTTTTCAGAAGCTGGATAGTCAGTCACACATCTAGTGACTGAACACAGAGACCAGTCTAGGGCACCCAGACCCTCATTATGTCATTTCATTCCCTGTTAAGCACCTACAGCAAGTGTGGCAAGTTGTACACTTCATATATGCAGTGTAAAAAGATGACACTCAGACAAGGACATACGCTAAGGAATGTATAATAGAAAAACACCATGTAATATATCAATGTCATTTGAGTTCTCTGTTAGAAATATATAATTCAGATATGTTTTAATCTACTTTTAATTTTAAGAATGTTCCTTTCAACTCTTCACACATCTATTCTGTTCTTTATACAAACGCGGTGTCAAAAACACTTGCAAATACATTTAGGGCTTATTGCGCTACAGCATTGCTAGGTAATAGCAACCATGCAGACAGACTGTATACTTGTAAAACTGTCTGCAAACATGCGGTCTTGAACAAAATCAATATTGTTTATTCTTACAGTCCAATTTATTGTCATGAAGAATGCTTCTTTTTTAATTTGTCTTTTTGCATCCAGGTTGTGACTGAATATGGTCTATGATGGATCATTGTTGGTTCACAAAAATAAGTAAAACTCAGACACGCTGCTGGTCCCAGTGTGGCTAGCTTCATCATAAGTACAATACCAACAGCTCAGCATTACCTTACTCAACATATTTTGTCAACTACCCAAAGTACTGGATTGGTGATACAATAAAGCATGGCTCTGCTGGACATCATAACTATTTCTGTCATGAAGATGTCTCTTCACAGCAGGAATTAATATTCTTTACAGTAGTTTTGGGAGCACCCCCTCCATCACAACAAAACTCAAAGTGATTTTTGATAAGCAACATGGTTTTAGAAAAGTGTAAACTACCACCACTATACTCTGGGTCTTACAAGCCCATCTACAAGTAAAAGGGTGATAGGAATCTCAGAAGGGTCCTCTGTCGTGACCTTTCTATTCTTGATTTCTAAACTTTTCAAATGTAGATTTGATGTTGCTGCCCTAATGTTGTGTGGGTTCTACTTCTTCAAATTATCTTTCAAAGTCTAGGTGACCAATGCCCTCTCTCCACTTCCCTCATCTCAGGAGGGGTGCCACAAGGCTGAATACTGACCACCTTTCTCCTTTTCACTATCTTTTTTTTTTAATTCTCTTTCTCTTGACAGCCAATCTGTAAGTTTTCCTTTATGCTTCAGAGGTGATCTTCTAAGCCCTAACTACTTCCCATCCACTATCAAGATAATCCTGCATGGAATCTATCTAGCAGTCTTACCTGGTTCTCTGTCAAACAACTAACCAGCAACAAAACAAAATCACGGTTAGGCTCATTAAGACCCCAGCTAGACAAAAACACATATATATATATATATATATATATATATATACATACCAAACAAGTACCCTTGACAGGAAAATACAGCAGTTAATTTTTTGATGAAAAATCCAAGTTTAATTCACACAAGCAACTTTCAAGGTTTAAAATCAAAGCACATAAAGACACATAAATGCCCTTCACCAACTCAGCGTTTTTGTCTAGTTAAAACAGACTTCATCAGATGCAGACTCATACCAAACTACACATATTTATATTAACTATTTAAATTATCCAATCAGCATCCCTGAATAAATAAATGTGATTAAAAAAGCTTAAAACCATGCCTTGTCATTTGTAAAATAAAATGTTAAGAACACACTTAAAAGACTTGAACATTTTCATTCCAAATGTTAATAAAGTTGCATATCAATAAATAATGAATAAATACAACTAAATATTCAACATCACACAATACAGTTTTAAAAGGCGTATACAGTTTAAAAGCTTGTATTTAAAATGGGGTCTATATTAGAAGCACGAAAGCTGAAATGGGCGAATGCTAGAACATTGACACATAAATGCCGATCTAAGAAAGGAGCGAAGGACGGAAATGCCAAAAGACACAATGACGAACAGATTCCCGGAAGCAACAGCGCCATGCAGGTAAGTAAAACCAAAGTAAACAAATACAATGTAAAACACTTTTATAAACATTTTTGCAGGGGAGCAAGCCCCCCCTGCACCCCCACACCACCCCTACTTATATATACAAACTCTGAAACCGCTCTACAGTGGGGAAAAGGATATATTTCCTCATCCCCACAATCACCCTGCTGGCCAGGGAAATCCATTTGGCGTTGTGTCTTTCGGCGTTTCTGTCCTTCGCTCTTTTTGTAGATCGGCGTTTATGTGTCGATGTTGTAGCATTCGCCCATTTCGTCTTTCTGATATAGACCCTTTAAAATGTTATATGTGAACTTTTTAGTATTTCTTTGTCAAAGGCTCCCTCTAGTGACCTTTAGTGGGAATATGCACAAATTAGGAAACTTTTCCTTTTACTATTCATAATTTAGCTGATCTCATTTTAAGTAGTGGGGCAGTGGAAACATTATCATTTAAATATTAATTAATATAAATATGTGTAGTTTGGTATGAGTCTGCATCTGATGAAGTCTGCTTTAACTAGACGAAAACGCTGAGTTGGTGAAGGGCGTTTATGTGCCTGTATGCGCTTTGATTTTAAACCTTGGAAGCTGCTTGTGTGAATTAAACTTGGATTTTTGCATCAAAGAACAATTGGCTGCTGTATTTTCCTGTCAAGGGTACTTGTTTGGAGTTTATAGTTCATTTGTGTACCTTTGCTGGCTTTTACTTAGTAGATATATATATATATATATATATATATATATATATTAAATGGTAAACTGTTAGTATCATTAATCAGTGTACTAAACTGTGTACTTTAGTCAATTTCCGAGCACTGGCTCAGACCCATTCTGCCGTTTATCACATAGAAAAGGCATACCTAGAACATTCCTCCTTTAATAGGTTTTAGTTGAATAACAAGCACTTTCTTAAATGATATTCGTCAGCCTATCTTGGCATATGGTCTATCTTTCCCAGCGATTCTGCCCTCAACAAAAAATAAACAGCTTCTTGTGATTAAAACCTGCTACTTTATTCTCAGCTTCCCCCAGACTGAGTATCATTGTCAAGCTATGCCTAAAGTCAAGTGGCTCTCTAATGCTAAGTGATCCACATTCTTGATCTGTGCAGTAGTCTTTAAAGTGCTCCATCTAGAACACTCCCCTTCTGTAGACCCCAAGCTGTACCCCAAATCCCCAGGCAGCACTCTTAGCTCCTTCTGTTTCTCTCAAGCAGCAGTTTTCATTTCCCAGCCATTTTAAATTAGGAGAGTAAAGCTTTCTCCAAACATAGTCCTAAACCGGAGAATTTAGGTACTGTTTATAGTTTTAAAAAGTAAAGCTTAAAATCAGAGCAATTCACTGAAAGATTTATTGACACCTGTTCCAGAATCTGAAAATAAAGAAAAACAGTTTGTAGGTCGCAACAGTGGTGCAATGGATAGTATGGCTACTTCATAATCTTTGGTTTTCCAGTTTTGTTCTTAGCCGGGGTACTTCCATGTGGAGTATACATGTCCTGTCTGTGTGTATATGGGTTTTTACTAGGTACGTTGTTTTTTTCTCATGTACCAGCTATTGGCATTCCTCCAAATTTCTCACAGGTATGTACACAGGCTCCAGCTCCCCTATAACACTTAATCAAGTAGATAGTTAGACCAGGAAAGAATTAACAAATTATTTCTATTATAAGTAAGCAGGTAAAACAGCTGAAGGAAAAGAAAGTTCAAAAATGCCATCTTCTAGGCACCTTATACATTTAGGGCAGCACAGTGGCTCAGTGGTTAAGGTATGTGGCTTCCAACTCCAAAGTCTGAGTTCTGTCTTGACATCTGATACCTGCATGGAACATACTACATTTTCTGTTGATTGATTGATGCCTGTCTATTTACTTACGAATATTTAGAGGTCTGAGGTGTGATAGAGGAAATATTTTGCACTGCTTAATTAATACATGTTTCATGATGAGTGATAAAACATAACTGTCAACCTCTTAACATTAAAAATTGTACTGCCTGCCTATACAAATTATAGTAGATGGGCAAAAATCAGAGTATACCACTCAACATGAAGATAGCACAAACAATCGGTCTTTCAAATTTAAGGGGGAAAAAGACTTGACTGTAGAACTGTAGCAGATAGCTTTATATAATTTCCTTGTTACAGTTTCTACAGTTAATATAGAAATGTGATAAACACGTTGTTTTAAACAGCTACAATACCAGCCACAACTGCTTAAATGAATCTCAAATGACCAAATGAGAACTTGAAATGCAGGCACTTTAAAAATGACAATATGGGCTTCTAGTTGCTTACCTGTACTATTTGTCCATTTTACTAGCTGAATTATACTTCAAGTACACTGAACAGATCAAAGACACAATACATCTTGAAAAATGGACCAATAGCACAGACAGCTGGAATATCACTATGGTATTGGCCTATTTTTCTAGTTACACTGCACCTCTGGTCCACAGAGCAGACCAATAGCACAGGGTAGTTTGAAAAATGGACTGACAGCACAAACAACTAGAAACCCATTGTGCTATTAGTCCACTTTTCTAACTGTACTGTGCTACTGGTCATTTCAATGGACAGCACAGTGTAGCTAGAAGCCAGTGGTGAGTCTGTTGGTTCTCCTTTGACTTTGGCAATCTCCTCTCTCTCATTGGCTGCACTACTGAGCCAATGGAAGCGCATAAATGGGAGATCTAATGTGTAAAATTAGAGCAGTGGAATACAGATGAAAACTAATATCAGAATTGGAACATCCCATCAAATGCAGAGCAACTGAGAAATATGGTGGCAAACCCCTGAGTTACCATCAGAGTTCCCTAATCCTATAGAGCAAGGTAGAGAGAATTATGATCTAAATGCTGATCATAACCAAGTTCTTAATGGGTTTGAAAATGGATTCAATAAATTTATCTCAAGGGAGAAGCTTGAGAGTTAAATTTCTTTAATCCATTTCAAGAACACATTAACAGATGGTTACGAGTGTTGACCCAAACAAAACTGTTGGTAATACATGGAGAGTTTTAGGTGTCACAATATACTACAAGTTAAAATAAAAATGTGCAGAAGCTTAAAGTGTCTAACAGCTTTAAATGCTTTATGTTACAACAAAAAAATGACAGCCAAAATTAATGTGCAGCTCTTATCATCCAACAGCTTTAAATGCTGTTCGTTACTTTGCTCATTCAGTTTTGTTGTTTGTGTGGCAGCATAAAGTGTTACAGTTTTCAAAGCTGCCTGTAGCTTTCTGATGCAGTTCTGAATTCCCACCTTCTGTGTGGCAGCAATAGTTTTGTTAATAACAAGGTTAATATGGATGAACATTGCTATAACACAGCTAATTTTTTCTCAGTTTTGGAACATAGTGTGATCCATGTATTACATTTCATTTACTACATACACTAGACCTCCACATACCTTTTTTTCTGTATGTTTTCCCCCATCTACCATGTCAACCATTATGACTCCCTTTACTAGAATCCAGCTCAATCATTCTTCAGAGGTGGTGAGACCCCCATCTTGGGGAATCCCTTCAGATCTGGAAGGGCAATAGTCATCCAGAGGGGGTATCATCCTGGCAGATATGATGGAGTATGCGCCATCTCTGGCATCCTGACTAACTGAGAACATTATGTATGTCCTAACTTCTCTCCCCTTGGTGCTGACATGGGCAGATGGAACTCTTATGCCCATGAACCACTGATGCACACTCCTTCACACATGCAGACAAGAGCTATCATCACCACCCTCAGCAGCCTGTCCATGCCTGACCAACACCAACACTAGTCAAGACTTGCCTCCATCTTCCCTGGTATCAGATCAGTCTTTCTGAAGCAATGGGCATGGATGACCAGCGCAACTGACCCTCCTTCCAAGGACAGCATGCCATCCTCCTTTGACAGTTCTGTCAAATGCCCAAACTACTAAACAAACCTGGGTCAACCGGGACCCCCACATACTTGGTTTACCAATGAATGTGGTAACTATATGAGCTATGTTTTAAAAAGGATTTTTAAACTTTTTTAATATGTTTTATGAAATGGCTTTTTATGGGAGGTGTCTTTCTTTTATTTTTCTGCTGCAATTTTCTGGGTTTTTTAATGTATTAAAGCTTTGTAAACCTTGTAGTGAAGATTAGGTCAAGTGTCTGTAGAGATTTGTTTTTGTTACAGTGTGTGCGTGTGTGCATGTGTCATGTGTGTGTGTGTGTGTGTGTGTGTGTGTTTGAATATATATGTATTTGTGTGGAAGAGTGAAGGGGGGGGGGTGCCTGTGCCAATGAGATGCCTGGACCTTCAATGTTTACTATTGCAAGGAAGTAATGATTTGCACTCGTGGTAGTTAAGGACAATTCAGAGACATGCAAATTACACAATAATAAAGTCTTTTCTCACTGAGACTAGTGTGTCTCTGACTGCAGTTTCTCACATCTCTAAAGTAGTCCCTTTTGGCTACAGCTCTTATTGCTATCAGCGGGTTTCTTTCTGAAGCTCATGTATGTATCAATATAATGCGACACATTATATGGCATTGCTACAAATAAAACAGCCTTTTTCAACTTAGCCATTCATGCTCCAGATTTCCCATTTATCAATGTCTACTGCTAGAGCAGCTTTGGTATATGCCTGCGACTTAGAGCATCTACAAACTGCCTCTGTCTATAAGGGCCAAAGGTGACAAGCCAGGAGTGAATTTGCTATTTCCAATCCATTGATATAAATTACATTTGAATGGGCTTAGGGAAAAGCTTGGTTTCACTTGTGTCTGTTACAGAGAAGGTTTAATCCCTGACTATCCCTCCAACATGTTTTGCTTATATCACAGATGACGTTTAGATCCTTATCTTCGGTAATTCTAGTGCTGTTTGTTTTGCAAATGTGTAGCAGATGCATCAGGGCTGGATCTGAGCATGCCTTGTAGGTTTGGTATAGATTGCCCATCAACAGTCTGTATGAGACTGAGTACAGGGACAGGGCTTTGAGATGGTCCAAATATGACATACTATTTACACCCTGTATTCTTTAAGTGAGGAACTTCTGTGACCACTCCATTTGTTCCAAATGCTTGGTCAGGTACATGCCAAAGGGTGCATCATACTCTATTATTGGTCTAATGAGGTCTAGGTATAGTGGGACTATGTTGATACCTCTCAGACTCTTAGCACAAGAAATCTGGACAAAACCTAAAATAATGGGGAGTGGCCCAAAAATAGGGACAAATACAATTAGAAAGTAGCTGGATTAACAGGTTTGTATTAGAATACATTTTTTTTGAAGTATGTGAAGTCTGAAATTCAAATGTATGTCATTATTTAGTGACCTCAAGCCTCAGTAATTTGCCAGAAAACCACACATTTTGTGAGGAACAGACCTAAAATATGAGGCAAATATCTGGACAGTTGAGAGGTATGGTAATAGCCAACATTTGTCCACAAGCTGACAAGGTGTAAAGAAACAAATGCAAATGTAAGATAATTGAAACAATATCTAAGACTACGAAGTTTGCAAGTATGGGTTGATAATGTCATGTGGAGCAAGAAGACTGATAGCAGATACAGTCAAAACATAAAGATTTTAAATAGGGCATTTGAAACCATTCATTATGATTGCAGCTGCCATGAAAGCTCCAAGCACTCCACAGCAGATCAGCAAGGAGAAAAGCACCAATGTTCCCCTTCATCCCTACAGCACAGACTTGCCAATTACTCTGCCACAAACCTGCAAATAGAAGTCTACATATTTAGAGATGTACAAACAGTCAGTAAAAGTTGCACATAGGACATCATTTGACAATGATTCCCAAAGTCCATTCATTGTTCAGCAAGCATCCAGCAAAACACTCCTTGGTTAATGGCAGCAACTAATAAAAAGCAGGTGCACATATGAAAAACATGATAGAAAAAATACTGTCAAAGCCTTTACCTGCTGGGGGCATAGCCAGCCTATGGCAAAGATGGCAGTATAGGAGTTGAACTCCAAGCCAATGAGGCCAAATATAGTTTATTAAAAGAGCTTAAATAGCAGGAATAGGGTCAAATAATGGCTACGGCACAAGAAGAAAGTCTTAAACAGTCAAAACTTGTGGAAGTTTTTAAGAAAGCATCCCCTGAGGAGAGATGCCAATCCTGTTTGAAAGGATGGCGTTCATTGTATGGACATCAAGGCACACCATTGTGAAGTACAGAAGCAGCAGTTGCAAACAGCAGAATTGGAGAGATTGCATGGGCAGCACAATCAGTTGTTAAAACTGCTATGACAAGTCACAACCACAAATGTTGACCAGCTAAAAAAGGTAAATGACACTTTGTATCAGTATAATGAAAAAAACAGATGATCTGAAAACTAGATCTCTTTTCATAAATGTAAGAGTAAAGGACTTACCAGAGACTGTGCCTAAAAGTTTTATTAAAGGTATGCTGAATATCCTGGCCTACTTTAACTTGAGTGTTGACAGAAGCCACGGAGTAGAACAAAGGAGGAAGTCTGCTGAAGACTGCATGCAGTTTGCCTGTACTCATGACTGGCTCATTATGCATAGTCGCAAACATCCTTTAATGACTTGGAGGTGCTACAGTTTGCTCTTCATAATGGACTACTCTCCGCTGCTGTTTGCGTTGAGACAAAGAATAGCTATAAGAGGCAACTTGGCAGATGAACTATATGTTGAGATTAATTTATCCTGCAGTCTTGTTAGTAAAAGTTGATGGGGAAAAGTTGCTTCTGAATAAAGAAGAAGCATGATTATTTATAGACTGTGTATACCCATGGGCATTTAGAAGATAATATGACATTGGCGGACTAGATCTCTTAATGGGAAATAGAGTGGGAGATGTCTAAATGTAAACAGATGAAGAGATCTCCCAATATAAATGCAGCAAAGAGACTGCAGATCTCAAAACCACCACAGTAAGCACTTGAGAAAGAACTCAGAGATGTGCTAAAAGGAAAAGAAGAATTGCACGTATTGCAGGACAGTAAAACCAACAGCCTTTTTGAGATACAATGCAGGAGCATAAACAATTAGATCAGACCCAAAGAAAGGGGTCAGCCACCAAAATGAAGAGTTGCAATCTGTAAAAGAAGTTTCAGTCTGTGACAATATGAGGTACTGCCAGCCAATCCAGGAGAAGTGGGACAGTGGATGTGTAACATATGCCAGCACAGCTAGCTGGAATTTTGTAAATAATTATATGTCATTTGTATATCAAACTGATTTGTACAGATGCTTGTGCTGAAAATGTATTTTTGAGGATTTGCTTGTGTTAAAATGTATCAACAGTGTACCCTGCTGGAAGGAAAAAAATGTACATGTATTATTGTAACTGAATTAAATGTATACATTGTAATGGCATATACTGGAAGGGAAGATGTTAATCCATCTGACTTTGAAATAATATCTGAAATTAAATAACTTTATGGGTTAAGCCATAAAGATGTTATCCCACAGATGGGAATGGAACCAGAGATGCAATGTCTGTGCTAGAGAATAGGTTATAGCTCCTGTAGGAAGAGTAGAAGTGTTTATGGCTTTATGACTTCAAGGAGATCTGAGCAGAGATCTATCTGTGTGTATGGTAACACACAGGTGCTAAAAGCCTGCCAGCTTCTAGTGTTGTTGATGGCATGGGAAACAGAGTCAGATGACTAGATGTGTGTGATGTCATTCTGTAAGCCAGAAATAATATTTTAGTAGGAGAGTGCTCTCAGCATTCTGTCTTGGATCTGACAATAGACCACTTATCTATCTTGCCTTGCTCCATTCAGTAAGTAGGAACAGTAATTCATTTAGCCAAACAGGAATAGATAGTAAGACTAGCTTAATACTGTTTTTCTATAACTGTGTGAAACTTTCTATTGGTGTTATTTTTAATATTTCCTGCGATCGAAACACTGGTGTTTACTGTAAATAGATATTTAGTATTTTCATGTCTTTTATTATTTATTATTAAATATATTTAAACTTCTCATTGTGGCTGGTTCTTTTAGAAAACTATTTAAGTTTTGAGAGTATTTGCATATATTTGGTGATAACTCTGGCCACTCCTGAAACTCTTGCTGTTAACATTACCATTTGTATTAATATTAACTTCACTCAGTGTAATTAGATATATACCATTTTAAGAGCCTTATAGTAACTGACTGGTGGTAGTAAAACTACCTTATAGTCTGTACAGAAGGTGGCATCGCTAGTAAATATGTGCCAGCATTTCCCAGGTGTGTGTGTGTGTGTGTGTGTGTGTGTGTGTGTGTGTGTGTGTGTGAGTGTGTGTGTGAAAATTAAATCTGAAATAGTGTGTGTGTCAGCTACTTGGAGCAAGGACATGATGCACTGGTTTCACAGACAGGGTGCTGGAGGACTTGGTTTGGACACTCAGCTGAGGACCTAACTCTACAGCTGTACCAGTGGGGAGTCTTATTGGGCACCAGGAGGGAGACAGAGACACCCAGACCATGGGCTAAATGTGCACCCTGTGTGCTCTTAAGGGAAATTGTGCTTGATACAGGGAGGTCTGCATCTGGAAATACTGAGTGTATCCATTTGTATTCCAAGTGAATGGCCCTCTCCAGTGTCAGTGGTGAAGATTCAGGCTCCTTGATTAATGGCCCAGAGTGAGGACGTCACACAGTCTATTACTCTGCGTGGGATAGACAAGGACACTGAAAGTAGACAATTTCTAAGGTCTCAGAATCTTCCCTAGCTAAATCAAGTAAGAACAGGGAGAGAGCATGGTCAGAGATATATTCACAGTCCTCAGATATGGCATGCAAGCACTGCTGGACTTCTAGAGGGTTGCAGAGGTTCGATTAAGAGTAATCAAAATGGGTGACTGGCTGTAATGAACTCATTCTATCACTTTCTTTTAGCAATAACAGCATTTTATCCCTGTGTTATACTGGGCTCCTTTTTGTAAGTGACTGTGATTGTGGCTGGGAGAGGTAGGACTAGTGGTAAAGACAGAGAGGAGGCACTCTTCTCTTTACTAAATGTTGCCCATATTACTTGTTAACAAGCAACTGTTGATTGTTGATGACATCTAGCTGTTAACATTTGCATTGTCAGTACATATTGCATTTATAAGTTAGCACTTAAATTATGTACATATGTGCGTATATTTGTAGAAATGATATGATCTCTATGCCTTATGTCTTTTCTTTTCTACATCTTGTTTTATAGGTAATTTGGGGAGCTCTGTTGGATGAAAGCTTTATGAGTATTAAGTGAGATTTAATAAACTCCTATACCCCACTTTTTGCCTGCATGCTGGGCTGGTGTTGAATAAACTTTGGTGGGGAGTTCTTTGACTTTCTTCCCCCTTTTCTAGGGTTTATAACTTCAAATTACAATGGGACTCAGTTGAGTCAATTAAACTTATAGACTAACCTTTCTCTTTGCAGAAAGAAGAGAGCTATGCAGCGTTGAAAGTAAGAATGAATTTTCTCTCATACACTTTCTATGTTTTCTGATCTTACCACTTTTTGATGGGAACAGATGTGTTGCACTCCTGGTATGCTTGCCTGCTAGTTGATTGTATTAATGAATATAACAGGTTCAGGGAGGGGAAGTAAGGGGAGGAAGGATTACTCGTATTAGTTCATAACACACAGGATAGTTAATGCTAACTTGTCAAGAGAGTAATGGTGACTGCTTAGATATCCATTTACTTTGTCACATATTACTAGGTTGGGCATAAGTGCAGGAGTGCATCAAGTCTGAGGCTGGTTCAAGCAGTACTCCAGGAGTGAATAAGAGATGGGTGATGGTTCAGCATAGTCAGACTCTCAAGTCTTCTAGGGGGCTAATGAGTGAAGAGCGGGAATAGCTTACCTTTTTAATATGGAACATTTGAGGCAGTGATCACCCATTTAGGAGGAAACAAATTATGTAGAGTTTCAAAGCCTTATCTTAAGTCAGATTATATGTTTGCAGGAGACAAAGCTTAAAGTTAGCAAAGCAAATAAAGATCATGGACATACCCTACAATAACTGAAGATCATAAACCAGAAGGAAGTAGAAAGGGAGTACTTGTTTGATTTCACAAAATAACTTAGAGGTAGTAACACAAGACACCCTGTGTAGTAGAACAGGGTGATGGATACTCTGGAAGGGAAGTATTAATGGACACAAGTGGGCTATTGGGAATGTTTATGCACCCAATGAAGACCAAGGTGACTTTCACTAGGAACTCCTAGGATGCTGGGAAAAAATAGTTCTGAATGAAAAGATAGAAAGGCTATTTCAAAAGAAAGAAAGAAAGAAAGTCATATGTACAGCCAACACTTCATTAAAGAGTGGTTAGAAAACAAGAGTGGAGTGATTTATGGAGAGAACTACATCCAAGGAAGATAGGTGTTACTTTTTCAAGGACATTAGATAAGCAAGGGAGCCATATAGACTTTGTTAATATCAAACAAGATTATGTAAGCTAAAACAGAATAAAATATAAACTGTAGCTAAAAGTTGGTTCAACACAACAAACAAAATATCACAAGAAAAGCAGAAGAACCAACTAACAAACGTGTTCAGCATACAGTAGTTTATTGATAAGCACTTTCAGGCTGGATGCCCTTCATAAGATCATAGAACAAACTAAAAAATACAGACTCAAATAATCTCAAAGGTTACAAAAGCAGCAAATCAGGGTTAAAAGTCAATTAAGATATCCAAAAAACAGTTAAAAAGAAAATTAAAAGACAATTAAAATCAGTACATCAGTCTCCTAGCTTTGAAACTGGTTTTAAAGGGATCATATAGTTAAGACCATAGTCCCTTCTGCTTGTAATTTAACAATCCATCTAGTTTCAGCAAGCTCAGTTTTATTTCTAAGATTCCCCTCTTCTCAGGCCATTATTAACCAGCTGCAAAATCAAATATTTTAAAAGAATGAGCAGAGAAAGTAGCTACATGTTTAGCTAATACACTACTGATATTCATAGCCAGCCTTAGGCATGGTTCATAGGTTGATACTAGGCTATCAGCCCTAGGGCCTATACATGCCTAGCCATAACAATTCCCTGGCTATTTCTTCCCACACTATTTATTTCCCTGGACCCCTGTCTAGCAGGGTGACTGACGTGATCCCCAGGGTGATTTTCCTTTCTACCATCCAATCTTCAAGGTTCCTTTTGAAGAGGGCCAAAGAGGCACTCTGCTTGACGTGTATGGGCAGTCTATTCCAGAGTCTGGGGAGTCTCTGGGTCAGGAACCTATCCCTCCAGCATGTTTTGTTTATTGTGATGACAAGGTTTAGATCCCTGGAGCATGTGGATCTGAGGGATTGGGATTTCTTTAAGTGTAGCATGTCCAACCGCTCTAGGTTTGACATGGCCTTGTATGTTAAGCAGAGATCGCCTCTGAGTAAACGATATGCGACAGAGTATAGCTGGAGTTTTTTAAGGTGGTCAGCATAGGGCATCTGCTTTAGGCCTGTGATTCTTTTAGTGAGGTATTTCTGCAGCCTTTCCAGTTATTGCAAATGTCTTGAGAGGTACATACCAAATGGGGCATTGTATTCTATAATAGGTCTAATGAGGGATGAGTACAGTGGGACAATGACCTCCTTTTTTCTGGATGAAAAGCCCTTAGTGATGAGGTGTGCCACATAGAAGGATTTCCTGACTGTTGTGGTGATGTGGTTATCAAAGGTGAGACCACTGTCCACCTGCGTCCCTAAGTCTCTTATCACACTTTCAGTGTTTAGTGTACTGTCACCTATGTGGTAATTCACGGGTACATGTTTTTTCCCATAGGGGATAACTATACATTTCTTGGCATTGAGCTTGAGCCCATGGCTCTGGCACCAAGCATCTGTTTCTTTAAGGCCCTTTTGTAAAGTATCCACATCATTTGGGGATTCAATAATGGCTCCCAGTTTGCAGTCATCTGCGAACTTTGTTAGCCAGAGTCCCTTAGTGTTGGCCTGTACTTCAGAGAAGTAGATGCCAAACAAGAGCGGTCCCACGACTGAACCCTGAAGTACTCCACTTGTCACTTGTCTGAAGCTGGATTTGGAGTCGGCTACTTTTACAGTGTGGGTTCTGTCAGTAAGCCAGTTGGCAACCCATCGAGTGACATAGGGATTAATGCCCAGCTTAGTAAGTCTATCTATGATTCCAGAGTGGGGGATGGTGCCAAAACCCTTGGCGTGGTCAACATAGGCTGTGTGGACTGCCTTACCCTCGTCCATGGCTCTGGAGACTGATTTGAAGAAGTCAGTCAGGTTCAAGAGACATGATCGGCCCTTCACAAACCAAAACTAGGTGGGGTCCAGTGTTTGAAGGTTGCCAGTATCTTTGTTTATAAGTTCCATGATAATAGATTCCATGGCCTTGCAGATCAGGCTTGTCAGACTGATGGGGTGGCAGTTCCCGGGATCCAAGGTGGATCCCCCCTTGTGAAGTGGGATAACTGTAGCTGTGCACCACTCAGTGGGCACGAAGCCTGAGGTGAGGCTATGATTAAACATGACACTTAGGTGAGGTGCCAGTTCATTTTGTAGTTCATGTAATACACAGCCCAGGATGTCATCTGGTCCCATGGATGCTGTATTCTTAGCTCTGGAGAGTGCGTGTTTTACCTGTGTGGCCATTATTACCAGAATTTGGCAATCTTCCAGTATTGAGATGTTCCATTTAGGGGGTGAGGGGGGGTGAAGTCAGTATATTTCATGCCACTCTATTGCAGCTCAGAGCAGATCTGAGCATTGCCATTTAGATTCTTGACATAGTTATAGAATGCCTTGTGGTTGTCTTTGGAATCTTTGGCAATTTTATTTTCATAACTTGCTTTGGAGAATTTTATGAGGAATATCAGCTTCTTACTGAGGCTGGTAAGGCAGTTTTTTGCATCCTGGGATTTTCCTCTTTTCTGCAACAGCTTCTTCCTTTTGTTGTAAAGTTTGTTTATGGCAGGTGACCACCAGATAGGCTTCCTTTTTTGGAGGAGAGCATCTTAGTTCTATTTGGGATGGCATGATTCATGCATGAGTGGATGCGCTCATACAGTGCCTTAGTGTAGGATTCAGCAGTCAAACTTTCAGTTCCCGTCTGCATGGATGTCATGAAGTTTGTCACTTCTGACTTGAGTAGCATGAAGTTGGCTTTGGAGAAGTTTTTTATGGAGGTTTCCTAACTGGGGGGTGGGATGTGGATGTTAAGGCTGATTAGCTTATGGTCAGACCTGAGGGGGTGACCATAGGTGTGGAGCATCAATTTCCCATGTTGGTAATAACCAGGTCTAGGATATCGGTGCCCCTGGTGGGACTATGGATTAGTTTATCCAGGGGGTTGGAATTTATGAATTCCAAGAACCGTTGGGCAAAGGTGTTGGTACACGGGTAGTTGTCCCAGTTAATGGCAGAGCTGGGACAACTAGGTGACCACCTAGTGCATCACTCTAGCAGGGGCGCTTTTCCAGTAATTTGGATGGTGTAGATAGACCAGGATGGGGGCACCAGGTGGTGTTGGAGAGCACTGTGGAGAACCTTTGCCTAGGGCACCAATTAACCAAAGGTTGGTGCTGCTGATATTAACATGTCATATGTCATGGAGATGCTCCAAGATGCAGTCTTTCAAGGATCGATTGGTTTTACCTACATAAAATAAATGCAGACATTACAGACAGCTAAGTACACTAAATATGTGCTCTTACAGTCAGCATACAATCTGGGTATTAACCTCTTGCTAGTCACAGGATGAACAAAAAAATTTTCTGAGGCAATAGCACTACATGCATTTCACATCCTACAAGGAAAAGTTCCAACTCATTGATACATATTCACCCCCAGTGTAGATCTGGGGCCATAAAAAAGTTGCCTTTTCAGAGAGAGGGCATTCTTAAAACAAAAGTTAGGCTGTTCCCTAACAATTGTTCTTATATTTTCATCAGTTTTCAGAATCAACCAATTCTCCTGATAGCCTGGCAAACAAAATTAATGTCACTAGAGTATGTCAGAGTAATTCTAGGCCTGGAACAAGCTGCTGGATGTGCTGCATGTTGAGGTGAGAGATCACATTTATCTGGGTTCCTACTGGAGAAATAAGGTCTTGCCCTGGTCCTCCTAAGACCTTGAGCCTCAATACACCGTAGATGGGTTTCAACAGTATCATATCCCCTCTTACGGAAACCACTAGTCATTTTCTCCATTGCACTCACAGCCTCCTTATCCTCAGTATGAAGTTGGAAGGCTCTCATATACTGTGCCTTTAGGGCATTTCTGAAAACATGCCCAGGGTACAAGCTAGTGTAATGCAGGATACTATTCCTCCAGCATTCTTTCCAAAAAGACAAGTATTAAGCTGACCGTTGTTACCCTTAATGCACTCAGACATCCAAAAAATCAATGGTGTCCAGCAAGTAGCTAAAAGTAAACCTCAAGAATGGTGTGCTATTGTTCAGAAACAATAATGAACTTGTCCAGGGCTTCTATATGCCATCCCAGAGCAAAAAAAAATGTCTTCCACAAAGTGACCATAATATTTTACATCAGAGGAAAAGGCATCAGCTCCAAACACATATTCAGCCTCCCAATTAGCCATGACCATATTTGCATAGCTATTTGTGTACACCGTTCACATGGCTACACCCATGTTTTGTAGAAAAAGCACATGCTCAAATATGAAAACATTATTTTCGAGCACCATCTTGAGCAAAGCACAAACAAGAGCAATCAAGTCATGATTGTAGTCACTGTTGCAACTTAAAAACAGCCTCACTGCTTCAGACCCCATAATCATCACAGTAAATAACGTCTGTACTTTCAAAGTGACCAAGAAATTCTGTGATACAAAATCAAAGCCTGTAACACTATCAAAAAGGCCCGTAAAAAATGTTCAGTATCTCTGAGGACAGTGGGGATCTTGTCTAAGACTGGCCTCAATTTATTTTCAATAAAAATAGACAAGGGATCTGTAAGCCAGTCCCTGACAGATACTATTGGTCTTAAGGGTGGTCTCACATGGCCCTTATGGACCTTTGACAGTCAGTATATCATAGGGACAAAAGGGTCTTGGACTAATAAGAAGTCATAAAGGTCCTTCATCAAAAGCCTAGTCATCTAAAAATCATATAGGTCCATATGCACTGCTCGTATCAACCTATTCAATTCCACCTTGGTAATCTGAACATAAGTATCTGTATTGGACAATATGTTACGCATACTTTCCAAATAGGTTGTCCTTTTCATAACAACCACAGCCCCCCCCCCCCCTTGTCAGCAGGCCTTATTTGAATATCTTGATTATTTCTAAGTTCAGATAAAGCCAACTGTTCATCATGGCTCATATTATAGAGATGCTGACAGTGTGAGTTATTTAGCCTCTCAAAAATATCAGTTTCACACACTCTCAAAAAGGCAACTATGAGTAGATGAGAGGGAGGTATAAATGTACTAGGTTTTCTCAAAGTAGAGAGCACATCAGAAGTTGGAAACAACACTTTTAGTAAACATTTCTGGCAAACATCCTAAGGATAAGAAACACATCACTAAAATCAGAACTTACAGTGGGTATAAAGCAGTTATAAAGGACAAACCTCTATTAAGAACTGCTAGATGTTTCTCAGTATCAGACTTCTGATTTTAGTGATGTGGTTCTTTTCTGTACGTTTTTTTTTTTATTTTTTTTTTAATTTATTTTATTTTATTTTTACATTTGTTGACCGGGAAAGTCTGACTAGGTTCCACAGATCCTGTTTTCAGCAGGGTCCCGGGGAGAAATGCTCCAAAAGCATGAACATGTTTTACAAGAGGAACCAGAACTGCTGAGGACAGGTGACTTTTGGTGCTGAAGGGTGAATGGAACCTCAAGGTGATAGTATGGACTTTTAAGCAAATAAAAGATAAACAGATTATTACTAACATTAAGGCCCAGAAGGGGGAGATGATACAAGGAGAGGAAGCTATACAGGAAGTGTTTAGGCTGTTCTCTGCTAACCTCTACAGCTCCCAGTCAGAGGATATTGCTCAAAGATAGGTTTTTACTGCAGTACAAAGAGGTCAGCTACCAGCAAGCAGTGGCAAACTGTTAGAAGCAGAAATCAGATAATTATAAGTATGGCAAGCCATCAAGCACCTCATATCATATAAGGTGACAGCAATTGATGATTTACCACCATTCTTGGCATGGGGGGCATTAGTGGATGCACTGGTCTGATTGTATAATAGGATGACAAAGTGGAAGATGAGATCCACTGAATGGAACCAGGCTGTAATTTCAGTTATCCCTAAAGAAAGTTGACAGCATGGACTGTGGGGGACTTTTGATTAATATCCCTTATTAATGCAGATCTAAAAATCTTATCAAAGATATTGACCAAAAGGTTAGAGAAACTTCTCCACAGGAGCAAAATGGGTTTGTTTCAGTGAGGCAGATCACACTAATTTGTGTTTGCTTGCCTATTTTCTACAATGCTATATGTGTAGCAGCACAGATACTGGTATAATTTTGTTTCCCCAACATAGAGGGGTTGGTAAGAAATATCTTGGGTGAATGTCACAACTGTATCCTGAGCCAATAAGAGTTTGTATCAATGGAGTTTTATCAGGAATGTGGACAATTGAGAAAGGAATGTTACAGTAGGGATGCCTGTTTTCCACTGCTTTATCTTGTAATGAAAGAACATGCATGGAAGGTTAGGAAATATTTTAATCTTGCAAGAGAGAAATACAACTTAACGAGTGGCTTCTATATGTTTGATGATGATTGCATCTTGCTAACTGAGGATGTAGTAATAACTAGCATTAAGGTGCTGCAAATCTTCAGGGATTTTGCTGAACTCAAAGTGCTACACTATAATGAAAATAAAACAGTATTATTGAAAGTGGGGAGGAAGGAAAAGATACCCTTCCATTTCAAGCAGTAACTCATGATACATATTCTGGGACTGATTGTAGAGAGCTCATGGGAAGATACCTGCTTAAGAAACTTGGATATACTAAAAACAAAGGTCAAAGATGAACCTTTACCCAAGATCCAGACATTCAACACACCATCCAAGGGAAGATATGCCAATAGCACTATGGTTTTACCCTATACTTCCTATATTGTCAAAAACTTCCCAGTCAACTCTTGTCACCCAGCAATATTGGCAATGCAGCATTTAATTGAAAATGCTATTTTTAGTGGCAAGGGATAGGAGGATAGGCAGCATGGAAGGTTAAGTTTCTTTGATGTTATGGTGGATGGGGACTAGTCAACTTAACCAAATACACTTTGGCATTTCTTTTGGCCTAAGTGATAGCTATTTTGGTTGATAATGAATGAGTTTGAAGTATGGGATGCAAGTAAAACCCTACAGATGGGGCTGCTGATGTAGACAAATTGCTTCATTACACTAGGGGATAAGATATGGGCAAAACAAAGATATGGTTCATTGGAGTTGTTTAGGAAGCAGTTTAGTTTGGAACACCAAGATTGGTTCCAATATAAGCAGATCAGAACTATATGGGTACAGATATAGGTTATAAAGATTTAAATAAAACCCTCTTGATTCACTCTCATCGGAGAAATGGAAATCAATTTCAAAAGGGAGAGCTAGTACCATATATACAGGGATCTATGACAATGAAGGTCAAAACATTGACAAAACTCTTTGCTGTTGCACTGGCCAGGAAAGAAGGCCTTGCAATAAGTGTTAGGGAACTGAGCAAGGTGAGTGGGGCTGCACATAGGCTAGGTGCATGGTATAAATATTAAACCCAACAGCTGACATTAATATTTAATTGGTATCATACACCTTAAAAGTTAGCAGAACAGAATTGCTTTGTCAACAGTTTATTGTGGAGATGTGGAGAGTGGATGCAGGAAAAGTGCACGTTTTGGAGCTGCACAAAACTACTGGGAAGAATTTAGTTGTATATTAAGCAGAATTGTGAGCACTGACACTCCATCTAAATGGCAGTAGTTGTTACTGTGATTACAGAGCAGACGAGACAGAGTTTTGGACAGGAAAACTGATGTAGATAATACCCTACAGCTGCTTGTTAGTATGGTTAAATATTATTATTAGTTAAGGAATGGAAAACTTCATGCATGGCACCATATATTAACTTTAGACATTATGTAGCAAAACACATTGAAAAGATTTTTTCCTTTCCTTTAAGTTTTCATTGCATAACTCACTTGCGAAGCATGGCTGGGCTACTGTATTCAGGAATTTGGTTTAAAAATAAGGTGACATAAGCTGTACATACCAACAGAAAGCAATGGAACAAGTGTTTGACCTATTTGACATTTTCATAATAAGAGCTATGCTGTATCACATATGATGTATATAGTTGATGTGTTATAGTGCTCTATTTTGAAATTACATAGAGCCATGAAGATAAAAAGAATCAAGTTCAGTGTAAAAAAAGGTCTTCACCTGCTGCAAAACAGTTCAATGTTCCAGTTCAGCTTCATCATTCAAAACTTCAAAATAAGGTACAAACATCAGACATCAAGCCAGATAAACAATGCAAAATGTTAAGTTTTCAATTAGAAAAAAAACAATCCATCCACATCAACCAATGTAACAGAACTCCATGGTTGGTAATCCGTATTGTAGAGATGTACTGCGAAGGAAAGTGTTATACAGTGAAACTAAGATAATGCAAAAAAAGATTGACTTAAATGTAGTTTGTTAGACATAGGTACAGTAGTCTGTTTGCATAGGCCTAAACATGCAGCCATATGAAACCAGAACCATATCTTTAATTTACATTTTGCATGCAGTTTCAATAGAAATAAATGTTTTATTGACAGCAGAAATAACCTTCAGATAAGAATAAAATGTGCTAACAGAATGTGTAGTACGTTAAGTATAAACAGATCCTGTTTAGATTTTATGAGGTTTGGGAATCAAGATTAAAGAGGCATGTAGAGCTTATAGGAAAGTTACAGGGTTTTAGTGTTATTTAATAGAGATACTTCAGACACAGAAGTAAGTTAATTTAGACTGATACACAGAAAGTCATTGCGGTGCAGTCCATAGGTGTTTGGTAGACATTCGAGAGTGCAGAAATCAGGTCAAATGTCTAGCATTCCATAATATTAATTATATTATTCAGGAGGAAAGGAATAATTCTGAGTATAATGAGTGCAGAAGCTATGGACATTATAATTCAATCTATTTCAGTTTATCAGCACTGTTATTGGAGACAGTAATAGTCTGATATTGTTCACAACTGTCTCCACTGTATGTAATAAAACATTCTTAACTGTACTACAATGTATGCAGACATTTATTCTGAAAGGTAGAAGAAGATTTGGCATATAAAGGAGAAACTGGCACCTGTTCAGTACATGTCTGGGTAATTAAAAGATAAAGACATTCATTCTAACCTCACTCCAGAATTCTTCCAGTTATTTCTAGTATTCTACAGTCCTTTCAGTTCTTAAAATGGTGAGCCACCATTAGTGGGGTGACAATTCTGTGCAGTTAAATTAAATCCCAAAACTCCATAACAACCTTCCAAATTTACAGTTGTTCATCAGCAAACAGATTACATGTAGTTTACAAAGCAGCAGTGTTCTTTCAGAGCATTACTTCAGAAAATCTACAGTAAAGTCTCAAATCACTTCAGACTCTCCAAAGTACCAGTGTAAAAAAAAAAAACATTATCCATTTAACAGCAATGTATTAAAAACTTCACCATCTCCAAAGCAGATGAAAGACTTTCAGGTTTCCAGTGTAACATCACAGAGCCAAGAAAATCCTTACAACAGGGAGTTTAAAAAAGCTGTGAGATGCATGGCCACTTTCTCAATGCAACTTCAACTTTCCTTATATCAGCATTCATTTTTATTACAATGCATTTTCTAGCTAAATCAGACAGTAAACATCAGAAAAGTTTAAATACATCAGTAAATGTAAATATATCAAACAGTACTTCTACAGTTAAAGCACCAGTAAATGTGTGGGTTAAAGGTAAAAACGGGGTAAAGCAGTCTAAAAACTGTGCTCCAGAAAGGTTCATTTAAATTTCAATGTTATTAGTTTAGGCATATTAAATCTTTCTAGACTCTGCAATGAATGAGGTAATGGACACACTTTCTCATAAAACAATAGTAAATTTAGCTTCTAATATCAGTATGGTTTCAGACTTAAATAACATGCAAGCTGTAACAAAATCTAGTTTACATTCTACAGAAATCAGTGTAAATGCTACAGCACATTTGAAATACAGAGATAAGTTAAAGAATTGCAAATACAGACATAATCACAGTTGGTGTCCATCACATACAGATTTCTGGACAAAACACAAAGCAAACATTTATAATGTCTCACGTTCACATTATTTCAAATACATATGTTTAGAATGTAATAAATTCTAGTTTATTCTTTTCAGAAGCCAGTGCAAATATTGCACTGGGGGGGGGAGATCAGAGTACAGATTCTGATCATTTTAATAAAGTAAACACCAACATAAATGATACATTGACTTCAGGACAAAATAAAGAAGAAATACATACCATATCTTAAGTCAATGTTGTTACTAGTTTTTCAGGGCAAAATAAAGAAGAAATGCATACCATAGCTCAAGTTGTTAGGACTAGTTCTAGTAAAAAGGTATTTTCACCATATCTATAAAGAGTGTGGCAGTCCAGCACCAAACCAGATAATTTATCTATCATTGTTTAAGGTATAGAAAAATGCCAGATGTTATATTTCACTATTTACAAGAAAGGAATTATGGTACAATGTACTGATTAATACAGACACATCAACTGCAGTTACAAATAGACCTTGACCAGAGGACACAAGTGTAGTTATAATGTTAGGATTTAAATGGACAAAGGCTAAAACAGTAAGCAATTCTGAGTGTGACAGTATCATACTAAGTAAGGACATGTTGTCAGTTACTTGTCTTTGACTTCAGTAACAAGATTTAATGGAGAAATAAAAATGTTACAGAATGTACACTTGTGCAAAGAGATGGTACTTGCAAGAAACTGTGTGCAGTAGATTATGAAGATGATTTACATAAATTAAAAAAATTGGTTACTACAGAAATACACAGACTCAGGGGTTAATGATAAAATAAATTCCAGTTTAACTGTCACAGCTGAAGTGCAAGCAGATAAGTTATTACATTTTCAGAAACAATATCTTATTCTCACAAAAGCAAAGACAGACTAGAAAAGAAATTTCAATTTGCTTTTATGGCCAGTAACAAAAAAATGATAACAGTTTCAAGCTAGTTGTAGATTTAACACTGGTATACATATTCACAATTCTAGAAGAATGTGTTGTGTATGGTATACCAGAAATGACAGTCAGGTTAAATTCACAAAATAAATAGTTTACAGTTAAAGATCTGGCAAATGAATTTTGTGTTATTGTTTTGTTTCAGCAGACATTTTGACTTATGAATTATTGTAATAAAGTGTTGCAATGCATAAATCTTGATACAGATACAGAAGAGAAGCATTTACAAATATTAAATTATCTTTTGCTAGTTTTACAGAATGCAGAATTTAAAGTCAATATTATATTTTTAAAAGTGGCAGTGCAGTCAAAAGTTTGGATCCCATGCAAGAAAAGAGTGCAGCATAAATATTATATGTCATTGAAGCCACAAGTTCAAACCTCTTGTCAGAAAAAAATGCAATGCAATTTTACTATATGAGAAAACTTAACATACTTGTAAGGGACCAACAAGTAAAGTTCCAGAATCAGATCATTTCAGTTTTAGTAATAAATATGTTTATGTAAATGGTTTAGGATTTCATATAGTTCATGCAGAAATTGCAGTTTACCAGAGCACATCAAAGGAATAGACTTATGTAACTAAGTTATCAGATTACAGGACGGGTCAGGAAACTAAATTAAAGACAATACTTTAAGCCATAAAACAGTATGGTGAAGATCAGTTAAATATTATTACACAGTGTTTTATGCAGCAACAAATCTTACTATTTATCCCAAAATATGGTAGACAGTAATAATAAGTCCTTGCAGCATTCAGTAGTACTGAAGGAGTTAAATGACATCAGCTAAAAAAAAAACAGCTACATGTTAGGCAGTCGGTGGAGACCTGCACACTGAAAAAATTATTTAGTAAATTATGACCCAAGGGTCACAAAGTAAACATAGAAAATTCAACAGAAAAGATTCATTTTAAAAAGGTGCAGAACTGCAAAAAATGGTAAAAAAAATAGTACAGTATCAAATTACTACTTAAGTTTCATTTGAGTTTATGACAGAAAAACACAATACCATTGAGGTTTCTATTTGATTTAAAAATGAAGTTGCAGCCTTTCTATTTCAGTGTGGTACATTATCAAATTGGTTACATAACTTTACTTCAGGCAGAAAATTAAAGTCAGGGCAACAAGCAATGCTATTGGTTTACAATTGTTAAAGTTGCAGATGTTATTTGTACTTGATACTGCTTTTTTGTGCTTTGCAGATATTGCTACAGAAAGACATGGTGTCAGTTTTGGATTTTTGGATAATTTTCAGTTTGGTAAATGCATGTTTTTCAATATAGTCAGGGAAAAAAATTACATATGCCACCCAAACTTGCACCAGAGATGGGGGTTGGACAGCCTAATTGTATGAGAGACACATCAAGGGAACCTTGGACATTAAGGTTGCTCTTCCAATATCCCAGCAGTGACATGAAATAATAGAGAGTAAATTGTCTATTTTGCAAGTTTTGGGTTGGCCTATATATATGCTTTAAGATCAGCTAAAAGGACAGAGAATCACAGAAGCCAAACATGAAGATTATTGTTTTTTTCTTCAATGTTTCTTTATTCAGTACATATACAGTATGCTGACTGCATTTATGTAAATATGTTTCAGTTATTTAAAGAAAGTATTCTTTAGAGTTAAAATGCGTATACAACAGATGTGCATTTATGTGGATTAGAGTTAAAATAAGTACACAGAAGTATATTCAGACAAGTATTTCAAGATAAATTTTCAGATCATGTTGAACAAAGGGACCATTTAACCTGTCCCTAGTTCCCAAGTGGGATGGGATTTTTATTCCAGGATGTCACTGGTTCCTTGAAAGGATGCCACATGGAGACCTATTTTGGACCTGTCCCAGCTTAACACCTTTCTCAAGATCCTTTCTTTTCAGATGGTTAATCTTTGAACTCTTTCCACTTTTATTATCCCAGGCTTTTCTGGTATTATTGGATCTGAAAGATGCTTACTTTCATATCCCTATTCACCCTCTCTTTGTGAAGTTTTGATGCGTCTCTGTGTCTTCCTCTCATTTTCAGTTCACTGCTTTACCCTTTGGCCTCTCTACTGCCCCAAGGGTATTCACAAAATGCCTAACTCCTGTGATTGCCTTCTGCAGGCTCCAAGACATTCAGATTTTTCTTTATCTAGATGACCTGTTGCTTCAGGTGCCTTCTCCCAGTCAATTGTTGCAGGATCTGCAGTTCACCATCTCTCTTCTTCAAAGTCTAGGAGTTAATGTCCGCTTCCAAAAGTCCATGCTGACTCCCTCTCAGGATCATGTGTATCTGGGTTGCAGGATTCAGATGGCACCAGTGTTGGCCTATCCTCTGCCTCCAAAGATAATGTTGTAGACAGCCTTCTTTCAGTCTTTTCTTCCTCTGACTACCATGCCAGCCAGAAAATTTCTTCAGGCCCTAGAATTCATGGCCTCTTCTATTCCAGTGCTTCCTCTTGCCAAACTGCATATGCAGAAACTTCAACGGTACATCTAGTCGGTTTGGCTGCAGCATAATCACCCTCTGAATTTCAGTGAACCTCTCCTTCCCTGTCTCAAGAAGGAATTTGAGTGGTGGATTCGACAGTTCACTCTCAACCCAGCCAGCCCTTTCAGCCTCCAGTCTCATCTCAACAGCTGTTCACTGATGCCTTGGACATAGGGTGGAGGCCATTGTTTAGTCAACTGAATATTCAGGGTCTTTGGCCTCACCATCAGAAGTCAGACCATATTAACATCAAAGAGATGAGAGCTCTGATTCTTGCCCTTCAGGCTTTTCATCCCATATTTCCTCCAGGCCCCTTGAAGGTGTACACAGACAACACTACAGTGATTTGGTATGTCAACAAGTAGGGGGGGGCATGAAATCTTACCTCCTCTCCAAGATGGCACTTCATGCTTGGGAAGTGGCTCTCAGTTATCAGTTAATTTTTCAGACTGTATACATTCCTTCAGAGCACAATCTTGTGGCAGACAGTCTGAGTAGGTCAAAAACACAAGCTCACAAATGGATGCTTCACAGAGAAGAGTTTCTGGGCATTGCCCATTGATAGGGTATTCCTTAGGTAGATCTTTTTTGCCTCGCTTCTAAACAGGCAGCTTCCTTTCTTCTGTTCCAGAAGTGCCATTCCACCTGGCCTGGAAGACAGGGGAGGTTTCTTTATGCTTTCCCTCCTCTTCCTCTACTTACTGGTAGTAGAACACAAACCAAACCAAAACAAAGAAAAAACAAACTGCAGGTCTGCAGAGACTCTGACTGTAAGCTCTTGAATTCAACCACATGTGCTTCAAAACAAAATAAAGTACTCCAAAAATGTTTTATGATGAGCACTTTCATTTTATTAGTAAAACTTCTTCAGATAAGTTCATCAACATTTGAAAGCTGCTTATATAACCTGGCCTTCTCACATGACAATAGTATTATCCAAATGAACATCACCATGAAGCCGTGCTTGTAGAACAGGATAATTGTGACTTGTAGAAAATTCACCACTACTGGCAAAATTAGAGTTGTTACCATTACCATTAGTTGTAACCATATTTGAAATGCCAATAAATACTCTCCTCCTCTTCACTGCTGCAGTATTTGCTCCCTCCTTCCAACCCCTCTTGTCTATTCTGCATTTTCTCCTTCTGGATGTGCATGGACTCCTTTGTCCTATGACAACTGTTCTCTTCTGGGGCAATTCAATTTTGGGTAGTTGCTTCTGTATGCCCCTTTTATGCCCTACATTCTATGAGAGCAGCATAAATGTGATATATGGTGCAAATAAGATATCTTTTAAGCTTATCTATACTGGCCGAATGACAGGCTGCCCAGGAAGGGACATCCTTACGTACCGAATACTGTAACAGTAAAGAGAAGGCCATCTACTGTTATGGTAAGATTTTACACAGTTGTACTTTATTTAGTATACTCATGGCATAACAGGTCAGGCTTAATTTGTTTCAGAATACAGTGCACATTACATAATAATAATTGTACATTAGACAGAAAGTTAAAAAGGAGACTGACAGGGTAGGCAAAGGTATAGATCTTAAATGCAGAAAGCATAGGTTTTAGTGAATGCACTTCTACTGTTACAGCAAACAGACATTTACAGAATATTTGAGACACAAATTTAAAATGTAGACATTTATCACAGCACATAGACATTAAAATGGTAAATGGACAGGATTATTAGTAACAAATCTAACTGAAGATTTACAGAACCAAGTTAATACAAAATATGGTAATTATGCTTTCAAATAGATATATTATAGGTGTAAAAACAGACCCTAGGATTTAATAAAATCTGTGTAGCACCATGTAGAGCTTACATCGACTGTATCCATGTACATGGCCATGGATTGCCCTCTGCAGCTCACCATGTATATTAATCATAGCTCACTGCTGAGGGAAAGCATAGGAACTAGGGATATTGAATCAGTGTAGGGAGATGTGTAGAGGCTACCTGTTGTTGTGGATGCATGCAGAGTGAGGCTCCCTGTACTGCTCCCCACTACTGTTGAAATGCTGTGAATTGTTTCAAATGTGTAATATGTTATTTTAATTATTTTTTTTCCTTTTTTGTATGTTTGTGCAGTGCATTGCAGAGTGCAGCAATGCCAAGCTGTGCTCACATATAGACAGCTGACACCTGCCAGACATCTAAAAATAGAAACTGGATGCCATCAATTATCATAATTACATATTTTACTTATTTTAATTTTTTTTCTATTTTTTAATTGCTGTTTGTGCAGCACAAAGCACCACAGAGCTGAGCGGCACTCATACATACATAGCTGACAGTTGTTAGACATCTATAAATAGATACTGGATGTAATTGATTACTTATGTCTCAGTCTATTTAAGCCCATTTGCCTGGTGTGCCATGGTGTTTAGCAACGCTAACAGGTAGCCCAGTAGTATATGTTAAAGTATACTAGTTTTCATAATATATAAATAGCTAAATAGGTAGAGATTCACCCTAACACGTAGTAGGTCCTGGGTTCAAGTCCATAGCAGTGATAAAATGTCTGTAATTTAATTTTTTAAATATGGCACTGCTGCACTGTGCTGAACACTGCTTAAACATGCTTAAACATGCTAACAGCTACTTTTGTTTGCTCAGTGCTAAGCTTAGCTAAAACATTGGTTGTGTAAGTTTTTGCACTGCTTAGCTGTGCTTAGCTGGTTTGCGAGATGCTAAGCAATGCAGCGCTTTTTTGAATGTTGCCCAATGACATGTAAGGGCAAGAAAACAGCCTATATTAGGCATAATAGGTAGGAATTCTGCAACAGTCTTTGGAGTCTGATCAACTGGTGATATGGCAGGCAGTACTGGTGAAGGTATGTACTTTCAGGTGCAAGATGGGGTGTTCAGGAGTCCAGGGTCTTTGTTAAAAACCATGAACCCAGGCTGATGCATGGCGGTTTCCAGGGCTCAGAGTGTAAGGCAGAGTCCTGGGCCGTTTGGCTGGGGAACTCACCAGTGCTACTGGTATCCCCCACACAGGTGAGCAGTGTTGCCATCATTTTGATGACCTGAAGAGGAGAAAGAGGGGAACCTTGGACACCCGGGTCCAAGAGGCATACCTGGGAATATCCCACAAATATGTAAGTATGTTTTCCACTCTTTTATTAAACTGCAAGCTGAATGTCTGCAAAACTGGTATGCATAATGGTGTGCTTCTCTTCCAACAGCTGCAGCTGAGAGGGCTGACAATGTTGAGTCCCATGCAGGATGCCTGGCCAGGTTGTGCCATGTGTGTGGTAAGTACGGATTTATTAAGCTAGCTGTAGTGCAATAAGCACAAAAGAGTAAAGCATTTACTACAATAAAGTATTCACAATAAAAACTGTAGTGCAATAAATGGGCAAGTAGAACTGTAGTGCAATACATGGGCAATTAGAGCTGTAGTGCAATAAATTAACAATAACAACTGTGTTGCAATAAACAATAAACAATACCAGTAACAGTAAGCAAAATGGTGTACAGCAGGATTATGTTCTCATATCCATTGCAGTAGAGCTGTATGCATTGTTTGTCTATGATAATGTTGCTGCAGTCAAGTGCAACACTGTCTACAGGCCACATAATGCTCTCTGTTTCTCCTACTCCAGGTAATAAGGATATATGGGCGAGGTAGCCCACTTTATGGGCAGATATTGTGTCTGGACTTCACAGACATTTATCAGCAATATGAATAAAGTGTTAAGCAGCATTGTTGATTCCTACAGAAATGTGTTTTATTAAATGCAGTATGGCTGTATTCCATGCATCTGTGTTCTACTGTCACTGCAGTCAGGTATAGCACTGTAATAGTTCTAGAATATAATAGTTCTAGAATCTCCCACTCTAGAAACAAAAGGTATATTGGTGAGGTAGCCAATGTTATGAACATATATGATTGAGTTTACATTTCACAGACACTTATCAGCAATATCAGTAAGGTGTAAGCAGCATTGCTGATTCCTACAGAAATCTGTTTAAATAAATGCAGTATGGCTGTATACCATATATGTGTGTTCTACTGTCACTGCAGTCAAGTATAGCACTGTAAGAATTCTAGAATGCAAAACTATTTCAGTCACATATTGCTCTCTTTTTCTCCCACTCCAGAAACAAATGGTATATGGTTGAAGTAGATAATGTTATGGGCAGATATGATTGTGCTAACATGTCACAGACACTTATCAGCAATGCCAATAAAGTGTTAAGCAGCATTGCTGATTTTTAAATACATCTATCTACATATTCCCAGAACACCTGTATTCCTTGTATGTCTGTACTAAGCTGCTGCAGTCAATGTTACATTTTTTTGCAGATGTTCCCTGCAGTCACAGCTATTGGGTTCTATTTCCATGCCTGCCAACTAAGGCATGTAGATGTCTAGTTTATGTAATGTACACAAACATGCCTCTCAAGCATCACGATTTCTCATAATGTAATTAAAACTGCCTAATCCATCTGTCACAGGATTACCAAAAAATGATAAGCTGGAATGCACTGTATTACCAAATCTGCTTACAGAACACCTTGGTAGTTACAGTAGTCTGCACTATGTGAAAGTGTTCTGTGTAGTTATTGCTTGGCCCATACTGACCCATGCTAACAGCTTGAGAGGTATGTATGTGCTACATCAGCTATAGGAGAATTGTAGTCACTGTACACAAAGCTGACACTACACACCTGTAGAGTATTTATTATCAGTGTTTTCAGGTATATAGTCTGCATTGTCAGTAATGGACTGTTATTCTCTCTCTCTTCCCACCCCTTATCTTGCTGTACAAGAAATGGATAGCTATGGTTCTTTCCTACACCCTTCCTGCACATCCCTACCTGTCTTTCACTATGTTTTCCCCCTGCTTGCACCCCATTTCACCACTTTCCTATCTCTCATTTTTTTTCTATTTTTTTAGTGCGATGCTGCACAGCCCACCACATCACACAGCCTCGCTAAGCTCAGCTAAATATAGCTATATTCACTATATGTGTTTCTAAATTTGTAATACACACTTACAAAATAAACACTTCTCCCATATTTTGAACCCAAGACCATCACAACAACACACCACTGCATTAACCTGCCATGCCACACAACTCTTAAATAAAACATAGTAATTACCAGCTACAGTCATTAAGGATGTTTCAGTGTAGCTGCGCATCACACAAACTTGATTAAAAAGTAATGGAAAATTGCAGTCTACTTTGGACTCTGGTGCAATAGTATACCACTAGAAAGCCAAAGAAATAATAATGGATGCAAGTGAGGCCTGTGATAGCAGGTAAATGTGCCCTTCAGCAGCAACCGCATCACAAAAAGGTTTCTCATCCAGGAAAAAAGTGGTCATTGTTCCCCTCTACTCATCACTCATTAGACCCATTATAGAGTGCAACGCCCCTTTTGGTATGTACCTCACAAAACATCCACATCAACTGGAAAGGCCACAGAAATACCTCACAAAGAGGATTACTGGCCTCAAACAGATGCCCTACACAGACCATCTCAGAAAACTCCAGCTTTACTCTGTCGCATATCACCTACTCAGAGGAGATCTCTGCCTAACATACAAAGCTATGTCAAATCCAGAGCTGTTGGACATGCTCCACTTAAAGAAATCCCAATCCCTCCAAGCTACACACTCTAGTGACCTAAACCTTGTCACCACAATAAACAGAACATGCTGGAGGGATAGATTCTTGTCCCAGAGACTTCCCATACTCTGGAACAAACTACCTATCTATATCAAACAAAGCTCCTCATTAGCACTCTTCAAGAAAAATCTTGATGATTGGATGGGAGATAGGAAATTCAGCCCGGGGATTACTTCTGTGGCTCTGCTTCTCAGGGTACTGTTTGGCTAGGCTTATATAGGCCCTAGGACCAATAGCCTAGTACCTACCTATGAACATGTAGAAAGACAACTGCTAAGGCATTAATGGCAAAATACATCTTCAACTGGGACCCTGGTGCCCACATGCAGCCATACAAAGCCATGCACATACTGATGGATGTAGACAATGTCTGTCACAGCCTGTATGTGTGCACATATATCTTGCAAATACACCTGCAGCAGTAGTGGTTCATTAGCTCAGTTGGCTAATTGCCTTGCAGACAGTACATTTTGCCACACACAGTCCTGGGTTCAAATCCAGTGGTGTGTAGAAGTGAATGCACAGTATTGTGAAGGCAGCAATTAATGACTAAGTCATGCACTCGTTATCCACACAATGCATTTCAAATTACATGTCTCCTTTTCACTGATGGAAGTCACAGGCCTGCAGGTGGGAACACACTTCACATATCCCTATAGCAAAAGTATATGTGCATAAAGTGTCATGTCATGCATTAATATGCAGTCGCACATAATGTTAACATAGGTACTGCAAATGAGGGCCACTAATTTCAGAGTGCACCACACAGTCCTTCCAAAGTTACTGTGCAGATTATCACAGTTGCACAGCTCACGTATGCATTGGAAGTCCCTGCTTGTACCAAGGCCTACCCTCATACATGCTGCAAATTATTACCAGACTGTAACATATGGCCTGGCAGTTGCCCAAATGGTGGACATATTCTGATATTTATATGCCATCTTACCCAAGGACACACCAAACATGTTGCCTAGTGCTCTGTTAGTGATACCATTGCCTAACATACTTACTTTAAACACATGCCTTAATTGGAGTTGAAAGGGTAGCCTCACTCTGACTCTGCCTCTACAACAAGGGTGACACAGCTCCCACAATTTCTCCTACAAGTTGTTATCCTCCAAAGTGTTCACATTCTCTTCCTATGTCTATTACCTGCAGCAGCAGCTGCAGCCTGTAGCACACACATCTCTATGTAAAGGTTTCTGCTACACACCTACCATCTGCGACGATGTAGTCTCCTCACCCCAGTAATGTCCAGCACAACATATTAGAAAGGGGCCCTAATCTACATGGAGGCCTTATATATTGCACAGTGCTTGCATGTCATTGGCTGATGACAGTGCAAATCAGCTGTGTTCACAGCAATTAGCATTTCAGACCCACAGATTGCTTTAGAGGAAATCATCTGCTGATGAGAAGCATGTTTAATAGGCAAGCAGCTGGCTATGGGGAGCCATTCTGTATGAGACTTTCCTCACACAGAGCACATCTTTGTGAAAATATTACTATTACCATATATCAACAGAGGAGTACTGCACTCCATCAGGTATGTAACTGATTTTGTGTCCTACAGGATGCACATGGGTGAATAGACTTACAGAGAATAGGGAATACAGAATTAAGCCTGTCTTAGACCTGTAATAATGACTGATCTCCCACTGTCTTACACCTACACAGGGCATACAATACATGAAGGGTGCTTTGTTTTGTGTCATTGTGGCACACTGGTCTCATTCGACTGTCTCTTTATAGTGATTGTAATAACACACTGCTATTTATGTGGCACTATTCTTATGACATATTAATGAGGGGCTGCTTTTAGGGGATACACCACAGTAGACCCGAGTGTTGGGTGTATGATCATACAGCAGTATCTGTCATGGCACACATGGGAATACCTGACTATTGCTACTATCTCAGTGGTATCCACACTCTTAGTATGTTTGCACACTGTGGAGTATGACATATGTGAGCAAGCAGTGGACAGTGCCAGCCATTTTGTCCTTGCTGTGTCTCTACATAGTGTACTTCCATGTATGTGATCCTGTAATGTGTTCCCCTTTTGTTGCCTTTCAGGAATTATGTACCCTAGATGCCATGCACCCTTCTCTTATGCAGAAAATGAAATTATACTGGAAGGGTTAAGGCAGCATCATCACATCCTACTGTCTACAGGGAGGCAAAACAGGGAACAGTGGGCTGCATTGTGGGCAGACCCTGTCCATGATGTGAATGGCATGGGCCATCAGGGCAGAATATATAAGCAGGTCCGATACCATGCAATGGATATGATCAATGCTGCATGATGAAGGGCTGCAATGTAGCCATGGATCATGCTGTCACCAGTGGAGGGCCTGCAGTGGAACAACCACTCTTGACCACTGAAGAATTCCTGGCAAACTTAGGCACACACATCACACCATACATCGTGGAGGTGGGTGCCACAGTTTCCACAGCAGAGAAGCATGCAGGTAGGCTTACTGTGATTAGCATTGTAATATTGTAGCATTCAGTGTGTCAGGCTGTACATAATTTTTTTGTAGGTGTCAGGTCTTTGTTCTTTGAGGGGAAGGGTTAACCTCAGTTGCACTCTCATATTCAGAATGTGACCAATAAAAGAAGTAACATAGTAGCTACTGTAAATGTGAGATATATGGAAATATAACCTTGTTGTGCTGCAGTGTGTTAGTACTGACATTACCTCACCCTCCCCTCTTCACAGGTCCGTCAGGTATTGGCCAAGACCGTGGTCCTGCTCCTAGTAAGTATCATACTGCTTTGTTAAGGAAAATTTATATTGTATTAAAGTTAAGAGTCAGAATAATGCTCTATTTAAACATAATTCCATGTGTAAACAGAGTAGAATGTCTTTATTTTCCATTCTGGAACAGGTACCTAAGGATCTTAGAGGGGGAAATCACAGGAGTGTAGTTGAACAAAAAGAAACACTTTGACAGTGACAGCTAAGAGCAGATAAGCCTCACATTTAAATGAGGCAATTACTCTAAAATGCCTTTTACAAAACAAAAGGTTGAAAGGAAACTAAATTAGTCAGTGAAACGTGTATTGCAATATATTTGTTAAGATAGGTATACTGGGTTTTTATGTGTGGTTGCATCAAGTATAGTTTCATATTGATTAATTGAAAGGTAAATTTTACTAGTCATGTTTTACTTGATTTACTTGAAGTGATTGTTATAAAGGTCTTGAGTTGAACGTGCATTTTGTTCTGAGGAAGTCTTTTTTAGATGAAAGGGGAGAAGCACAATGTTTGACCACTAATCCAGTTGTGTGTCTTTGTTATTATGAGTATTGGTGGATTTTTTTGTACACAATAGTGCAGGTATTCATGTACCACTTCTTTCTTTCTTATCACAGGTGACCAGGGGGGAGGGATGGTCTATGTCCAATACACAACCTGATGTCAGTGTCTCCTCAGACTCTGATGATGATGGTAGTCACAGTGTGGCACAGGTGAGGGTTTCAGGGGCTGAATCTATCCCAGAGGTTGACATCCCTCTTCTGCCCTCATTGTCACTGCACACAGTCAGTATGCCCACACATACCCTGTCCCTGAAGCCACAGATACTGGACAGTCAGAGGGTGGGGACATTGAACAGGAAAGTGTGGCAACTATGGCACCAGTGAGCGTAGACACTGGTCATAGCCAGAGACCTGGTGAGGTCCCACACAGGTGGAATGACAGGGGTGCTTGTAGGAGTCCTGCTGTCCATCCACCACCTGTTGCAGGTGTCAAATCACAGGTCACTCAGCACATGTTTCGGGTTGTCATGGAGGCACAAGCACGTTCTGAACCAAACACCAAATGTATACTTAGGGTTATGAATGCAGCACAGTTTGACATCCATGACTGCCTCCACCACCTTGGGGACACCCTGGATCAGTTAACTGATGCAGTGGACAGAAGGTAAGCTGAGACAGTATCTGTCTTGGACCACACATTTTCTGTGCTGGAACGTGTGGTTGGAGTTGAGTGTCGGACTCATGGACGTAGGTCAGCAACTCCATCTGCTGAGAGTCCACATGGATATGCACAATTGCACTCCCATAGTGGCAGTATATCCAGAGCTACAGAGAGGAGTGTGCTGTCCACACCACAATGTGGCAGGCCATGGGTACAAGGCATTCTATAGTTATGTCAAGAATCTAAATGGCAATGCTCAGATCTGCTCTGAGCTACAACAGAATGGCATTAAATATACTGATCCGAAGGATATTGCCAATATCCTGGCAGATCGATTTAGTGCCAACTTTACCCCCCTCTCACCCCCTAAAGGGCCCATCCCAATCCCAAAAGATTGCCAAATTCCAGTAATCACGGCCACACAGGTAAAAACCGCACTCTCCAAAGCTAAGAATGCAGCATCCATGGGACCAGATGACATCCCGGGCTGTGTACTACATGAACTACAAAATGAACTGGCACCTCACCTAAGTGTCATGTTTAATCATAGCCTCACCTCAGGCTTCTTGCCACTGAGTGGTGCACAGCTACAGTTATTCCACTCCACAAGGAGGGATCCACCGTGGATCCAGAGAACTACTGTCCCATCAGTCTGATGAGCCTGATCTGCAAGGGCATGGAATGCATTATCATGGAACTTATAAACAAAGACATTGGCAACCTTCAAACACTAGACCCCACCCAGTTTGGGTTCATGAAGGGCCGATCATGCCTCCTGAACCTGATTGACTTCTTCAAATCAGTCTCCAGAGCTGTGGACGAGGGTAAGGCAGTCCACACAGCCTATCTGAACCTTGCCAAGGCCTTCGACACCATCCCCCACTCTGGAATCATAGATAAACTTACTAAACTGGACATAAATCCCTATGTCACTCGATGGGTTGCCAACTAGTTTACTGACAGAATCCAGACTGTTAAAGTAGCTGACTCCAAATCCAGCTCCAGACAAGTGACAAGTGGAGTACCTCAGGATTCAGTCCTGGGACCACTCCTGTTTGCATCTACTTCTCTGAAGTACAGGCCAATACTAAGGGACAAAGTTCGCAGATGACTGCAAACTGGGAGCCATTATTGAATCCCCAAATGATGTGGATATTCTACAAAAGGGCCTTACAGAAACAGATGCCTGGTGCCAGAGCCATGGGCTCAAGCTTAATGCCAAGAAATGTATAGTTATCCCCTTTGGAAAAAACATGTACCCATGAATTACCACATAGGTGGCAGTACACTAAACATCGAAAGTGTGATGAGAGACTTAGAGACACAGGTGGACAGTGGTCTCACCTTCAGTATGCTGATGACTCTACTCTCATCTGCTCTGCCTCTAACCTCCCCGATCTTCTAACCAAAACTCAAACAGCCTTCTCTACTACCGAATTATGGATGCACCAAAATCACCTCTCTAAATGCAAATAAATCTAAAATTCTCCTATTCCCCCTTCCAAACCCTTCTCCTATGATAAATCTTCCTTCCAAGTCCTTAGCCAAAACAACTCTCCTATTGAAGTCGTTCCCTCTGCTAAACTTCTTGGTGTGACTATAGATGAACAACTAAAGTTCGATATCCACATACAGCAAAACATAAAGAAAACCCACCAAAAACTATGTATACTATATAGGAATAATTGTTTCCTCTCCTCTTCTACTAGACATACTTTGGCTTCTACCTACCTCCTCCCTTCCTTACTGTATGGAGCTCCTCTATTCATAAAAATAAATATCTGCATAGGAAGAGTATGCACCCCAATCACACATTTCAAGGTATAGTAAAGAGTCAGTATTATAGAGCTAGCAGACTGAATGCCAAGGATAATGTATGTATGGAGCAGTTACATGACATGACTTATGAGTTTCAACAAAGAGGCTATGACCCTAAACTATTAATGGAAGAAAAAATTCCTTGACTAAAGAAGGAATAACGCTAGACCCTATTTTTCAGTGTCACATGATAGCAATAATATTTCTAGAAATAATACTAATTATTTACGATATGCCACTACTTATAGTCGATGTACTTCTGAGGTTAGAAAAATAATTTCTAATAATTGGAATATATTAACAGCCTTACCAGAACTAAATACTATTATTTCATCATGCCCAAAATTTGCATATAAGAATTCTACAAACTTAAAAAACAAACTATGTTACTATGTTACAAAGACCTTCGTCACAAGACACAAAGTGGGCTAGAATTTAATAAAAATTTAATAAAAAAGGCACTTATCCTTGCGTGAATTGCTCAGTATGCAATGTTATATGTAAAAATAATACATTTAAACATCCTGTCACACATCAATTGTATACTTTTGTTTGTACTGCCACTTGTAATACTACATTGTTTATCTAGCTACCTGTGAAAAGTGTCCAAGTTTCTATGTTGGAAAATCAACTAGAAAATTGCGTGAAAGCAATAGAACATAGATCAGACACTAAAAGATCTGTTTTAGCAAATGCTATTGCTAAACATAGTGTAGAATCTGGCAATACATATAAATTTTCGTTTAGGGTCATAGACATTTCTTTTACCAGTATGAGAGGGGGCGATAAGAATAATGACTTAGAGATGAAAAATATAACTGGATTATTAAATTACAAGCTGATAGCACCCCTAGTATTAATTCTATGGTCTCACTTACACCTGTTTTAAAATGCAAACAGTTATGTTTTAAGAAATGACTTTTTAATGTAACTTATCTTCACTGGCCCTCCCCAAGAGCTCTATATCTCTTTAAGAGAGATTGCTTTCACTAATGAGATTGCTTTAATTAATGTGACTGTTCTGATATCCGGTTGGCTGTTTTATCATTATGTGTTTATTGTCTTCAATTTAAATAATAGCATGCTTGAATGCATTTTATCACACTGAAGAAGGGGTAATCCGAAAGCTTTGTGTTTCTGGAACTGTGCTTTTGCAACTGTGTTTTGTAATAAATTCTTTGGACGTAACTTTGACGTTTTTCGTCTTTTTGGTTTGGATTCTACTGTTAACAGCAAGTGTGTTACAGGCTTCTGTTCTTTTTGACTTGGATACTCATGTCAAATGCCAGCAAACAGTATCTGTTGTTAATGACTACAAGTGGCATGGCAAAACAACACTGCATTTCACAAGTACATGTTAACTAACATAGTCATCCTGTGTATCAGACACATAGCATCATTTCCCTGCATCGATGGCAAGGATGACAGGGACATGGCACAGGTATCATCACTTGCACAGAGTGATGTGTGGGTATGCAGGAGTCCTAGGCTGACCCAAATGGTTGACAGCATGTCTGGGAGTCAGGAGGGGAAGCAGGTAAGATGAATCATGGAAAGGTGCCATGTGTGTCTGTAGATGACCTACATTTGACAGTGGTGTGTGATAGTGTGCATGTACACAGTCAAGCTCAGTGCTAGCCCTACATGTGTATATGTTGGACAGCTTTGTACCCCACATGGTAGAGATGACAGCTCACCACCTCTGGCCTGGAAAAACGGGAACTGTCTCTGGAGGAGTTGCACTGGCACCTCCATGCACAAGGGCAGAAATGGTACTACTACCTGACAGTGACTGTTGTCTGCTAGGACCGTGTCCCCCACAGGAATGCTCAGGACCATGAGCCCATGGTTCACAGGTTCATAGATTGGTACTAGGCTATTGGCCTTAGGGCCTATACAAGCCTAGCCATAACAATTCCCTGGATATTTCTTCCCACAATATTTACTTCCCTGGACCCCTGTCTAGCAGGGTGATTGACATGATCCCCAGGGTGAATTTCCTATCTCCCATCCAATCATCAAGGTTCCTTTTGAAGAGGGCCAAGGAGGTGCTCTGCTTGACATGTATGGGCAGTTTATTCCAGAGTATGTGGAGTCTTTGGGTCAGGAACCTATCCCTCCAGCATGTTTTGTTCATTGTGATGACAAGGTTTAGATCCCTGGAATGTGTGGCTCTGAGGGATTGGGATTTCTTTAAGTGGAGCATGTCCAACAGCTCAGGGTTTGACATGGCCTTGTATGTTAAGCAGAGATCGTCTCTGAGTAGATGATATGCCACAGAGTATAGCTGGAGTTTTTTTAGATGGTCAGCATATATGGCATCTGCTTTAGGCCTGTGATTCTTTTAGTGAGGTATTTCTGTGGCCTTTCCAGCTGTTGCAGATGAGTTGTGAGGTACATACCAAATACTCTATAATGAGTCTAATGAGGGATGAGTACAGTGGGACAATTACCTCCTTTTTTCTGGATGAAAAGCCCTTAGTGATGAGGTGTGCCACATAGAAGGATTTCCTGATTGTTGTGGCGATGTGGTTATTTATTTTATTTATTTTCAGTTTGCTTACCGGGGAAGTCCACTGGGCTCAGGGAGCCCATTTTCAGTGGAGGCTCAGGGAGAAAAGCTCCATAAAACATCAAAAAGTGAGATGTAAATTAATTTACATGAATGCAATACTTTTGAAATCGAATAACTATATACAATATTTACATTTAGTAAAGCTATCATATGAGAGATAGCTTTAGATGGCTAAGCGAGCCGTAGGTGCTTGATATTTTCAAGGAGAGAAGATGTCACATAGGAGATAGCTTTAGAAGGCTAAAGTGGACTCTAGGGGGTTTAGGCATCAAAAGGGAGAAACCTTACTTTGCTTAATGGGATCTAAGTGGGGAGAATGCAGCTACATCTCCATTTTGAGGAGAGGTAGGAGTAAAGTTGTGGTTTGAGATTATCTAAGTTTGACAATGTCCTAAGTTTGGAAGGGAGTGAATTCCATTTTTTGCCTAGGGAGAAGGAGAGGAGAAGTTGTCCAGCAGGTCGTTTTGGTTTATGGATGGAAATTAAGTTTTGATGTTCAGAACGTAGAGTTCTATTAGGGGTATAGGGGAGAAGAATGTTTGTCAGATCAGGGCATTTGATTGGACAGAAAATGAGTCTATGAGCTGTGGTAAGTTGGATATAGTCAAGGTAATTAGTGAGTTCTAGCCAATTCAGAGACTGAAGGAAGGCACAGTGATGAATAAAGTAAGTACAAAACACCAACTCCACTCGAACGCCAATGACAAAAAGTCTCTGTTATTGTAATTTTCGCCAAAATTACTGGAAACTTTTTAAAAGATAGAATTTATTATAAAACTTTAAGTGTGTAACTTTTCATACACTTTTCGTCAGGGCTCCTGCCCCAACTTCATCAGAAAACAACAACCCACTGAGTGATGGACCTTTATATAATTAATTAGAACTTTGTTAATCAATGTAATTAGCATCAATAAAAGTACATAAGTTGTTATTAAATCAGCAACACTATAACACTAGTGCAAACTTACTACAAGCCTACGTTTACTGAACAATGTTATTGATAGAAAATGTTAAAGTATTCAATTGTTTAAACAATTAAACAATATATTGGATTAACGGAATGTATTAGACAGTTAGTTTTGAAATATATTAAACAATACATTTCAAAGGTGATGCTAAGAATCTCTTTGTTCGTCACCGTAAATATTGTGCACCGGAATACAAAAACAATTACATTCACAATCCTGCATAAAATTGTTCATAAAGTTTTGCCTAAAAACTGCCTAAATAGTACATAGTGGTTAGTAAATAATAATAAAACGAATACAACAACTCACTTCCACAGTGCAATCAATTTACTTATGTTAAAATCTGAACGTTGAAACATTAAATGTTGACGTTTACTTATATTTGATTATAATATTTCATTCATTGATTATAGTATTTAATTATAATATTTGGTTATGATGTTTAATGTTGAACATTGATAGTCAAGATTTAATAATTGAAACCTGGGAATCAATTTGTTGTTTAAAATTTTAGAAATAATAATATAAATATATATAAATATACTGAATATTTAAAATGTTTAAAATGTTAGAGGTATTTACTAACGATTTATTTCTTTATTAATAAATATTCATAAATGAATTCCATTGATTGAAACTGAAATTTTTTTTAAAAAATATATATATATTAAGTTAACTCATCTCTCTAAATTTTTCAGTCTTAAAATACATTTAAGGGAACACATCTCATTTATGCCAGGGAACCTACAAGCATTGGTTCTCAATTGCCAAAGCAGTTCTTTTCTTTCTAATACTAAACTCTCATTCCCTCCTCTGCCATCTGAGATAACTTGGTCTATGACCCTAAACTTGAAATTATGACCAGGGAATGCATGCGTGTGTCTAGCTAAAGCATTTTCCATCCTCTTAGCATTGATGTTATAAATATGTTCTTTAATTCTATCTGCTAACTTCCTGTCCGTCTTTCCTATGTAGAACGCCTGGCATAGTACACATTTAGCTAAGTAAACCACTTGTTTGCTGTTACAGCTGTATTTAGATACTGAACGGTACAGTTTATTGTTTATTGAAAATTTATTTCCTTCTTCTATATACTTACAGCAACTACACATAGAGCATTTATACATGCCCATTTTTGTTGTAGAAGCGCCACCCTTCATTTGTAAAATCTCCTTTAAATTCAACCCTCGTCTAAAAACCATTTTTGGTTTACTAGGTGAAAGTTCACTAAAAAGTTTGTCATTTAATAAATATTCCCAGTTCTTCGTTACAATGTTCAATATTAATCCTGAGTCCAGATTGTATGTACAAATAAAATTACAACCAAGTGTATCATCAAGTTTCGCGGTTCTAATTGTATTAGTTTCTAAATCGATGCCGCTCCTTACTTGTCTCACTTCTACCTCTGGACTCAAAATAGGAACATATGTACCTTCCATTCTTTTAAATTTCACTTCCATTAATATCTCCCTTAAGAAGTCAAATGGATAGCCCCTCTGTGTGAAGAAATTCAAAATTAGTTCACACTCTTCCTCAAATTCTTCTTCTATAGATGTCATACGGGCTGCCCTTACTAGTTGCCCCTTTACTACTGATTTCTTCTGATATCTCGGGTGGCAACTAGTGAAATGAAGGTACATGTTCGAGTGTGTTTCTTTTCTGTAAATTGTAGACAAGTAAGTTTTCCTCTCGTAATCTTTCCTTAGTGAAACATCCAGATACTCTATCTTGTTTTTATCATACTTAAAGGTGAAACGCAAAAAACTTGTTGTTTTATTAAAACCTGTTAAACAATCCTCCATTTGTGATTCAGTCCCTTGGAACAATATAAAGATTTCGTCCAAGAAACGTGTGTAGTAAACAATATTATCTTTGAACTCACTATTGTTTAAAACATAAGACCTCTCCCAAAAGGCCATAACTAAATTAGCTATGGCCGCACCACATGGTGAGCCCATCGCTACACCAATTTTCTGATGGTAGATGTCTTTATTGAACATCAAGTAATTATATGACAACACTGTGTCTATTAGTTCCTCAACTAATCTAATCTCATTCACTGGTGCTTCTAGTAAATGTAGCATTTCAGCTACCCATTCAATTCCTATCTGATGTGGGATTCTAGAATATAAATCTTTCACGTCGACTGTCACAAAGTAAGATTGAGGAAGGAATTCTAAATTATTGATAGATTTCAAAAAAGACCATGAATCTTTGGAAATCTGCTTTTCATTTACTATGTATTTTTTCAAAATATTGTCTAAAAGTTTTGCACAAGTATATGTAGAACTCTTTCTCCCATCTACTAAAGGTCTCATTGGTGGATTCTCGAGACCCTTATGAATTTTTGGTATCCCAAACAAATAGGGTGTCCTAGGGAAAGACTGCTGCAGGTATAAATAAATGTCTCTGTCTATTCTTGCTTCGATATATAATTCCTCTATGAATGCTTTAATTTTCCTATAAGCCCCATTCATTTCATTAATTGAGGCTTTACTGTATGTCTCACTGTCAAGAATGGCGTACATTCTGGAATTATAATCTTCAAGTGACATGATAACCAAGCCTCCACCCTTATCGGGTTTCATAATACGTATGGGGGCTTGGCCTAAATATTCTAATAGATCTTTTTCTTCCTTACTAATGTTAAACTTGTAATTTTTCTTGTAAATGTTAGATTTCTCCAGGTTCCTTAAATCTAATTCTGTAGCATTTTCAAAAAGGGCTACACTAAGGGATGCAAGGGAGGGTTGTACACACTACATACATATAATTCAGATTTCTCATTGGTACTGTTACCCATTAATGCTGTCAGGTTAATCTTTCTACAGAATAGTTTCAAATCTAACAGTGTTTCAGCTAAATTAATGGAGCGTGAAGGAACAAAAGTATACCCTCTAGATAATAAGTCCACAATTTCAGGGCAAATAACAACATTTGAGTAGTTATAAATTTTAAAATCACCACTAGAATTTGTCAGGACTTCATAGACACATGGTTCATCAACTAATAAGTCCGAGGTGGTTACCATTTCTTCCTCTTGTTCCTCATCCCCCTGTTGTTCCGTTTCACTTGTTGAAAGTTCCCATTCTGAAAATTTTGTTGTTGATGTCCTTGTGCATTAATTTCAACACTTTCCTGGTTTCCCATAGTGTTGGGGTTATTGTGGGCATTATTTGTTTGATTAAGTCTTTCGCTCCGCCTTAACCCATTATTAATGCTTGATTCACCTGTATCTGGTGCAATGACGTCTTCAGACTGTTGGGGATAATTACTGTCAGAACTCTCCCCTGGCCTCTCACCTGTGCCCCTAGGTGAAACAGTTAAAATTCCTTGGCTAATAAGGGGCTTGGGGTAGGCCTTCCCTTCCCTATAATCCCTAACGTCTCATGCTATTTTCTTAGCCTTGGTGCTCTTAATTTTTAACATATGCTCGTCAATGCTGCTAAAACACCGTTCATATTCAAAACGGTATCTTAAAAAGTTGACATCATTTTTTATATTTTGGTCAAGTTCTTCCAATTCCAGCAACAAAGAGTCTATTAACACTTTACAGTGAGTACTCAACAATTGCAATAACTCAAACCCATGCCTGTCAAAGAGGCTCAACAATGCTTCATGAAAAGGAGTCCCCTCCTTCAAGCCAGAGGGAAATTGCCACTGCCTCAAGCCTTTTGGCACAATTTTTAAATTAATGCATTCTTGAAAGTACGCTGTTTCTAATTGTAACTTGCGTACTTTAAATAACTTTTCGTCAAAAACATTCAATTTGACTGAAAGGTCCACGCTTACCTCCTTAGGCACTGTGTCTGTTGCATTTTGCAGACCGTTGTCAAACACAAACGGTCTGCTTATCCACATGTTGAAACTAGCAAAAGGAGCTGATGCTGCTGGTGCTCCTAAACGGTTCCCACCGCTATTCAATACTTCCGAACTGCTCAAATTTGTACTTCCACTGTTGGAAACCAACTGCGGATCCTCTGAGGCCACCCTTGTAAAGTAAGTAGATCTGAAGGCAAATTTAGAAATCTTATTGTAACAGGCTCTCCATCCATGTGAAGCAGAATTCTGCCCTAACGCAAATCAAGTGCAAGTTACACAACTGGATCATAGGATCATAGGAGGTTACTAGGCTATTGGCCCTGAGGCCCTTATAAGCCTAGCCAAGAGTTTAGCCCATGTTTAGACAAGTCAGCACCCCAAGCCCCTGTCCAGCAGGGACACAGGTGGAATCCCAGGGGGTATATTTTCTGTTTCCCATCCAGTTATCCAGGTTGTGCTTAAAAAGGGATAATGAGGTACTCTGCTCGATGTGAAGAAGGAGTCTATTTCATAGATGGGGGAGTCACTGGGACACATGTCTGTCCTGCCAACAAGTCCTATTGATATCACAGACCAGGTTGAGATTGCGTGTATGGGTTGCTCGAGTGGAGCTTGACTTGCGGATATGCAGCAGTCCCATCAAGATGGGGTCTGACATTGCTTTGTATGCCAGACAGAGGTCACCTCTGAGGAGTCTGTATGAAAATGAGTAGAAGTACAGGGCTTTTAGCCTACTTGTGTAGGGTAGATGTTTGTGGCCCTGGATTCTCCTGGTGAGTAACCTCTGTGGTCTCTCCAGCTGCTGCATGTGCTTTGCGGGGTACATGTTGAAGGGGGCGTTGTTCTCAATAATTAGCCTTATAAGGGAAGAATACAGGGATGTTATGACCTCTTTTTCCCTGGATGAGATACCCTTACTTATGAGGTGGGCCATGTAGAAAGCTTTCCATACAACGGAAGCAACATGGTGGTCAAAAGTCAGGTTGCTATCGACCTGGGTGCCCAAATACCTCACTACTGATTGTGTACTTAGGATGTTGTTATTAATGTGATGATATGTGGGAACATCACTCTCCCCAAAGGGGATGATGATACATTTTTTGGCATTCAGCTTGAGGCCATGTTTCTGGCACCAGTCATTTGTTTGGGTGAGACTCTCTTGGAGAACATCCACATCACTTAAAGAATTGATGACTGCGCCCAGCTTGCAGTCATCTGCAAACTTAGTCAGACATATTCCACTGGTTTTGGCCTGCACCTCAGAGAAGTATATCCCGAATAACAGAGGCCCCAAGACCGATCCCTGTGGTACACTACTCGTTATTGGTCGAATGCTTGAGGTGGCTTCCCCTATTTTGATTAGGTGGCTTCTTTCAGTGAGCCAGTTTGCTAACCATCTGGTAACATATGGATTGATGCCTAATTGAGAGAGTTTATCTGCTATGCCTGAGTGGGGAATAGTGTCAAAAGCTTTGGCCAGGTCAAGGTAGACGGTGTGCACCATCTTTCCCTCGCCCATGGCTTCAGTAACTGTCTCAAAGAAGTCGACCAGATTTAACATACATGATCTCCTTTGACAAAGTCAGACTGTGTGGGTCGAGTGTTTGGAGGTTGCCAATGTCCCTGTTAATGAGGTCCTTGATAATTCATTCCATGGCCTTACAGATCAGGCTAGTTAGGCTGTTGGGTCTATAATTTCCTGGATCTGTGAACTCTCCACCTTTGTGTAAAGGGATGACAGTGGCTGTCCTCCACTCGGCTGGGACAAAGCTGGTACTCAGGCTTTGGTTGAATAGACTGCCTAATGGTGTTGCAAGTTCAAGCCTGAGTTCATGTAGAATGCAGCCTGGGATGTTATCAAGTCCCATGGAGGCTGTATTTTTTGCCTTTGAGAGGGCAGTGATGACCTGTTCCCTAAAGATAAGGGGTGGGGGGAGGTACTCCGGATGTCCTGATATACTGATGGGGGGGGGGGGCAGAGGGGAAAAGTTTTCACTGAATCTGTCAGCCAGTAGATTGGTTATATCTACAGCATTTGTGTATGTGGTGTCCTTGATCACCAGTTCTGAACAGATCTGGGTGCTTCCTTTGAGATTGTGGACATATGTGAAGAAGGCCTTACGATTGTCTCTCGTAGATGTGGCCAATTTGGACTCAAAGTTGGCTTAAGGGGGTTTCACTAGTGCTCTTATTTGCTTGTTCAGGCTAAGGAGAGATTGCTTCCAATTGGGTACCTGCTCCTACTTGGTCCTGGGCAGAAATTTTTTCCTTTTGTTATATAGTTTATTTATTACAGATGTCCACAAGACAGGTTTATTCTTCCTTGCGGAGGATGATTTTGTCCTGTCAGGTATTCCTGATTCCATGCATCTATATAAATGCTTGTATTGTACTGTGGTGTAGATTTGGATATTGGTGCCTGTTCCTACAGTGGGCGGGGGGCTGTAAAACTATTTATACCATCCCCCAGGAGGTTGCAATCAGCTTTGTAGAAGTTTTTTTGTTTGATCCTAGCTAGAGGGGGGTCAGGGGAAATGGTGACTTCAAAAGTGACTGCATTATGGTCAGATCTTACCAGGGAGGATGATACCATAGGGGTGCTGCAGTGGTTACTCATGTTGGTTAACACCAAGTTCAAGATACTATCACCTCTTGTGGGGGTATCGACTGGCTGTTCCAAGGCATTTGCATTGATAAAATTGAGGAATCTCTGGGCATTTGTATTCTGGCATGAGTAGTTTTTCCAGTCTATGGATGGGCAATTAAAGTCACCCAGGATCAGGATAAAGAGTTGAATCTTGATAGATCTGAAGAGGTACAGATAGGTGGAGTGTGTGTCTTGAGTCAAATTTGAGGGCCTGTAGCTAGCTATAATTTGAACAGGAGTCTTGTTAATGGCTACCGGCACCTGGAGGGTCTCCTTTGCATCATACTGTTTGACCAGCCTGGAGGTGTGTGTGTCTTTAATATATATTGAAACTCCACCTCATTTGGCTTTGCTGTCTACATTTTGGGGTCTGAATGCATGATAGGATGAGTAACCAGGTAAGGCTGGGGTGCTCTCCACTGCTTTGAACCAGGTTTCTGTGACTGCACATATGTCAGCATCTTCCAGGGTTAAGAATGCTTACAATCATACCTGGTTTAGGACCAATGTCTCTAATGGACACAGGGAAATTATATGGTTCATCTCCCATGCCCCGGCTTGCAGATGTTTCAGCTCCCAAAACCCTGCTTACACTTATCAAGGGTATTAGACCTTGTTAGTGTTTAGGGATGCATGGCTAGGCTTAAAGATGTCCTTGTGTTTGCTAGCCTATTAAACACATATGAACCTATGAACCCATGAACCTATACTGTTTTACCTTTCTGAAGACATTTTTCTTCTGTGATGACATTCAATCCTGTGCTCTGACATTGATGGGTTGATTGTAGATGTGTACCCATAGGTGTGTCCTACACAATACTGAAAGCGAAACGTAATCATTTCCATGAGACACCTTTCATTGTGTGACTACACAGCCATTACAACAGCATCCATCATAATGTACTCAAATTATTATGGTATACTTATTATAAATGGCAATGTACAATATCTGTAACTGACCAGTACAAGTAGCATGTCAAAAGTAACAATGGATGAAACAAATACATATTTATGTAGATAGTCAAACTGTGCATCAGACACATAGCTTTATTTTCCTGCGTCCATGAGAAAGATGATAGGGATATGGCACAGGTATCATCATTTGCACAGGGTGTAGTGTGGGGGTGCAGAAGGCCAAGGCTGACCCAGTAGGTTGAAAAGCTTGTGTGTGAGTCAAGAAGGAAAGCAGGCAAGATGGACTATGGAAATGTGGTGTGTATATCTGTAGGTGACCTGACTATGACAATGGTGTGTGTGTGAACACAGCCAAGCTTGGTGCTAGCCCTACATGTCTGTATGTCGGACAGCTTTGAGCCATGCATGATAGAGCTGACAGTTCATCCTCTCCACCCTCAAACATGAGAACTAGCTCTGCCAGGAGTTCCACTGGCTCCTCTATACTCAACATCAGATGCTGGGCTACTACTTAAGGGTGCACAGAACCTAAACAAAGCATCAGGTAGTGTTGCTGGACTCCACAAATGAAATACACTTATAAAAATGAAGAAATACAGTGACTCACACAGCAGAAGTTAAATAAATAAAAAATACCAATGGGTAGTAATAAATAAATGACAATTTAATAAAGGTAAGCACTTTCACATTCAGAACGACAATGCTTCATCAGACCAAATAACAATACTTCAATATAAAGCCATAAAATTCCTCCCAGTAATGAAATTAATTAAAATCAATTACCTGTGTATGTGACTCACAAACAACCCTCACTACTGAACCTCTCAGCAAACTTGTCACACACTAATGACATCATCATCATGAGGCCTATATATATATATATATATATATATATATATATATATATATATATATATATAGATATAGATGTATGTATACAAGAACACATTCCTATAAAGACATTTCATTAAAGCATCATGTATTCATAAAATGGAAATAATAATGAAAATAATAATAAAAAAATGATAATGAAAAAAAAACTAATAAGTTAAGGAAGATGTCTTTAGAGCTGGTTTAAGAGAATGCATTTCATTTAACCCAGGAAATCTATAAGACTGTAACTCTGGGATCCAGCTCTGTTCTCTCACTTCAGTTTTGTTTCTCAAGTCACCGCCTCTCATACCTAATTTCACAATCTCCAAAACAAGAAACTTAAAGGTATGTTTTTGTCCTAGGGCGGAAATATATGTGGCTAGAGTATTGCTGGTCTTATTATGTCTAATGTCTCTGAGGTCCTCTAAAGTCCTGTCCTTCATGATGTTTTAATGAAATGTCTTTATAGGAATGTGTTCTTGTATGTCTTTATATATATATATATATATATATATATATATATATATGTGTGTGTGTGTGTGTGTGTGTGTGTGGCCTCATGATGATGATGTCATTAGTGTGCGACAAGTTTGCTGAGAAGTTCGGTATTAGTGTAATTTTTAATGTGAAAGTGCTTACCTTTATTAAATTGTCATTTATTTATTACTACCCATTGGTATTTGGTATTTATTTAACTTCTGCCATGTGAGTATTTCTTCTTTTTTATAAGTGTATTTTATTTGGGGACTCCAGCGACACTACCTGATGCTTTGTTTTAGTTCTGTGCTTGTTCTACGTTTGCATTAATATTGAGGCATGGCAGAAGGTTTTAATGTTGAGTTTCCATATATTTCAAACAGGATGGACAGGTTACAATGGATTTTAGAGATAGATGATAACCCTTTCTTTTGTCAAATTCCGGATTTAACAGAAGCTACAATGGAAGCTAGACAAGATGTGCAACTGAGTTTTTCTAATTTACTGTGTGAAATAGAAAATAAATTGTATAAATTCAAACGTATGCAGTGGCAAAGGATACATCTGGAGGCCTGTATCCATCATAAGGTCGTACCAAGAGGATTACAGACCTTAAAGATGCCTACATATGGGTCAATTTACCCTGAATTACTTAAAAAGTGGCAAATATTGAATATACGTTTAGGCTTGGACTATGTACAGTTGCTCATTGACTTTTTTCACCACATTGAGGAAGAGTTATTGAAGGACATTAATAGTATACAAGCTGAGATACACAACAAGTTTTCAGTTGCTATTGTAACTAGCAGCTTGGATGAACTGTATGAGCAGATTGTCAACTATGATAAGAGACTGAATAAAATCATGTATGGAGTTTGAAACACAGCCAGTCTTTATTAAAATAAAAACAAATAGGTTTCAGAAAAAAAACGTGAAAAAAGACAAAATGATGACTGCCCACACAGATAAAAAGTTAAGCGTTTTCTTTTGTTTTAATCACAATGAACTTCTTCAGAACTGACAAGTAAATCAATTAGTCAGGTTTAAATACAAAATTTGATTAATAAATAAACCAATCAAATGTCCATTCATCTAATTATTAATTAATACATACCATTTTCTTAAAGGCAAAAATAAGAAATGTGAAATATAACACTTGACATGTACAAAAAGCATGTAGCACATACAAATGTGTGCCTACTATAAACATATCTGCCCAATAAACTGTTTAATAGTACAACAACAAAGGAAAAACCAGCACAGGCAACCAAGGACTTCACAAGATGCCACTGTAATCTTTAAAACTGCAAATTCATTGTGCACTGATAAGAATGGTAAGCATTTTCACTATAGCTTCATCAGACCTTTACAAACAGAAGAAAATGGTCTGCTTTTATATAAGAGCAATCAATCAATTAGACACAATTAGCTGTAATTAAAGCAGCTTCATGATGTTAAAACACTATTACAGCATCTAGAAATATAAAAAATAGTAATAACATCATTTATATGATGAATTGCAATTAAAATCCTAAAAGGGCATACACAAAAAGTAAGAATTGTATGTATCATACTTATAAAGATGCATCTAAAAGTTACATATAAAAAATACCTGTAAAAAATATACAAATAAAAAATACATGTAAAAAATGGGGTGGGAGAGACATGCTGTTGCTATCGCCTCACCTTACATCCCCTTGCTTTCAATACCGGTCTCAAACAAGCCCTCTCATTGAGTCCCTTCCCACAATCAGCCCTTAGTCTCATAATCCATCCCATATCCCTCTTTTCAGTCCCATTCCTAATATCTCCTCCACGTATAATTGGCTTGATAACTTCCATAACCCTGAACTTGAACTGATTTTCAGTGCCATTGATTTTGACATGTTTGGCTAAGGCATTGGTTGATGAATCTATCCTAATGCTCCCTAATACTAGCTTTTAACTCCCTGTTGGTTGTTCCCAACATAGAATGATCCACAGCAATCACAAACAGCTAAACAGACTACATGTGCATTATTACAATTAGCTAAAACATGAAACTTGTACATCTTTTTTGTCCCTGGCTGTATAAAGCTGTCACTCGTGTCAATATAGGAGCAAAAGTTGCATCGACCACATGGAAAGGAACCAAAGACATTCACTACAACACTATCTTTCCGACATGTGCGATGACATAACATATTCTTCAAATTAGATTTATTCTTATAAACATACTTTGGTTTGTTACCAACCAGTGCTCGAATCTCATTGTTGGTGGTCAAAACCCCCCAATGCTTATTAATAATTCCCGATACAAATCTATTGTCAGCAGAAAAAAACATTGGTAGTCTAATGTCAAACTGGGAGGCAACTATTATACTCATCTCTCCACCAACCATGTTGGAGAAGTAGGGAGTAGCCACGTCTTGTCTTAATATATCAATGTCACTAAGCCCTGTATTCACCTCTACTTCACTATACCCACGTTCATACAATCTCTCCTTTAATGAATGTAACTCATTCATAAATCCTTAATCAGATGCATGAAGTCTAGAAGCTCGCATCCTTTGACCCCTTATGATGTTCTTAAAAATATATTGCGGATGCATGCTCTGTCTGTGAAGCAAAGTATTTCTATAACATTGTTTCCTAAAGACTCCAGTATTAACTAATCTAGCATCCAGTCTTTCAACATATATATCAAGGTAAGAGATTTTGTTACGTGAATGAGTCATGGTAAACTTCAAAAACTCAGTCATACGATTCATCTTATGGATGAATCTTTCCAGACTGTAATCACATCCTGTCCAGACGGAAAAAATATCGTCGACAAAATGTTGATAGAATGGAACAAACCATCTATACTCATCCAAAACAAATAAGCTATCTTCCTCCCAATGAGCCAGAACCATATTGGTGTAGCTATTGGCAAGCAAAGTGCCCATAGCTACACCATCAAGTTGTAAATAAATTACATCATCAAACACAAAGATGTTGTTCTCCAAAACAACTTCCAAAAATAGACTTATCAAGTCTCTTTGTTTGCTGTTGTAATCAATGTGCTTCAACAGATATTGCTGTATGGTTGTAACCCTTTTATCATTGGGAATAACTGTGAATAGGGACTGTACATCCAAAGTTACAAAAAAAATAGCCCTGGAATCCAGATCAACTCCATCAATAAAGCTATATAGGTCCAATAGAAGCTGCTTTGTGTCTTTCAACACTATCTCATTCTTGTCCAAAACAGGTCACAGCATTCCTTCCACATAGACAGAGAATGGCTGGGTACACCAACCTCTGCCTGAAACAATTGGTCTCATGGGAGGGTTTTTCCCATTTTTATGAATTTTAGGGAGACCATTAATTACTGGTATCATTGGACACAGCTAATAAATATTCAAATAACCAAAATAAACTTCAGCAAAAAAAATGAAAAAAAGACAAAATGATGACTGCCTACACAGATAAAAAGTTAAGCGCTTTCTTTTGTTTTAATCACAACAAACTTCTTCAGAACTGACCAGTAAATCAATTAGTCAGGTTTAAATACAAAATTTGATTAATAAATAAACCAATCAAATGTCCATTCATCTAATTATTAATTAATACATACCATTTTCTTAAAGGCAAAAATATGAAATGTGAAATATAACACGACATATGTACAAAAAGCATATAGCACATACAAATGTGAGCCTACTATAAAAATATTTGTCCAATAAACTGTTTAATAGTATAGTCTATTATTTAAAAGACATTTAGACCAGGAATATGATCTGCCCTAAGGAAAACCTGCCATCAGAGCTCCTTGTTTTCCAGGGTATTGTTGAATTCTGTAACAAATAGAGTCAAATCTATTTCATCCAACACAAAAAAATACAAATTTCTTGAAGTTAGAGCACTCCAGAGCATGTTTGGCTAAAGCATTGTTAGTGTCTTTATTTCTAATAGCCAAACGGTGTTCATAAATCCTTTTATAAAGGGCTCTAGTTGTTTTCCCCACATAAAAAATTATGAGAGATGGAGTACGTAGCCAAATCTACCCCCATACTTTTGCAGTTGTATCTGCCTTTACTGACCACCATTTTATTAATGTGTGGAAACAATGTATTTTGTGATGAATCAGTGAACCTGCATTGTTTGCAGTTATTACATGGGTAGGTCCCAGTGGCTCCTCTAACAGTTTTATATTCTCCTATTTCTAAAATAGACTTTACACTTGCAACCTTTTTATAAGTGAAGTGTATGTGGTCCCCCAGTCCTCTAGCTAAGTCTCGGTTTCCCAAAATAACTTTCCAGTTGTTGGAAATTCCCTGTTTGATACTGTGACAGTCAATACTAACAGGAGCAGGAAAGGCACAATCCAGTTCTTTTACTTTCCCACTGTTGTTATTAGTTATAAACCCACTAGTCAAAACTGGTGGGAACTTGTCCATCCTAACCAATAATATCTGCTTGAAACTTTCGCTCAGTTTTTCATATGGATACCCTCGCTGGACAAACATAGAAATAAGTTTGTTTGCCTCACAGATGAATTTTTTGTTGTCTGAAATTAATCTACTGAGGCGTATAATTTGTCCTCTGACCAAGTTCAACTTCATGAACAAAGGATGACCACTCTCAAAATAAAGGAAATTGTTAGTATAGGTGTCCTTTATAAACACCGTACTGATGAACATTTTTTCTTCACGATTCATATTTGTATTCAAGTTCAAGAAGTGCACATTTGTGCCAACTTCACTTAAAGTGAACTTCAGTCCCATTCTATGTCTGTTCATATCATCCAAAAATAGACTTAACTCATCAGTAGGTCCATTCCAGATAAAAAAACAAATCATCAATAAACCTCCTATAAAAGGAGACATATTTAAATCTCTCCAGTTTGGTCAGGAAGGACAGTTCCCACCAACTTAACAATAAATTAGTAAAAGCTGGTGCTACTTTAGCACCCATAGCAACCCCACAGGTCTGATGGTATATTCTTCCGTCAAATAAGAAAAAGTTATTTTTCAACACCAAATATAGTAAAAGGCAAATGGACTGTACCATTATATTGTCAGGCTTAGTGTGTTCCTTCAAAAAGATTTTCACAGCTTCTATTCCCCATACTTTTATCAATAGAAGTATACAGGGATACTACATCTACTGTAACCAATAGTGTACCTGTAAAAGTGTAATTTCTAAGAAGGTCCAAGAACTCCCAAGAGTCTTTCAAAAAATATGGAGTCTAAACAACTAAGGGGTTCAGCAAATGGTCCAAATAATGGAAGATGGTCACAGTTTTTCCCTTTTTAGCTGACACTATGGGTCTAAAGGGTGGGTTGGTCACATCTTTATGTATCTTTGGAATGCCAAAGAAAACACCTAACAGATGTTCTTCCATGTAAAGGAATTCATAGGTATTTAAATTAATATCATTTTTGTTTAACAATTCCATCAAAAGTTGGTCTATATTGTGAAAGTTTCTCCTCACTGTGTCTTTACTGACTAACTGATAATTATTTTTGTCATTTAGTAATTTCTTGATACATGCTTGGTAGTCAGATGTTCTCATTATGACCAACCCGTTACCCTTATCGGCTTTCATAAACCTATACTGTTGACTCTTTCTCAAGTCAATCAAAATTTTCATCTCTCTTTGGTCCCAAAAATACCTTTTACTTTTATTTTGTTTTGTTATAAATTGTATGTGTTCCCTGATTATTACATATACACATTCTCACACAGTTCATTAAATATATCGAGTGTCGATGTCAATTTTGGGTTCACATTACTTGGTTTTCTACATTTAGTGTTGTTTCTATGTTCTATTCCATCAAAAACATATCTAAGATTTAACTTTCTGATGTATAGTTTTAAATCTAAGATAGTGTCAGTTAATGGAGCTTTAACAACAGGTACAAAAGAAAAACCTTTTTCCAAAACTTTTGTTTGACTTTCACTAAGTGCTAAATCACTAAGGTTATATATTTTGCATAAAGGTATTATTTCTTTCTATATCTTCCCTTCTTCTTGTTCCCCAGGTTCCCCTTCCTTTTGAAATTGGTCACATTGCTGTCTGTCTCGGGTGACTTGTGGGGAACAGGGTTATTTGAACCATGTGAAATATCATTATTACTGCTGGTACCTTCCCCTGCTTCATTTGTTACACTTCTACTGTCTTCATTACTATTCTGATTATTTTCAACAGAATTCCCCTTGTCAGTATTTCCGGTACTCTTAACATCTCTAAAGCCATTAGAAGTTCCTGTTCCTATTAGTATTGACTATCACAATATCAAACAGGTAATTTCCAACAACTGGAAAGTTATTTTGGGAAACCTAGACTTAGCTAGAGTACTAGGGGACCACCCACACTTCATTTATAAAAAGGTTGCAAGTGTAAAGTCTATTTTAGAAATAGGAAATTAGAGAAGCCACTGGCACCTACCCATGTTATAAATGCAAACAATGCAGGCTCATTGATTCATCAAAAATATATTTTTCCACACATTAATAAAATGGTAGTCAGTAAAGGCAGATACAACTGCAAAAGTATGAGGGTAGTATATTTGGCTACGTGCTCTACCTGTCATCATTTTTATGTGGGGAAAACAACTAGAGCCCTTTATAAAAAGGATTTATGATCACCATTTGGCTATTAGAAATAAAGACACTAACAATGCTTTAGCCAAACATGCTCTGGAGTGCTCTAACTTCAAGAAAATTGTATTTTTTGTGTTGGATGAAATAGATTTGACTTTATTTGTTACAAAATTCAACAATGCCCTAGAAAACAAGGAGCTCAGATGGCAGGTTTTCCTTAGGGCAGATCATATTCCTAGTCTAAATGAGACCTTAAATGTTAAATGTCTTTTAAATAATAGACTATACTATTAAACAGTTTATTGGACAAATATTGTTAAAGTAGGCACACATTTGTATGTGCTATATGCTTTTTGTACATATGTCAAGTGTTATATTTCAAATTTTATATTTTTGCCTTTAAGAAAATGGTATGTATTAATTAATAATTAGATGAATGGACATTTGATTGGTTTATTTATTAATCAAATTTTGTATTTAAACCTGACTACATGATTTACTGGTCAGTTCTGAAGAAGTTTGTTGTGATTAAAACAAAAGAAAGCGTTTAACTTTTTATCTGTGTGGACAGTCATCATTTTATCTTTTTTCACGTTTTTTTTCTGAAGTTTATTTTGGTTTGTGTGAAATTTGTATTTTTCACTTTAAAAACAAATAGGTTAGTGCTTTCACTGGTAAAATCCCACTTCTTCAGACCTTAAAACAGCATTTTTTCTAAGTGTGTCTTATATAAAACTTTTAAAACTACAAGAACCAATATCAGTGAGTAAAACACATTACATCATTCAATTACTTGACTTCTTAAAAGGGTCATTATGAACTACATTTCTTAAAAGGGTAACTTCATCCCAGAAAGCAGGGAAAAAAAAAATATGTTTAACAGCACCCAAGCTGAGGCTCGAACACTGGACCCTCGGATTGAGAATATGATACTCTATCAACTGAGCTACCTCATACTAAAACAATAAGGACAATAATTGACTCTCCAGCTGACACAGACATCCTAAAAAAGGGTCTCACAGAGACAAACACATGGTGTCAAAGTCACGGCCTCAAGCTAAATGCCAGAAAATGCATAGTAATCCCATTTGGGAAAAACAAAGTACCTACAAACTACCACATAGATGGGAATCCACTAAGTACATAAGAAGTAATTAGGGACCTGGGTACCCAAGTAGATAGCATGCTCTCTTTTGGTAACCACATAGCCAAAACTGTCAGGAAATCCTTCTATGTGGCACACCTGATCACAAAGAGTTTCTCATCCAGATCCCTTTACTCCTCACTCATTAGGCCCATAATAGAGTACAATGCCCCATTTGGGATGTACCTCACTAGACACCTGCAACAACTAGAAAGACCACAGAAGTACCTCACTAAGAGGATTAAGGGCCTTAAACAATTACCCTATGAAGCACGACTAAAAAAGCTCCAGCTCTTCTCAGTCGCTTACCGTCTGCTCAGAGGTGACCTATGCCTGACCTATAGGGCCATGTCAAACCCTGAACTAATGGACATGCTTCACCTCAAAAAAACGAGATCCCTCAGGATCACTCATTCTAGCAACTTGAACCTATGTACAACAATAAACAAGACATGCTGGAGGGATAGATTCCTGTCCCAGTGACTACCCTCACTCTGGAATAGAATCCCAATCCATATTCGACAGAGCTCCTCTCTGACCCTCTTCAAGAGAAATCTTGATGAGTGGATGGGTAATCGTAAGTTCTACCCTGGGATCACTTCAGGAGCCCTATTGACAGAGGCCCAGGTTACTAATCTAATGGGAAGGCGAAAGCCATCACTCTGTGGCTAGGCTTATAAATGCCCATGGGCAGATAGCCTAGTACTTACCTATGAACCTATGACCTGGTTTTTAATATCTTTTCTGTCGAGCTTACTCGAGAGCAACTTAGGTTACTGAACAAACGTCTTTCTTTTGTTCCTGCCCAGAGATCAAATTTGACAGAGGTACTAACTGACTTAAGGTTATTTACATGTAATTTATCTCTTTCTTTGATGTTTCAAGATATGGGTGATACTTGAAAGATGTTTGTTAAACCGAGTACGTTCATTCCTGACAAACATCCGATTATAGAAGCTTTTTCTGCAGTTTGTGATGAACAGATCAGGACAGCTTTGACAGCTAAACATTCTGCTTCTTTTCATAATCTTTCAGAGACAGAATTCAGTTGAAATATGTCCAGCTGACAAGGGGGGGTTGTTGTTATGGATAAGACATTTTATTTAGCAGCTATGGAACAACTTTTGAGTTTTGAATGTACTTATCAACAGATTTCTAAGTCCCAGTTGATGGCCATTATTGATAAGAGTTTCAGTTTTGCTTTTTTGATTTAATGGCAACTAATATGATTACGGAATATTTGTTCAGGTATTTTTGCTGGAATTTCCAGTTGTTCTGATACTTTATGGGCTTCCAAAAGTTCATAAAAGTTTATCCCTACCCCCATGCATCCTATATTATCGAGCAGAGGCTGGACCACTGAGCCTATGTCTATTTATTTGGAAAAGACACTTAGACCGGTAGATAAATATCACTATATAAACTAGATAAATATCAACTCAGTTCTAAGAGACACTAAAGATTTTTTGCAGGATGTTTATAGAACTGTTAGTCATTTATTGAATATGCAAGATCTTGTTTTTGTTACGCTAGACATCACTTCTTTGTTTACTGTTATTCCAAATACCACAGGTATTGAATATGTTAGACTTTTTTTGAAACAACATGCTAACTTTTCTAATATGAAGGTTGATTTAATTTGTATGCTTTTGGAGCTGGTTTTAGAGAACAATGCTTTTGTTTTTGGTGAACAGTACTATCTGCAGAAGGTTGATGTAGCTATGGGCACAACTTGTGCAAATAGCTATGCCAACCTTGTGTTAGCATACTGGCAATATGACAAGATTTTATGTAACAATTAGTTTGCCAGACATATTGTTTACTATAAACGTTTTGTTGATGATATTTTTTGCTGTGGAGAGGCACCAATGACTCATTACAGGAGTTTATTGAGTTTGTGCAGAGTACCACTGAATTTTTAAAGTTTAGTAGTAATTTTTCTTGTGAATCTATAGACTTTTTAGATATAACAATTACCAGAGATGAGTTAGGTAGGTTTAAGATGGATGTATATAAGAAGTATTATAAAAAGAATTCTTATTTACATAAAAGCAGCATGCACCCTAGGCACAATGCTAGGAGTGTGCTTAGAGGGCAGTTGTTTTGAGTTATGCGTCTCCATACTGAAGAAGATCCTTTAGATCAGGCTCTGAAGGAATTAAAGGAACAATTCATGAAATGAGGTTACAAGGCCATAGAGATTGACTCTTGCATATCTAGTGTGAGGTCTGAAAGAGCCAGTAAAGTTAGGCCCTTTTTCTCTGGTGAGCTAGATCCTGCAACTATACCAACCAGAGAACGAGCAGAAATCTGCCTTTACCTCAGATCTAGTTTGCAAGCAAACCCACTACATAATAAACCATTTAGAAAGAGTTCTTTGGTACTGCAAGTCCTTTTTTCCTGCTCAGCAAAAGCCACAAAGAGTTGATCTGTTTTTCCTGTGATCTTTTTCTATATATACTCCATTTTGTTGGAGTGGTTTTGAAGAAGTGGGGTAATTCAAATGGATTGATTAATATTGTTAATAGAGAACACACTAGGGAGGAAGGAGGATGAAGAATTGAAGAGAAACTCTGTCAGAGAAAGATCAAGACAAAAATTTTAATGGGGCAAGAAGAGGCAGGTTCAAGGGGGCATAATTTAGATAGCAACAAGTTTAGACTCCAAGGTGACATATGAAAAACTCCTTTTAAGGCTTTTTACAAAGTCTCTGAGCCATGATAGGAGCCTCCATTCTTCCACATGGAATGAAAAAATGGCAGCCAATTGAACTCTTAGAGAGAGAAGCACCCTGCCCTGATGAAATAGTTAAGAACTCTAACTTCTTATTCATTATTCAAAGGAAAAGGATCAACGTGTGTATGGTGTGTATTATACAAGAATACAAACCTTTTGCTAGTATATGAGGCCACTAATATATCCTGGACTGCTGTGACAAGAGATCAGACCTGGGCTAAGTTGGAAATTGAGCCAGCAGCTGCTAGATGGAGGACAGGAGCTGGGATGGGAAAACCCCTGATGAGTGAGATAGATCTGGCTCTGGGTGGGTCCAGAAATCCAGGGTCCCATGCAGTGATTTTTTTTCAAGGGAAACCAAAATTGACGAGGGGCCAGAAATGGATGAGGGGTTATCGCCCAGGAAGGTTCCTATTTCTGGAGAAATTTCGATGAGTTGAAATGCAAACACTGCCCTCAACTCTAGAACATTGAGAAAGGTTGCACGCTTGAGCCCACCAGTTTAGATCTGTTTTGCAGTCTTTTGTTATGAGAATCTCGTGTGCTAGGAGTAGTTGTTGAAGAAAATGAAGCAACAAACAGTAGTTATTGTAGAACTCCCATGTGCAGCCTTCCCAGTGGAACTGCAATAAGGGGAGGGCTGACCACAGGCCCACAGTACTAGTTTTGAGTTTTGCAGGAGATTTCCTTGACAAATGTGAGTCTGCAGGAGATCCCTAGGTGAACACACAGTTGAAGAACATAGTCCTGGCCTGCAGTAGTTGTTGGGTGCGCTACCACCATGCATTTGGTGAAGACCCTGGGCTGAGGTCAGACCAAAGGGCAGGCTCTCAATGAAAGTGAACTGGCTCCCCAGCCAGCATCCACTCGCCCTTCTGTAAGAATGGAAGGATCGATTGGCGTGACCATTCGAACTTTTCTTCTTCGAAAGATTTGAGGTAGCTTAGGGTCTAGATGGGCCTCCTACTTGTCTGTAGTTATATCTTGCCAGGCCTGAGGGGTATAAAGCTTGTTTCCTCCTGCCTGCCCAGAGCAGGACAGTCGGCCTCCTCTCCAGGAGTGCTGGAACCAGGAGGGAAGACTTGAAGGCTTCCGCCAAGGAGCATATAGCGCATCAGGATTGCTACTGGAACTCCTTTTGTAAGGTAGGACTTATCCTGAGGTGCTGTGATACTTGTCTTGTTTTCTTCTTCAGAACAGGTTCTGTCAGTGTCAGCCCTTCCTCTTGAGCAATAAGTTCCATTAGTTGAAATGGGAAGAATCCCGACACGGGCACGAAGGCATCGACTCGAGGGAGAGAGAACCGACGGCGTCGGTTCGACTCCCGAACCGGAACCAGAACCCACAATCAGCAGATCAGCCTCTTCCGGCTCAAAGACTGAATCGGTCTCCTCGAGGAGAATGGATGGAGAGAGGGAAGGCCTTCAAGTTTCAACACCAACTGGGTGGACCGGAAATAACCGACCTCAATATGGCCGGGGAGGGAGGCACCACACCACCGAACCAAGACTCGGCTCAGGAAACCACAGTTGAACGAACCGGGATCTAACCTTTTGAAAGAAGAGAGCAGCCGAGATGACTTAGGACGCCTTCGATTCCTTAGAGGAGACTTCGATGCCTTCTCAGACATTGTAGAATAATATACAACTCCAGAAAACACAGTCAAAAATCCGAGAAAAAAGTCACAATGAACCACAACACAATCACACTTGATAATACAGAGATAATATCAACTAGATAGAATCCTAATAATAAAACAAAAAAAAATATATATCTTTAGAAAGCAGAACAGTTAGGTGTGTTTTTACATATTCTAATGATATTAATCTGGTCTGCGATATAATGAGGAGAAACTAGGGTATACTTCGGAGTTGTCATGAACTGACTAGTTTGATAGGCAATAAGCCTGAGTTTTGTTTCAGGAATAATCTCTCTCTCAAGAGGCAACTTCGTTATAGGAATGCTGTAAAAGCAACGCATTCCCCATCTTCTGTATGTTGTGGTACATGTCCCTGTTTGAAATGTAAGGTTTGCAGATTTATTTATTCTAAGTATATCTTTAGACATCCTACTTTACAACATGAGATATAATTTTTTCTGTACACAGATTGCAAGACTGCGAATGTGATATATTATGCTTTCCATGAATGCTGTTATGCATTCTATATTGGAAAAATGAATCACTGTTTGAAGGACAGGACTTTAGAGCACCTCAGAGACATTAGACATAATAAGACCAGCAATGCTCTAGCCACATATATTTCCGCCCTAGGACAACAACATACCTTTAAGTTTCTTATTTTGGAGGTTGTAAAATTAGGTATGAGAGGCGGTGACTTGAGAAACAAAACTGAAGTGAGAGAACAGAGCTGGATCCTAGAGTTACAGTCTTATAGATTTCCTGGGTTAAATGAAATGCATTCTCTTAAACCAGCTCTAAAGACATCTTCCTTAGTTTTTCATTATCATTTTTTTATTATTATTTTCATTATTATTTCCATTTTATGAATACATGATGTTTTAATGAAATGTCTTTATAGGAATGTGCTCTTGTATACATATATATATATATATATATATATATATATATATGGGTCTACTTCATATGATCGACAGTTCATATGACTGACACTTCATGGTCGAAGTTTTTTTTTGACTGACAAAAAAGGGGAGGTGGGGGGGGCCCCACCCCCCACCCCCTGTGGGCTGTGCCCCACCCCCCCCTATATATAACACAACAACTCCGGCAACAGGGCAGTGGCAAATCCTGTGGTTTTGCCTTTTTGCCTTTTTTACTTTTCAAATGAATGTCCAAAATGAATGAATGTCAGTCATATGAACTGTCGATCATCTAAGATAGACCCATATATATATATATATATATATATCTCACATAATTGAAATCCCAAAATATCGAACACCATAAGCTCGAACTTGGAATGTCAAAATGTGATATAATTGAAAGCTCAGAACAGCAAATTTTTTCCCAGGGGAAAAAAATCACTGTTCCGAGAAACACACACACAACACAAGCACACCAAAAAAAGTAATCCACACATATACACATAAAGTCCTACTTCTAACCCTACACTAAACCGTACATACACTACTATCTATCCACTTACCTTAACCCAAACCCTAACTCTAAGGTCCGTAACTGTCGCACACTCACCTTACCCGCTCCCTATCTCTAAGGTCCATAACTATCGCACACTCACCTTACCCACTCCCTAACCCTAAGGTCCCTAACTATCGCACACTCACCTTACCCGCTCCTTAACCCTAAGGTCCCTAACTATCTCACGCTCACCTTACCCGCTCCCTAACTCTAAGGTCCCTCACTATTGCACACTCATCTTACCCGCTCCCTAACCCTAAGGTCCCTAACTATCCCATTCCCACACTCACCTTAACCCTGTCCGTTCACATACTTACCTTAACCCGGTCCTTAACCTTCGCATTACAGTGGAGAAAATAGCGAAGCGGCAGAAACAGCCCACCAAATTCTTTCCCTAGGAAAGAATTTGATGTTTTGCAGCTTCGCTATTTTCAGCGTTCGCTGTTTTGGATTCGATATTATAACATTCAACGTTTTACTACTTCGATGTTATAATATAAACTATATATATATATATATATATATATATATATATATATAGCCTTATGATGATGATGTCATAAGTATGTGATAAGTTTACAGAGAGGTTCAGTAGTGAGGGATGTTTGTGAGTCACATACACAGGTAATTGATTTTAATTAATTTCATTGTTGGGAGGAGTTTTATGGCTTTATATTGAAGTTTTGTAGTACTGTTATTTGGTCTGATGAAGCATTGTTGTTCTTAAAGCAAAAGCACTTACCTTTATTAAATTGTTGTTTATTTATTGCTACCTGTTGGTATTTGGCATTTATTTAACTTCTGCTTTGTGAATCACTGTATTTCTTCTTTTTTACAAGAGTACTACCTCAGGGTGACTGCTGTCTGCTGGGAATGTCCCCCCCACAGGAATGCCCAGGGCCACAAGCCCATGGCCTTCCACGTCTTGATGTGGACAGCCCTCTCTCCTCTGGAGCACCGGATGTACTGTCACTACAGGAGCAAGATTGTGCACAGCCACATGGACTCTCAGCACCAGATGTAGTTACTACGTCCATGAGGCTGACACTGAACTCCAACCAGATGCTCCATTACAGACAATGTGCATTCCAAGAGAGATAGTGTGCGATCTGTCTCAGACCAATGTCTTTCCACTGCGTCAGTTAACTGTTCCAGGGTATCAACAACATGGTGGAAGCAGTCACAGATGTCAGACTGTGCTGCATCCATAACCATGAGCATTCATCAGGAGTTCCTTTCTGAATGATGGCTGTAAACATATGCCAAGTGACACATGATGAAACACCTGCAACAGGTGTTGGAGGTTCAGCAGGCTCCTACGATCACCCCTATCAAACCACCAGTGTGGAACCTCGCCAACAGTTTGACTATGACCACTGTCAACAGTCACTGCAGCCACAGTAGCCATACTTCCCTGTTGAATGTCCCTACCCTTCAACTGTCCAATATCTGTAGCCATACGAGACTGGGTATGCATAGGCATACTGCCTGTGTATGGTGATAATGAGGACAGATGAGGGATGTGAACCTCTGTGACAGATTCAGCACCTGCAACCCCCAGCTGTGCCTCACTTTGGCTACCATCATCATCAGAGTCTGAAGAGACACTGACCTCAGTTTGTGAAGGGGACAAAGACCAACCTCCCTGGTAACCTGTGATAAAAAGGGAAAAGCATCACATTAATACTTGCACTACTATGCTCTGCAGTACTGTGCTGCAATATATGTTAAGCTGTATACACTGCTGTCACTATTACAAACTTGTATAACCCCCAACCTCATATAGTAGGACATGAAGACATTATTTTCTAACCCAAATCTGTAATTATTTGGAAATAAAAGTTCTTTAAACAAGAATCTCACGAGGAAAACATAAATTATGTACACTGCTGATATTTTGTAGAACTCTGCACACTTGACAATTATGGCAATCTGTAATGTCCTGACAATGCTGTCAAATCAATCACCGTGGTCACACCTAAAAAGCATAGGTATGACTCTAAGCTGTGTGCAGTCAGGAAATATCTGTACATTTGGCAATCATGCAGACAGTACATCAATCCAGCCAGTAGGCCTGGGATGACACTTTAGTGAATACATTGAACTAAATCTACATCTCTGACAAAACTGTTTTGTTCTTACCAGCAGCAGGAGTATGGCCTCTTCCTATTCCTGATGGTCCTGAAAAAAATTGAGGGAGAGGTGATGTAAACAGTACCATATGTTACAGTATAACAGTGGTAATATGTCCAAATATCTACCATTTACAGTAGCTGCTATGTTAACAGGTAATGTGGGTCATAATCTCTGCATGAGATTAAAACTGCACCTAACCTCACTCCCCATAAAACACTTGACACACGTAAAACTATGTACACCCTGACAGTTTAAATGCTACAGTATTCCAATGCTGATCCAACTAAGCATACCTGGACACCCCTCTTGAGTGGAAATGGTGGCACCCACATCCATGACATATTAGGTGATGGATACCAGGGAGCTGTCCTGTGTTGCAAGGTTCTCCAGGAATTCTTCTGTGGCTGACAGAGGATGTTCTACTTCAGGCTCACTACCAGTGACCTGACGATCCCTGGCCAAGTCTGCTGCATGTCTGCATGCTGAGTGGATCATATCCATGGCAGGGAGTCCCACCTGGTCATATATGCGATTCTAGTGACCCACGGCATTAATGCTATGCACCAGTTCATCGCGCAAGGCTGCATGCTCTTGCCTATTTGCCCTCCATATGGACAGCAAGACCTGAAAGTGTTGCCTAAAGGCCTCAGTGATGAGGTCATTTTCTGTCTCAGTGAAAGGTGCCCAGCATCTGGCATGCATGATATCTCCTGAAATACAAATAAATGAGAACACGTCAGGATCACATATGTGGGAGTACAGTATGTAGGGATACAGCAATAAAGGAAGGGTATCACTATTCCCCACTTGATTACACATCTTATATTCAATAGTGTGCCAAACATACAAAGGGCGTGGATTCAACTAGGATAGTAGCAATAGCAACCTACTGTGCCATAACAGATACTCACATATAATCACACAACCAACACAGGAATCTATTGTAGTGTGCCCCATAGCAGGACCCCCCATAATATATGTATAAACAACAGTGCCAATCAAATAGCAATGTAGTATTACAACTGCTAACAAAGGAAGTATCCAAGAGACCTGTGTACCTAGTTTACATACAGCATTATACCCTAGCTGTACTCTACATCCTCTGTAGGTGTAACACAACTGGAGATCAATGGCATGTCATCAGTACAGTTCTAAGAAAGGCTTACTGATGTAATCCCCTCTCTCCCTAAGTATATTCATACATATGCATCATGTTGGAAACAAAATGGTTGCATACCTGATTGAGTACAATACTCCTCTGTTGAAAGATACAGAAATACAAGTACTGTGACAATGTGTTAACTATACAAACTAACTCTCATATACAATGGTTCCCCTAGCTAGGAATTTGCCTTTTTAAGATGGTTCTCATTAGCAGGTAATTGCCTCTGAACCAATCTGTGGTTCATGAATGCTAAATGCAGCATACACACCTGATTTGCAGTATAATCAGCCAATCCCATGCAACTATTCAACAAGATAGAGAGCCTCAATGTATATTCCATCCCCTTTCTCATATGTTGGGATAGAAACTACTATGGTAAAGATACTGCATCAGTACAGAGAGAATGTTTATAGCAGCTACTTTTTACATACAGATGTGTGTGCTACAGGCTGAAGCTGATGCTACTGCTGCAGGCAACAGGCATAGTCAGAGAGGCTGCAGAATGTGCAGGACAACAACACTTATGAGTACCTGTGGCAGCCTTGGTGTACAGCCAGAGCCTGAATGAGGGAATCCATTGCACTGGAAATTAAGGTATGTGTTTAAGGTAAGTATGTTAGCCAAAGGTGTCATTAACAGAGTAAAAGGCAACATCCTTGGTGTGTCCTAGAACAAGGTAGGAGGTACATTAATCATTATGTCAATGAATTGGACAAATGCCATGTGTTATGTCATGGTAGTCACCTGGAACATGTGTGCTGGCAAAACTTGCTTCTAGCATGACTATGTTACTTGTGCATCTGTCGTTGTCTGTAATATCAGTAGCAAATCATTGTGGGCTGCAGTCTGATATTACTGGGCCTCATTCTAATTACATGTGGAGTCTGCATGTCCTCCCTGTGGTCACGTGGGTTTCCTCCGGGTGCTCCGGTTTCTTCCCACATCCCAAAGAAATGCTGTAGGTGGATTGGACACCCTAAATTGGCCCTAGGCATGTGTGTGTGTGTGTGTGTGTGTGTGTGTGTGTGTGTGTGTGTGTGTGTGTGTGTTTGTGTGTGTGCCTTCTGTGGAAGGTTGGGCGCCGGGCTGGCAACTCGACACCGTAAAACTCCACTGCCAATCATGAGCAGACAGGTGATCCACTGTGATGACCCCTAATCAGGAAAAGCCGAAAGAAGAAGAAAATCCTCTGTGAATTCATACTAATGCATGACCTGACATTCTATGCACTTTCTAGTGTTGCAGTAGGAATAGTTTATGGTATTATCTGTAGGCCTTTGACTTCCACTATTGATAAGCAGACATTCCATCTGTACTGCTTTGGGTGGATAAATAGGTGATGAGACAGTCATACATATCAGAATTTATAATGGTGATGTACACCTACGTGTATTTTATATGCTAGACACAGCTGTAGTTGAACCCAGGACCATGTGGACCAAAAATTAATGTTTTCAAAGCATTTAACAGATTAAGCTACTGAGTCATTATTATAGCAGGTGTATTCTTGAATGTTGTAGATATAATTGCACACTTACCTGCTGTTACATACTTCATTTACAACTATTATTATGTGTATGGTTTACAGTGATGTATTTCTCTACAACAGTCCCAGTTAAACTCCCATTTTTCCATTAATATTTTAGCAGGTGTATTTTACATGTTGTAGATATAATTGAACACTTACCTGCTGTTACATACCTCACTTACATATATTATAATGTGTATGGCCTTATAGTGATATATTTTTCTACCAGAGTCCCAGTTAAGCTCCTATTTTTCTATTAATCTCTTAGTAAATTTGAGCGATGCAGCATGATGCAGATCATTGGGTAAACTCACTTAATGATGATAAAATAACAATATGTTTTGCTTAAAACACCTGTGCTAATTAATTGGCTTTGTGGCTTGGTTGATCGTTGCACTAACCTTCAGGTGTGATGGTACTGGGTTCAAAAATAGGGCGAAGGTATACTTTTTAAACATTATTATTATTACACTTTTAAATACATATATTAATATATTGCCATTTACCATAAATTAGCAATACTGCATGTAGCACAGCATCCTATAACAATTCTTTAAAGAAAAGAAAATTGGGGAGATAGGACAGTGGTGAACTGGGGTGCAAGCAGGGGGAAAACATAGTGAAAGGCAGGTAGGTATGTACAGGAAGGGTGTAGGAAAGAACCATAGCTATCCAGTTCTTCAACGGTAACAAATGTACAGTAAATTTAGACTGTCACCTCCAGAGAGAGGGGTGATGACAACATAAGTGTGTCATCAAGCCAGTTGGACCAAATTAAGTGTGTCCAGTGGACATGTGTGCAAAATGGAGAGCTATGTATGGGATGATATTTTTCATTTGGGGCAGGTGACCTTTTTTATGGAGAGAGTGGAATCCTGGGGAAGGGGCATAGGTATGTGTGGGGAAGGTAAGCTGGGAAGGTGAGGAAGCTTTTGCAGACAGACAGGAGAGCAGACAGGGTTGGTGTTGGACACAAGATGGGGGTGAACACCTTGGTTGGGGCGGGTGTTGTGGAATCCCAGTCCCATGGACATCAGATATGGTAGCAGTGTGACTCACATCCTCACCCATGAGACTGTCAGCACTGCACCAGCATCACTCTTGTGGAGGCAATGGTCAACTCCAGTGTCTGGGGACAGACTGCCCCACCAGGATGGGCAGCATGGTCTCCATCCTGTATAGACATGCACCAACAGTTTGGCATACAAGCCTACACACCATACCTGGCAGTTGGTCTTAGGTGGCAAAAGCACCCCCTCCACCTCCACTCCCAGAGGGTGGACCACCCCCAGCCTGTGAGGCAGATAGTGCAGGGGTAGCAGAGGGGGTGCCACCAGGCTGCATGCCAGATGTGCTGGGCCCTAGTGCCTTGGTTGGGGGAGCCAAGGTAGATGGGTCACCATGAACCGGCCTACCTTGTCACACTGTGGTAAATGAAAGATGAACATAATGGAAAATAAACATAACCAAAGCAAATGTAATTAATAACATAACAGAAAACAATAATAAGCAATGGACACAAATTGAAAATAATACAATGAGTAACACAACAATAAATAATGTAAATGAAAGTTTTTTAACGCAGAGCAATATTAAATTATACCAACATAAGAAGTAATAAATAATATGCTAATATCAAAGTATAATAAATATATTTAATAAATAAAAGAACAGAAGGGGTGGAGTGACAGAAAAAAGAAGAACATTAGTAACTTCACAGATAATATAACTCCACAGACTACAACTACATACTGCTAGATATGTTAGATTTCACTTGTGAGAACACTGACTGCTTATATTGTATATATGATGTTCCACATACATACCTCTCAACCTCTTAGCATTGGACATTATGGGCCAAGCCATACATAATGGTGGTACAAAGCCACATCAATAGGGAACAGTCTTACATAGTGTGCTCATAAAATAGTAGCAAGGTGTTCTGATAACAGATTTGCCATTAAATTGCATTTCAAGTGATATCATGTATCTGCAAATCAGAGAACCAGACATATGGGGCAATACTCAGGGCATTCAGCAAAAATCATGACAGCTGAGAGGTATGTTCATGCACACTGATTACAACTGACTGGACATTTCTCAGTTGGCTGTTGTGGGATTAGAACCCACAAGCAGTGACTACAGGAATACTGAACATTTTATTTTAAAAAATAAACCATCAGACCACCATCTCCTTTTAAACTTTTATTGATCCATGTTGTGTCAAGTCTTGCATTTACACACATGCATCGCTGTGTAGGAGTTGCATTACCTTACACATTTACCCTATTCATTTACTGACTGTAACCTAAAGCATGCAGCAGACAAAATGAGCAGAACACAACACTGACTCTTAATCTGGGTATTGCAAAGGGTTTCTTTCTGACGTACTAAAACAGTATTGCCTACTGCACATAAGTAAAATGGCTGGTGTCAGATTAGAAACCACAGTGACTACAGGAATACTAAAAGTTTTATTTTAAAAAATAAATTACCAGAGCAACATCTCCTTTTACACTTTTATTGATTTACGTTGTTTCACATCTTGATTTACACACATGCATAGCTGTGTAGAAGTTCTGTTAACTTACACGTTTACCCTATTCATTTATTCACTGCAACCTACAGCATATGTCAGACAAAATAAGGAGAACACAATACTGGCTCTTAATCTAGGTATTGTACAGCATTTATTTATGACTTATGGTGAAACATGTTATTGACTACTGTACATTTATCAGTTTTCCTGGCATTAAATTAGAACCCACAAGCAATGTCTAAAGGAATAATTTATTTGAAAAAAATTAATTATCAGACCACCATCTCCTTTTACACTTTATTGATTAATGTTGCTTCATATCTGGCATTTACACACATGGATAGCTGTCTAAGACTTCTGTTAACTTACACATTTACCCTATTCATTTACTGAGTGCAATCTACAGCAAATTTCAGACAACGAGCAGACCACAACACTGACTATTAATCTGGATGTTACACAACATTAACTGATGTTTGGAAGCTATGCTACACAGTACTGCATGCTTACTTGCTTTACCAGTTCAGATATGCACTGACACATTAATAAAAATGTATGATGACCAAGGTATTTCATACATGACCGTTAAGACTGCAATATCTATATTTACTTTATTTTATGATTGAGTTATGCAATAAGTATTTACTTTATTGATTTTCCTACATACCACACGGTTTCCAAATGCCTTGCATGGGACTGGACATTGCAAACCCTTTCTTCTGCAGCTGTGGTAAGAGAAGGCAACCATTATGCATACCAGTTTTGCACAGATTCAGCTTGTATATTTACAAATTACTGGAAGACATACATACATGTCTGTGGAGTTGCATATCCCCAGCCTCTTGGATGCAGGTGTCCAAGGTTCCCGTCTTCCTACAATACAGGTCATCATAATGGTGACTGCTCACCAGTGCAGGGGATACCAGTTGCACTGGTTAGTCCCTGGCCAAACTATCCCAGGCCTCAGACTTACACTCTGAACCCTGGTAGTTGCCCTGCAACAGCTGGGTCCATGGTGTTGTACCAGGAGTCCAGTGAAAGCTTTGGACTCCTGGACACCCCATCTTTGTGCCCTAAAGCACAACGCCTTCCCCATGACAGCAGCCATACCCACAGTCAAGGTCAGGGTCCAAGGAATAATGTGAAATTCCCACCTATTGGCCTTTAACTAGGCTGCATTCTTGCCCTTAGACTTCATACTGCAAATTTCAAAAACATGCCACATCGCTTATCATTGCACAAACTTGCACAAACCATGCTTAAGCAGAGCTTAGCAACACGCATACTGGAAAAGACCATTGACCATTTGTTTAAGCACTGCTTAGCATCGTGCAGCTTTTTTAAATGTACTCATTTTTTTTAATTTAAATTCAACCGATGTTTCAGTCACTTGACACAGTTTCACAACAATATATGTAAAAAGTAATACTGCCCAGGACTTGAACCCATCACCTACTACACTGTAGGTCATGACTCAACTTATCTAGCCACTGGGATAGAGAAGGGAACTCTTATGTCTTCAGATATACTGTGAAGGTGCCTGTAAGCTAGTGCAGCTTTGCTGCACAGGTTTGCACTTTGCTAAACACAGCAGAACTAGAACAACTGAATACATCTAGTTTCTATTTTTAACTGTCTAGTGGATGTCTAATGCTTAAGTATGCCATGCTATGCTTAGCTAAGTAATGTGGTGCATCGTGCAAACATGCACATGTAAATAAAAAAAAAATTATTAAAAGTGAATACGTCTGGTTTCTATTTTTAGATGTCTAGTGGATGTCTGATGTATATGTGAGCAAAGCTAAGCATAGCTAAGCAATGCGCTGCACCTCACAAACAAGCACATGAAAAAAAAAATATTAAAATTGAATACATCTGTTTTCTATTTTTAAATGTCTAGCGGATGTCTGATTTACATGTGAGCAAAGTTAAGCATAGCTAAGCAATGTGCCACACCACGCAAACAAGCACATTAATGTAAAAAAAAATAAATAAAAATTCCAGTTTAATGAAATAAAATGTTTTGTACATCTTTCAGTCCAGGTTAATGGGCCGAAAGGTATTGTGCCGTGCTTCCCAATTGTCCAGAATTTTTTTGGACAGTCCAGAATTAAGGGACAGACTGTGCCATCAATATCCATGTTGCTGTGATCTCCCTTGGCATCGCATCATAATTAATATGTATAGCACACTACCAAGGGAGAACCATGGCCATGTACCTGGATACATTCTGTGTAGGCTCTACACGGAGCCTGCACAGATTTTATTGAATCCTGGGGTTTGTCAGCGAAACATTTTCCAATGTTATAAAGAGAAATGCTTCAGAGACAAACAAAAGCATGAGCTGACTAGAAGAATCAAGAGTACCTTGGACTTGAACCAGAGTCTGCTGTTAGGAGACAGAGATGAACAGGAAAAGACTAGAAACATTGAAATTATTGAAAAAAGGGGAGTTAAAAAGCATCAATCACGTTTGGGAAATATGGCCTTGCAAGACTGGACTTTTGCTGATATAAACTGCATGTTATATATAGTAAATAGTTTTGTGTACTGTGTAGTCAGGGGTATTTTAAATGTGGAGGAGTCTTTTCAGTGACTGTTGTTTGTATTATAAATATTAAAGTCAACATGTTGTACAAAATATAGACTTTACACCATAACAAGAAAAGAAAGGCCAAACAAAAGGAAGTTTAATATTAATATGCTGTGATCTTGGGCTACTTTGCTGGGGGTGAGGTGTAAAAGTGCACTAATTATATTGTATGTAGAATTAAGATAGTTTTTTTTTATTTTCACAAGGGTGAATGCCTGCATTAATGCTCTTGGCTTAAGCTATAGACAAGTGTTTTTTTTTGTAAGCAGGTAGGCTTGAAAAATAAGACAAAATGATGAAACCCATGAAAAATTATGTTTGTTATATTTGCATAGGTATTAGCATTTTTTCCATTATCAAATGTTCAGTGGGAGTCAAGAAGTCTGCAGCTGAATGCAGCTGTACATTCTGTTCTGAGTTAAATTTGCAAAGATTCACTGCTGGCTACTTTTATATGGAGACAAGCTGTCTGCAGATAAAATCAATTGATCTTGAATGTTCTGAGCATTCTTTATTGAGCAAAATGAAAACATTAAAGGTATAATAGGAAGCAGTTCAGTGAAAAATAAATTTTGAAATTACTGGAAGTGAATAAGAGATAGCAACCTCCCTAGTAACCTCAATACATTGATGTATTTAACAGAACAGTGTACAATTTAGTTTTATTTAAAGATAGCCGATACACCTCTTATGTCAAAAAGTTAATTTTTTTCTGAAAGCATTAAAGGTGTTTCTCATATCTGGGAGGGACATAGAAACAAGAAAACAAAAACAGACAGCAATCAATGTAAGTGGAGACACAGGCTATAGCATGCATTTTAACATGTGTTACCTTAATTTTGGTTAGGTAATGTCTCTGCATGCAGCTGCCAGCTGGAGGCAATTGTTTTGATCTGGAGGGATAAATTCATCAGATCTATCATTGAGTACAATGCCCCCTTTGGCATGTACCTTACCAGACATATGCAACAATTGGAACGTCTACAGAGGTTCCTCACTAAAAGAATATAGGAAAAAAATAACATTTCCTTTGCAGACTGTCTCAAGGCCCTATCCATGTACTCTGTATCCTGTAGGCTGTTGAAGGGAGATCTATGTCTGGCATATAAGGCATTGTCAGATTCCACTCTAATGGACTTCCTGCAATCTTCAAAACAAACAGCACCAGAACTACCCTCTCTGAAGACTTAAACCTTGCCTGTGATATAAACAGGACTTGCTGAAGAGATAGGTATGCATCCCAGATACTACCCCTTCTCTGGAACAGGATCCTCATCCATGTGAAGCAGAGTTCCTGCCTAACCCACTTAAAGTGTAATTTGGACAATTGAATGGGGAACAGGAAATTCAACCTGGTTCGGCATCTGTGTCTTTAATGGACACAGGCAGCCTGTAAATGGTTCATATCACAGGCACCTGCTTACACTTATCAAGAGTGCCAGAACTTGTCAGAGATTTGGGATGCATGGCTAGGCTTAAAAAGGCCCTTGCATTCATTAGCCTAGTAAATACCTATGACTCTATAAATGTCATTCTTTTGAAGATGTGCATAGTTCTTTCTGTTTGTTCTATGTTAATAGAGAATGGGGTGTTCTGAAAATTCATAGTCTTGAAAAATGTGATAGGTTCAAATGACAATGAGAAGAAACAACTGTATAAAAGATCAGCCTGCTAAACATTAGTGTGTGCATGTAATATGAAAGTTGGAAATACACATTCAAAAAAAACTGATATTTATAATAGGTGGGAACAACAATAGCTTTTTACCATAATGGCTATGCTATCAATATTATCTTGGAATGAAAATGGCCTTACAGGCTGAGCTGGATCTAGCACTAGGTGCCCTAAGCAGCTGCTAGGATCTGAGGATGTCTGGAGGCCTGAAAAAATGCAAAAACTTTAAAAAAATGTTCCATTTTGTTTGTTGGGATTCAGATCTGATGATTCTTACCCACGGCCTGCCCCCTGTCTACTTCTTTTTTTGCGAGTCACTGCAATGAGCACGTATGTCTCCTATTAGCTAACAAGTAACTCATTTTCACGTACATTGGCTTCTTCCATTCTGGTAGGAGGGTAGGGGCACATTCCTTTACTTTAATCACTGGGACTTTTTTTAGGCAGCAGGCTTAAGCATAACACTTAAAACAGTATTGATCAAGCTTGGCTTGGATGTCCATATCCACAGTGTTCAGCCAGAGGAAAGGAACAGGTGACTAAGTGATAGATAAACTAATAAGTCACTGCTATCTCTCTCCCTCCCCTCTCTCTCTCTCTCTCTCTGTTTATAAGTCACTTAGTGAAAAAAAATATACACAGAAAATATAGAAGGAGTGGAGTGGGCTTGCAACTGGTAAATTCTGAGTGTGATTGTGAAATGTGTGTGAGTGCATGGTACTGGTAATCTGACACTAGTCTGTGTTAATGGTACTGGTAATCTGACACTAGTCTGTGTTAATTAAGTTGGAATACTTTGGTTACTGTGTGTTTGTGTGAAACAAATTTGAAATATGAGACTTTGGTCATTATTATTGTTATTACTTTTTGACAATGTCATCTGAATTGGATGCACTCATCTGCAATTTCTGGGACTGTGGGATGTCTGTGGATATAAATGTATAGATAATCTGCCACTGGCCAGATTAATTTTAAATGAATGTGAATTTCAAAGGAAGAAAAGATTATTGTTTTTCATTCTAAGTCTGTTTTCAATGTGAGACTGTTTTATTTTGTTTAGCAAATGGTTGTCAGTGTTTCTGCTACACAATTTGAAATAAAGGTTTTACATGAAATCTCTGTAATCTCTGTAAAAGTAATCTCTGTAAAAGTAAAGAAAGCAGTATATAAGTAGACCGGCTTGAATATGTTTGCAGTAACTGGGGAGAGACAACCAAATAATGGGGCTCTTCAGTTGCTGTGGGGGAGGGCCTGGTCCATTACCCTATTTAGGGCCCCATTTCACCATGAATCAACTCTCCTTATAGGTATAGACAAAAAAAGGAATAAGTATTGAATTACATTAAGAAATGCAAAGTGCAAATACCAATGCTGCACGAGAGACATTTGAAAAGAAATGAGCATGTCTATTTGACAAAGAGTGGATATGAGGATGGATATTCAGCAGAATATCAGAGGCAAAGGTAAAGGGGAGTAATTATACTTATTGCTAAAGGGGCTACAGTAGTGATAGAAATAGGAAAAAAGATAATGGGAGATTTGTAGTAGTAAGGGGATACTGGCAAGGGAGGAGGATTATGTTGCCATGTATTTATATTCCACTAAAAACTGCTATTATGGAATGTAAGAACATTTTGGGAGAAATAATCAGCTTTCAATAGGGAATATTACTTACAGTTGGGGACAGGAACTTAGTTTACAATAGTGGGAACCTAGCAGGGAAAATATAACAAAAAGGACAAACTTCTGAGGAAATTTATGAAAATATTTGGTATGGAGGATGTGAATTCAGTAGCAGGAACTTGGACACAATTTACATATTATTCCCCAAGGTACAATAACTGGTCTAGACTACACAAAAAGTATATTTCACAGGAACCTGTGCATTTAATTGAAACTGCTGACACACATCCAATAACTATTTCAGATCATGCACTGATAAAAACTAAGATAAAAATGCAGGGTAATGACATGAAAAACACCGGTGCTTTCCTACCTACCTGTTAAAAAGAGAGAAATTTAAGGAATGGGTAGTGGAAATTATTTGAGAGTTATTAGGGAAGATAAAAATAAATTCAGAAGTTATAGTTACTGAGCAGGATAAAATGAAAATGGAGTTTAAAAACTAAAGACAGAGATATGGTTAAGAAATAACTGGAATTACTTAGAGGGGCTGACAAAAGTTAAACTATTTCAGAATAAGAGGACACTCCTCACAGAACAAGAAGAGCTGCAAATCCAGAGTGCTAAAAAGAAAATAAGAGAGTATCTCAATAGTATGCATGAGTTTAGAAAGACTGCTGATAAGCAACTATTTTTATAAACTCCAGAGCACAAAAAACTTTTATCACAAAGACTTAACCACAAGAAAGTAGAAAGGGTTGTCACCAAACATAGGGTGCCTATAACAAGAAAATTAACCAAAGATCCTGTAGCAGTTTTAGAGATATTTCTGAAATTTTATGAAAATGTATTTAAAGCACTAAAATGTGGAAACCAAGAAAGGGAATAACTAGAAATATTTGTGGAAGCCTTAATTATGTCAAGGTTAGGGGTAGATAAGGCTCAACAACTAACAGGTAAGACAGGAGGACATGATATAAAAACAGTGAAGTAGAATCAATCTTCAGGAAAGTCTCCAGGAATAGATGCCTTTCCTGTGGAAGTCTGGAAGTTAGAAGGAAAGAAAGTGATAAAGATCTGGAAGGCTTTGTATAACAGTATTTTGAAGGAAGGGGAACCACCAACATCTAAGAAAAGAGCTGTGGTGGCTGCTATTACCATAACATGGTAAAGACCCACCAGACACAGGTTTGTATAGACCCTGATTGTAAAGTATTTGTGTCTATGGTAGATAAAAGAATGGGAAAGGTGTGGCCAAAATTGATATATATGAATCAATGTGGTTTTGTAGAAGGAAGGCAAACATTTGACATTAACAGAACAATGTTGATCCAGAGGGAAGCAGAATTTAAGAAAATGCCACTGTTGTTAGTGATTCTTGATGCAGAGTAGTCATTAGACAGAATAAGTTGAAATTTTACGAGATGGGCAATGGAAGCATTTGCATTCCCTGATACAATAAGGTTAATTAAGAAGATATATGAAGGATTAGAGGCAAGAATTAAAGTGAGATGGTTCCTCTCTGACAAGTTGTGTTTAAACAGTGGAACTAAGCATGGAGGGTCCTCTTCCCCCTTTGTTATTTGCTTTATATTTAGAGACATTGGAAAAGAAAAGAAAGAACTCAGGAATGCAAGGATAGAATTGGTATGGTAATCAAGAAATTATGGCTTTATTTGCAAGATCATATTATGGATCCCCTCCCAAAGCTAAACCTTTAGCCCTTCATTCCTTCTCTGCAGATCCTACAAGTGCTAACCCATGGGAAGGACCCTTTCCTTCAACAACACATAGGTTGGTCAAATGAGTGCAAAAACAGAATTATTTGGCTTGCCAGAAAGAGAAGATCTGATACAATGTTTGACATGGTTTGGCATCAAGCAATATATCATTCCAATGTACAGAACATTTATGAGGTAAACAAAGTGGTAGAGAAAGTGAAATAAGAACAAATGCCTCTGAAATATCACTGTGTAGGAAGAGATGCCTCTTTAAAACTACCTGGGTATGGTGATGCATCACTTGGAAATCTGCCTGACAGAGGAAGACAGAGTGGACATTTCACATTTCATGATGGTAACAGAAGAAACAACAGAATTGTTTTTAATTATATTAGTTGATATGGAGGAGACTCTCCCTCATAGATCCTGCAGGTGTTTTTTCCACTACACCAATCAGAATACAGCAACACTTTCCAACAGTTTTTGCATTAGGGATAGATGCACATGGTGATGTCACACATCACTAGATAAACATGCTTGCCTCTGTTCCTGCCAGTTTGCAACTTGCCATTAGTGAGCACCCATACCTGCCTGCAAAATCAGAATAATGAAGATATGGCACCCCTCACTGGCTACAAGTGGGTACAATGTACAGGAAAATCCATAAGTAAAGGCTGGACATTAAGACTGTTCATACCCAGGGAACAAGACAGTGGGAGAGTATTCCTGACCCTTAAGGAAGAGCTTCTTTGTAAATAAACAGATATAACAAGAAAACTGCTATATTTCCAACTGAGCAACCATGAAGGGTAGGAGCCAGTGAGAAGCCTGAATTTGAAGGAACACTTTTTTTCCAGAAGGCACAGACCTCAGCCAGAAAAGCTACCTAGGAATGGATAGTCACAGCCCCAAATGGCAACAGAGATTAATGCTGCCAAGGGCAGGCCAAGAAAGCAATGGAAGCAGCTAATCTTTAAGAGAAACAGACTACAGTGCAGCCACACCTACAAGACAGAACACTCAGTGGCACAGAGAGCCCAACTGTTCTCTCCCACAGAGACATGGGCAAATGTAGTTGCTCCCACTGCTAGCATATCACAAGACTAACTACCCATTTAGAGATACTTCGGAGGAGCACCCTTCAGGAAGATAACATATCACTCATCATTCTCACCAGTTTCTAGCCACTAGAAAGAATGAGAAACAGAAGCGACCACTTCATGGAGGGACTACTTCCTCAGAAAGACAGCCAGAGCCATCACTCAAATAGGGAGGGGAAGATGAATTCCTTTGAATATTTCATGAACTTGCAGACTGAGAGGAAGAGCTTCCATGAAAGAAACTAATATCAATGGATGAACTTCCACACCATTTCAACAAAGGCCCAAACGTAGTCAAGCAGGCCTGTCAGGCAAGGAGCTCCGGACTCCCAAAAAGAAAGGGTCTCTAAGCAGGAAACAGAAACTAGCCTACTTCAGGAAAGAGGCTGTTCAAACAGATGTAACTGAGTACCAATTCTGCCCCATGTCAGAGGCTAAGGAGAGGACCTATACAGGTCTCTGCATTAGGACCAAAGACCAAAAGTAGATATCTAGAACCTCTCAAATGCCTAGAGAGTCCAGGCACCACCAGCTGAGTTACTTATGTTAGAAACTAAGTTGATAACATCCCAGTACCTCTTAGCTTATTCTATAGGACTCAACTGGAAGCTGGTAGGCCCTATTGTAAAACGGGCATTGTCTAAACAACCTGGCTAGACCAGAATTTACAATGTTGGGGGGATATCACCTCTGAACAAGCTCAGGTTAAGTTCCCAGGCCATCCACTGGCAAGCAATCCATGTCCTCTGTCAGCACTCAAGGGAAGTCAGATGGCAATACCTATATCCCAGAAGAAAAGATGAGACATGGACGAGATTTGAAAACAGCAACCCAAAGATGTGACAAGACAACATACCTCTACCTCTGATCCAGTTCCCGAGGTGAAACCAGATGTGGCTGATTTCACAAAACTGGACACTGACCTACCTTTAGAAAGCTCCATTTTCAGAAGCCCTGTTCTAGTCTGGTATCAATGGTTACCCCTCCTGTGACAAAAGGAGATACTGCCAGCACAGCTATCTGGAATTTTGTAAATAATTATATGTCATTTGTGAATATCAACATGAATTATATAAGATGCTTGTTACAACTGTATTAGAACTGTATATCATGTGTATATCAAACTGGTATGTGTATTAAAAAAGTATTTTATAAAGTGTTTGCACTTAAGATGTAACCACAATGTGCCCTGCTGGAAGAGAACAGAAATGTACATGCACAATTGTAGCTGTTTAAATGTATATATTTTAACAGTGGAAACTGGAATACAGGAGGTTAACTTCAGAAAAATAGATGAAATTAAATTACTTTATGGCTACACGATAAAAGATGGTATCTTTCAATTTTCACTGCAGCTAGATACAGAGTCTGTGCTGATAAGCTTTCTGTATTGTCTTTGGAGTGAACTAATTACGACCTCTGAAAATATGAAAGAATGCAATTGTTCTATGAATTCCAGTATCTGTCAAAGATCTGAGGTCTATGTATTTTCACATGTAGACACTAAATACTGCCAAGCTTCCAACAGTGGGGGTTTCCCCTGGGATAAAGTCAAATGACAAGAGATGATGTCATTCCACAAGCTATCCCAGCAGTAATATTTGAGATATTAATTTGAAGAGTCTCTTAGTGAGACAGAGCAGTCTGTATTCTGTCTTGGACCTGACAAGAACCACTCACCACATCTGTTTGCTCTGTAAGTTTCTAGGGCAGTGGTTCCCAAACTTTTTTGATTCTCGGCTCCCTTGCTGAATCCAGGTTTTCCCAAGGCAGCCCCCCCTGCCCGCAGCTCGCATAAAGTGCATATTTCATTTATTTATTTGACATTTGTTTAACGAGGCTGCCCGACTGGACTAGGAGACCTGGGGAGAAAAGCTCAAAAAGTACAACAAAAAGACAATTACCAAAAAAGTGTACATTCTGCTACAGCATAACACTGATCTACTATGGTTGAGAGGTAAGCAAACCTAATGGCAACCTTATTAACTTTAAGTTTATAAGAGCAATATTTAAAATCTGTCCCTATTATTTGACTCTGTCCAGCATACCTTTCAACTGTATAGATTTTTGCAGAATGTCCAGATTTTTGCCTCATATTTCTGGTCTTTTTCTCATAAAAGTGTTGTTTTCTGGCAAATCACTGGCAGATCATTGAGGTTGAAGTCAGAAAATAATGACAGACAGTTGAGTTTCATACTTCATACCCTTCAGAAAATTCATGCTATTAGGGTACTAAACACCCTTTTGCTACTTTTCCTAACAGCACCACTATGCAAGCAATGTGTGTCTATAAGTTAGTGGTCTATTTCTTTTTTGTTTTTATTTGCTAGTTGTGAATCTCATTGAAAAAAAGAGACTGTTTTTTTTCAATTGGTGTGAGTTAGATTATGCATGTTTTCATTTTTTTGTATTTTCTACATATTTACTACAATTTATTGTATTTAACTCAGAGCACATTCAAACCTTAGCAATACACTCTATGATGGAGCTTATAGGTAAAGAAATATGTTTAACACTAACACCTTAGATATTATTTAATCCAAGTTGCTTGTAGGAACTAAAGAACTGAAACCAGCTCAAAAAATATTCTGGTGTAATAAAAATCAGATCTTTTTTGTGTATGAATTCTAGGACAGTATTTGACAGCATGTCTCAGTAAACTGTGTTACCTTAGTAACGCTTGGGATATGATTAGTTGTCAGATCAGAATGGTAGCAGAAGAGAGTTAAACTACTGAAGTAATATTCATGTAGCAGATTTCTGGATGACTGTACAGCCTTTTATGACAAGCTTCATACAGTTGTCTCCAATAACAGCATACTGTTAAATTTGCCAGCAGTTTGATATTCAGCCAGATGTAATCTCACACACAGACACACACAGACACACACAGACACACACACACACACACACACACACACACACACACACACACACACACACACACACACACACACAGACACACAGACACACACCTTGGAAATGCCAGTCCTCCATAGGCAGCTTCTGAATGACAGGTGGACTCAGCAGCTCTGCTTGGAAACGCCAGTCCTCCATAGGCAGCTTCTGAATGACAGTTGGACTCAGCAGCTCTTCCATTCCTCCATAGGTACGGTAGTCGGACTCAGCAGCTCACACTCACATTCCCTTCCTTCTCATCAACAGCAGCATATATCAGCCTCTGTTCCATTTCAGTCTTGCAGCACTCACATCATGGAAAGCATATATCCACCACCACGGAGCATATCTCCACTTGTTCCCGACTAAACATTTGGAACGTTGAGCAGCCGGAAATGGACGCAAGCTCGATTCCAACAGGCTGGCAGTCATCTTATGGAGCTGTCATCACGTGCGTGATGATGTCAGCTCAAAAGCTGGGATTTAATATTTTAAAAACTAAAAGTGATGGGAAATAAGGGGTGCCATGCTTATTAGTTCACAGTGCCCCTGTGAGGAAGCCGCGGTGCACACTTTGGGAACCCCTGCTCTAAATGAAGTCTCAGACACAGATACTCCAGCCCACTCCAAAGGCATTGAGAGGGACCATTACACTGGTACTGCTAACAGCCTTTTGGTCATTTTCTCAGAATTAAGAAACATTACCAAAATAAGAAACTAAGAAACTGCATGCACCACACTAGCAGAAGAAACTCCTTGCTCAGAAGATGGAAATTGTAATACAATCTTTCTTGCAATCCTATTTTTAAAGATCTATATGGCACAAAATCCAAGTCCCTTGGTAGGTGTAGTATTTTTTAGGAGGTTTCACATGCAGTACTCCCTTTAGGAATTCCTTAACTGGCAGCAGTGATTCCAAGCAAGGGAGCATACATACGTGGGCTATTGTGACTGAAAGCTGTACCTTCACTGAGCCATAAACCAGCACAAGCCTGTACAGCTCTTACAGGCATTGTAGAATCAAAGACACCAGTGCTAAATTGGTGTACTGATTTTTTTTTTCTTTGCCGCCATAGGGAAAACCTTTTCCATTTAACTAGATAATATTTCTTCACAGTAGATTTCTTAGCTTTCCTCGTCCTATTTAGCACCAGTGATTAAAACAGATAGCAAATATGTCACATGATCAGTTCATCTTTATGTCAATGTTAGTGCCTGTAAGTTTGGGTATATCAAGGACATCATGAACTGAGTCAAGAGGTTTATATGCTGAAGAGTGAATGGTTTCTCCATTGCACTTCCAACAGGAGACAGAGGATATACTATTGTGATAGTAGATTACTGTAATTGTAGATGTTCAAGTACACTCACTGGTGCATTGATGATATCTGGCATTCCTGCTTAAAGGGAGATCAATAGCTGGTTCACCTCCAAGAGATTCACCTTCTCCTTTCTGGCTTCATCTAACTCTCTCTTACTTGGATGTTATAATGTTGATTTTATAAAAGAAGCATTGCCCAAAACAATCTTCAGAGACTTCTTGCCCTATCTAAATTTAGTAAAAAAAATTGTAAATTTACTGTCTCCCATCCAGTTGACTAAGTCACACTTAAATAGGGTCCTTCAGGAGCTCTGTTTTATGTGAATTGGGAGTTTGTTCCAAAGGAGTTGCAATCTCTGGGAGACATATCTGTCTCTCAACCTAGCCTGCAACATTAACAGGACATGCTGAAAATCCCTAGAGCTAGTGAATCTTGTCCCATTTGACTTGTGGATGTGTAGCATTTCCATTAGGGCAGGGTCCGAGACTGCTCTGTAGTTCAGGCACAAATCATCTCTTAGCAGCCTATAAGATACAGAATACAGTGACAGGGCCTTCAGTCTGTCTGTGTAGGTCATATGTTGAAGGCCTTGAATTTTCTTGGTGAGAAACCTCTGAGGTCTCTCCAGCTGCTATAGGTGTTTAGTGAAGTACATACAAGAGGGAGCGCTGTACTTTATTAATGGTCTGATGAGGGATGAGCACAGGGAGTTATCCTTAGCTCTGGATGCGATGCTCTTACTTATGAGATGTGCAACACAGAAGGTCTTCCTTACCACTGCAGACATATGGTAATCAAAGTTAAGGTTACTATCAACCTGTGTTCCTAAATCTGTCACCACCGGGTTTGAGCTAAGGTGGGTACTGTTAATATTGTAATTTGCAGGAACTTCCCCTTTGCCAAAAGGCATGATAATGCATTTTTTTTGCATTTAGTTTAAGTCTGTGACTTTGGCACCAATCATTTGTCTCTGTAAGCCCTTTTTGTATTATGTCAACATCATTGAGGGACTCAGTGATTGCATCTAGTTTGCAGTCATCAGTGAGCTTGGTAAGCCACAGGCCATCTATTTTCACCTGGACATCTGAGAAATAGATTCCAAACAGTAGGGTCCCAGCACAGAACCTTGTGGTACACCACTGGTAACTGGTCTGCTGGTAGAGGTGGAACCTCAAACTTTGACTGTATGCATTCTGTCGGTGAGCCAGCTGGCTATACATCTAGTGACATATGTGTTAATTCCCAGCTGGGTGAGTTTCTCAATGATGCCTGAGTGGGAGAATGTGTCAAAAGCCTTGACCAAGTCAAGACAGGCATGTACTGTTTTGCTTTCATCCAGGCCTTTGGTGACATTCTCAAAGAAGTCCAGAAGGTTTAATAAGCATGATCTTCCCTTAATGAAGCCAAATTGGGTCAGGTCAAGAGTTTGAAAGTCACCTATGTCTTTGCTGACAAGGCCCATGATGATTCTTTCCACAGCCTTGCAGATAAGGCTGGTTAGGCTTATAGTTCACAGGGTCGGTTGATGGACCCCCTTTGTGCAAGGGAATTACTGTTGTTGTTTTCCACTCTGCTGGGACAAAGCCAATACTTAGACTGTGATTGAACAGAGTGCCAAGTGGTTCCGCTAGGTCTTGTTTCAGACTATTTAGTAGGCAGCCTGGGATGTTATTCAGTCTCATAAAGGCTATGTTTTTGGCCATGGACAGTGCGGTTATGACCTGCTTTTTGGAGATAACTAGGTAGAGGACTGGTGACAGGTATGCTTTGGGGTATGTCTGGTAGGGACAGGGGTGAATATTCTGCCAAATCTGTTTGCTAGTAGGTTGGCGATGTCCTCAGGATCAGTATTACTGATACCGTCCACTACTAGTTTGGCACAAGCTGGGCTTTCTCTTTTAGATTTCTGATGTAGCTAAAGAATGCTTTATGATTATCCTTAGCTCCTAGTTTACCTTTGTAATTGGCTTTAGAGAACTTTACAAAATATTTAATTTGCTTGTTCAAACTGTCCTTCCTCTGCTGAGTCAGTTCCCTCTTGTTCTTAGACATTAGCTTCTTCCTCTTGTTGTATAACCTATTTATGTGTGATTTTCACCAGGGTGGGTTGTCTTTTTTGAGGACCTTGTTTTGATCTGTTCAGGTAAAGCTGAATCTATACATTTGTATAGGTGTTTATACAGGGCATTTGTGTATACCTCTGTAGAGGAGTCATTGTTGACAGTGGTAGCATGGGGTTTAAAACTATTTATGCCATCACTTAGGAGGCTATAGTTTGCTTTGTATAAATTTTTCATCCTTTTTGCTGTTGGGGGGTGGTCAGGTATGATCTTTACTTCGAACAAGACTGATTTATGATCAGACCTCACCAGGGAGGGAAACACACACCTATGCTGGTGAGTACTAAGTTTAGAACATTCAAGCCCCTTGTGGAGATGCAGACTACCTGTTCCAGTGCATTTCTATTAACAAAGTCTAGGAATCTTAGGGCAAACATGTTTGTGCTCATATATGACTCCCAATCAATGGAAGGATAGTTGAAATCACCCATGACCAAGGTGTTTGTATAGTGAGTGACTCAAGTTGGTCCAGGTAGGCAGAGTGGTTCTTGTGGTTCATGGTGGGGGACCTGTACCTAACAATGATATGAAAGGGGGTTTTACCTACAATTAGTTGGACTTGGAGTAGCTGTAGGGAGTTGTACTGTTTGACCAGTTTTAGCAGATTTAGAGAAGTTAAGAGTAGGTGTTTAAAACATGCTAAGGTATACTGCAGTACTGTATGAATTTCCTCTACAGAAGAAACAGGGAAAGTTATGAATATACCTGGTCCTGCAATCAGCAATTACTAAAACAAGGCACTTCATAGGTTCATAGGTGTTTACTTGGTTAACAACCATTAGGGCCTTTTTAGCCTAGCCATGCATCCCAAATCTCTGACAAATTCTGCTATCCTTGATAAGTGTAAGCAGGGGCTTGGGAAATGAAACATTTATAAGCAGAGGCCTGGGAGATGAACCATTTACATGCTACTTGTGTCCATTAGAAACCTAGGTGTCAAACCAGGGATACATTTCTTGCTCTCCATCCAATAAGTTACACTTGAATTAGGTTAGGGAGGACCTTTGCTTCACATGGATGGGGAGCCTGTTCCAGAGAAGGAGTAGTCTTTGGGATACATATCTGTCTCTTCAGCAGGCCCTATTTATATCACAGGCAAGGTCAGGTATAAGTCTTTAGAATGGATAATTCTGATTCTGTTTGTTTTGCAGATATGCAGAACATCCATTAGGGTGAGGTCTGACAATGCCTTATATGCCAGGCATAGATCTCCCCTCAACAGCATGTAGGAAACAGAGTACTGGGATAAGGCTTTGAGAAGGTCTGCGTAAGACATGCTACTTACATCCTGTATTCTTTTAGTGATGAACCTCTGTGGACGTTCCAATTGTTAGATGTGCCTGGTTATGTACATACAAAGGGATCACTGTACTCAATGACAGGTCTGATGATTGCTGATTATAGTGGAACAATAACTTCCTTGGACCTAGATGCCATACCTTTGTTTATAAGTTACACAATATAGAGAGATTTCCTCACTTCTGTAGACACGTGATGGTCAAAGGCTATATTATTGTCTATGTGTGACACCAAGTCCCTGACTACTGGGTCAACTCTTAGGGGTGCGCTGTCAATATGATAGTAACCAGGGTGAATGACTTCCTGATAGGATACTATTATGCAATTCTTGGCATTTAGTTTTAGTTCATGGCTCTGAACCAGTTGTTTGTCTGTGTCAGCCCTTCCTGGAGAACATTTGTGTTGGTAGGGATTTCTATTACTGCTGCTAATTTGCAACCATTTGCAAATTTAGTTCACCAGAGGCCATTGACATTGGCCTTAACTTCCAACAAATAAATTCCAAAAAAAAGGAGCAGTCCCAGGACAGATCCCTGAGGGTCTGCACTTTTGATTGACCTTTTTGTGGAGGTGGACTCCCCAAATCTAACTTCCTGGGTCCTGTCTGTGAACAAGCTGGCTATCTACTGGGTGACATAAGGATTTATATCTAACCTCTTGAGTTTTTTCAATAATGCCCAAGTGGGGTATTGTGTCAAAGGATAGCAGTGTGAACCATTTTTCTCTCATACATTACTTTGGGTGACCTTCTCAAGGAAGTTCACCAGGTTGAGTAGGCATGATCTTCCCTTGCTTATACAAATTGGGCTGGGTCCAGTGTCTGGAGGTTTGTAAATATCCTGGGGTGAAGTTGACAAGCCAAAGGGCAAAGAAGCAAAATGATAGTGAACTCCTCTTCTCTTGAATTTTAGAACTTTCTATGTATCTTTGCAATAAGAATGCAGAGGAGACATCCTTTAGATCCAAGGTAACAAGAAAGGCCCGAGAGGAAAAAAAGGCAGAAGGTCCTGCAGCATAAGCATTTTCAATCTTGTACTTTTAATGATTTGTTGACACTTCAAAATCTAGGACTGGTCTCCAAGTGCCTTCTCTTCTTAGCACTAGAAACAGTCTGGAGTAAAATCCTATCTTCTTTAACCCTTTTGGTACTCTTTCTATAGTTGCTTGATCTAGGAGGTTTTCTAAAAGAGAACAAAACAAGTGAGCTTGCTCCTTGGGGAATTCCTGAGAATCTGGGTCTACTTAGGTACTAAAACTTGTATTTCTGTTTCAAAATGGTGAGGACCTACTGATCTAGGGTAATGGCTTCCCACTGCTTCACAGAAGTCCAACCAGTACCCTATTTTCATGGGTGAATGAGAGGTTGGACAAGGGGAAATGGGATTAGTGTAAGGATTCTAGGGGATGGGGAAGGGATGTGCTTGTCTGAATCATAGCTGAGTTTTCTGAGCCCCACAGCCCTGAGGGCCATTAAGTAGGTTTGACCCTTTGTTCTCCTTACCATGCTCTACTTCCTTTGTGAGTTTTGTGTTTTTTCTGTGTAAAGAGGCCAGTGTTTGGAAGGGAATTTTTTGCTATATTTTGGAAGAAGGGAATGAATAAGCTGTTTTACAGATGGCAAGGTTTTCCATTTCTCCTCCAGTGTTTCAAACACCTTTTCAGCTGGTGGCCTTGTCTAGTGGTACCTTCCAGAGCCCCACCTTCACATGATCTGGTATAGTCCAAGTCCTCAGTGAGGCATGCTGCCTAATCACAGTCCCTGTAGCTGCTGCCCTGCATGATGTATCCAGTCATCATTGACACATTTCATAGAGTGACTGGCAACCTGTCTACTGACAATACCCAACTCAAGCATCTCCCCTTTCCATTTCTTGCATTTAACCTCTCTGCCATAGACTTCAGCTGAGCTAAGGACTCTAGACACTTAAGCATGCATGTCTGGCAACTGAGGCCCCTGAAGGCTTGGGTAGCAGATGTCTAAGCATTTCCACAGTAGTCAAGCACCCTGCTCTCCCAGTCATTTTGAATGAGGTCCACAGATGGAGACAAAGAGGTTCCCTTGCTGCAATGTAAAGACGCCACAACTGGATCAGCTAAGGGGTTTTTGTACATAAACTTATGGGAATCCTGGATTTTGTACAAACAGTCATGCTTACAAGGGCAGGGGTGAGGGAATCCAATTCAAAATGAACACATCTTCTTGTACTTTTAAAACTGGAAGTACAGCATATGGCTTCAGCTCTGGCAGGCCCATAAAGCCCTTCCATTTAGCAGAACCTATAAGACCTCCAGATGTCTCCAAATAAGACATCCTCTGGTGGTGAAGCACATAATAAAGTGTTCCTTATATCAGATTCATAGAATTGGGGGAGACAGCTTTTTTATTTACCTAACAGTTCATTTACCTGTGAATCAGAGGTGCCTAAATCCTCTTCCAGATAGGGTTCCACTTCCCTCCTTTTACCATTAGCCCCTGACATAATATATATCTGCATGGCTCACTGCTTGGATTTTTAGCAAAAATCTTGAAATCCTGGGCCACTTGGCACAGGTTCTGGGATGGAGCCTATGTAGTGGTGTGGGATGAGGTACTTACTCAGCCTTTGCTGCGGCAGGCGAGCAGTCATATATTTCAACTTAGATGTCTTAGGTTTCATCAGTATTACAGAAGCAGGCTTAGAAGTGTTGGGTCATGGGCAGATTCCAGTACCACTATACAGTCCTTGGTAACTTCTTCATGAACAAAAACCTTGAGGTACTGTCCTCTTTTCTAACAATGATTTAGGTATTGGTTCCAAAGCCCCTTAGGTTGATTTCTGGACCTACCTAGGTCACCACAGATTCAGCATGTGAGCATATAGCAGTAGCCTGGTGGCCTTCAAAGGAACTGCGTCAGAGGCTTCAGCAGGAATGTCATCAGAATATGAACATTGCAAATGTATTTTTGTCTCTGGTCTAGGTATCACTGGGCCTAGGAACATCTCTGTACTTCAAAAGGCTGTTGCTGGTTTCCCTTTGTTTCCTTCTCCAAAATGTTCTGTTTTGAAAAATGACTAGATGTGGCCTTGGTCTGCACCATGGTGGAATGCAACTAAGTATGCATACACTGACCGCCTAAAAAAACTCCAGCTTTACTCCATAGCATATTGCCTACTCCAAGGTGATCTCTGCCTAACATATAAAGCTATGTCAAACCCAGAGCTGTTGGGCATGCTACACCTAAAGAAATCCCAATCCCTCCGAGCTACACACTCGAGGGACCTAAACCTTGTCACCACAATAAACAGCACATGCTGGAGGGATAGATTCCTGTCCCAGAGACTTCCCATACTCTGGAATAGGCTACCCATCTATGTCAAGCAAAGTTCTTCATTAGCACTCTTCAAGAAAAATCTTGATGAGTGGATGGGAAATAGGAAATACACCCCGGGGATCACATCTGTGTCTCTGCTTGACAGTGGCACAGGAAAATAACTTTCTTGGGTGGTGTAAACCAGGGATCCTTGTTGGCTAGGCTTACATAGACCCTTGGGCCGATAGCCTAGTACCTACGTATGAACATATGTGGCTACTACTGAGCTAGACAGTGTTGGAAATTTTCCATGTAATTCTGGATTATCAATTTTGAATTGGGCACAATAGGCTTGGACAGAAAAAGAAGTTATGTACTTACCATTACGTTCCATCTGTGTTGTCCATTTTTATTCTTCTTCAACGGATGGGTTCAGATCCAACACTTGGATCTGACTCTGCCATTAAATTAGGTCGTGGCCACCAGCAAATCCTTGAGCTCCTTTTCTGACCCATAATGCCCTATGCCTAATGCCCCTCAGATCCTTTTTACAGCTTCAGAGAGAGAGAGAGATAGAGAAAGAGAAAATATAAAGGAATTGCCACAACTGGAGTTCAACACAAGGGACATATAGTGCCCCTAAGTGTATCATTCCTCCAGAAGTCGTTTGTAAGAAATGGAGGGGGATGGAAGGTGGGGAGTTGAGGAAGAATGAAAATGGACAACACAGATGGAATGTTATGGCAAGTACATAACTTCTTTATCTGATTATGTCAATTTTCATTCATTCCTCAACAGATGGGAGAGAGTCCCAGCTACCTGAATACCTTTGTGGGCTCTAAGGAAGAATATTCCTGAGTATGGCTGATCAGAAGGCTGATTTTCCCTTCAAGACCAGATTTAGTTTGTAATGAGTGATAAAGGTATGCGGATTTGACCCAGTTGCAGCCACATATATATCATCCATGGATGCTCTAGACTGAAATACTGTGGAAGTAGCCATAGATCTGACTGAATGAACTTTTAGTGGTTTAGGTAAGGGGAGATCCAATTTGCTGTAGACAAATGAAATGCACTCTCTCAACCATCTAGCTAGAGTTACATTTGTAACTGATTCACCCAACTTGTTATGTGCAAAGGAAACAAACAGCTGGTCTGTCATTCTAACATAATTGTCTATGAGCATCCAGTAGGTGCAGGATATATTCTCCTTTACTTGTAAAATTTAGGAAGAATACTGGTAGGTTAATGGCTTGATTAATTTTGGATTCTGACACCACCTTAGGAAGGAAGGAAGCACTGATACATGAGGTGACCTTATCCTTGTGGAAAATTAAGTACGGAGGCTTAGCAGGTAATGCTTAAAGTTCTGAAATTCTTCTAGCAGATGTAATTGCAACTAAAAAGACCGTCTTCCAGGTCAAAAATGTTACATCACATTTAGCTGCAGGTTCAAAGGGAGAATGTGTTAAGGCTTGCAGTACAAAATTGAAATACCATGGTGGTATATGATCTTTATAAGGTGGTCTAAGTAGAAGGGTACCCTTCAAAAAGTCTTTGCATAGTTTAAAGGAAAACAGGGAGGAATTTTGAAACCCCACATGAAAGTTCAATATGGCTGTGAGTTGAACCTTGATAATTGATGAACTAGTACCCTCATCAAATACATTAGTTAAAAATTCAAGAACAGAATGAATTGGGGCTGAGAAGGGGTCTACCTGATTCTGCTCTGCCCAATAAACAAATCTTCTCCATTTACTTCTCTAGAATTTTCTTGTAGAGAATTTATGGAAAGATAACAGTATCAAATGGACAGGTGAAGAGAACATGGACTGCCTGGCTATTAATTTCATTGGAGGAACAATACAGTCAGTTTGAAATTTGAGATGTCTGGGTGAACCAAGCCTGTCGGTTGAGACAGAAGGTCTGGAGTTGGATCTAGAATCCAAGGTGGGTACAGAAGGTGAGGCCAAAGGAGAGGGAACCAAATTGGTCAGGGCCAGTAAGATGCAATAAGGATGACTTTGCTCTTCAGCCTGGCTGCTTTCTGAAGGAATTTAGGAATTAAAGAGGTTAGGGATAAGCATATCGAAGACCGCAGAGCCAATCATGGAGAAAAGCATCCCTCGGTGACTCCCCCGGTGAGGGGATTAGGGCAAAGAACCTTCTGCACTTGTTATTTATGGGAGATGCAAAATGATCCCAGAATAGCTGGCCCCACTGACTGAAAATCATTTCCATTACTTTGTTTTTGAGAGACCACTCGTGAGGTAGTAAGGTATACCTGCTCAGTTGGTCTGCTATCACGTTGGACTTCCTTGGAATATGCATTGCAATTAGAAAGTGGTTGGAAGAAATCACCCACTGCCACACCCTCAGGGCTTCTTGACACAGGGAGTAAAATCTGGTTCCCCCTTGTTTGTTGATACGCCAAACTACTGACATGTTGTCCATTTAGATTGTAATTGTTCTGAGAGGGAGAGAGTTTTGGAATGCTTGCAATGCCAAAAGCACTGCTCTCATTTCCAGAACATTGATATGCAAGTTGGCCTGTTCTGGGGATCAAGTGCCTTGAACTGCATGCCCCAGAAAATGCCCCCCCAAATACACACACAGTTTGGGAAGTCTCCATGGTCACTATGGCCTTGGGCTCAGGGAGAATGAAAGGATGACCTTGCATCCACCAGGAAAGATACCATTTGCATACCTGAGATACTTATCTTTGTCAACATGGGTTGAGAGAACTGGCCACTGTGTTTGTAGCATCCATTGCATATTCTCATGTGATACCTTCCTAAAGGAACTATGATTATTGCCAATGACATTGATTCCAGAGCTTGCAGAGTCAATCAAGCTGAAATTCTGGTACTGCAAATTATTTTCTTGCCCTGATTTCTTAATGTTTATATTCAAAAAAGGGAAAGAGATGCTACCATAGATACTGTGTTGAAAATTGCTCCTATGAATTCCACTGTCTGAGATGGTTGTAATTGTAAGTACACAAATACCCAGAATCCCTGCAGTCTCAAGTGAGCTGCTACTACTGCCATACACTTGGTGAACACTCTGGGGGCTGTAGTGAGGGCAAAGGGCAGTGCTCTGAGCTGGTAATGACTGGCTCCCAGCTGAAGGGTAAGTACCTTCTGGATTGCCTGTTCATTTTTATGTGCTAGTATGCATCCTGAAGGTCTATCGAGCAAATCCAGTCGTCCTTGCTCAGAAAGGGCAGAATGGACTGAACTGTGACCATCCAGAACTTGGTGTGTCAAACTGATTTGTTCAACACACTGAAATCTAAAATCGGTCTCCAGTTCCCTGTTTTCTTTGGCACTAAAAAGAATCATGAGTAAGTTCTGGATTCTGTGCGGTCTGGAGGGACTTCCTGGATGACTTTTTCTAGCAGCTTTTGGATTTCTCGTGCTGCTACTTCCCTCTGACTGGGTGGAACATTGGGGATTTTCCTGGGTAACAGAGGTGACATGGAAAAGGAGATGACCCTCTGCACTCAAGTTTCCTTTGTCATGTTTTGCCAGGCTTCCTGGTGTAGAGATAAGTGACCCCCCCCCTGACTGCCTCCAGAGGAAGGCAATCAGGCCTCCCTTCAGAACTGCTGAAAGGGTCTGTCAGAAAAGTATCTCTAGACCCCTGGTGTTGTGGACCTCCTCTGCCATAAGGGTGTCTTCTGCCATTATCACCCTCCCTCGGCCTCTGGGGAACTACCTCCATGTACGTCCTGGAAAGGACCCTGGGAATTCCTGACCACATCTTTCAACATCCCCATTAATTCCTGGAAAAGGTCCCTTGAGGGGTTAAAAAAATGTACGCCCACTCAGAGTCTTTCCATCTTTCTCACACCTGAAGAGTGTGTCTTTTACTGTGGGGCCAAATAAAGAAGAAACATCAAAGGGAGCATTGACAAAAGATGACTTGAAGGGCTCCACAGAATCACACAGGTGCATACAGGCATGCCTCCTGATATAAATACCTGAACCTGCAGCCCTTGAGGCACTTTCTGCAGCATGCAAGATGAGCTTCATGGGTGAATTTGCAATAGATTGAGAGGTAGCCAACTGTGAGGCCACAAAAGTTTGAGCTTTTGCAGTGGTGGCCCCTGAAAGGGAGTTTGAAAGTTCCTTAATCAAGTCCCTTTACAGTCTTGTGAAGTGTGCCAAATAGTTAAGCAATCAGACAGAAAATGTCGCAAAAGCATAAACTTGCATCCCAAATCTGTCCAGTGCCCTAGATTCTTTGTTGGTGGATGGACAGTGGAACTCTGTTCCGTGAGTTCCTTCTTTGTAGTTCCCACCACTACCATTGCATCAACCGGTACTCCTTTACTCCAATGTTCTCTTCCTCCTGGTGGGACCAGAATCCTGTCTGGTCTCTTGGGAATCAGCTCAATTGCATTAGGTTCCCTTCATCCCCACCTAGACACTAAATCAATAAGATCATCAGTGGGCAGATTAACCCAAGAGGTAGATGGGTCAGTCCCAAAAGCTTCCATAAATACTGATTCCTGAGGAGCTGGGTTTTGGGCAGACAAACCACCCTTTTGTTTAAGGATCCCAAGGATGTCTCCAAATGAGACATCAGATGATTTTGGAGACCCTTCTTCCTCATCAAAGTCAGTATCCTTGGTGACAAACACTTGGAGGAAGTCCAAGTATCTCCTCTTGCAAGTCCTCTTCCTAGGGACTTGTTTGGTGGGATGATCTGCAGAAGTATTGTAAGAGATGATAATACCCATCTGGGTGGACTGGAAGCTTTGGGCTGGCTGTTCTCATGTACCAGAATACTGAGGATCATGGTGCAAACTCAGCTGAAATGTTGAGGGTGGATCCAAGGGGGAAGGACCCCACCTGACCTGCCTGAGCAGAGGAAACCCTCTTCATGACCTTGAAAGCAGACCTCTGAGGAGAGAAGGAAGACAACAGAGCTGAAAAAGTGAGTTTCTTGCCCACCACTTCTCTCCATTCTGAGAGCCATCCACCTGAGGCTGAACTGTCTAACGTTAAACCTATGAGAGGAAGAGATGGTTCCAAAAACTTCAGAATCAATCCTATCCCCTTACATCTGACCTGGAAGCTTCAGCTTCGAGAGCCATCCAGATCCGAAGAAGGCTGGAGCATTCAGAGTAACAGGCAGATCTGAAGACAATGCTCTCTTCGGATCTGACCCAGAAGGGCCCAGAACCCTCAGATCTGAGGACTCTAACACCACAGGTTGGGTCAGAGGAGGAGTTGTTATCAGTGGAGTAGTAGATGGATGGCGTTCCTGACCTGAGGGGTGTAGGAACTGTGAAGAAGGCTCCCTTCTGAAATTGCTCCATGAAAAATCTCATCATACATTCCACATCTGCCTCATTGAGACTTCCAGAGGAATGAGAGGATACCACCAAAGGAGACTTAGAGAATCACTCCAAGAAAGGGAAGGGTAACCTGGAAGGGACTGGATCCATGATGGGTGAGTATACGATACGAGGCTTAGGATCAGGGGACTTCGGATATGAGGTTGTTGGACTGGAAAGGTACTTGGATGGATCTGAAGATAGCTGGATCTCAGAAGACTTTGAATCCAATTTCTCCCCCTTTTCTTTGGCTCTGAAGATGTAGAAGCCAAAGAATCCACAGACCTTGACCTTTTTGAAGGGTCCTTAGCTTTAATTTTAGGAGGTTGAACTCCAGATAAGGCTTCAGAGAATAGAGATGACAACATAGCCTTTAAGATTAAATAGTTCTTTCTGTCAGTTAAAACCCTTGGATTAAAACTATGACAAATATTGCAATCTTGATCTAGGTGTTCCGCACCTAAAGAATAGACACACAGAGTATGGGTGTTGGAAAAAGGCATTTTATGCCTACATCTCTAAACATAGATAACAGCTTTTTTTTAATATCAGAACTGAAAGAAGGGTTACTAACTACTACAAAACTAGAGGGAAAACACCCTTGCAGTGAAAAAAGAAACAGGGTAGGAAAGGGCTACTAAGAAGTGTGTAAAGAAGTGTAAAAGTGAATAAAGATAAAAAAAACACTTACGGGATAGAAGAAACTTTCTAGTAGAAATAGGTTTATCAAAAACTAGGGTTTGAAAAATAAGATTTTAAGGAGAATTCACTTATCATAATGAGTTAGCATGAGAGCTGCAGTCAGCCATGTCTAGTTATGAAAGCAGCAAACGAGATCTGAGGGACATTAGGCATAGTGTATTATGGGGAGGAAAGGAGCTCATGAGTTTGCTGGTGGCCACAAGCTAGTGTAACAGCCAAGTTGGATTAGAGTGTCAGATCCTTAGCCCATCCATTGAGGAATGAATGAAAATTGACATCAGACCAAATAGTAAGACTGGAAATCCTTGCATTGGAGCTGCTTCCTGCACTCAGTGTAATTATTGAACTTCGTAATTTCACTAACTGACATCTATAAGCACCAGTAATGCAGAAACATTTCTCAAACAAGGCAGTTCTGTGTGTCCCTGAAAGTAGGTTGACAATCCAGACTGATTACACTTGTGCAAGTATGCAACTGAGAACTGTGGAAAGATTTGAAGATGGCATTGGTAGATGCCCCTCTTATACTAATGGCATCCTGACATCTGAGTGGGACTGAGTCAGTCAAAGCCAGAAGGAAGAAGGTAGTGACTAGGATCCCAGATGTCACAACTGCAACAGTGAATAATAAAATGAACATTCATCCAATGCTGTCTGAGCCAAAAGAGTGCTATTAGGAGTATCATTTGCTCCTCCTCTTTCATTTTTGGATCACTATAAGGAGTAGGGGTTTGGAGGGTAAGCACACAGAAAAACTATCCAACTTATGGAGAATGTATCTAGTTCCTAAGCTTTTCTGTGTGTTGCTCTGGAAAACAATTTATTTTCAAGTCAGTGTGTTGAGCAGAAAGCCAAATGTGTCTAGTTCTGGTAAACACCAAATGTGGATCAGTCCCAGAAATAAACCCTTTTCTAGCATCCATTTGTTGGTAAGTGCCTTTTTTCTACTCAAGTGACCACCCAGGGAGTTCTGCAGTGACAGAATGTAGGAGGCCCTTACCAACAAGCCCAACTGTAAAAGGGTTAGGAATATGATCTACTCTGTTTATCTATCCCATCACTGTGATATCTGCTATCAAGTATAGGACACCTGAATGCCAATTTGACTTAAGAGCCCTGATAGCCTGGATCATCATCATCATCACCTCCTTCACAGTGATATGCTTCTTGTACTGAGTTTTGTCCCAGGTGCCCCAAATGTTGAGTTTTCTATATGGGCTCCTTAGGCTGCACTTGAGGCATCCATTGTCAGTTTGAATATGGAGGCCTGACTTAAAGGCACTCATTGGCTTTTCTGCCTAATGCAATGTAGAAGTACAATCATCTCCTTTAAGGACCAGACATGCCAGTTTTTGAGCAAGGAGTGGATTATTGTCTAAAGAGGTAAAGATAATTTGTGCATTGACATCCTCTGGCAGGTGCTGTATCTGTATCCTCAACCTCACGTCTCCTAATAATTGACCCCATGGCAGCAACCCTGGATGCTGCATTCATTCCACCTTAGTCACACTTAATGGCATATTTAACTACAAAGAAACTAGCTGACTTAATTTTATTAGATTTGCCTTCTGAGATCTGTTAGAATCTCCACTGCTTTGGACTTCAGCTCCTTAAGTGGTTCAACATGGCATTTTATCATATGAATTTGACAGCTAAGCACCCTAAAAACCTGAATTGCTGCTGTATACTTTCTTTCCAAAGTGCTCCAGTGCATTACAGGCTAGCAGCAACTTAAACCATTTTGCTGAATCCAGGGACACCACTTTTGCACTTGCAACAGGGCTCTTCTGCAAATATTTGTTGGAATTTGTGGACTTTACAGAATCAGTCCAGCTTCCTAGGAGCAGGAGAGGTGGTAAGGCCAGTTATAGGGATGCCATCAGAAAAGCATCCTGCAAAGCCTCTAAAGATGGACAATGGTGACTGGCATCAGTGTGTTTAGTTCCAAAAGGTACACTCATATGGCACACCTGGTGCATGTATCATTAATTTAGATGTGTGATTACCTTGGAGGACCCTTGCTCCGATGGGGTCTAGCTTTAGGAGGTACCAAAACTTTATCAGGTTTCTTGGGGATAGGTTCAGCCATGTCTGGTTCTTTCCATACCTGGGATGAGATTAGGTCTCTCATCTTGTCAGAGGTGGAGGGACCATCCAAGAAGTAGATGGGTAAGGACTGAAAGCTTAGAGGAAAACTGATTCCTCTGGCAAAAGATCTTGGGAAGACCAGTCCCCTTTCTACCAAAAAAGTTAGAGAATCTCACAAATGAGACATCCTTGAGGGAGGATCTAGGGGAACCATCTCCTACATCAAAATCAGGGTCTATAGTCAGAGATTCCTTGGGGGTATCCAAGTGCCTGCTCTTATTCTTATATTCTTCTTATGTTTCTAGTGAACCTCCACTGTGGGAGGTTCAGGGAAGGACTCAGAAACAGATATAGACTCTCTAGGGAGAACAGGCTCAAAGTTTTCAGAATCTGTCGGTCTCAAAGGGACAAGAAAAGCAGGCTTTGGACTCTGGGAAATCTTCTGAGTATGAGTTGGAACCAGCTCCAAAATGACAGATCCCTTTATAGGCTGTGAGAGAACTCTCTTAAAAGCCTTGAACATTAAGCCTGAGACAGATCTGGGAGCCCCACCACAGGAGACAAAACTCCTGAAGATGGCTCAGCCCCATAACCTGTCTCATCCCACTAGGATCTGAGGCTGATGACAGAGCCAAACTATCAAACAACAATGTTACAAATGGAAGGAAAGGATCTGAAGTCCTCAGATCTGATCTACCAGAGTCGGCACCAGTAGTCTGGCTCTGAGAGTCAGATGGTCCTGACTGTGCAGGAGACAACTTTGTCAAAAAACTTATTAGAGTAACTCTCTAAAGAAATTAAAAAAATGTTGCCCAATAGGGTACTTATTTGCCAGTTCTCTAAACAGGACAGAGTGAACCACTAGACTGACTGTGCAACATATACATGAAGCAAACAGTACTGCAAAAAAATAAATTAGGATGGTGTGGGAGAGATATCACCCTTATAATGGGAATGCACCAACCAGGAGAGACAAAAGCAGAAATCTTATGAAGCTGAACTAGGCATAGGGGCTTCTACAGCATATGATCCAAATGTTATAGCTACTGCAACAACACTGATCCATGAATCAAGTTATGCTAAACATATCTGATTCATATATTTAAAGACAGTCAGTGGAGAGTGCCAAGGGCTATGCAGTGATGACTGCAAAATTAACTTGTTAGTTAAAAATATAGCTTTTTTTTAAATGTTACCTAATGCTATCAGATAAAGTACTGTGGTACTCGTGTGAAAACATGGCTGCACAGCATTTAAAGTTGAAAGTCTGGTAAGGCAATTTTTGATTCAAGTTAAATAGACAGAATCTGTTTGGCAATGAGTATGCCTCAGGCACTTTGTTTTGACACTGCAGTAACAATTTGATTTCAAATACAGTTTACTGATTTTACTACTTCTATATGAAAATTATAGTTAGATCATCTTGGAGGTGTCATTCAGTCCTCTTTACCAACAGGATTACCACACTCTGGCTCATGTTCAGTCCTGTAGATAAAACTTTCCAGGTTATTCTTGCACTTCTGGCTACCCATGATGTTTGACTTATATCTCCTCCAGTTCCAGTTATTAAGGAAGCAAAGAAGTAAACTTAAGTGATATAACTGGATCCCTTAAACACTCAAAAGGTTCCCAGGTGGAGGCATGGCCAAGATACAGGCTAGTTAGCACCACTTTTCTTGAGCTCTGACAGTCTTTATATTTACTGACAGGAAAATTTGAAAACCAGGACTGATTTCTTCACAATAATTACAGGATATAATATTTAAAGGTCACTGGTTTGTTTTACTGGAAGAATACCGGTATTTAACAAAATTCCTGTCATAAACTTCATCAGAAAGACTACTGATACTGTCACAAGATGAGCAACTCAAAATACAATTTTCAAGACCAGTCTTCAAAGAAGGACCTGCAGACCTTATTAATTAGCATGTCTGAACTAACCAAAAAAAATGATAAACTGGACAGTAAACTGGATTTATATAAAGAAGAAACCTCCAGACAAATGGAGGCTTTAAAATAAATGATGCAGCAACAAAAGATCCCAGTAACCAGGATGGAAAACTCATTAAAGGACTTGGATGAGAGATTAACAGGGCAAGAACTACAAGTGGAATTTTTTTTGAAGCAAAATACATCTTTAATAAATAAAGTGGATGATCTCGAGAACATATCCAGGAATGATCTTCATTTTTATGGTTTACCTGAAAATGTGGAGGCTCAAATCATGACCAATTTCCTCACAGCCTGGCTTCCCAAAGCTTTAAATCTGCAAGAAGCCTTTTCATATAGAATTGAGAGGGCACATCGGTCTTTGACTAAATCAACCATGTACAAGGACAAAACCAAACCAAGATCTGTCATAGTTAATTTTTTCTCTTCACAGGTCAAAAAACTAGTTCTGAAGTCAGCATGGAGCAATTCCCCAATTAAATATGACAACAACATTATTAGGTTTGATAATGACTGACTACTCTTCTAAAGTAGCAGCAAAAAGGAAGTAATGTTTACCACTAATTAAGAAACTTAAAACAACAACAATTAAAAGTTCATCTTTTATTTCCGGCCAGACTTCGCATTTTTTTCCATAAGGCACCAGAACCTTTGAAACCCTGAATACCGCAGTTTCTTTTCTTTCTAAAAACAACTTCTAGATCAAACAGAAGAAATTGATTGTTTGGGACCTAGCCTCGAACATCAAGCTGAGAAGAATAACTGGCAGACAACAGGAAAAAAAGTAAAAAAAAAATGAAGGACAAATGACTTTCATTATTTTCTTGTTAAAATAAAATGTTTTTGCATTATTAAGCAAATGCAGTTTATGGATAGGGAAACATAAATCTTCAGCACTCTATACCATCAGGAAAAGGTAACTCATATTAATTTATCTTTACTACTTTGAATTTATAACCAACATTAATACTTAAATCAAATAGACAATACAGTCATAAGTAAAGGAACTGTTATTCCTGATAACAATACTTATGGGTTACCTAATATACACTAAAAAACTGAATGACAACTGGGGATAGTTGAGTTTGGGTTGGGCTGGGGATTATACTAATAGTGTCATTTGAATGTTGGTTGCATTGACTCTTTACTTATATTTATAGATTATAGCCTTGCTTCTCTTCTAACAAAGCTTTAAAAATGTGTTTTTTAATATAGATAAATAATTAGTTTTTGGAGTACATGATTTACACACAAAATATTTTGTTTTAAGATGTACAATAACTCATTTACACAGAATTTATGATCATTTTCTTAAAGTTTTTTCTTTTTTAAATCTGTGGAAATTTTTTTCCCGGTTTTTCCCAGTTAGAGGTCGCCACAGCGGAACTCCGGTCCGCTAATGATTGGCAATAGAGTTTTACATGCTGGCTTGCCGGACCTAACGCACAACCTTCAACGAAGGAACGCCCGTTCACGCATGTCACCACACAGAAGACACTCTAACTGAGAATCGAATGGGCAACGTCTAACTGTGAGGCAAATGAACAGAGTAAGCCAGGAAGCTGGACTTACACACAAAGAATCAAAAGCACCACACTTGCACTCTCTAGTTTCCTGCCAGAATTGCAAGCTGATTACACTGTTATTTATTTATTTTTTTGTTTAGAACTCTTCACCTAGCTTCATGTAGCAATTCTGAAGCCTGGGTTTTCCCACAGTCTAATAGAGGTACTAAAATGAAAGTAAAAGAAGCATGGTGATGTCGCTGCTTTGCAGCACTCAGATATAGCTGTTTTATCATTCTAAACTCTTAAAGTGGCACTTACACTATTTCACTCTAAGTGTATTAATAGTTTATCACAGATTATAATTTAACGATTTAGTAAAACATACAGTAAAAATAAAAAAACAGTTTTGCTTTACAGATTTCATGTTAAGTCTACACATTTACTGATTAAATATCTACTTTTTCATTACAAACAATTCATTGATTTGAAAGTTTTCTGTCACAAACCAAATAGTCCATTAAGAGGAGGCAATTCCATTCTGTAGTCCACATATCTGTTCCACACTGACATTTATCTGCAAACCATAAGAATAGAAGTCATGTATAAGAAAAAGTTGCTGATTACAGTTTCTGTATTTGCTGATGTTTCTTGTTAGTCTATGAAAGATGATGTAAGTCACAGAGTTTTGTGGTCCTTTTACACTGATAGAGCAGTCATGGCATTAGATAAAGGCAGTACATCTAAGGCTATAACTATCTGTAAAAGGGTAACTTTGAATATTAAAATAAGATCACACAAGTGAAACTTTTAAAACAGTTTTAGTGTAATACAGATTGAGTTACTTAAGTAAATGTTTCTCAGTCTGTTAACTCAGAAAAGGAAACTTGCTTAATACTTTACTGTTATCTATATCAGTTCAATTATGCTAACTGCAGCATTGTCATCTGACTTTACAATTCAATGCGGATTGTTAGTGTGTTAAATAATATTGTATATAAACCAAATATTTCTATTTATAGGGTTGTTTTAAGCTTACATGAGTTACACTTCACCTTTTCAGGACTTTTAAAATATATATAATTACATACATATGACACTGCTACAAGCTGTATAATAACTTTTAAATACTCTACCCTAAGTAAATCAGAGAAACAATATTCAAACATAAATTATACGAGCTAACTAACATATGGGTTTTAATATTGTTTTTGTGTTTCTTACACTTAGAAAAGAAAAAAGAAAAGGTTTTAGCACAAGCAGGAATGTTGAAAGATTTGCTTATAGTAAACATGCATTATAAAATTCATAAGTACAGCAGTGTAGCCTATATTTAAGCATACCTGTAAGACAATTTCTCTGGTTAAAGATGATTCATATCAAACTGCATACCTCTCAACCTGGAAACATCAAAAATCTGAGAATCAAAGCAGGCAACGACAAACTAATAATCCAAACAACAAGAGGTAGGAACCACGACACAGCACGACCAAATAAAGCAGTTTAATCAGATTAAGAGCTTTTCTTTTGTTATCATATACAAACTTCTTCAGATACCAAATGTTTCAAACAAGCAGGTTAAACAGACAAGGAATAATTGCCAATTAATCAATTTAAGCTCTTAAAAAACAATGTACCCATTAAGTACATCTACGACGAACTAAACTCTAAATACATTCAACTATTAATAAAAAATTAATTAATAAAAAATTAATAAAAACACACCCCTACACTAAATCAAAGTCACTAAATCAAAACTAAACGTTTACTGAATATAATAATAAAAATAATAATAAAAATAGATCCGTGCGTCAATACTGTAATAAAAGTGTAACCTATGTAAACAATAATTAACAGGAAAGTGTCCTCTACAGGGTCACGCTGTTAACCTTATATGAAAGCCATACTACCCTCTGAATAAAATTGTTACAGTATGGTATCATCTGTTCAGACTCTTCAGTTTAAGCACATCAAAAATCTGGACAAGGCCCATGAAAAACAGGTACAAATCTGTACGCTGATTAACATCTAATTTGCATACATAATTATGTAACCCCACCCACTTCAATGGAATTGTGGGATACCAACTTTACAATGTAACTGAAGAACAGGCAACCAAAATATGGCACCAGAGTCCCCCTGCAGCCATTCCAATGTCCCATTACCTGGCTATTTCACCCCATTTACCATAAACACTAATGTGTGCATACTGCTTTACTTCTACAATGATTATTTGGATTTCATTTTTACAGCACAACAATGCACAAAACAGACACTAATAGCCATCTGGTAAAAACAATACTGTCTCACAATGAAAATAGACTTGGCATTAAAACTTGTCTGCCCTTCAAACTCACTTTCATTGAAACAGCTTTGAAACCCATACCACATCCAAAGAAAATGCATCTGGCCAGTGGTGGGATAAAGATTATCTTTGGGCTGTTTTCAAATCATTGGCCCCTTGCACACAAAACAAGAAACATACATGTGTTGTTTTCTTTGCTACACCTTCCTGATCTTATTATATTCCTTGTATAATACAGCACACTTGTTAGACAGAGCATATTTTAAATTTATTGTTTGGACATTTTTACAGTAGACTGTACTGTAGGCAATGAAACAAAATGCATGAACCAATAATGACAAAACTGCCCAATTCAGAATATTTACATCATAAAAGTCTACTTCCACACCCACACTATAAATAGAATGACAGCAGTGTAAGCCACAGTCATCTTGCACAGTTTCTCACACTTATTTTCAATTAAATTTTTTGGGAGGGGGGAGCAAAAGATCAAACACCAGGGACACATTTTAAACATTGCTTGTATAATTTTGTAAAGTTGCTAGAATAAAATGTTGTGTTACCACCATACATTTCACTAGTAAGTCTTGAACTGAGGACCCTGTGTACTACAGTCAGAGCAACATACCACTATGCTAAATCAGCAGCTTCCTGAAAAATAGGAAGACTGAAACTTACTGACTATCATTTGTGAATTCATTTCTCACTTCTCACCACAGCTTTCAACTCTTAGCACAAAAAACCTGGGGGAATACAAATTCAGTTCTCACTATAGCTCTCAACTCTTAGCACAAAAAACCCAAGGGGAATACAAATTCAGTTCTCACTATAGCTCTCAACTCTTAGCACAAAAAACCTGGGGGAATACAAATTCAGTTCTCACTATAGCGTTCAACTCTTAGCACAAAAAAACCTGGGCAAAGCTCACAAGTGGTGGTGGGCTCATATACCCTAGCAGGCTTAAATAAATTACATAAAGTGGTAGGATTTTTTCTTTTATAAATCAAAGTATTTGGTCAAACATCTCATGATATTGGGATTGTGAAAGTTCTCAGACACAGAATGCACCTCTAACTTTATTTAAATTATTACCAGAATGGCTGTAACACAAACAACTGAAGAAAAGTTCATTGCTGAGAAGAAACACAAGCAGTTCTGACTCTGCTGGTCAACTGGATAATAAGCAGGATCAACTCCATGGTTAAATGGCACCAACAGTGCCCCAGAAATGGCATTAAAATGAAGACATGGCTTCAATAAAAATAAAATCTCCCAGGACAAAACGGCAATGGCTTAAACAAAAGTAAAACTCTCCCCTAAGCAAAAAGGTACCTGTCAGCAGAAGTTGTCTCCAATCCTAAATCACGAGTCTGCAGTAGGATCAACTCCATGGCTAAATGGCACCAACAGTGCCCTGGAAATGGCATTAAAATGAAGGCATGGCTTCAATAAAAGTAAAATCAAATTCTCCCTGGCAACTCCAGTATTCAGAGCATAGCTTAAATAAAAATTCTCCCCGGATTTAGCAAAACAGCAACTCCAGTATTCAGTAAAACTCTCCCATCCCCGTACTTAGCAAAATGGCTCCAGTATTCAAGGCATGGCTTAAATAAAAGTAAAACTCTCCCCGGACTTAGCAAAATGGCAACTCCAGTATTCAAATGGATGTGCGCCCACATCTGCACTTAAATCCAGCAGGCTAACAGAGCTGACATCATCGCGTCTGTGATGACGTCAGCTCCAAAAGCACGAAATCTAAATAAATAGATTAAAAAATCAGAAATGAAGGGGTGCCACTTGGGAATTGTGGCACCCCTTCATTGGGACCTCAAAACTTGGTAAAAACAAAGTAATACCGGATGATTGGGAGGTCTGTCAACCTGTATGATTTCTTGATATGTTATTGGGATTGTTAATTCTTGTCAACCTTAGTAGACTGAATTTAGAATATATCAGACTGGTTAATAACCATGTAGTTATCCTACAGAATGATAACATACTTTCTGACTAATAAGTAAAGACTTGTCGGCTCAGAGTATAGTGCCTGTGATAGGGAGAGGGACACTTTGATGTTTTGTCATGTAGGGGTTATAATAACCCCATGGATAGAAAGGGGTTCATGGTTCAGGTTTTTGATACTACAATGTTTCTTATGTTTTTTTTTTTACTTGCCTAAGTATATTAGTCAAACTAAAAGGAAACTAAAACAGCTGAACACAAACAAGAACTTTTATACATTATTCTACCTAATGGAATACAAATTCAATTAAATCTACATATAGCAGTATTTAAATATGAAGGTGATCTCAATTAATGTTAATGGGTTGAATAATAAATGTAAGAGACTATGTTTATTTAAATATATTAAAACTATAAACTTACAACTATTTCTGCAAGAGACACATTTATTAACTGAAGACCTTAATTTACTCAGCTTCAATGGTTATACATTATTAACAAGTTCATCTCATAAGAAAAACAAACAAGAGTGGTAATGATTTTATGGAAAAATTCTATCATTATGCCAAAAATAATAAGCTCATATCAAGATCAAACTGGGATGTTTTGTATGTCAACTATCTCAATAAATGGTAAACTGTATACTTTTATTAACTTTTACTGGATACTTGGCTTGAGTGTAGGTATAGTTAAACAACAGTTAGAAGAAGTAATACAGCACTCCTAAGGGAACTTGATAATAGCTGGGGATTTCAATTGTATACTAGATGATAAAGACACTGACTCTACAAATACCAGAAGGAAAACCACAACATCAAAAACACTAGAAGAATGTGTTGAACTATATAATCTTAAAGATGTTAATGAATATGCAGACAAAGATTATCTGCATTATACATTTTTTTCACATAGGCATAACACACACTCAAGAACAGATAGAGAATATATATCAAAGAAAATAACCACCTTTCTTAGCAATGTTAAAGTAATCTCTTGTCCAGTAACAGACCACAATGCAATTATTTTTGAAGTAGAAGTTCAAAACAAACAAAAGGTGACAATCACTAGAATACCATCCTATATAACGAATGTAAAAGAGTTTAAAGAATTTTATATAAAAGAATTACAACCATTTCTTGAATTAAACATAAATGAAGACACTTTGGAAATCTATCTATGGGATGCATTAAAAGCATACATATATGGATAAACATTAACTTGGGACAAAAAAATAAAAGGAAGCAAAGGGACAAGCAATTAACTGAACTTCAAAAGGAAATAGCTATTATTAAACTTAATATACAAAAAGTAATCCGTCTCTGCTAGGTTGACAGTCAAGTTGTGAACAGGACTCGGTACAAGGAATAAAAAACTGTTTATTGAAGTACACTATATAACGTGGTAAGCGCTTTCATCTGCAAAAGCAGACTTCTTCAGACTTATTTCTTATTCAATTAACCCAAAGAATCAAAGGAAAATCGCAAATAGAACTAAGAAAGTTATTAAAATGAATCAAATAAAAGAAATGCCTCAGAATGTTCTTCCTATAGGCCCATTTCCTTGTTAAATATAGATTACAAAATGTTTATGGCAATACATATAGAAAGAATTTATCATATATTACCATCATTAATTGATCACGACCAGACAGGCTTCATAAAAGATAGAAACACCTACAATAATATTAAAAGACTTCTTGCCTTGACAGATTGTGTTGATTTAAGTAAGAGAGTCATGACTCTGGTGAGTATAGACATTAATAGTCCCAATTGATTCACCAGATTGGAATTATTTATGAGTGGTACTAGAAGAATATTTTTTTTCACAATTCACATTCTTAATTAAAAACTATATGAAAATTCTCTGGCCTTTGTTAAGATTGGGTTATGTCTCTCTGCTTCTATAACTATTAGAAAAGGAACTAAACAAGGATGCTCACTTTCACCTTTGCTGTTTGCATTAGCAATTGAGCCTTTTGCTAACTATGTTAGAATGAACACAGATATTAAAGGCATAGTAATTGGGAATAACTTAGAAATGAAAATACAATTATTTGCTGATGATATCCTGTTGACAATATCTGATAAAGATAAATCATTAATTGAATTATTGCAAACGATGAACTTCTTTCAAACTATTTCTAGTCTTGTATTTAATGAAATCAAAACAAAAAAAATATTAATTACCTCAAATAAAAGGGAATTAAATAATGACTTTGTTAAATACTTAGCACTTGATAATAAAATTAAATACCTTGGAATCTTACTAACTAGCAACACTAGAGAAACAATAAATATTAACTATATTCATATACTAAGTCAAATAAAATCATTAGTGCAGAAATGGATTAAGATGCTTTATAGAATGGAAGATAAGTTGTATATAATTAAATCATTTTCCCAAAATTGTTATATTATATACAATCCTTTTCTATCACTCCTACTAAGAAAATTATACAGCAATACATTAAAATGATGCTGAATTTACTTTGGTTTAACAATAAGCTTAGAATCACACTTAACAACCATTTAAAAGGTTGGGAGAAGGGTGGAATTAATCTACCAGATATAGAGATTTATGCATTGGCATCTATTACTAAAATAGTTACTCTATGGCTGAACTCAACCTATATAGCCAAATGGAAATTAATTCATGAATCTATATGTAATATCATTAGTAACTCAGCCCATAAACAATATAATATAAATCCAACAAAAGACTTTATAATGTGATGAGACATAATATTTAATAAAAGTATAAAAACAAAGTATATAATTGTTACTGAAACAATAATACTGTTTAGAAAATATATAAGTATGAACCCAGATATAAAGACGCACTTTTTTATATTATATTAAATAGCTTGTAAAGAAGAATGTATAACTACCTTTGATTCAAATGTAATTAAAGAGCATAAAGAAAAAGAAGTGATTTATCGGTATCAAATACTCAATGGCAATACATTACTCACACTAGCTTAAATAAAAAAATTGAGTTAGATGATAAATTGTGGCTACCAATACAAATAAGACAGTATATCAAAAATAAGCTGGAATTCATGAATAAGAAGTTATGTACTCACCATAACGTTCCATCTGAGTAGGTGGCTTCATTTGTCTGCAACCTGTGGGTCTTGGATCCGATATCGGATCTGAGCTGGCAACTTGTTTCATAGCTAATGGATCTGAGCTCCTAGCTCCTCCCCTCATCCATAATCCCCTGCCAACCCTCCATGACCTCAGATCAAGTTTGCCCCACTATAGGTACCCAAAAAGGGTATTCCAATAAAACAACTTACATAGAGCCACTGAAGGCCAGGGGGAAGGAGGGGGGGATGGTTGCAGACAAATGAAGCCACCTACTCAGATGGAATGTTATGGTGAGTACATAACTTCTTAATCTGAAGTAGGGACTTCATTTGTCAGCAACCTGTGGGACAGAGTCCCCCAGCTACATGAATCTTGGGTGGCCATCATGGAAGGATATTGCGGAGCACCACAGAGCCAAAGGATGCTCTCCCTCTAAAAATTATGTCCAGTTTGTAGTGGTTAATAAAGGTATGAGATGAGGCCCAAGTGGCTGCCGAACAAATATCATCCAATGGAACTCTAGATCTGAAGGCCACAGAAGTAGAGATGGAACGAGTGGAATGTGCGCGAACTCCTTCAGGTGCGGGTCTCCCAGAAGCTTGGTACGCTAAGAGAATACATTGGGAAATCCAGCGTGACAGGGAGATTTTTGATAATGCTTTCCCCAAATTAAATTTGGCAAAGGAAATGAACAGCTGGTCGGATTGCCCATGACCAGCGGTTCTATGAGTATAAAAACACAGCTGCCTATGAACATCTAATGAATGCAGCTTGTACTCTCCTTTATTCTGATATTTAGGAAAGAAGACCGGTAGATTTATGGATTGATTTATATTGGTTTCTGATGCTATTTTGGGAAGGAAGGAGGGATTGATCCTGAGGTACACTCTGTCCGGATGAAAGATCAAGTAAGGAGGTTTCACAGAAAGAGCTTAAAGCTCCGAAACTCTTTTTGCTGAAGTAATGGCTACAAGGAATGCTGTTTTCCAGGACAAGTATTTGAGATCCACTGAAACGGCAGGTTCAAATGGTGGAGCAGTCAGGGCTTGAAGAACTAGTGAAAGATCCCAAGGGGATACGGCTTCTTTTATAGGGGGTCTAAGCAAAAAGGTGCCCTTGAGAAAGGTTTTACACAATTTGGCCGACATCAAGGGCCCTGTGTCGTGACCCACATGGTAATGGGAGATGGCAGCCAATTGTACTTTGACAGTTGAGCAACTAGCACCTTCCTGAAAAAGTTTGGTTAGGAAGTCCAGTATGGATGGAAGAGGAGCCGTAATGGGATCTAGATTATGATGCTCCACCCAGACGGAGAAACGTTTCCATTTACTGCAGTACACTTTCCTGGTGGAAGGTTTATGCGCTGCCACGAGGGTGGCTTTGACTGATGAAGAGATACCGGGAGTCCTAACTAGGAGTGGAACTGGAGCAACCAAGCTGTCAGCTTCAGACTGTCCAGATTTGGGGTCAGTAAGCCCGACGGATGGGAGATTAGATCCGAACTGGGATCCAGAATCCAAGGGGGATTCACTAGGTGAGACCACAGGTAAGGGAACCAAATTTGCCGAGGCCAGAATGGGGCAATGAGGATCATCCTGCTCCCCAACCGCAAGGCTTTCTGTAAGAGCTGCAGCATCAGGGGTAGAGGAGGATAGGCATAAAGTAGACCGGGCGGCCAAGCATGCACCAGATCGTCTCTTGGAGTTTCCCCTGGAGGGGGAATCAGAGCGAAGAAATTGTCGCATTTGGTGTTTGAGGGAGAGGCAAAAAGATCGCAGCAGGGTTGCCCCCATATTGCGAATATCTGCTTTGCTACTAGTGGGTTGAGAGACCACTCGTAAGGGGTAAGAAGGGTGTGGCTGAGTTTGTCCACTAGGACGTTGGCCCACCCTGGAATGTGCGTTGCAATCAGAAAGTGATTGGTGGAAATCACCCATTCCCACACTCTCATGGCTTCGCGGCATAGAGGGTAAGACCTGGTTCCCCCCTGTTTGTTGATGTACCAGACAACAGACATGTTGTCCGACTGAATTGCAATCGTTCCTACGGGGGAGGAGATTCTGAAGTGCTTGCAACGCATACAGCACCGCTCTCATCTCCAGAACACTGATATGCAGGGAGGTCTCTGTATCATTCCACGTGCCTTGGACGGTCCTGCCTGAATAATGCCCCCCCCCACCAGAGGCAGGAGGTGTCCGTGGTCACCGTGGTGAGAGGGGGAGAGGTGCAGAAGGGTCGGCCCGTATGGAGATCCGGAGCATGAAGCCACCATAATAGGGCCCTCCTGCAAGCCTTGCTGATAGCAATGGGGTGGTGGAGAGGAAAGGACAGAAAGGACCATTGTACTAGAAGGGTCCACTGCAGTCCCCGCATGTTCAGACGGGTGCATGGAAGGAGCGTTATCGCTGCCGCCATGGAGCCCAGCTACCTCAGGACCAATTCCGCCGGTGGTGCTTCTGACTGGAGGATGGCCCGCACATGAAGTTGCAAATTCCGTCAGGAAGGCTCGTAGATCTCTGGTGTCTATATGTGTCGGGGCCAGAAAAGATTTGTCGGCATTGATGGTGATGCCTAACTGGGGGGCTAGGCGGAGAAAGAAATCTCTGGCTGAGCAAAGTAGATGCCTTGTTGGGGCAGTCAGGAGCCAGTCGTCTAGCGGCTCCCTCGGTGGTGTGGGACAATAGCCACATAGAGGTATTTGAAATAGATCTCAGAGTGGCCATTCGGGTGGAGTACAATTGTTTGTCCTCCGCCGACATGGACTCAGGGGGGGAGGCAGCATATTCTTTGATAAGATCCCGCTGCATCCTGATGACATGTGCCATATAGTTCAAAGACCTTATCGAAAAGGTCGCTGAACTAAAAACTCGCTTCCCTAAGCGATCCATCGAGCAGGACTCCTTGCTCGGTGGATGGACTGAGGGGCTCTCCTGAGCTAATTCCCTCTTTGTGGCTGCTGCCGTCAACATGGCACCTACGGGGGGACCCTTGCTCCAGTGTGACCGGTCTGCGGTGGGGCTCAGTATCCTGTCCGGGCGTTTGGGGACTGGCTCCACGGTGTCCGGGTCCTTCCACGCCCTGGTGGTAATAAGGTCCACCAGGGGGTCGGCCAGAGGGGACACCCAAGAGGTAGACGGGCCTGCTTCAAATGCCTCCAGAAACACGGACTCGTCGAAGGAAGCCTTGGGGGCAGACCATCCACCTCTGATCCTAAGCATTTCCATGATGTCTCCAAAGGAGACATCCTCAGAGGGTGATCTTGGGGAGCCTTCCCCTTCATCCAAGTCCGTGTCCTCAGTTAAGGACTCAGGGGAGTCCACGTGCCTCCTCTTGCACTTGTGCTTGCGAGGCACTTCCTCAGGAGGGCTGTCCGAGGAGGTCTCGCCAGCAACATCATGTTCCAATGGAACAACCTGGGACATTGAAGCAAGCTGTCCTTGAGGCCGGGTGATGGAAGCCTGGCCCAGCAGAGAGGGAGTGCAGGGTGGAGCCGAGACAAGGGCCGGGGTTCCGGATGCTCTCGACAGAGCCCTCTCCACTACATCGAAGGCTGAGGGGGAACCGCTCTCCCTGGGCTCTGAGAGCCGGCTCCCACTCGGATCCGATGAAGGGATCGGAGCCGGCGCCAAGACCATTGGATCCGAAGGACCAGTGCGCTCTGACCTGGATGGAGCCGAAGGCACACTGAATCCCTCAGATCCGAAGCTCGGCCCACAGCTCCGAGAGGTTGGATCAGACAGACTCGAGGGCAGGGTCGGATCCGAAGTACCAAGTAATGTCGGCACCGACCCACCCCCGGCTCCGACGCTGCTCGGCTCCGAACGCTCCGAACCCAGGTAGCGGGTCGGAGAAGGAGCAATTGGAGCGAAAAAGGGTGTCGAGCTCCCGAGGGGCAAACACTCCATCTGCAGCTGGGCCTGGATGAATCTTTGCATCATCCGGTCCAAGTCTGCATCTGACATGCTGAAAGTTGATCTCGACGAGGCCACCGAGGCAGGCCTGGAATGCCGCCTCGATGACCTCGATGGAGATCGGGTCTCCTCCTCCTCGGGCCCTGGGGAGAAGCAAGGAGATTGGAGCCAAGGAGGAGGAGACCTAGAAGCTGTGGAGGGAGAAGCCCGCTTAGCTGGCGGGGCCGAAGCGGAGGCCTCGGCCCGCCGCTTGTGGTGCTTCTCCCTCTGTTTCTCCCTCCTAGCCTCCCTGTCCTCCGGCACTTTAGCGGGACTTTGAGTCCCGGCCAGAGGAAGAGGGGCAGGAGTGGCAATGACCACGGCCTGTGGTAGTGCCACGGGAGCAGCGGAGGCCAGAGCCGAGTCCGGGGGCAAAAGTCCCGCCAGGGCCAGCTTTGACCTCCGCTCTTTCAGTGCCCTGGGGTTGAACGGTGCACAAATGGTACAGCCTGAGGAGAGGTGTTCAACCCCAAGGCACCGAACGCACCAAGTGTGGCCATCAGCCAGGGAGAGCTTATGGCCACACTCGGTACATTTTGAAAAAATGGCTTTTGGGGCCTCAGCCATACTTGAGAGAAAAACAAAATGCTACACAAACACACAGGCCCCAAAACACAAACACACACACACTCACTAACTACCAGCGAAGGGAGGGGAAAAAACTATGTAAAAAAATATAAATTACAGGGAACCTGACTCTTACACACTTTTTAAATTTAACTATAGAGGAAAGTTAAATAAAATCACACTTAACTGACAAATTCACTAAGAGCTCAAAAGAATCCAGCCATCCACAAGCGCGGCAAACTAGATCTGAGGTCATGGAGGGTTGGCAGGGGATTATGGGTGAGGGGAGGAGCTAGGAGCTCGGATCCATTAGCTATGAAACAAGTTGCCGGCTCGGATCCGATATCGGATCCAAGACCCACAGGTTGCTGACAAATGAAGTCCCTACTTCAGATACCAACTTTTAAAAATAATATTCCTAAGTCCATAGATCTTGTGATACTTTTAATAAATAATACATTTAAAGGACAAGGATATCTATCCAAAATTCATAAGACACTTAAAGAAACAAAGAACTATACCAATAATAGTTATTGGAATTATTATAATCAGGTCAATCAAAAGGATCCTTAAAAATGAAAAAGAAATGATCCTTTTATCACAAAGCCTTACCACCAAGTCAGTTCAGTGGAAACTACAGGCATGGAAATTCCTACATATATCCTTTCTAACCCCTCAAAGATTAGAACCAATATATAAGAAACATATTGATTGTTGGAGAAGTAAAATGCATACAAAAGCAGATTGGGAACACGTTTTTTGATTGTCATTCACTGAATAAATATTGGTTTGAAATTAATTATTTCTTTCAAACAATTTTTAATGATACTTTTCAGTTAATCAAGTCATTAGTTTTGTTTAATGTACCCATACCACAATGTGTCCCAAAAGTAAAATATCCTTTCTGTGGACATTGCTTGCCATTGCACAAAAAAGCCATAACAGCTTACTGAAAGAATAAAGTACCACCAACTTTTCAAGACTTTAAGAAAATCACAGTCTTCACGTCTCAAATGGAAGTAGCAACCATAAAGAAAAGAACTGATAAGACATTATACATCACTTACTGGCAGAAAGTTAACGAAAAATTGGATAAAACAAATTGGTCTGATTAGTCAGCACAGCATCTTAATACAAACTGCATATTGTATATGGAAACATATGATGTTATAGACTGTAGACTTAGGCAATTGTATATAGTTTCTTTTGCAAATAGTTGACTGTGTTATATTATTTTATGTTTCACTATTTATGGTTCAATCTATCTGAAGATATGAAAAAAAATGTAATAAAAATTTCTTTGAGTAGAAAAGGATTCCAGGTATACTTCTGGAGAACAGGTCTGTTGCTTAAGACCCCTTACCATTCACATCTGAATGAAACAGCTCACCTAAAGCCCATAGTCCACATATCTGACGTCTCCTGGTAGCAGATGTGAACAGGCAAATGTTCATTATGGAAAAAAGTCCTAAAGAAATCAGCCACAGAGCATATTTAGGTTCCAGGAAGAAACAAACCATGACAATCTGAAACTTCTTTCTACCAGGGAAAGTCCAACTTTATTTCCCTGGAGGTGGTCAAAGAAGGAGGACAAAAAAAAAATAACCTTTCTTCCAGAAAGGTAAACCAAGTGTTGAAGGACAGGCAGTCCCCAATGCAGAACTGATCTGTGAATGCTGCAGTTGTGACAGTACTTTGAAATTATTCATTTAAGGTTTATGATTTTGCATTGTTTTTATTCTTTTATTCTTACTTATTGCAATTTGTTTTTGCTTAAAACTTTCCCCATAGTGTTTTAAAAGTAATAGTTAATGGCACATTAATAATATTCCTTTTCTATTTCTTGCTCTGACTGCAAAGACATTAAATCCAGGGAACTTGTAGAAAAATCTGGGAAGTAGCATTTATTATTTAAGGTAAGCAGAGCCTGAAGTGGTATTACTCTTTTGAAGCTGCAAATGAACTTTGAATGCTGCTGCTGACATACTTGTTTACCACCCATGCACCATTTCTTGGTAGCACTATTAAGCTCAGTGGTTCTTGAGTGGCCTATTTCTTCTACACATTTGACTATGGAAGTGCCTCCCAGTCTCATTTTGTCTCCTCATACTAGCAAGAATTAGAAGATCAAACTAGGAAGGTCTTCCCTTTAGACTGTTAAAAGTACAGTTGTGTACACTTACCATAAATGTAGATGTTTGAGTATATTCACTGTTGCATTCCTTACAAAATGGGTTATCCGGCTCCCGGTAGCCCACAGTCGGCCAGAATACCAAAGTCCTTGGTATATGATGTCGGCTGCCTTCGGTTTAGGCCTGACGTCAGGACATCAGGTACAAAAAAAGGCAGCCGACACCATTTCCTCAGTTTTTCTTGCCTTAACTGTAAGGAGCCCCCCCAAAAAAAGTTAGACCAGGAAAAGAAAATCTAGTCTGTGCCCTAGGAAAAACAAGGGGGAATGGAAGGGGGGAAACCAGGACTGCAACAGTGAATACACTGAAACATCTACATTTATGGTAAGTGTACACAACTGTACTATGTTCATCTTGTTTCACTGTTACAGTCCTTACAAAATGGGTTGATTCCCAAAGCCCAGGAAAAAAACAAAAGGGAGGAGGAACACCCACTGTTTAATGGTTGGTAAGGATGCCCTGCAACACTGCAGTGGCAAAACCAGCCCTGGACTTAGAAAACAAGGGTAAATTGTAATGTTTAGTGAAAGTGTGGACAGAAGTCCATGTAGCTGCTTCCAGTATGTCCCTAGTAGGTACACCTCTTAAAAAAGCTGCTGAGGTAGAGGTTGCCCTAGTAGAATGGGTCCTAATACTCTGAGGAGGAACCTTGCCATGCTGTAAGTAACAAAAGTGAATACAATGAGCATTCCACTTAGAAATGGTCTGTTTAGAAATAGCTTTGTCCTGAACTCCATGAGCAAAACTGACAACAATTGATCTGACTTTTGAAAAGATTTAGTCCTGTCCAGGTAAAATCTAAGCTGTCTATGCACATCCAGGGAATGCAGTAACCTTTCCCCTTTATTCTGAGGATTAGGAAAGAAGGTAGGCAGGTGGATAGACTGGTTAAGAGTTAGGCTAGAAACCATCTTAGGCATAAAGGAGGGATAAGTTCGAAGAGAAACCCGATCCACATGGAAGATGATAAAAGGCCCTACTGCCATTAAGGCCTGCAGCTCCAGAACTCTTCTAGCTGAAGTAATAGCCAAAAGAAAGGCAGTTTTCCAGGAGAGACATTCAGGTCTGCTGAGGCAGCTGGTTCAAAAGGAGGCAGAGTAAGTTTCTCAAGTACAAAATTGAGCTCCCAAGCAGGAGTAGGTGCCCTTCTAGGAGGCTTTCAGTTGCTAGCTCCCCTGAGGAACTGTTTTCAAGGGATGAGAGAAAGCGGGATGCTCAAAGGAACAATGAGCAGAAATAGCTGAAGCATGGATTTTGATAGAAGAAAAGGAAAGTCCACCATTAAGCAAACCTGCCAGATAGTCAAGAATAAGAGGAAGAGTAGGTTGAGAAGGGTCTCCCCCATAGCCTGCATCCAAATGGAGAATCTTTTCCACTTATCTGCATAAGATTTCCTAGTGCTAGGCCTCTTGGCCTCATGAAGGACCTCACCCACTTGTTGGGAAAGGTTTAAATTATGAGCCAAGCTGCCAAATGCAGAGTCTGAAGATGAGGATCCAGAATCCACCCCCCCCCCCCGAACCAAGAGATCTGGTATTAGGGGAAGATGCTAAGGCTGAGACTGGGAGAGACTGTGAAGTAGTGGATACCAATGTTGTCTGGGCCAGTCTGGAGCTATGATGATGGCCCTTGGTTTTTCGTCCCTTATCTTTAACAGCAATCTGGGAAGAAGAGGCAGAGGAGGGAATGCTGTGTCCAGGGGAAGGACAGAGCATCCATCTTCTAAGCTTTGTTGTAATGATCCCTGGTGCAAAAGGTTGGAAGAAGGTGGTTGGTTGGAGATGAGAAGAGATCCACCTGGGGAGTGCCCCAATGCTGAATGATGTGATAGAAGATGGTCTTGTTTAGTTGCCACTCATATGGATCCAGGACCTGCCTGCTCAACCGGTCTGCCAAGGTGCTTCAGCCTTCCTGGAAGAAACTGAGCTGTCAGATGAATGTCCATGGAAGCTGCTATGGACCATAGTATCATGCTTTATCTGCACAGGGGGTAAGAGTGTGTTCCTCCCTGCTTGTTGATGTAACACATGATTGTGGTGTTGTCTGTCCTGACCAGAAGAGTACCAGGAGAGAGAAGATGTTTGAAAGCCATTAAGGCCTGCTGGACTGCCATAATTTCCTTCAGATTTATGTGCAAATGAACCTTTTGAGAGTTCCAAGTCCCCTGAATGCATCTGCCCTCTAGATGTGATCCCTAAGCATAGTCCGAGGCATCTGTGGTGAGAGTCTGGCTGGCAGGAGGTGGACAGAAAGGCAGGCCTTTGTTCTGTGCACAGGCTGTCGCCCACCAAAGAAACTCCATCTGCAGGCAGGGAATCAGAGGAAGTATCAAGTCTAAATCCTGAGTGTGTTCACACCAAAGGTTTTTGAGATACCATTATATTTTCCTCATATGCAGTCTGGCATATGGAATCATCAGAATACATGAAGCCATAAATCCCAGGGCTTGCAGGGGTTGCCTTACAGACAGCTGGGTCATGCTTGCCAAATATTTGAAGTAATTCGCAAGATCCATTTGTTTCTCTTGAGGGAGGACTACCATCTGGGCGGCTGTGTTCAGGCTCACTCCCAGGAATACAATCTCCCTGGTGGGTACCAATTTTGACTTCTTTTCATTGATGGTGTAGCCCAAAGAGGTGAGAAGGCTCTTTGCAAAGTCCAAATCCTTTAGAAGTTGCTCTGCAGAGTTTGCCTGAATAAGAAAATCGTCAAAGTAAGGGTAAATTTGAGTGTTTCTTTGCCTGCAAAAAGCAATGACTGGAGCCAGGCATTTGGTAAAAACTCTGGGAGCACTAGATAAGCCAAAGGGCAGTGCAGAGAATTGGAAGTGCCTGTTCCCCACCATGAAGCGAAGGAACTGCCTGCAGCTTTCCCTTATTGGGATGTGCAGATAAGCTTCTTTGAGATCCAAAGTCACCAGCCAGGAATCCTTGGCCAGCATTGGCAGCAACTGCTGAAGAGTGAGCATTTTGAATTTAGGAATCACTAGAAAAGTGTTTAGAATGGACAAATCCAGAATAGGGTGCCAGGTGCTCCCTTTTTTGGGGACCAGAAAAAGTCTTGAGAAGAAACCCTGGTCTATCTGTAGTGCAGGAACTGGCTCTATTGCTCCCAGGTTTAGTAAAGAAGAAACGTTTTTCTGCTTCTGCCCTTTGATTTGGAGGGATATCTGGGTATCCTTGGTGGACAGGGAAGGTGTGAAAGGAGAACTTGTAGCCCTGGGATACTATTCTGAGCACCCATTTGTAGTCTGTGATGGTGAATCAGACATTTTCAAAAATGGCTAAACTTCCCACCAAAGGAAACCCTGGGCCCAGAGAGGCAGGCAGGGGAAGGCCAGAGTTATTGGGAATGCTTGCTTTGGGAAGTTTGCTTAGAACTCCGCAATTTTGAGCAGGAAGCCTGCCAGTGCTTAGCCTTTTAAGGGGTGGAAGTCGATCCCCTAGAAGACCTGTAACCCCTAGGCCTAGTGCGACTCTGTTTACTAGGGTCAGGAAAAGTCCAATTCTTAGAAGGGTAATGTCTACTAAAACAAGGAGGCTGAATTTGCAGAAAGTCCTTAACGGTTTGCATAGATTTGGCCTTGTCCTTCAACTTTTTCAACACGTCTTCTGCTTTGCTACCAAAAAGATTGTCCTTGTGCAAAGGCACATCCAGTAATTTAGATTTGACAGGTTCAGAAAGAGGCTGTTCCCTGAGCGAAGCATGTCTTCTAATGACAGAAACAGTGGCTGCTGCCCTGCAAGAAGCTTCTAAAGTGCCGAAACTACAATGCAGAGAATGTTTAGTGACAAGAGTGGAAGAATTCAATAAATAATGCATGCCCTTACTCTCCATCAGGGAAGGAACACCAGCAATTCTAGCCTTAATAGCCTCCAAAGTATGCTGCTGATAAGCATATGAAAAAGACAATTAACAGACCTAATAGCCAGGGTGGAAGACGTATAAACCTTTTTACCCCATCTATCCAAGGCCCTAGATTCCCTGTCAGAAGGAACAGGATTTTTAGCAACCATAGCTTTAACACCCTTCGGGCCCTGAGAAATACTCTCTGGATCAGCAGTAGGATTCTTGAAAAGGAACTGATGAGAATAAGGAACTCTACAATACCTGTCAGGCTTTCTGGGAGCAGGAGGAACAGAATTAGGAGTCAAAGAATTCTCCATGAAAACATCAACAACAACTTCCAAAACCGGAGGGATAGTCAAAGGCTTATGCTGTGGCAAATCCAAGAATTCCCTAATCCGTTTCTTAGACTGAGGGTAGTCCTGACTTTCCCATTTGAAATGCTCCCTAGAGGTATTCAGAGTATCTGCAAAAGCAAAATCTTCTGGAGGGGAGGCAGAAGGGATGGAGTCTTCTGCATCAGAATCCTCAAAACCAGAAAAAAGTGGAGAGTTTCCCTCTTCATCAACAGAGTTGCTGGAAACCTCAGAGTCTGAGGCAGAGAAAGCTTTTCAGGACAATTCCCTAATCTTTTTAGAAGGAGGCGGCTGAGAGCCCTTGATTAGGGTCAAGAGATCACTAGCCATTTTAACCATCTGAGCCTGAAGCATTTGAGGGGAGGCCGGCACCTGCTTTGGAGTAGATTTTCGGCTGGATGGCCTGTTTGAATACCGGAGGTACTCAGGAGGCCTAGCCACAGCAGAAGTCTGAATCAAGGTCGTCAGTCTGGATCTGGTCTCCGGGCGGAGAAAGGAGACCTCAAAAGCCGGCGCCTGCTTAGCGGCTCCGGATCTATCAGAGGTGACGAATGGCAGAGGGTCAGAAGAAGTGGAAGCCTGCGGTATGGAGGACTCAGAAAAGGTCTCCACAGATGCCTGCTGCTGAACCTCCACGGACTGCAGGGGCAAAGAAAGCACCTCACTGACTACCGATGGGCTGACAACCAACTTAACAAGGATATCGTCGGCTAATTTGACCCTAAGCCTGTCACGGTCCTTATCCTTGCGCTTCTTAGGAACATCTGAAGTCGGGAGACCAGAAGACGCCATAGTGACGAACTTAGGCCAAACTCCGAAATGCATGAACAAGATCCTAGCTCTACGGCGTATGGTACGCGAGTTGAAAGAAGCACAAAGAACACAATTAAGGACATTGTGCTCAAGGCCCAAACAAGTAATACAATAGGAGTGAAAATCACAGTGCGGAATCTGTTTTCCACAGGCAAGACAATTATTAACTTTGACATTCGTTAAAGCATGAAAAGAGGGTCCCCAACGGGGTACTTATCTGAGGATGTCTTCAACTAAGCAGTCAGAATACAAAAAGAAGGTACTCGGCTGACCGGCACTTGTGCAAAATGCTTCTGCTTTGGGCTCCGTGGCAAGAAATACTGAGGAAATGGCATCAGCTGCCTTCTTTTGTACCTCATTTCAGGCCTAAACTGAAGGCAGCCGACGTCATATACCAAGGACTTTGGTATTCTGGCCGACTGTGGGCTACCGGGAGCCGGATAACCCATTTTGTGAGGACTGCAACAGTGAAACAAAATGAGCATCCTTCAGTTACCCTCTTTTCATATCTTCTCACTGTTTATAATGTACACTGCAATACCTAGAGTATTAATCCATTTTCTTCCATCCTATTTTAAACATCATAGATATCTGGGTAAGGCTTCCAATCACTGATCGCCTAAGAAACACTTCTCAGGAATCAGTTTGGTATAGTGAGTCTGTTTTGCTCTAGTGAGATAAGGGGGAGTGGCAACATGATTTTTTAACCTTACTAGAGGCTTGCGGTCACTAGAAAGACTGAAAAATGTTTCTTAGGAACCAGCTTGGAATTAATACTACTGTTTTGCTCCTCCTGAGAGACAGAGTAAGGGAACACTGATTCACGGCTGTCTCTGATTGGGTAGTGTGTACAGGACTTCCCTGACTGGTCATGTCTTGAATTGATGTGCAGCTTAGTGCTCTTACATTAAGCTGCTGTACATGATATCCAGAGCACCTACTCAGAGAAAGATACAAGCCTACAGACCCATACAGCATTTTGGGTGAGAGAGCTAATCACCAAAGAGCTTGTCACTTGATTTTCATAAACCAGCTTGGGATTAGTACTATTGTTTGTTGCTGATTACAGAAGGAGCAAAGGGACATTGACTCTTAGCTGAGCATAGCTGCAGTGAGACCAGCTCTTGTAGTAGCCAGATAATACCCAATAGGTGAATCACCACTATTTATCATTTCTAGCAAACCTAATTCTATCTATTTACTTAAGTACTGCCTGATCAGCTACCAGTTAACCCAACTTCATGTTTTAAGGCAGTGAAGCAGCTGCCTTACACTTACTGATTATTTACTGTTTCTTCCAATTAACAGTACAAATCGCAAAAAATGCAACTATGTAAGAAAAATGGAAGCAGACAAACCTCTTGCCATGAACCCAGTACTGGTAAATATCATACATCACACCACCACATCAGTCACAACACACCACTAAGCATATACTTTATGCTGAGACTGTACAGAATACATTTGCCAAAGCCTCATATAACACACTCAAAAAGATTGCAGCCTTTAGCACTCTAGGCAACTACTCCTTCTCTAATCCGACATACTGCCACACAGATTATTATAAGAGTGACCAAGCAAGCAGGCCTAAGTCTGTAAGGCCTACAAAGTCTACTGCCACACAAGGAAATATCTTAGTCATATGTGACTCTATAGTTAGGCATACAGACTCCACATTCACCTTACTGGACAAGAACAAGGTGACTGTAAGTTGCTTGTTAAGTGTCAGGATCCACATTGCCAGATGGGTCCTAATGGCTCTTAAACCAGACATATGACTGTGGCCTAGTGGTGACCCATGTAGGACTGAATGATTGGAGGTGCCCCACCCAATGGGAAATGAAGACAGAGATGATGGAACTCATCATGTGTGTGTTAGAGGCAAGAGAGACATGTGTCATGAGTAGTATCTTGCCCTCACCAAGAATGATGCCTAGATACTAAGACAAGACAATTGGCTTTAAAAATTTTGTGGTTGCCCATCCACTCATCAAGGTTACACTTGAAGAGGAAAGGGGCAGCCTCTGGGAGACAAACATGTCTCTCCAGCAGGTTTTGTTAATGTCACATATTAGGTTGAAGCCTTTTGATTGGGTACTACGTGAGGAGTTAGACTTATGGATATGGAGCATCTGTAGTATAGCAGGGTCAGAGATTGCCTTGTAGGTGAGACATGAAGTACCTCTGAGCAATCTGTATGATACAGAGTAGAGTGATAGTGATTTGAGCTTGTCCACATAGGACAGGTGTTGGAGATCATGGATTCTCTTTGTGAGGTATTTCTGTGGCCTTTCCAGTTGGTGCAGATGTTTGGAGAATTACATACCAAACAGGGCACTGTACTCAATTATTGGCCTAATGAGGGAGGAGTACAGAGAGGTAATAACTACCTTTTTCCTGAATGCAATCTGTTTACTTATGAGATGAACCAAGTAAAATGCTTTTCTGACCACTGCTGCTACATCATGGTCAAATATGAGATTGTTGTCAACTTGTGTACCCAGGTCTCTCACCACAGGTTGTGTGCTTATGGAGTTGCTGCTAATGTGGTAATCAGTAGGGGCCGTGTTTTTGCCAAATGATGTGGTAATACATTTTTTTGCATTTAACTTAAGGCCATGACTTTGGCAGCAGTCATTTGTTGCTGTGAGACCCTCTTGAAGTATGTTAACATCATTTGGTGAGTCAATGACAGCACCCAACTTGCAGTCGTCTGCAAACTTGGTCAGCCACAGGCCTTTTGTCTTTGCCTGGACCTCTGAGAAGTAGATGCCAAACAATAGGGGTCCCAGGACAGATCCCTGGGGGACAACACTAGTGACAGGTCTGCTATTAGAGGTAGTGGCACCTATTTTGACCTTGTGGGTCCTATCAGTGAGCCAGTTGGCCACCCACCTGATGAGGTAGCATATACTTTCTGCTGAGACTGTACAGAATGGTCACTCTTACAATCTGTGTGGCAGTATGTGGGATTAGAGGAGTAGTTATTGCCTAGTGTGCTAATAGCCAACCGAAATCCAACTTTGGTCAGCATGGTGGCACTGCTGAATGCTACATCCTACATGGAACGGTGAAGGACCTTGAGACCCTACACTTCACAACAGGAGGCTGTCGGAGGCTGCACAACCACCGCTGGTACACACACACGCATGCACACACACACACACACACACACACACACACACACACACACACACACACACACACACACACACACACACACACACACACACACACACACACACACCTTTTCTGTAAAAGTAAAAGTGAAATACAGAAAACCCTGTCAGAAAAATTACACTTTTTCACAATGCACACTAACAGAAAAATAACAGGCAAGTTATCATGAAGTGTACACAAGCACTAAGAACATAAAAAATTTTTCTTCCCATTTAAAACACTTTCTGATCCTTAAATTCACTCAAACTGATTATAACCTACAGTTTTACCACAAAATAGTCCCCAAATCAAAAAATAAGTCCTGAGCTACATATAGCTGTCTCGGACAGGAAACGTCCAAAATCATGATAAATTTCCAGCTTTCTTAAAGGGGAAATACCTCTGTTAGTCACCAAATAAAATATAATATTTTCTTAAAAGGGCAACAATACCTGTGTGGAAGGGTTCTCCTGTGGAGACCTGTCTGCCAAAAATGAAAATTGAAAGAAAATTGCTGCTGCTTTGAAGCCTCAGAGCTGCTGCTTCTTAAGGTGGCAAGAAAGTACTGAAGTTGTCATCACTCTGCTGATTTTTTTCCAAGGGGTTAGGCAATCAGCAGTCAGAGTGAAAGTGTGGGTGGGAGCCAGAGCTTTGAGAAACTGGCCACTTGTTGTATCCAAGGCAGGATGCAAGTTATACAACCAGCAGTGAGAATGATGAGCATATACTTTTATATGGCCCACCAAATTGCCAAAGGAATATCATCAAAGTCTACAGAGGTAATCACCCTCTTATACACACTATCAGGACAGTTATAGAGTGCAGTAACCCCTTTGGTATGTATCTCGCTAAACATATCAAACAAATAAAAAGATCCCAAAGGTTCGTAACAAAAAAGATTACAGGCCTAAAGTCCTTGAGCTACCATGAAAGGCTGGAAGCTCTATCCTTAATTCAGTGTTTTACAGTCTTTTGAAAGGAGATCTCTGTTACACTTACCATACCATTAGAGACCCAACTATCCTGGCCTTTCTGTTTCTCCACAAGTCCATTATCTCCACCAGTACTACAACCAGGGACCTAAAGCTTCACCAACAGATAAGTAAAACATGGTGGAAGGACAAGACAAGTTTATAATATAATCCATCTAAATATCTATATGTGATATGTGTGTGTGTGTGTGTGTGTGTGTGTGTGTGTGTGTGTGTGTGTGTGTGTGTGTGTGTGTGTGTGTGTGTATATATATATATATATATAAAAGTCTGAGAAATGGCTGAAGTTGGATCTGAGGTCAGTTCTGTAACCCAGTGGTTGAGGAACAGATGAAAAAGACAACATCATATCCTCAGCTGTGGTCAATACATACATATGGCAAAGAAGAAACATGTAAGGTGACAACCTGTAAAGGAGATGCTATTCAGGTAGTCTCCATTGCCAAGAGAGTTAAAGAAAAAGTACCTGATTGTCAGTCAGAAGCTAGTATCCAACAAAGACATCAACCAAACAGGAAGAAATGTTACAGTACACAACTCACAACCAACACATCTGAAATGCAAGGGAAGAGAAGGCCCAACAAAAACCTACAACAGAAAAAGGCAGACATAGGGGAAATGAACAGTCTAAAATGGAGGCTGAGGTGCAGTTGGATATCCTAGATCCTCAAAGTCCATCACTGCTGCACAGAAACCAAAAGTAAGCTATCTGATAATGTGCTAAAAAGCAGGCTGGGTCTAGGCTCCCCACACTCACAAGAAAGGGATGTTGTGAGGTACAGACCAGGCTAGGGTAGTTCTCTTCATAAACTGGTACCATTGCTCAACTTCATGGCAGTGGATTGCTAAGGCTAGCTTAATAGGAAAAACAGTTGAAGTTTTGGCAGGCAGAAAAGAATATCTTTGTCAGCTCCACTGCATATTGGCCTTACATATGAGGATTTGAGATGGCTGTTGATGAGGAGTACACAGCTAACACCCCCCCAAGGCATACAAAACCATTATGCACTCCCAGAATTCACTCATTCTAAATAAACTGAAAGACAAACGTGCTACCCAATAAGGAATGTGACTGAACAGACCATGAAAGGGAGAAATGACATGGGATTGTGCTGACTACATTTATGGAGGAGGAGTTGTAAACTCTCTTTACTAGCCTACTCTCATGAAAGCCACACAGCCATGGTGCAATATTCCCAGTAAAGAGACAAGTAAAAAGACAAGATATACCTGTCAAATAGCCTCCACAACCATGGTGTGTGAAAAAACATCCCAAGCTACAGTATACAGAAACACAATGAGGCAATCTACACTGCTATAAATACAACCCACAGAACAAATGCAGGAAACCAATCAATTCTGTGCCTCAACTACACTAAATGACACAGGAAAAGCCGACCAGGAGGATAGTTAGAAGACTATTGGAATACCACAAGCCTAGCTTGGAAGAAGATGGAAGGCTTGTCACACAAATAGCCTTCCTTCCACATAAACATGAACAGTTTTCAAAGTCAGGATCACCCTCCACATGGGAATGGAAAAGGGATTTCTCTAGAATTCAATTTGCTACCAAGAGAAGAGTTTGGGGTTTGGCATAAGGGCTAAAGTATTTATCTCACAGCTACAAAGTACAATAGTTTGATTCTCATCTTTGAGGGATACTGGCTAGCCTTAAAATGGCTCACAAGGGCAGCCAGCCTAGTACTTACCTATGAACCTGTGAGCCATCATAAAGCTAAACTCTTATGACACAGGGATTCAAAGCTCCCCTTCTGAGTCAAGAGAGAGACATCTGTCTAGGGCTAGGATAGACCATGGGAAAACGTTTCCAAACTGCTCTGATAAAGGTGCAAGAAAAATCCCTATGTCCTCCTCAAATTAATCTGACAGGCCTGTTAACTAATATTGCATCACTTCTGCCTAGAAAAAACAAAAAAACAGTGGCAGAGTCTCCAACACTTGCCCTGATAGTGTACAGCAGCCCATCGTTAAGCCCAGTGCATGTCATCAAGGGGGTGATGCAGTATCTTCCACTAGGCTAGTTAATTTTGTGCCAAGGTAGGGCAGGTCACTGTAGTTGCTCTGGTAGTGGTGTAGAGAGATAAAGCCTTAACTACAGCCCAGCTGACCTGGATTTGTTTAGCAGATTGGACAACTGACAGAACAGCAGGAAAGGATGGGTGTGCCCATCTGGGGTGTGGGATTCTTGCTGGCGATGCTCCTTAACGGGAGGTGTGGTCCAAAGAGGGAAGTTGCTCACAGATACACCAGTGAGCATGGGGGGGCAGGGAAAGGGAAATGTGTGGAGGGCACATAAAACAAACAAAAAAAACACTGGACAGAAGCATAGACGGCTGAGCTTCCAGGACGCCCTTAAGATTCACAACCAGCTCCAGCAACATAGGAGTGTGTCCAGGGGGTACAAGTATGCTGGTAGACCCAGCGTAGAAATGGGGCACTGGGGGCAAGAATGGTATAAATGAGCTCCGAGAGGACCAAAAGTGGGGCAGATAAGGAACCCCAAAGCATAAAGTGAAAGAATTGATGGGTGTCCCAGTGCTGGTCTACCAGAGGTCAACCCATCTAGGGAAAAAGGTGATGCACTCCATTGACTGTTGATTTAAAAGAATAACTGCAAGCCTCTAGCCCCAGCCAGTACATGTCAAAAGGTAGGGATGTAGCCCCAAAAAATCCACCTGAGCATCTCGTGGAAGGCAAGTGTCAAAGGAAAAAACTTCAAAGACCAATACACGTAAGGTTCAGTTAAGGCACTTTCATTTACTTGCAGCAAGGAGACAAAAACATGCAAATACAAGGATTTGTCTAACTACTAACAGGAAGTATGTTCATCCTTATACTATTTTACAAGACATGGCCTTCTAAGCTGACGTAATCAAGCACAACTTTTAGCATTGTTCTACAGCAGATGTTGCTTCAGATTTTCTGCTGACATGACTAGATTTGTGAGAAACTTTTCAGAAAAACAACCTGGCCTTGGTGACCATTAATCCGTTTACAAGCATCTATTGTACAGTGTTACTTTTCAAGGTACTTTTCTAATACAGATACAAGCAAATGCTGATTGCAGTTCATATTTTCAAGCAGGCTTTGTACTAATTATCTGTAACTTCTACAGCTGTGCATTTTCTCATGGCACAGCGGAACTTCTTGTCTTAGTTTCATACAAGTAGTATTGTTCTATTCATTATTTTCCTAACACAAGCAGAAATCACCTGCTTCTCAGTACATTTCCAAGGCACAAGCAAGATTTTAGCTAACAGTACAAGGTCAGAAAGCAATTGCAGTTTGTACAGATTTATGCAGTATGAAATAGAATAAATGTGTTAACTCTTTTCAAGCTTCTAAATGCACTAAGCATATTGCTAATGCACACATTAATACATATTTTTCTAACATTTCCCCCCTATTAATACTTTTATTCTACTTTCAAAATAAGCATAAACAGTTTGTTTTCCTCTCCTAACCTCTTCCACTCAGGATTTGCAGTTAAGAGTGTCATTCAGTTTAGACTTATGAAAGCTTTTTAGTCTTTTAACAGTTCTTCAAACTCAGTACTTTGATATAAGGTTTCAGAAACTGACATGTCTATAAGGTCTTTAATCAGTCTTTTCATGCAGGGGATACCACAACAAACACATACTCCCAGTAGGAGCATACCTACACAAATGGCAATCAGGATGTTCATTAGGATGGTACCCCACCCCCAAACCATTTCTGGAAAAAGTCCATCAGTGGGTTTGGGCCTGGTTTGGTCATGGCCGACACTTGCTGAATTACCTCAAGATGATTGTCTATTTCGTGTTTATGGTCAGGAATATATGAACAGCATTCTTCTTGGATTAAAGTGCACGTACCACCTCTCGCCGCTGGGGTGAAGTCGAGAGCCATGCGGTTTTGGAGCACTACAGTTCTCATAGCATTCAGTTCATCAGTCACCAATTCAAGAGTGGAAAAAGTTGCGTTGCTCATTACTTTGAGAAGTTTTTACAGTTTTCTCAGCTCCCAGATCAATTTCACTGCTCCATATGCTGGTGATATGCCTGCCCACGATATAATGCTATCACTCAAGTCCATGTGTTTCAGTCCTTTGCCTAGAGAGTGATGGTCTTTCCAACACGCATCGATTTGTCCCACTGGATTTACAGGTTTCTTGACGACTTCTTGGACATTTTGAATTTTCCCATGAGGCAAAACTGCAGTGTGTCATATGGCCGGAACCAGGTAACCCAAAAAACAACTGCCGGACCAAGTCTCAGGTAACCATTTGTATGCCTTTCTGCCACACACAAAATAACAGTCCTCTACTTTGGTAGTAACCTTGCTATGAATATACACTCGTCCTGCACAAAATATTTTTTTATCAATTATAGACAGCTGTTTATAAAGAACAGAATTATGTTTTACTTCATCAAGTGTTTTGTGCATCAGTCCAAGAAATGAATCATAGTTTGTATTACAATAAAGATCTACTTTGTTACCTTTAGTGTAACATTTATAAGGAACAGTCACATTGCAATTGCTCCAACCCACCTGAACAGTATCATTTTTATAAAAACACACAGTTCCTTTTTGTGGAACAGACAAGTGCAATGCTATTTTATCTTGTGCTGTAATGGTTGAAGTATCATAAATCAAGTTCTCCCAGGTCTCATTGACCCCTAAGGGGACTGTAGTCATTAATAACCCCCCGTATGCTGTCGGCAAAGCTGTGCAAATCCAGCAATTCGAAACATTGAAAGTCTCAGCATACACATATTTAATTGCCTGGTAAGTGTTAAAGTTTGGATGCCAGTTTATGAGTAACGCTTCATGTTTATTCAGTTCAGTCTGCGTGGCTGGGAAAAGAAAAGGCCACCACAAAAAGATTATTTTCACTAATACAGTTAACAGGATGATTATGCAATAATTCTGAGGAAAGGGTTGTTCTGCATTCCTGTTTCTTCTGGACTCTATCATTTTTGCTCTTGGCATGTAACAAGATTTTTGTCCAGTTCAAAGTTTTAACTAATTTACAGTGTGTCAAGTGGATCCAAGAGGCACGCTCCACAATTTTGACTGCAGTGGGTGTTGACAAAAGCACTTGATATGGACCTTCCCACTTCGGAGACGCCCAATTTTTCCTCTTAACCATCTTCAGCCAGATCCACGCTCCAGGGGGCACTGCCACTTCTGACGGTCTGGTTCTTTCTTTATCTGAAACAGAATTTAACTGCAACAAATGTTTAGAATTTAACAAATTACGCATATACTCTGCTAATGTACTGTCAGCTTCCTGGTCCGCGGGCATGAGAGATTTCCACTGAGGTATATAGTAAGCCCTTCCAAAGAGCTTTTCAAAAGGAGTCAATCCTTTTGCATGCGGAACAGTTCTCATGCTCAACAGTGCCAGGGGCAGACAGTACACCCAGTTTCTCTGCGTTTCTGTCATTAATTTTCTTAGCTTACTCTTTAAAATCCCATTATGCCTCTCTACTAGTCCTGCTGATTGCGGGTGATAAGCACAATGATTCTTTAGAGAAATACAAAAATGTTTACTTAACTGCTGTATCATCTGATTCATGAAGTGTGTGCCGTTGTCACTGTAGATCCTTTCCAGAATGCCGAGGATGATTTCTTTAACAAGCACTTTGGCCACAGTCGTAGCATCTGGATTTTTAGTCGGAAAGGCTTCCACCCATCTGGAAAACATATCTACAATGACAAGACAATACTTCTTATTTTCACATTTATTCAACTCTATGAAATCCATACAAATAGTATGAAACGGATACGGTAGTGTAGGGAAACTCCCTTGCTTGGGCTTTAACACCCCTTGTGCATGATGTTTATTACAGATGTGGCATAATGAACAAACTTTTTTAGAGTAGTTTGTAAATACGTACGTCGTGAACACTTGGTTCACCAGCTGTACCATCCTCCCTGTTGAGACATGGCACTGCCCATGGCTCAACAAAGCTGCATATCTAAACAAATTAGACGGCAATATCGGTATTCCTTCTTTAGAGATGTACAGCCCCTTTTCGAGAATTGCTTCTCGTTTTACCCATCTTTGTTTTTCAGTTTGCGTAGTAAGTGTTTGCATTGTCTTTAACATTTCTAAGTCTAAAATCTCAGAGGGTTGTAGTTCCTCATTCAAAAGAAATACTTCTGAAGTTGCCTGCTTTGCAGCTGTATCAGCTCTCGCATTACCTTTTGAAATCCTGTCCTGTTGCTTGGTATGAGCTGTGCATTTACAAATAGCTACTTTCTGAGGTAACTGAATAGATTCTAAAAGATCTAAAATAAATTGTGCATGATTGATTGGTTTGCCAGTAGATGTTATCATTCCTCGATTTTTCCACTGTTGCGCAAAAACATGTACAGTAGAAAAAGCATACTGGCTGTCAGTAAAAATGTTCACACATTTATCCTTTGCTAAGGTACATGCCCGTGTCAAGGCAATCAATTCTGCTGCCTGTGCAGATAAACTATGTGGCAAAGATTTCGCTTCTATAATGTCTGTGTCAGAAACTACTGCATATCCTACTAGGTTCTGTCCTGCAGGACCCCTTTTGCATGAGCCATCCACGTAGTATGTCACCTCGGCATCATCCAAGGGAACATCCGTAAGCTCTTTTCTAGGCAGTGTCTTTTGCTCAATCACCTGCAGGCAGCTGCGTGGTGTGCCATCTGCAGGGGTTGTGAGCAAGGTAGAGGGGTTCAAAGTCATACATCATTCAATTGTCATATGAGGTTGGCTCAACAATATAGTCATACAGGAAAGATGCCTAGCAGGGGAAAGATATGCTACCTTTTCTTGTAGTAAAATAATCGTGACTGCATGAGGCACTCTCAATGTGAGAGGGTAGAACAACACTACTGAGGCCGAAGCCTGTACTGCCATTGCAGCTGCAACTACTGCTTGTACACAGTGAGGTAAAGACCGTGCCACTGGGTCCAGTTGTGATGAATAATAAGCAATAGGGCGTTGTTTGTCCTCATGCTGCTGTGTTAACACTGATGTCATATAACCTTGCTTACAATCTACAGTTTGGAAAAAACATTTATGATAGTTTGGTAATCCCAAAACTAATGAGGACGCTATTAACTGTTTCAGTTTGCAGAAAGCAGATTCTGCTTCTGGTGTCCATTGTAACAAATCCTGTGCTGCCATAGGCTTTTTATAAATCAGGTTAGTCAACGGTGCAGATTCCAAGGCATAGTTTGGAATCCAACTCCAACAAAAATTAGTCGTAACCAGGAAGGACATCATTTCTTTCTTGGTAGTGGGTTTTGGTGCTTGTAAAATCGCTATTTTTCTGTCCTCATCTAATGTCCTACCTTCCTTGGATATTATATATCCTAGGTATTTAACTTGTTTTTTCCAAAGCTGCAGTTTATTTTTGTTTACTTTATGTCCTTCAGTGGCTAAAAATTGTAATAGCGCTACGGTGTCCTCTTTACAATCTTGCTGGGTGGCGGACGCCAGCAGGATATCGTCAACATAAAGCAAAATCTAACTACCTCTTGGTGGTGTAAATCCCGCCAAGTTGCTTGCCATTTCTTGTGAGAATATTGTTGGACTTTCACAATACCCCTGTGGTAGTCGTGTACATGTATACCTTTTCCCCTGAAATGTGAATGCAAACCAATGCTGGCTGTCAGGGTGTATCGGTATCGAAAAGAACACATTGCTGATATCTACCACAGAAAAATATTTCTGTTGAGGTTTTAAATCATTCAACAGGGTGTGTGGGTCTGGCACCGTAGGTGCCCTTGGTATTACTGTGTCATTTACAGCTTGTAAATCTTGGACCATATGTCATTCTCCATTCGCTTTCTTAACAGGAAATAAGGGTGTGTTACATGGTGAATCAGGAGATTCCACCAGCACCCCTTCCTTAAGTAAAGCTACTATAACAGGTTTGATTCCTACATCTGCATCTTTTCTTAAGGGATACTGTCTCTTTTGTGGTCTAAATGCTGACTTTGGCGTAATAGTAACTGGTCCCACTGTACGAATAAGTCCTACATCTGATTTTCCTGTCGACCAGAGATTTTCTGGTATATTCTGTAAGGCATTCTCTTCCTCTTTTAATAGGAGTGCCAATCAGCTGTCCTTGCTAGACTGCAAGTGTACTGCTGGGTGGGTCTGAGTTATCCAATTCAGCTTCTGCATTTGTATTCCCTGTTCTGACAGTTCTGACTCTGTCTGTTTTTCCCATCTCGTGACTTTCTCTCCTAAGTCTACCCATTTTACATTCTTGTCCTTAGTTAAGCTAACATGTGGTAATCGATTAGATTTATAAAGTACAAAGAACTCCTGGGGCAACGAACAGCTGACTACACTGTTCCCTTCTTTATCCCAGTACAGATTACGTAATACCAATCTGTTTGCACGATTTTTAAACAATTCTTGCTCGTATTCCTTATCAGGTCCTGGTGTATTACAATAATACAGAGTACAGTGCAACAATCAATGTCAAGGGAGGGGAACTTGCTGACGGCTACGTTCATCAACTCTTTAGTCACTGCCCCTGGCCCAGTCGTAACCTAGTCCTGGCTGTACCAATAAAACATTTCACCCTCCGATTGCACTACAAAGCTATCAATTTGTCGCTGTGCTTCCATACCCTGCGTAGTCGGAACTACTGCTATACCAAATAACTGCATAAGGTCTCTGCCCAAGAGGTTTACTGGGCATTTTGTAGATACAACAATTTTGCTTTTCTGAGTCAATCCTGAAACAGGATCAGTTATCACAATGTTATGGGAGAGGGGCTCCCGATACAGTTGTCCATTAGCTGCTTTCACTAATATGTAATCAGGTGACTCTGAATTCTCTGGCAGTTTGGAGGGATGTACCAGGGTCCGTGATGCCCCTGAGTCACACAAGAATCTGACTTCCCTCCCTTCTACCAGGAGTGTAACTTCTGGTTTCATGTCTGCTAAATAGAGCTCTAAGCTCAATAAAGCCAAATCCAATATTTCATTTTCTTCACTATCCGTGACTTCTTGCACTTCCTCCATTTCTTCTGTCACATTCTCTACTCCATCACATATTCATTTGTCCTTTCTCCGCTATCCCCTTCTAGTGATTCCTGACTATCATATAGTCAGTCCTCACCCTCCTTATCCTCCGTGGTTGCCTTCTTGTTTTTCTTGCAATCCCTTGCCAAGTTTCCTTTCTTACCGCATTTAAAACATTCACCCCTTTTCTTTCGCCCTTCAAAGTCCTCTGATCGTTGATCAGACTGTTATTTTCCCTGGACATTTCTCTTGCCCTTTTTCCCGGACTGTACTACATATACTTCTGCTCTATCTTCTACAGAAAACACTTAGGCTTTCTTTTTCTTTTTGCTATTAAAATGCCTTTCGGCATGTCTAGCATATTCAAGCAATGACTATAACCTGTTTGTACAATGATCTACCATGTGTTTTGTAATAAAGCTGCTTATAGGTGCAATACTGCCTTTCAAAAATGCATGCTTTAACTGCTGCTTATATGGGGAATCATGTGTCTGATCTTCAGGAACCTGCATTCCACAATGGTTATTAAAACATTCTAATAGTCTGGCATAATATCGGTCAACAGTTTCACCTTCCTGTTGGATGCATTGATTAATGCAAATCCAGTCTGCCCTAGGCTTCCATTTCTCAGAGATTCGGTCTGTAAGACCTTTCACTCTGTTGTCTAACTCTGCGCTGCTATGTGGGAGGGGCCTGAGCGCAATATCACGGGGATTCCAGTCACCACTAATCATGTGTCAATCTGGCCCCTCAATTTGTCTGACTACTTTTTCTACCTCTTCTCCATTTAAATTATAACTCAGCCTCATTCCTTGCAAATCTTCTAAGAACTTTCTAAAATTAACTTTTGGATGGGGAATTCCCTCAGTGGCTTTCCAGATGTCTTCCGGAGTCCAGGGTCTATACACTAGAATAGTTGGGTCCTGACCTTCTTGCCCTGCCTGAGGATTAGGCACTTCTATAAGTGGGTATATTTCTTCTTCACTCATATATCGTGAATTTCTACCCATTTGATATAACTCAATGTCCCCTTTTGAGTTTCCTGCCTGTGTTCGAGACCTGGTCTCGACGGGATCTCTAACAAATGGTTTCGCTTTTGTTGTGTCTCTACTCACAGTGACAGCAGGATATCACAGGGGTAGACTAATTTGTTCATCTGCCTCATATTCTGGTAAGGGAGGCGGAGGGGCTGACGCTATTACTAAGTTCTTGTCCTCCTTATCTAAAAACATTGCTTTTGAATTATTACTCTTTTGTTCCCTTCGGTTTACTTCTTCAATCCACCTGTGTGCCTGAGGAATTCTTAATTGACATTGCTTCTTTACCCGACCTCTAGAATCAGTTTTAAGCTGTTTGACAAGTTTGACAAGTGAAGATTTTTCTAGTTTACCGTCAAATTCATACTTATTAACCCATTTTGAGTAGTATTTAATATTATCAGCACGCTATGACTGCATGTATTTCGCGTCTTCGGTTAACGGCGGATTTTGTGACCTTTTTGTACAATTATTACCCATTTTGTTCTACCCTTTTAATCGTTACGTAACACCTTATTTTTAACGTGGTACCACGGATGTTTTTATAGTCTCTTCAGAATGACTGCCTACCTGCTCTGTTTCCCTGATCTATGACAAGACAGTAATCTTTCTGTCCCTGACTTATAAATAAAGTCTTAACAGAACAAATACAAATCTAGTCCCTGATCTAAAACAGAAAAAGAAGGTAGATTCACCTTACCTGAGCCTTCGTGATTGATCACCTGGTTCGAGTAAACCCGTCCTTCAGTCGCAGATCAGAAAGTGGCTGGCCTCTTTTGTACGACAATTCAGTCGGAGGACTTTTCAAATAAGAAGAACCGATGTGGTTTCTTCCCCGTACGGTTTCAAGCCACCTGGCCTGTCTGATCCGAGGTGAAGTGAAGGTTTCCGGTCCAAAGGACCAATCTGTCAAAGGAAAAAACTTCAAAGACCAATACACATAAGGTTCAGTTAAGGCACTTTAATTTACTTGCAGCAAGGAGATAAAAACATGTAAATACAAGGATTTGTCTAACTACTAACAGAGAGTATGTTCATTCTTATACTATTTTACAAGACATGGCCTTCTAAGCTGACGTAATCAAGCACAACTTTTAGCATTGTTCTACAGCAGATGTTGCTTCAGATTTTCTGCTGACATGACTAGATTTGTGAGAAACTTTTCAGAAAAACAACCTGGCCTTGGTGACCATTAATCCGTTAAAGCGTCTATTGTACAGTGTTACTTTTCAAGGTACTTTTCTAATACAGATACAAGCAAATGCTGATTGCAGTTCATATTTTCAAGCAGGCTTTGTACTAATTATCTGTAACTAATACAGCTGTGTATTTTCTTATGGCACAGTGGAAGTTCTTGTCTTAGTTTCATACAAGTAGTATTGTTCTATTCATTATTTTCCTAACGCAAGCAGAAATCACCTGCTTCTCAGTAAATTTCCAAGGCACAAGCAAGATTTTAGCTAACAGTACAAGATCAGAAAGCAACTGCAGTTTGTACAGATTTATGCAGTATGAAATATAATAAATGTGTTAACTCTTTTCAAGCTTCTAAATGCACTAAGCATATTGCTAATACAAACATTAATACATATTTTTCTAACAGCAAGAGAGAGAGAGAAGGGTCTGAAACAGTCTTTGTAAATCTGTCGCTGGAACAAACATCTAGTCAAATCCACCAACTCCAAGCCTGGAAAAGTCATACATCTCCATGCTGATGGGAAGAAAGACAAATGCCCCCAAACTTGCACTGATGCAAAACAAAAATGGAAAAAAGCTCTCAATCACCACGGGACACTGTAAGAGGTATGCTGACAATGCTGGTTCAAGAAGAAGGCATACTGCACACAGTAAAAAAAAGAAAAAAATGTCCTGGAAGATGGCAGAATTTCCACAACCAAGACCAGAACCTCAAAAGACCACCAAATAGGCTCACAAAGTGGAGAGACTGAACAAATAATCTGAAGGTCAAAGTCTCTGTGATGCCAAGTAAACTCCACATAAATTTAAGGACCGTATTAATATATCAATGAATAAGGTAAAAAAAATCACCTGGCATGGAGGAATGTCCCGAGAAAGAAAAGGTACGGCCACAAAAATAAATGTACACTGATTAAAAATGGAAAATGAAACTAAAGGCGAAGAAAGTCACTTATACTCAGAACCATAAACTTGTGCAGAAAAAATGAGACATACTGTAACTAAGACAGCAAAGCAGCCTTGAGACACTGTAAATCAAACAGTGTACTTTCAGCAGCAGAAAGAAGCTGGAAGCAATGTGTGCAAAGGACCATGGGTAGCAGAAAGTGCAAGAACAGCTTGGGGAAAGTTTTATTTACAAGGCTGAGCATGCATGGAATGCAGTAAGTTCTGACAATAAGGGAGACTTCTGATATACTGATTATTTACAGTACTGTTTGGTTAGTATGTTTATTCTGTAGAACAGTTCCTTACAGAGCAAGAGGAAAAGCATGTACTTAATTTACTATAACATTAAAGCATAGAGATAAGCAGTTCAACCCATGCTGCAACTTGGAGAAAGTTTCTCAAAGCTTTTACTGGGCATGTTGCGAGCACAAAGTCATGCCTTTGCAGGTATACTACTACATGGAGTTCAGAAATATGGTAAACCTTAATACTGAACCTTGTGGTATATCATATGGTACTCATGGTCAGTGATGACAAACAGCTTTTCTAACAGGACATTTTTGTCAGTTGGAAAAGGTAAATAATAAACCAGTCAGTATTGGGGGTAACTTCCCATACTCAACAGCCTAAATCATCATGAGCGAGTGGTTTACTGTGTCAAATGATTTGGTGGTGTCCAAGAACATAACTCCCACTGTTTCCATGTTGAGTTCTGTGCATGTTGTCTGTTACAAGCCAGTAAAGTAGTACCAATTTTGAGATTGCAGTGCATTCTGTTACTGACTAATGTAGAGCAAACTGCTTATGGATATATTTTTTTCTAAAACATTAACTAATGGTGACAACAGTGCTACAGGATAGCTCATCATAAAACTACTACAGACATATTCATTAAGTAGGTATATGTCTGATTTCTTACAGATGGGGGCAGAGTCCTACGTAATATTCATATTATATAAACTCTGATGAGCAATCTAGTCAACTGACACAAAGGTGAAGTAGGCTGGGTTATAATTGGTCTACTACAGGAGATCCATATGTTACCTCATGTGTTACTACATTTGTTTCATCAGATAAAAACATAAATTATATACTTATTACAACAGTTCAGTTGGTATCTGTCCATACACTGTAAACAAATGGAATGGTCACCATAAGCACTTCTTTTCATCAACCACAAATCTTTCACTAGTTGAGCTCCTCCCCTTACCCATAATACCCCTATTCTAGCTTGCCTCTTCATATCTCATTGCTGCCACCATCACTTCATTGCAGTCCAGAGCTAGCTCCAACATGGGAGTTCTCTTTGTGTTCTGGTAGTCACATAAGTCCACAACTTTAATTATTTGGCATTTCTGTAAGACTCTATATGTACTTGTGACTTCACTAGCAACTTCTGAATTCATCTCACCTGCTCATTTTCCCACTCTTCACCCCATCTAAATAAAATAAAAAAATATTTTTTCTACATCTGAGAATATTTCCTTTCTTCTTCTACCTTTTGGATTACAGATAATTTTAGAGAGTTTTTCACTAAATTTGATTGTTAAATTTAGCCATGGATAGACAAGGTCTCTGGTTTTAAAAACACAACAAATGGGGTCATATGATTCTGTTCCAAGATCCATATGAATTGTATGTTGTGCTTTTTGTGGTCAGACACCTCTACACAGATTGTCAGATCTGTAAAAACTTTAGGACTAGGAGCCTGCTAGATCAAAGAATAAGCTTGTGTTAACAGGCGTGGCCTTAGGTCAATGTGCCGTAGGCAAAAGGGCTCTATGGCTCCCCCCCACACCACTCAGTGCCCCATCCTGGTCTATCTACACCAAATAAATACTGAAAAAGCGCCCCTGCTACAGTGGCGCCCTAGGCAGCTGCCTAGTTGGCCTATGCCTAAGGCTAGCTATGTGTGTTAAAAGGACTACTTAAAAGTGACCTTGTCAAAGAAAGAACAGAACAGACAAAGTGGACAAGAAGGAGAAGAGAAAAATGTGTCTGAAGGATGTTCAGCAGCCTATTTTGGAGAAACCATCCCTGGCCAAAGTACCTGAAATGATTTCATCATCTACCCAGCCATGACCTTCAGCAGAGGTGCCAGAAGCTGTTGAAGGCAGGGGGGGGGGGGACAGAGGGTGAGAGGGGCACGTAGTGATCTAAAATGGGCAATTTTTAAAAATATTTACTCCCTCAACATAGGTTCACTTGGAGGACATTTTAAGCTTAGCCAATTTCCCTTTTGGTGCTTGAATTAACATTTCCTGATTGGTCTTCTCCATCCCATGGCTGATAATTGTATATTAGTCCTAGTGAGAATAACTGTGATCATACCACAGATAATTGGAGGGGACCTATGTAAGGGATGCAGCATTTAGGAACTGCCTTTATGCATTACTGGCATGAGGGGCAGTCCTGGGGTACATTCTGTTTAGATACCTGGAATCAGTGTTTCTGATGCCATTTGACTTGTTGATGTTCAGTAGGTCCATCAATATTGGGTCGGAGGATGCCTTGTATGCCAGACACAGGTCACCTCTTAGCACTCTTTAGGATACCAAGTATAGTGATAAGGCTTTGAAGTGGTCCATGCAAGCCCTATTGTTTAGGACTTGCATCTTTTTAGTAAGGTATCTCTGTGGTCTTTCCAGTTGTTGCATGTGTTTGGACAGATAAATGCCAAAGTAGGCATTATACAAAATGATTGACCTTATGAGCGCTCTGTAAAGGGGACAGTAACATCTCTAGATGTAGTCACAATCAATTTATTCATAAGCTGTGCAATATAGAAAGACTATCTTATGACACATGCTGGTCAAAAGTGAAGTCACTGTCCACACAAGTTTCGAAATGCCAAGAAAAAGACAGCATTCTGCTAGACATTTAAAGCTATGAGGGAAGAAAGTGATAAAGATCTGGAAGGTTTTAACAGTATCTTAAAAGAAAGGGAGGCACCAACATCCTGTAAAAAAAAGCTGTGTTGGCTGCAATACCTAAAGATGGTAAAGACCCAACTGATCCAGCTTCGTATAGGCCCATTTCAAATTAAAATCATGATTATAAAGTGTTTTTGTCTATAATTGCTAAAAATGGCAAAGGTGATGCCAAAACTGATAGATATGCCCAATGTGGTTTTGTGGAGGGAAGGCAAACATATGACAACATTAACAGAACAATGATGATCCAGTGGGAAACAGAACGTTAGAAAATTTTATATCTAAGTCTTTTAATCTAATCAAGAACAAAAATCCAATTCTGATACTGGTGTAATATCTAAACTTAAATCAAACACAATACAGCAAGGCCTAACACACATGGAAGACTAAACTATTCCTCTGTGGTACATCAGGTCTTGCTGAATACTGTTTAGTTTTCTTTTAATCTAATACTGTGGTCCAGGACAACAATTTCTTACATAATCCACCTATTTCCCATCACCATATCCTATCCACTATAACGTACCCTCGTCTACATTAATGTAAAGGGAACTGGATCAATGGAAAATACTTCTAGTATACATACACTTAAACCCTTGGAAATAAGAGGTTATTGCTCTATGCTCTGCTTCTGCAGACTATTAAAGGGCAGAAGAATACTACTGTTAGCTTACTAATGTATCACTCATAGAAATGGAGTTTGCGCTGGGTAAAGTCCACTATCTTAACAATGGAGTTGAAATTTGTTACCATGCAAAACCATTACTACAGATCTCCCTATACTGATTGCAGCATTTTGAAATATAGGAATGTAACTGTTAGTTGCCTCATCCAACAATACAGATGTAATGTTTATGAACACTCAGTGTGTGAAGTAAACAATAAAGAATGTAAATGTATACTTCAGACCATGAAAAAAGTATGCCACCAGTAGCCAAATGCTTTTAAGCCCTGACAATGATATCACTTTCCTTTAACACACCTTGAAATGGTTTGTTAGGCTTGTAGAAATGAAAAAGCAAACATTTTTGAAGGAGATAAGGGAGAGCACTATATGTTAAGTATGTAAATGACTTTGCACAGGGACATTTTCCACAAATGCTAGTCCACTACTATAGAAGTACTTTAATTACAGCTGCAACTGAACAAAGCTGAATGTTGAGTAGACATTCATTTCTACATCACACACACACACTTTCTCTCTCATACAGAAACGAACAATATTAAAGTACGTATACACACACACACACACACACACACACACACACACACACACAACTTCTTTCTCAAACAGCCACACATGCACGTACACATACCTTCTCTCTTGATGGAACTGCTAGCTTAAATTCCACATGCATGTGCGGAAAGCATTTCCATCTGCGTTGGCATGCAGCTGCAGCTGAAAAGTGGGAGAGTGCTCATCCCCCTTCCCTCTATGGTTCTGGTGCCTATGACCTTCAAGCATATTGCCTACTCATTCCCCATCCTTCTCTGTCAAAACAGGACACTTCAGTATTTGCTAATTCTGCTAATTTCTGACACCTTGTCCAGCTTCAAGTACATTGTTCCACTCCTTCCACTCCTTCAGGTCTCTTTGGAGCCTCGTGCAATTGGAATGGGGCAAAATGGTGGTAGTTTTTTCAGGGCTCATCTTCAGCCAGGTGTTTTCTTGGTCCCCTCTGAGTCTAGGGTGTAATGACAGGATGGTCAACTACCTGTGTTGGATCAGGCAAGTGTATCAAATACTGAAAGGATTACGCTGATGTAATATAAGCACCTGGCAATTGTAGCATTTTTTGTTTAGTACATACTGGTCAGTAACTGCTTGCAGAGTGGGAAGCTGCAATGTTTGTAGCTTCATCTGTGGACTGTGGTTGATCAATTAGGAGCTTATCTAATTTCTAGACCATTGAACACTGTCACTGATTATGCTACACAAGGTTCCAGCCACTGTTACATAGCTATAGATGGCAGTATGCAGTCTGAGGAGCAATTCACTTTTGTCTGTGAAATCATGTTACAATTTAAAGACCAGGCATAACTAAACAGAGTACTGATCATGGTTGGTGGTTCAGAGAATATAAGTGTCTCCTGCAAATGAAAGTTACGTAGTTATTACAGCATTAGATCTTCAAGATTCAAGTGTGTTCACTCTAGCCTTAGGACTGGCTAGCTGCAGGCAGCAGTTACTCTGCACCCTGTAGATACTCTCAAGCTCCAAGTGTCTTCTCTTGCTTCTGGAGTGCATGACACTTCTTTCCAGCGTTTTTCTTAAGGAAGCATGGGACCTGCTGAAAAAAGGAAGGCTTTAGGGCCATTATTCTAGGTCTCTCCATAGGAAAGGAATGGAAATGGAATGGGGAAGTTAAGTGGGATTACTGAAATGGAGCATGAAGCTCTAACATTATGCTAATCACATAACTTGTTTAGCCAACCTAATCCAGTCTATTCACTTCAACCTCTGGACAGAGCCCCCATCTACAGTCTCATGAGTGGTATCAACACAGAACCAAGAATTAAGTCTGGTGACCTTGAAGGCAGACCAAGACCTTGGGATCACATCCAGTTTACAGTGTCTTGCAAATACATGCAATGAAATCCATGTCACAGTTGCAAAGGTATCATCAACTGAAGAATTCTTGAAAAAAAGATTTGGAGGTAGTTATGACTGCAGCAGAAACTGATTTATGATTACTTTCTTGTATTTTCTGTAGCAAAAACACATTCTGACAGCTACCCAGACAGGGCGAACTTTGAGATTTTCCTCCCAATATTGTTTGAGGCTAAAGAAAGAACCAGTCATATTTTCTTACATCCTTTGCACTACCTGCATAGAAGTACATACAATGATGAACATCCAAGGAAATTTAACAAGCACCTTCTTTGACTTGAATACTGAAGAAACAATACAGGAAGTCTGAAGCATTGGAAGGCAAAACTTGCAGTTTGCTGTTTTGTGAGTTTGAGTAATAAAGGTGCATGGAGTTGTTCTTCCCATGTGGAATATAATTCTGATTTCTCCAGTTCATGTGAGGCTGGTTGATACTGTCCTGTGCAATATATATATATATATATATATATATATATATATACTTCTGGAGTTGCCTGTGATTGCAGCTTTTGTGAGACTGCTTTTGATTTTTATACTTACATTTGTTTTGTTTTATTTTATTATTTTCTTCTTTGACCTATAAAAGTAGTTGTTTGTGGCAAGTTAGCTAACATTTCTTTTCTATTCTTTGCTCTAAGTGCAAGGAGATTAAACCTAGGTGACTTGTGGGAGGAGCTGTAAAGTAGTACGCAGAAAAGGAAAAGGTTTTAATCATTTGGAGCTGACATTGATCTATGACTAAGTTTCCCACTGACTCACTCATTACTGCTATTCTTTCTAGGGGTGCATTTCCTCATTTACTTATTTTTTAGTGCAATGTTTTGCTACACTACAAAATAAAGTTCCCCTACTAGAAAGAAAATGCTCCTGTGGAACATCTGGTCCTCTGGGGGGGGGGGCTGTGGTCCAGCTGACTTGACACTTAACTTGTCATGTCGTGTTAAACTTTGCAAGGTCTGGGATTTACAAACCTTGCAATATTCAAATATAAGCACAAAGTCATCTAAAAGAAAACGACAGAAGGAGTCAGGCAGGGGCAATCTACACAATGGATAAGAAAGATAAGCAGTGCTGAACGAGGTTTAAGAGGCAGGGTTTGAATCAGCCATATAATGCTTAGCTAACAATGACTGGACGGTTTATAAGTGGTGTACTGTATAATGTTTACAACTTGGTGTCTGTGATGTAAACCGTTTGCAACTGAAGTGGTATCATTTTGTATGTTTTTCATATGAGAAAATTTAATAAAGATGTTTGGAAAAAAAAAAGAATAAAAAAAAATTTGCATTAAAAAAAAGAATGATGAGCAGCACCAGTGAGATCTGTAATCCATTAATCACAACAATGTTGATGGCAATGATGAACCAGATTTTTTTTTTTTGTTAAAACACCTTTATTGAATTATCACTTGTGACATATGCAAATTTACATTTATATAAAAGTAATCAAACTGTTGTATTAACAAGTGATGAACCAGATGTTTGGCAATATTTCTGTTTTTGTGTTGGGATGAGGGAATGGTGAAGTAAGATTAGCATTATTACTGTTAATGCTATTAGAATGATGGCAGTGTTTGACCAGATACTTTGGACAATATTCCTGGCTTTTTGATTTGTGCTGGGATGGAGAATGGCATGGTGAGAAAACGAAGATGGCAGTGATCAACCAGATACATTGGACAATATTTCTGGCTTTGTGATTTCTGTGGGCAGGTGGAAAAGGGGGAATGGCGTGGTGAGAAATAATACTCTTTTATATATATATACACATACTTACAGCTGACAGTGATCAGCCAGATATTTTGGGCAGTATTTCTGCCATTGCAATTTGTGTTGGGATGAGGGGAATGACATGGTGAGAAATGCCATTACAGTTTTTTTGTAATAATACTGGAAGTGATCAACCAGATATATTGGGCAATATTTCTGGCTTTATGGTTTCTTTGGGCAGTTGAGAAGAGGGGACTGGGATGGTGACATGTGTAACTAGTCTTACAATACTTGTGATAATGATAACCAGATATATTGGGCAATATTTCTGGTTTTGTGATTTGTGTGGGAAGTTGACATAAGAGGAATGGTGCTGAGAGATAAGTGGGATTATTAAGTTTTACAAGAAAGCTGTCAGTGATCAATTAGATATTTTGGGCAATATTTTTCTCTCTTTGTGATTTGTGTGGAGCAGCTTGTTTGTATGGGTTGTGGAGGTGAAATAATATTGCATTGCCATTGGATGTTGTGGCTTTAACTACTGGTGGTGGTTGGGCTGGTTAGATGAAAGTAATTAACCCTGTCTTTTCCCGCCTAAACAATCACTATCTGGCTTTGAAGGACTAGTGTGCTTTTGAGAGAAGATGGGCTACTTAACTGGAAGCCTGAAATGCATAGACAGATAAGGTATAATTGTTGTGGCTTTCTCTTGTGGAAGAAAATGGGAAAATGGGTTCAGGGCGGATGGATTCACAGTCATCTCTAAAAAAATAAAGTGCAGTCTTTTTGGTTAAGATGTGCTGAAATGGTGCACGAAAAAACAAAGATGAAGAGTAAGGCTAAATTTCTTTCTTTGATAATGTTTTTTGTTCAGGCATTCACTGGATGAAAAGGTTGTTTAAAAAAATTCTAAAATGCATCTCAAAGCATCTAGAACTCCCATGGCTTAATGCAGTTGTTTCCACCACAGTTATCAGAGTACAGTCTTGCTAAAAAAACATGTTGAAGGAATGAATAGCTGTAGGAAAAAAAAGAAGACTAGGACAAACTGCAAGAAAAAAATAAAGAAAAGGATAGAAAGAGTAACCACGGATGGGATAGGTGGTGGCTGGGAATGGAGTGAGAAGCCATTTTGTATAGGGCACCAGTTTACTGATGATCCGTCCTACTGTTAAACTTAGTGACTCATGAGATGCTCACCCTGCTACATCTGACTTTTGAAGCTCTTTCCAGTCTTTTTTTTTTTTAAAACAAGAAATATCTTTATTAAATTATCAAGTATAACATAAGCAATCATACACTTATATAAATGGAACAAACCATATTGATATGATTTTAGTTATAAGCATTATACATCACTTATAATCTATCCAGTCATTGTCAGTCAAACATTACATAACTCATTCAAATCCTGCCTTCTTTTAAACCTCATTCCTCCTCTGCATGTATTGTTCCCACAATTCCCATTTTTCCATGTAATTTACTCCTATCCTTTTATAAAGATTCCAATAACAGTTGTGTTATCTCTGTTACTATATTTACTACTGTTAATACTGCTGGTTTAGACCTTGATTTCCATTTTTTAGTAATTGCTTTTTTTTTTTTTGGCAGCCACCATAATTAACCTCAGCAAGGCCTTACTATGTCTAGGCAATTCAGAGTCTGTATCATAGCTCAAAATAAAAAAAATAATTTCCTTAGTTACATCAATTTGCTTACCCAGTATCTCTGACAGAGCAGGGGCAACTCATTGCACTCCCCAAAAATGTGTTCCCAATTACCTCTTTCTTCCACATCACACCTCCAACATGTCTACTTGAGGAAAATTATTTGCAGTCCACTTGTGGTATAAAAATACCTATGTAAACACTTCCAAGCAAAGATCCTAAATCTTCTAGGCTTTCTTACATATTAGGGAGGCATATATATATCCTCCATTCTTTCTTTGTGAATTGCTTATCTAATTTCTCTTCCCAATTCTTTCTAACCTCCTCTGACTACTTTTTATAGTTATCTTGCAATATTTTGTATGTGCTACTAATTAATCATTTTTAAACAGCAGCTTCTGTTATAGATTCTACTAAAAACTGTACCAGTGCTGATCTTTCTCTTAGCATCCCCTCTGTTTCTTTATTTTTGCCTGTACTCTATCAATCCTTGATAGGGAAGGCAATTGGCCTCATCCCATTCTATTACCTTTCCTCCCAATACCTTGGTTCTTTGACGGTATTTTTCTAAATTCCAGTCCTTACAGTCTCATCTTGTCTGCTCACTAGAAGTTCAAATTAGGAAGGCCCTCCCCTAGACTGTCAAAACTTCAGTTACCATCTCTTTCATAGCCTTCTACTGTCTAGTACACATTGCAATACAGAGAATTAATCCATTTTCTTCCATTCTATTTTTAAATCATGAAAGTCTGTGCAAGACTATCAATCACTGGTAACCTCAAACCACTTCTCAGGAATAAGCTTGAGAGTAGTGCTTTTGTTTTGCGCCTGGTAAGTGAAGGAGGATGGGGCATTATTTTCTACAATATCATCACTAAAATGCCTGAAAACTACTTTTTTAGCAGCCAGCTTGGGATTCCTGCTACTGTTTTGCTCCTGTTGAGAGAAGCACAGGGACAGTAATTATTGACAGTCTCTGATTAGGCAGTGTGTCTGGGACTTCCCTGTCTGATCTGGTTTTAGAACATTATGTAACTTAGCTCTCTTGCACTGAGCTGCTGTAGGTGCTAATCTGGCCATCTACCAGGAAAAGGCTACAACAAGCTTACAGAACCATACATTTGAGACGAGACTGCTGATCATCAAATAGCCTAACACCTACTTCTTAGGAACTTGCTTGGGATTATAGGTTCATAGGTGTGTACTAGGCTAACGGCCCTGAAGCCTATATAAGCCTAGCCCAAGAAGATTCCCTGGCATCATGCTGCCCAAAGTTAGTTCCCAGTGCCCCTGCCAAGCAAGGCCACTGAAGTGATCCCTGGGGTGAACTTTCTATTGCCCATCCACTCATCAAGATTTCTATTAAAGAGGGCCAGTGAAGTGCTCTGCTTGACATGAATGGGAAGTTTGTTCCAGAGTATGGGAAGTCTCTGGGTTAGGAACCTGTCCCTCCAGTAAGTTCTGTTTATTGTGGTAATGAGGTTTAGGTCCCTGGAGTGTATGGCATGGAGGGATTGTGATTTCTTGAGGTGTAGCATATCTAGCAGCTCTGGGTCAGATATGGCTTTGTAGATCAAGCAGAGATCGCCTCTAAGTAGGCGATAAGAGACAGAGTATAGCTGACGTTTTTTGAGTCTGTCCGTATAGGGCATGTGTCTAATGCCCAAGATCATCTTAGTGAGGTATTTTTGTGGCCTTTCCAGTTGTTGTAGGTGTCTAGTGAGGTACATGCCAAATAGGGTGTTGTATTCTATAATAGGTGTAATGAGGGATGAGTAGAGAAGGATTATGACCTCTTTCTTCCTGAATGAGAAATTTTTGTAATGAGATGTGCCACATAGGATTTTCTGACTACAGTGATAATGTGGTTATCAAAGGACAGGCTGCTGTCAACTTGTGCCCCCAGGTCTCTTATCACACCTTTGGTGTTTAGTGGACTACCTCCTATGTGGTATTTCATGGGCACTGGCTTAAGGCCATGGTTCTGGCACCAGTCACTGGTGTCAGTAAAGCCTTTTTGTAGAATGTCTACATCAGTTGGAGAATCAATAATGGCTCCCAGTTTGCAATCATCTGCGAACTTGGTCAGCCAGAGTCCCTTTGTGTTGGCTTGAACGCCAGAGAAGTAGATGCCAAACAGGAGAGGACCTAGGACCGATCCCTGTGGGAAACCACTTGTAACTGGTCAGTAGTCAGATTTGGAGGCCACTACTTTCACAGTGTGGGTTCTATCAGTGAGCCAGTTGGCAACCCATCTTATGACATAGGGGTTTATGCCTAGTTTAGTGAGTCTATCTAGGATTCCTAAGTGAGGGATGGTGTCAAAGGTCTTGGCAAGATCTAGGTAGGCTGTGTGAACTACCTTGCCCTCATCCACAGCTCTGGTGACAGACTCAAAGAAGTCTATCAGGTTGAGCAGTTATGATCTACCGTTCACAAACCCAAACTGCATGGGGACCAGAGTTTGGAGATTCCCTACATCCTTATTTATAAGGTCCATGATGTTGCACTCCATAGCCTTACATATCAGACTCTTCAGACTAATGGGGAGGTAGTTCCCAGGGTCTGTAGTCACTCCCCCTTTGTGGAGTGGGATGACCATAGCAGTATGCCATTCGGTAGGAACAAAGCCTGAAATAAGGCTGTGACTGAACAGGGTACTCAGATGTGGTGCCAGTTCACTTTGTAATTTATGTAGAACACAGCCATGGATACTATCAGGTCCTATGGAAGCTGTATTCTTGGCTTTGGACAGTGCAGTTTTTACCTGTGTAGCTGTAGTAATAGGGACTTGGCATTCCTCAGATATTGTGAGAGGCCCTTTAGGGGGTAAAAGGGGGGTAAAGTTTGCACTGAACCTGTCAGCCAATATCTTGGCAATATCAATTGGTTCTGTATATGTATTGCCATTGTGCTGTAACTCAGAGCAGATCTGAGTATTGCCATGTAGATTCTTGACATAACTGTAGAATGCCTTGTGGTTGTCTTTAGAATCTGCAGCAATTTTGTTCTCGTAGCTAGCGTTAGAGGATTTGATGATGGATCTCAGTTTTTTTCTGAGGCTAACAAGGGAGTTTTTCCAGTCAGAAGAGCAACAAAGGGGCACTGACTCCTAGCAGAGTATAGTTGTGGTGAGGGTGGCACTAGGAGCAGTCAATAGGTGAATCACCATGGTCTTTCATTTTTTGCAGACCTAATTCTGTCTTTTAACTAACTACTGCTAGATTAGACACCACCAAATCTGATTTCAGGGTATTATCTTAAATAACTCATCCATAAATTTTCAGGGTTTTCTGTAGTAATCGTTTCCTTGCAAACTCTGAGTAGTATGACCTGCTGTTGACCTCCACTCTCTGGCAATATCGCTCAGTGGTTTTCTTTCACCCCATCGGTGGCCAGTCTAACTGCGTTATGAGATCTAAAGCAGTGTAGCAACTGTCTTATGCTTACTGACTGGTTCACTGCTTATACAGTGAGAGATGTAAATACTTAAACATTGAGACAAAAGTACTGTTATGCAAGAACTTACCTTAACAGTAAGACATCCAATTGTTCACTGCTACACTATAACAAGCAGGATATCCTGCAAAGGACAGCCATATGTCTGTCCAGGATGCCAAAGCCTAGGTGTATTCCTCTCACACCGTACATTCAATGTATGACCAAAATGCACCGAGCCTATGTTGTATATAGATATATAGATATATAGATATATATATATATATACACACAAGAGGCCATCAAAAACACATTACCCAAAAGAAGGGAGAAGGAAAGGATACCACCTAGGTCTAAAGCACAAACCCAGGATAGAAAAGGGGGAAGAAGGGTGGAAAGTAATACTGCAAAAGTGAGCAGTTGGATATCTACTGTAATGGTAAGCTTTCTAAGGGGCTAGCAGGGAGGAATGAAAATCTGAGCTGTAATTTAAGATTGCAAGATGGACCTAGTAAAATCAGCACTAGTCCTAGAAATGGCATCAGTCTTGTAATGCTTAGTAAAAGTATGTACAGAAAACCAACTAACAGCTTCTAAAATAGATTTCTAGTCTAGACCTTTGAGAAAGGCACCAGAATAAGCTACAACTCTGTAAGAGTGTGATTTAACCAAACCTGTGAGTGCTTCATTATAAAAGGGCATGGCAGAACAGATCCATTTGGAAACAGCCATGACTTTTTGCCCCAAAAGGAAATGAAAAAAAAATGGTCTAACTTTCTGATAGTCTTGGTTTTGTCAAGATAAAGACTCTCTCTCCCCTTTTTTTTTTTTTTTTTTTTTTTTTTGGGGGGGGGTAGGGAGATTGACAGCCTGGTTCAGAGAGTTCAATGACTACCTTAGGCATAAAGGAAGACTTGGTCCTGAGTTTTACCTTATCTTTATGAAGCACCAAAAAGGAGAAGAAGCCATGTGAGCTTGTAGTTCAGAAACTCTTTTGGCAGAAGTAATGATGACCACTAACAACACTGTCTTCCAAGTATAAAATTTTAAGGAAAAAGAGGTAGGAGACACAGAACTTTTCTTAAGCATAATTCAGGTCGAATGGAAGAGGAGGAACCAAGGTGAAAGATGACTTTTAGAAACTGCTTGACCTTAAAATGCCAAGACAAAGGAGCATCAAAAGGAAGACATGCAGAAATGTCTGACATATGTGCTTTTTATGGAAGAATATATTAGCTCTGAAATGAGCAGCTCACAAAAGAAAGAAAGAAAGGAATACCTATTTGATAACAATCCTGATACTCCATGCAGCACCAAACAGAAAATCTCTTCCATTTAGAAACATCAGACTTCCTCACATCAGATTTCATAGCTTCATATACCTGTGTAGCACATCCTCTGAGAAAAGATGCCTAAAACTAATTACAAACCAATCAACCAGAGGGTTAGATTTGGAATTTAAAGGTTTGGAGGAATGTGTCTTGCCCTCTTCTGGGGACCACGTACCTTGGACCATCATTCCTAAGTAGTGACCTCCCTAGTTGGGAGATATCTGTGGTCACCTTGACTGTGAGTAGGGGAACAACCAAAGGATGGCCTTGAGAAACTTCATCTAAGTGAAGCCACCACAGAAGATATTTCTTGCAAGACTATGTCATCTTGACTAGTTAGGATAAAGGCTGTTGAAAAATAGACCACTGAACCAATAGAGCCCACTGCAGAATCCACATATGAAACTTGGCTAAAGGATCTAAGGTGATTGCTGCAGCCATGGATCCTAAGGCATGTAAGATTTGTCATGCTGGGAGATAAGGATGCAAGATCACTTTCATGATCAGGGATCTCAGTGTCTGAATTTGTGTAGATGGAAGAGAGGCTATATGTGTGTCTATTTTTAGATGAGCACCAATGAACTCCAGACTCTTGTGTGGGTTTGGGTTGAGACTTGCTGTAATTGACTGATGCCTAGATGAAAATGCAACTGGAACAAGTAGTCCCTTGCCCGTAGAAGTAGATGCCTGGATGGGGCAGTTAGGAGTCAGTTGTCAAAGTACAGAAACACTATAAATCCCAGCAGTCTCAGGTGAGCTGTTACCACCGCCGTGCATTTGAACACCCTGGGTACTGTGGTGAGGCCAAAGGGCAATGCTCTAATTGAAAGTAGAACCAGAGCTGGTATCAATGTCATGCTAAACACCTACCCATTCAGGCTTGCACTCCTATCTATCATGCTAGCAAACATTTGATCCCTGGAAGACAAAATGGACTACCTAAGATTGGATCTAAATATCCACAGAGAGGTGATAAACTGTTAGTATTTTTCTTTACAAAAACATGGTTAAATTCAAGTATCAGTGACAATAGTGTTCATTTGGAGGGGCTATCTACATTTAGAGCAGACAAGATTCAAGCTCTTAGTAGCAAATCCAGGGGAAATGGAATCTGTATCTATATAAACAACAAACAGTGCCCCAGCTGTGAGAAACTTTCCACTCACTGCTCTGAAAACATAGAGTTCATGACAGTAAAATGTAGACCTTTTCACCTCCCAAGAGAATTCTCAGCTATCATTATCACAGCTGTATACATTCCTCTCAGTGCAAACACAAATGAAGCAGATCCCAGACTATACCAGTCAATCAGTGAAATGCAGAAAAACTCTGTGTGTCTACATCATAGCGGACGACATCTAAAATCAGTACTACCAACATACAGACTTTGCTACCAGAGGTGCCAACATACTTGACTGGGTCTACACAAATGTCAAAAAAGTGTTCAGAGCAAAGCCCCACCAGCACCTAGGTAACTCAACCCACCTATCCATCATGCTGACTTCATCCTACAGACCTCTGCTAATCAAAGAGAAACCATCTAAGAAGCAGATAAGACTCTGGCCAGGAGGAGACACTTCAGGATTGCTTTGAACACATGGATTGGAACATGTTCAAGGAGGCTGTCACTGCAGATCAGCACACCAACCTGGAAGAGTACATTGAGTCGGTAATTAGATACACATCAAAGTGTGTGGATGATGTGACAGTCACCAAGAGCATCACCACACGTGCAAACCAAAAAACATGGCTCACTAGTAAAGTGTATGAGCTCCTGAGGGCACACAACACTGCCTTCAAGTCAGAGGATAAGGAAAGCCTCAGGTTAGACAGAGCAAATCTATCGGAGTAAGGGAATGAAAACAGCAAAAATAGCATATGGTCAGAAAATCCAAAGCCACTTCAGTGACACCAATGACTAAAGGCGATTGCATCAAGGCAATCAAACCATCACAGACTACAGGCCCCCTCAACACAGTGTGATGACAATACACATTTCCTCAACACCTTCTTCAATAGGTTTGAAGAAAAAAACACCACAACTGCAATAAAAGCCACCACAAATCAAGTAGAGGAAGTACTATGCCTCAACCCTGCTGATGTTAGAAGAACCCTGTGCAGGGTCAACCCAAGAAAAGTGGCTGGACCTGACAATATCCTGGGATGAGTGCTCAATGAATGTGCAGACCAACTGGCATAAGTTCTCACAGATATCCGCAACCTCTCACTAAGTCAGGTGGTTGTACCTAAATGCTTTAAAGCCACAACCATAATACCCATACCAAAGAAGTCCCCACCTTCAACTCTAAATGACTACTGCCCAACAACACTCAACTTTGATAGCAATAAAGTGCTTTGAGAGGCTGGTCAAGAATTACATAACATCCAGTCTCCCTGCATCCACGGATCCACTTCACTTCAGTTTGCATATCAACCAAACAGCTCCAAGGAAGATGCTATATCAGTGGTGCTTGACTTATCCATGGCCCACCTGGAAAACAAGTACTGTTAAGTGCGAATGTTGTTCACAGACTTTAGCTCGGCCTTCAATACAGTGATCCTCCAATATTTGATACAGAAACTGGACCAACTGAGAATAAAAGCTCCCCTTCACAACTGGATACTGGACTTCCTCATGGACTATCAGTATATGTATGGGTAAAAACTCTTCCAAGAGCAACACCATGAACACGTGAGTTCCACAGGCTGCTTCCTGAGCCCTCTGTTGTTCATCTTGTTGACTCAGGACTGCATCGCCAAGCTCAACTCGAACCACATCATCAAGTTCACAGATGATACTACTGTCATAGGTCTCATTAGCAATAAGGATGAATCAGCCTACAGGGGGGAAGTGAGTAAACTAATCATTAGGTGTGACAACAACCTTGCACTAAATGTGACCAAGACCAAGATCACTGTCAGTTTCAGAAGGTGGCACAAAGCACACACTCCACTATCAACAATGAAATAGCAGAAAGAGTGGAAAGCACAAAATTTTTGTGGGGTACATATCACGGCTGACCTAACAAGGAGCATAAATACTACTGCCATTGTAAAAAAAGCACAGCAATGTCTTCATTTCCTACAAAAGATGAGAAGGGCTAACCCCCCCCCCCACGATTCTACCTACCTTTTACAGGGGCACCATAGAAAGTATATTAACCAACAGTCTCGCAACTTGGTATGGTAACGGTTCCAATTCGAACTGAAAGGTTCTCCAGAAAGTGGTTAAGGTAGCAGATACAAAATTATTGGTACCACTCTCTCAGCTATCCAGGACTTTCACCTGTTGAGGTGTCTCAGCAGAGCCAACAAAATAACCAGAGATACTACCCACCCTACCCATGGAGTGTTCACCTACAGTATAAGATGGAAAATAGCCGGATTCAACAAGAGCTTTTTCCCACAGGCTATTAGACTATTAAACTCATACTAACTCCTCACCTTGACAAACTCAGAACTCTCATAGCAATACCGCATAATTTTTGTGCAATAATACATCTGTGCAATAAAAAGAAATCCAAAAGGCACAAAAGGCAGGAGACACCACGCCAAAACTTCTAGAAAAACAGAGAATATTTATTAAAACGATAAAATAAAAAGTGCACTGCTAAGCACTTTCAAGCTAAAAAGCCCTTCATCAGATAGTGCATACCTAACAAAGCTAGACATTTAAAATACTCATTAACCAATCAAAAATCAGTATTTTACCCTCCTTTTTCTAAAGATGGGTTTTAAAGGGACAACAGTATTTAAGCCTGGGGGCCTACCTGCCCAAAGTCTAATTATCCATCTAGTCTCTGCACATTCTGTATCATTACTAATATCCCCCTCCCCTTACATTACTGCTAAGTATTTGTAATGCCATAAACAAAAACTTATGTCCTATATTCTCCTTGACATGAGAAAATAAGGCATTAGATTCTTTCTGAAGTTTGATGTCTGAAACATGCTGAAATATCCTGGTTTTAAAAATACTATTCGTCTTGCCAACATAGTATGAATCACAATTCTGACATACTGCTAAATATACTAAATTCTTAGTACTGCAGTCTGCATAATCTTTAAAATAGTATGTCTGTCCTGTCCTGGGGTGCTCAAAGGAGCTCTTTTTCAGAATATATTGGCAGGCTTTGCAATGATGGCAAGGAAAAGTGCCTATCCTCCTAGTCATAGGACCACTATGAGCATTGGTCTTAGGCTCATGACACAGCATGTCCTTCAAATTTCTGTTCCTTCTAAATATAAAGCTAGGATCTTGACCTACTACCTCTTTTAACCTCATGTCAGTGTGTAGTATTTTCCAATGCTGCCTCACTATATTACAGATGTCACCCACGTCTCCACTATAGGTGAAAATCATGCTAACCTTGTTCCTGTTCCCAAAAAAGCCTCTCTGTTCTGGAATGCTATCCACTTCATTCACATTCCTGTTAAGCCATGGTCTGGCTATACTTGTTCTTTTACTCTTACTATCTTGCACCAAGGGCATAACTTTATTATGCTTGTATCCCGTTTGGCTGAGGTTAGCTTGAAATTTCTCAACCTCATCTTGAAATCTTATATCCTCACTACACAATCTCGAAATCTTACAAATCTGGCATTTTACTATACTGTCAAAAGTATGGCATGGGTACATACTGTCATAAGGCAGCAAACTATTATGCCAGCAAGTTTTCCTATATAAAGATGTAGCTATATGGCCATCTTCATGCTTTGTTAGCCGTACATCTAAAAAAATCTATCTCTGAATTAGAATAATTGACTGTGAATCTAAAAAAAGTCAGTACTCGCCTCCAAATATTCAACAAAAGAGGATAAACTCCTGCTCCATGCCTCCCCATAAAAAGAAGTTGTCATCCACAAAACGGGTATAAAAACCCAGTTTGTCTGTCCACGCATGCAGTGTATCAAAGATGGTAACATCTTCCCAATATGCCAATCTCAGCGATAGAGAATTCACTTATTAATAAAACACAGTCAGACAATGATAATATTCAGAGGATATGTAAACTTTTAAATGTTGTACTGGAACATAATATATTTTTGTGTCAAGGCAGCTACTATCGGCAACAGCAGGGTGTAGCCATGGGCACACCCTGTGCCAATTCTTATGCCAGCTTAGTACTGGCATATTGGGAAGATGTTACCAAGATGTTACAAAATTTTATCTGGCCTCCAGGGGACAGGTTCTATGTTGTCTGGGGCCTTCCAGGCACACTGCACATTAAGCCTAATGAGCTAATCTGCAGGTGGGGGTCACCCAGAAAGTAGATGGTCGAGCATGGAAGGCCTGCAAGAACACCGATTCCTCCAAAGGGTTGGAGGGCTTCCAGTCTCCCCTCTGCTTGAGGATCTCGAGAATGTCTCCAAATGAGACATCTTCCAGGGGAGACCATGGGGACCCTTCTCCCTCATTGTAATCGGTGTCTTCGGTGATGGATTCCTCAGGGGAATCAAGATGCTTCCTCTTGCAAAGTTTCTTCCGGGGTGGGTCCCCAGTGGGGTCTTCTGAGGAGGACTCCAGAGAAAGGATTCCTTTCAAGGGAAGGTCTTGCGGCTCCTGTGCTCAAGATCCCAGTGTAGGAGATTGGGACAGCTGCATGCTAGAGGGAGTTTCTGGTTCCGATGCCAATGGTGCCAACTGTGAGCCTGTTGAAGCGAGGACCCTCTCCATCACCTGGAAAGCAGGCCTGCCTGAGGAGGAATGGGAGCCTAGAACCAAGAAGGATGACCTCGGAACCGGGGTCACACTCCGCCCCAAGGAGCCCGCCTCCAGGTGAGGAGCTTCGAGAGGACCAGTAGCTGCTGTGAGAGCCGTGACAGTAGACGGTGCCACAGAAATAATCAGCACCGAACTAGGTGTCATGGTGCCGGCAGCCCAATCACTGCTCCGAGGGTGTACCAGTTCCAAAGGAGCCGTGGCACGAAAAGTTATCGGTGCCGACAGGGAAGCCTCCGTTGTCATAGCCGAGACAGAATGCACCAGGATGGACATCAGTACCGAAGTCTCTGAGACCTGGGAAGAAGTTGGAGGAGGATAGACAGGTGAATAGAGATGAGAGCTTCCATTCCAAGAAGGAGGGAAGACCTAGTCAGGGTTAGTAATCCTCTAGCTGCCAAAAGCTGGTCCACAACCCTCTCTACATCTTGTTCCGCAAGACTCCTGGTGGATCTGAAGGAAGCTGCCAGTGGAGATTATGGTCTCTCAATAAATGGACTGAATCGTTGTCCCAAAAAGGGGTCATAAGAAGGAGAGTACCTGGTTCTGGCAAGGTTTTCAGTCTTCGGAACTGCAGGTATCATTATCGGTGGAGCCGAGTAAGACATTGGCACCGTGGCCGTGGATGGTGTCGATGCTGGTACAGTGGTAGGAGAAAGAATTTAAGAATCTCAAAACTGAAGATCTGATTTGTAAATCAAGGTTTGCACCAAGGAGGATGGTGGCAATGCTGGTACAGTGGTAGGAGCCTGTGTCATAACAAAGTTCGGCACCGAGGGAGAAGACAGGGACACTGGTGCTGAAGCTGTCTGTGCTGACAGCACGGGAGAAGCCTGGTGTCATCTTGGTTCCAAGGAGGATGGAGATGTCAGAACCGAGTGACTCCGTTTCTCTTTATGCTTTTTCACATCCTTCTGCTTAGGAGGTGGTAAGACCTCCATCCCAGAAAGAGCCTCTGAGAAGGGTGTTTTCAGCATACCCTTCAGAATAAGCTTGTTCTTACGTTCAGTCAATGTATGGTTGCTGAAGCTAGAACAAATGTCACAAGATACATTAATGTGGTCAATGCCCAAACAATTAACACACTGGGCGTGACCGTCTGAGTCGGGCATCTTACGTCTGCACTTATCACACTGCTTGAACCCAAGCTTAGCCTTATCCAACATTATAACACACTAGTACTATATCCAACAATAAAACTATATCTACCAAATAACAGCAAGAAGTTAAAATAAGGAGGGATGGTGAAATTCTTTCTTTTTTTTATATATATATATACATATATATATATATATATATATATATATATATATATATATATGGATCTACCTGACAACACCGACACACCACAACACCGACAACAAAATCACCGACACCACATAACCGACATTTCACAAACACGAAATCTCACATGCCCGACACACCATAATCCCGACAATCAACAAACAAAACAAATCCCCTGTCCAAAAAGCACACACACAACACAAGCACACCAAAATCCTTACAAACCAACACTAAACCTCACATACACAACTACCTACAACCTTAACCCAAACCCTAACCCTAAGGTCCGCCACTATCGCACACTCACCTAACCGCCTAACCTAACTCACTTAACCCGCCTAACCCACAGACTATCACAATCGCACACTTACCTAACCCGCGCCCTAACCCTAACTCACTTAACCCGCCCCTAACCCACAGACTATCACAATCGCACACTTACCTAACCCGCGCCCTAACTCACTTAACCCACCCCTAACCCACAGACTATCACAATCGCACACTTACCTAACCCGCGCCCTAACCCTAACTCACTTAACCCGCCCCTAACCCACAGACTATCACAATCGCACACTTATCTTACTCGCACCCTAACGTCCGTCACTACCGCATACTTACACAGCCTTTTCCCATGTCGGTGTTCTCAGCGTCGGGGTTTTGATCCGTCGGTCTTCTCAGTTTTCGATCTTCTGGCGTCGGTGTTCTCGTTGTCGGCGTTCTAACCTTTCAACGTTGTCAGATAGACCCATATATATATATATATATATATATATATATATATATATATATATATATATATATATATATATATATATATATATATATATACAGATAGCTAGGAAGGAGTACCAGCAATGGTACTAAGAAATACCAAAAAGGTAGGAGAAGGGCCTACCAAGGTAGGGAAGGAGTAGTACCAATGATGGTACGAAAGAACTACCAAGGTAGTGGGTAGGGTTTAGTTAGGAAATATAGAGTTTAGGAACAAGAAATAACCTTGGAAGAAAAAACTGGCTAAGGGAGGGTAATTAGTCAATAAAACTATAAAGAACCACAAAAAAAGCTACACTTAGCTTGAGAGAAGGCTTGGCACGTCTGATGAGGAATGCGGCAAACAAGATCTGGCAAGACTATGAGAGGGGCATTGTGGGTAGGTCTTAGCTGAAAGTTTCTGGCTGGCGCAAGCTTGGTACCGGCTGTGTCGGTTCCAGGGATGGAACCGAAATCCTTATCAGTAAGGAATGAATGAAGATTTACAAATCAGATCTTCAGTTTTGAGATTCTTAAATTCTTTTTCCAATGCACTAAATCAAATGACGGCTGGCAATCATAACTGTACAATATTGATAACTATGGAAAAGTTTTCTATACATGAAATTTCTTTTTCTCTATGTATAGTAGTTTGCGTCTAAGAACAATGTGTGTCATGTCAAGAGTAGCTGTTGTATTGTAGATAGTCTATATGTGATAATGCCTCCACTTGAGATGGAGTAATGTAATTGTGTTCAGCAATGCACACGTTGTATAATCTGAATGACAATAAAGATAAAGTTTACTTTGACTTTAATCTGGTAATGACTGGCTCCCAGCCAGAAATGCAGATTTCTCCTGGAGCACCTGTTTACTTTGATGTGACATTACTCATCCTGAAGATCTACAGAGCACATCCAATCGTCATTCTGCAGTAGAGGCAAAATGGACTGAACCGTGACCATCAAGAAACCTTGTACATTTGACATATTTGTTTAACCTGCTGAGATACAGGATGGGTCTCAAGTTTCCTGTCTTCTTTGGCACTAAGAAGAATCTTGAGTAAGCTCTGGATCTTGTCTGGTCTGGGGGACCTCCTGGTTGACTCCTTCTGAGCAGCTTTTCTATTCCTAATGCTGCTATCTCCCTCTGACTTGGTGGAATATCAGAGATTCTCTTCATTCTTGCAAGAGGAATTTGGGAAAATGGCATGCTATAACCTCTGGATTAATTCTCTGCAACCAGGAATCTTTTGTAATGGATGCTGCCTTTCCAGGAATACTGGTAAAGTTTGTCCAAGAACGAATCCTGAAAATCCTGGTTCTGAGGGCCACCTCTGCCATAGGGACGGCATCTTCTCTTAAGAGTCCCCCCCACTGAATCTGGGAGAACCATCTCCTCATGAGTCTTGGTAAGGACCCTGGGATTTGTGGAACTACATCTTTCTACATCTTCGCTGTTTCCAGGAAAAGGGACTTTGAGGGGTAGAAGAATGCATTCCTATGGCAGACAAGGTATTTTCTTCTTGCTGTCTTCTGGAGAGATTTTCTTTTACATTTGAGCCAGATAAGGAAGAACAATCAAACAAAGCATTGATGAATGAAGACTTGAATGCCTTTGCAAATTCACATAGGTTGCATACAGACAAGTTTCCTAATGGCTATGCCTGAACCCGCTACCTGTGAGGTACTTTCTGATGTGTGGAAAATCAGCCTCATGGATGCTCAAGTTATAGAGTGAAGGGTGACCAGTTGTGAAGAGACTCTGTTTTGATCCTCCTCAGACATGGACCCAGAAAGAGATCTGGAGAGCTTCTTAGTCAAATCTCTTTGCAGTCTTGTGAAATGTGCCAAATAATTCAACAACCACACAGCAAAAGTCACTGAAGCATAAATGTGCTTACCAAATCTGTCCAATGTCCTAGACTTCTTGTTAGGGGGATGGTACAGAAGAGCTTTGTTCCACAAGCTCGCTCTTAGTGGCTGTTGCAACAACAATGGCATCAACTGGGACCCCGTTGGTCCAGTGTGATCTGTCCTTCAGAGGGGACAATAATTTCTATGGTTTCCACAGCATCTGGTTCCTTTTTTGCGTGGCATGAAATGAGGTCTTTAAGTTCATCAGGGGTGTGTGTGTGTGGGGAGGGGGTCACTCAAGATGTAGTCAGCCCAGACTTGAAAGCCTCCAGGAACACCGATTCCTCTTGGGATGGGGTGTTGGAAGACCAACCACTGTTTTGCTTTAGCAGTTCAAGAATGTCTCCAAAAGAAACATCTTCAGGTGGAGATCTGTGGGATCCTTCCCCTTCACTGAAATCAGTATATTCAGTGATATGCCTGAGGGTAATCCAAATGTCTCCTTTTACACATTCTCTTCCAGGGGACCTCATTAGTGGGATTGCCTGATGAGGTATTAGAAGTGATTGGGGATTCCTGAAGGACTGACTGGAGACATGAATGGGCTGGCTGTCCCAGTGGAATAGAAAAGCGATGCTCAGAGCAAAGACCAGAAAGGTGTTAGAGTGATATGATCCAAGAGGGAGAGGGATGCTCCTTTCTCTAGGGAAAGAAAAAGCACTCTCCACAATCAAGAAGGGCAGAGTGCTTAGGGGAGACTAAAGCTGGAGGTAACAGAGCCAACATGTCCCACACAATCAACCCTTGAATTCCTGCAAGCACTCCACCAGAGGATGGAGTCAGATCCAAGTTCTCCAGAACCGAAGCTCTGAGGGGCAGGAACAGCTCCAACAACTTCTGAGTTGACCCTGGTCCCTAGGATCCAGTGCTGAAGTTTCAGCTCAGAGAGTCTTCCAGCTCTGAAAGATTCGGCACTGGACAGCTCATGGAAGTGAATGAAGTTGAAGAATGAACTGTCTTCCGATTCAATGAGGACACCCCCAGGGATCTCAGATCTGAGGGCTCCGAAACACTAGGCTGGATTGGAGAAGGATAAACTAAAGCAGGACTAGTCATCGTCAGGTTCACGGATCCGATGGGAGAAGGAGACAGAATTACCCCCATCTGGATCTGAGCTCTGATGAATTTCCTCATCATCCTATCCACTTCAGCCTCAGACAAACTCCTGGAAGACCTGAGTGAAGAGCTAGTGGATGGTAGCTTCTAGTGCTCGTGAGAAGACTCTTGTAAAAAGTGTGAAGGGATTTGAGAAGGTATCGGATCTGGTAAGGAAAGAGGTCACCAGATCTGATGCAATTTAGTTTTTGTAGTAGTAGAATCTGGAGATCAATTTCTAGACTTTGTCTTTGGGGGCAGAGTTGGGCTTCCCTTTGTCAATTTTTTTAGAGGAGGTTTGAGTTCCATCTTTAACAGAGGAAGGAGGTGAAGGAAGAAGACCCTTCAAAATTAGTTTGTTGCATCTATCTGTGAGTCCCCTGGAGTTGAAGCCAGCACAAATTGCACAATCAGCATCCAAATGGGCAGGACCAAACAGATGCATTCCTTGTGGACATATGTATTAAGCATTTTGTGCCCATGGAGTTGCATTTCTCGAAGCCAGTTAATTTAACAGCCATCCTTGCATGCTCCTAAAAAGGGAAAAGTCCAAAAAGAAGATACCGACTAGAAAGGGTTGTCCTGTCGCCAGGCAGCCCTGCAAGTCGGGGATTCCAAAACCGGGTCCGGCTGCTCGATGATGTCCTCCTCCCCTCCTCGTCTTCTGTTGGTTCGGCATCAGCCAACGCCATTTTGAGGGTAAACACCCTAGAGTACCCACAGAGGGAAGGAGGAGGAGTAATCCTGACTGCATGCTATCCAGTTCAAACTGTACTATGTCCTTCATGGATGCATCTGCAGTCATAACAAGCGGTAGAATATACCAGCCAACTAGGGGAGGAGAAAAGTAGATTATGGTAGCCAACTAGGGAGGAGGAAAAAGCAGAAGTGGCAAACTGTGCTCGGGACCTGTCCAAGTAGCCGCCTCAAATATGTCTTTTGTGCCACTCTCCTTAAGCAAGTAGTAGCGTGAGCTGTCTATGTACATCCAAGGTATGCAGTATCTCTGTTTTGTGGGTTGGGAAGGAAAGAAGGTAGGTAGGTGGATTTCCTCAAGGACACTCTATCTTGGTGGAAGATTAGGAAGGGTTGCACTGCCATTAAGGCCTGTAGTTGAACTGCCTGAGCAAAGGGTGCGAAAAACAGGTCAGTCAGTTGCAGCGCTTTAGGTTTGACAATATGATGCTGTAGTTGTTCTGAGTTAACATCAAAGGCATCAGTGGTATTATTATATTGTTCGAGACACATGACACATGCTTCAGTAGTGTGGTGTACCAGTGTCAGGATTATCCTTGGACGTTCTTCCCTATTTTTTTACTTGGTAGTATGTTTGTGAAAGGAAGAATCAAGCAGATGCTAGCCCTTTGTGGCATTCCCCATTTCTTCGAGATGGTCTTGAAGATGTCGGTGCAGCTTCGTAAGTGGGCATCGGTTCTGCTCTCTGTCTGCTTTCTGAGAGTTGTCTTTCCCTGGTACAATAATTGCCTGCAATTAATTGTGAATGAGTGCTGTGCCAGGTCCGGGTCTCCAAGGTAATTGTAATTCTAGGGGGGGAATGCACAATCCTTGCACGATTTGTCCAAGCATGTGGCCCCCCATCCCTGTCTGTCTGGCCTGTTGTGATGGTCTGGCTTGGTTGACATCTGCGAAGGGTAGGCCTCCCAGTCGCTGTAGCAGTAAATGATTGAATTCCTGTAGTCTGTAATGCGATTTACTGATGCATTTTGTTTTTTTGAATACTCTGGGTGAGATAAGCCTCTGCAGATTGGTCGAATGGGACGCAGTGGTATGCCTTGCCCAGCATGGGAAGAAGTTGCTGTAGGTCAGCATTTTGAATTTTGGGACAATGATGTATGTATTTAAGGTGGACAGGTCGAGAATTGGTTCCAAACTTTTTTCTTTTTTAAGGTGGGACAGTCGAGATTGGTCTCCAACTTTTTTCTTGGAACTAGGAATAGTCTGAGTAGAACCCTCCTTGTTCATTATCTGGCGAGAGCCTCTGTTTTTGATTTGGAGTAGATTTGGTATTCCTTTGACTGGTAAAGTGTGGAAGTGAAACCAACTTGATCTTGTTCCCTGGTGGGCGGATTTAGATTGTCATCATGGTTTTGTGCTGATGTACCTTGCCACTGTCGTCCTCTGTAGGCACCTCCTCTGGATTGGTTTCTGCCCTGGAAACGTTATTTCTAAGGACCAATTCTTGGCATTTTCTTCCATTTTCTTCATAACCTGCTGGGCAGGTGTACAAATCACAGACTTGTCTTGTCAGCATCTAGCAACTTAGCTTTAACATGATCCGACTTGTTCCTTTAGCCATGCATCCCATCTGTCTAGTGACCATCTGGCACCCTGTAAAATCTGTCTGGTTTAACATCATTGAAAGCATCATCCACCACAGAGAACAGGAGGGCTGATCAGTTATGTCTGATTCATCAGCAGAATCATCAGTAGAAACTGGCTCCTGCCAAAGAAAGCATTTGAGAACGATTTAGTAGTCTTGGCTGCTTTAGCCCTGGCGAAGGCCTTAATGGACATGACAGCTGGAGGCCTAGCAGCACGTGTCTGATAAGTCAGGTAAAATTTCGGCCTCAGTTGTTAGAATAGGTTCAGCTGTACTTTGAGCAGTTTTCTCGGTTTCGGCGAAACCGAGACACTTTGGGTTGCTTACCGCGGTTTTTTCCCAAACCGCGACCGCCGTGTCGGGATCCGGCGCATATATACGTAAAAAAATCAGTAACGAAAAACTGTTCTGCAAACTCCGACCGGCGCCCCTAGCACGACAGGCTGCTACGTCGTGGGCTGGGAAAGAGTCCCCAACGGGTACTTAGCTTTAGAAGTCTTGAAGTAATCTCTGGATCTGACCGACCGGCGCGAACAGCTTCTGCTTCGGCGCCCGCAAGAAAGACTGAGGAAAATGGCGCCGGCTGATGCTTTATACAAGACCAACAGAGATGACGCCGGAGAGTGCGCGACATCAGCGGACCCGGACTTTCAGGACAACCCACTTGTTATGACTGCAGATGCATCCATGAAGGACATTGAAATATATATATATATATATATATATATATATATATAATATATATATATATAGATAGATATATTCACTATATATATAGGGTCTATAGTGAATCAGCGAACGCTTAAAAAAGTAAACGCTGATTCATCGTCCCTATTTCAGTGACCACTGAAAATCCCGAACACCCGGAACAGCGATTTTTTTCTCAGGGAAAAAAATTGCTGGGCCGGTTTCGGGAGTTTGCCGTTTCCTCCACTGTGGTGCGATCTCAGAGTTGGTATATTTAAGTAGGGGGGTGGAGGGGGCGAAGCACCCCACATTAAATAATGTTTTTTCTTTTGAGGAACAGAGATTTTTTTCCCTGGGGAAAAAAAAATCGCTGTTCCGAGTGTTCGGCATTTTCAGCGTTCACTGATCTAGGGTCGATGAATAAGCGTTCGCTTATTTAATATAGACCCTATATATATATATATATATATATATATATATATATATATATATATATATATATATATACATATACATATACATATATATATATATATATATATATATATATATATATATATATATATAGATTCACTATACAATCTCGAAATACTGAAATATCGAATTTAAGTATCTTGAGACTATGTAGTCGAAAGTGCAGTTATGAGAAACTGCACACTATCAAATGCAGAAATGTCAAATCCGCTGTTGTGATGTCGCATTCGTGACGTGTGGTGTGGTGTGTGGCTTTAGCTGGGGATTGAGGTAAGTGGTGTTTTCGTAAGGGTATTGGGTACGAATTTTAGTTCATATGAGTGTGTGTAGTGGTGGGTTTTGTGTGTTTAGTGCAACCTCGGAGTTAGTATATATAAGTAGCGGGGGTGTGGGGGGCACAGCCCCCCACATGGGCAGTGCAGGGGGGGCTTTTCCCCCTGCTTATAGGTAGGGTAGGTGTGTTTATATGTTATGTTGTGTTTGTGTGTACTGTTTTGTTTCTTGTAGTGTAGTTAGGTAGGTGTGTGTATGCTTGTGTGGTGGGGTGTGTATGTGTATGGTTGCAATTTTGATGTTCGCGGTTGTGGGTTTTCGGTTATGTGGATTTTCGGCTATACAGTCTCGAGATACTGAAATTCGATATTTCAGTATTTCGAGATTGTATAGTGAATCCATATATATATATATATATATATATATATATATATATATATATATATTGGGGAAAAGAAAGTACAGTCGTGTACACTTACCATAAATAGATGTTTGAGTGCATTCACTGTTGCAGTCATCACATTTGGTTTATCCTGCCAGGGGTAGCCCTCAGTCGGTCCGAATACCAGAAGCTTAGTATTTTTGTGTCGGTTGCTGTCGCTCCAGGGCTGACGTCAGGTCGTCAGTGGTATAAAATCAGGCAGCCAACACCATTACATCAGTCTTTCTTGCTGAGAGCCCAAAGCAGAAGCAGTTTGCATGAGTGCTGGTCGGCCGCTATTTGAGTTTTCATTTCCCAAATGTGATGACTGCAGCAGTGAAACACAAAGAACATCTACCAACAATGGTTGTCAAGGGTACCCTAAACAGGTAGTAAGAGGAAGTAGAGTTGTGTACACTTACCATAAATGTAGATGTTTGAGTGTATTCACTGTTGCAGTCATTACATTTGGGTTATCTGCTTGCAGGTAGCCCTCAGTCGGTCTGATTAACAAAGTCTTGGGTCCTGCGTCAGTTGCTGTCCCTTCTTCCATGACATCAGGTCGTCAGGGGTATAAAACATGCAGCCGATGCCATTACATCAGTTTTTCTTGCCCCCGATGTCAGGTGCCCACCAATGGGAAGCAATTAAATATTAAAGTACAAAGATATACCTCTAACAAAAAAGCAAATACACCAAAAAGGCTTTAAAGCATAGTAAAGGAAAGTAGAGGTATAGCCAAAAGAAGTTAGGGGGCTGGAGGGAGGGTAACCACGACTGTAACAGTGAATACACTCAAACATCTACATTTATGGTAACTGTACACAACTGTACTATGTTCTTCGTGTTTCACTGTTGCAGTCATTACATTTGGGTAGATTCACAAAGCTATGGTTGGGAGGAGGAATTAAGATAGCAATAGGGCCAGCTATAAGGCCCTGCAAGACTGCAGTGACAAAGCCAGCTCTGGATATAGAGAAAATTGGCAAATGATAATGCTTGGTGAAAGTATGTACAGAACTCCAGGTAGCAGCTTCTAGGATGACCCTGGTAGGGACGCCTCTGAGAAAGGCTGTAGAGGTAGATGCAGCCCTGGTTGAGTGGGGTCTGATCCCCTGGGGGATAGGTTTTCCATGGTGCTTATAGCAGAAATGAATGCAATGGCTTATCCATTTAGAAATGGTTTGCTTTGAAATAGCCTTCCCCACTGCCCCTGCAGCAAATGCCACCAGCAGTTGTTCAGATTTCCTTTGAGGTTTAGTCCTATCCAAGTAGAATCTAAGTTGTCTGTGCACATCTAAGGAATGCAGTTTCCGTTCCCCTTTATTCTGTGGATTGGGAAAGAAGGTTGGCAAATGAATGGACTGATTAAGAGCCACAATGGATACCACCTTGAGCATGAAGGATGGACTGGTTCTGAGGGACACCCTGTCCGCATGAAAGATGATGAAAGACTCCACTGCCATAAGGGCCTGTAATTCGGATACCCTTCTAGCTGAAGTGATTGCTAAAAGGAAAGCTGTTTTCCAAGAAAGAAATGTTAAGTCTGCAGTAGCAGCTGGGTCGAAAGGAGGTAGAGTGAGTTTCTCCAAGACAAAGTTAAGGTCCCAGGCTGGGGTTGGAGTTCTCCTGGGTGGTCTCAAATTTGAGGAACTGCATGAGCAGTGGATGAGAGAAGAGGAGAGGTTCTGTGTTATAATGAGCAGAAATGGCTGAGGCATGGATTTTAATGGAGGAAAAAGACAGGTCCTTGTGAAGCATCTCAGTTAAGTATTGTAAAATCTGAGGTAAACTGGGAGCTGCTGTGCTCATCCCTTGAGACTGGTTCCAGGCACAGAATCTTCCATTTTTCAGCATAAGATTTTCTAGTACTAGGCCTCCTTGCCTCTAAAATGATATCCATCACAGGTTTGCTGAGGGATGGTAAAGGAGAGATTAAGTAATTAGCCAGGGTGCAAGGTTCAGTGTTAGAAGTTGATGGTGCAGAATCTGGTTCTCCTGCTGAGACAGCAGGGAAGGAGTCTGAGGCAGGTGCCATGGAGATAACCGTGACACACTATGCAGGAGGGGGTACCAGTGTTGGTGCGGCCAGTCTGGAGCAATCAAAATCATCCTTGGTTTGCCCTGTTTGATTTTTAGTAGTACTTTGGAGAGCAGAGAGGGAATGGCATAGACTGATTGGTTTTTCCAGCTGAAGGACAGAGCATCCACTTTCCAGGTTTTTTTGTGGTGAGTCCTTGTGCAAAATTTGTCCAATTGGTAGTTCTGAGGAGAGGCAAACAAGTCTATATCTGGGCTCCCCCATTTGCTTGTCAACATGTTGAAAATCCTTGGTTCCAGTTTCCACTTGTGTGGGTCCATGAGGTTTCTGCTTAGTCCGTCTGCCAGTGTATTTAATTTTCCTGGTAGGAATTGAGCTTGTAGGTGCACTTGGTAGCTCAAGGCTGTGTTCCATAATGCCATGGCTGGTCTGCAGAGGGGGTAAGAATGTGTACCCCCCTGCTTGTTTATATACCACATAACAGTGGTGCTGTCCGAATTTACCATTAGTTGTCCGGGAAGAATGTGATCCTTGAAGGCTGTCAGTGCATTCTGTGCAGCTAACATTTCTTTTTGATTGATATGCAGGTGCATTTGACTTAGGTTCCATTTGCCCTGAATGCACTTCCCTGCCAGGTGAGCCCCCGTGCATAGTCTGATGCGTCTGTTGTCAGGGTTTGTGCATCAGGGGGTGGTGTGAAAGGTAGTCCCTTGTTTTGGTGGCAGGCCTCTGCTCACCAAAATAACTCTAGGCGCAGGCAAGGTATGATAGGAAACATTGTTTCTAGGTCTTGAGAATGTTGACACCATAGACTTTTTAGATACCACTGTAGTTTCCTCATATGCAGTCTTGCATATGGAATTAGAATAATGTAGGAGGCCATGAACCCCAAGGCTTGCAGTATTTGTCTTGCAGATAGCAAGGTTTTTGTGGCCACTTGTTTGAAGTAGGTTGTCAAATAAATTTGTTTCTCTGATGTGAGGTAAGCCATCTGGGAAGTTGTATTCAAGCTTGCTCCCAGGAATATAATTTGTTGACAGGGTACCAGGTGTGATTTATTTTCGTTTATGGTGTACTCCAGACAAGTTAGAACCCTTTGTACAAAGGCCAGATGATTCAAAATTATGTCCTGGCTTTCTGCCTGAATTAGACAATCGTCCAGGTATGGGTATATTTGAATATTTCTTTGCCTGCAAAAATGCAATAACTGGAGCTAGGCACTTTGTGAATACCCCGGGTGCAGTAGATAAGCCAAATGGCAGTGCAGAGAACCGATAGAGTGTGTAGCCTGCTTTGAAGTGTAGGTATCTTCTGCAAGATTCCCTGATTGGGATGTGCAGGTATGCTTCTTTCAAATCTAGTGCTGCCAACCAGGCATCTTTGCCTAGCATAGGAAGTAATTGGTGAAGAATCAGCATCTTGAATTTTGGAATATCCAAAAAGGTGTTTAGAGTAGACAGGTCCAGGACAGGATGCCATGAATTGTCTTTTCTGGGTACCAGGAAAAGTCTTGAATAGAAACCTTGTCCCTTTTCCTCTTTTGGTACCAGTTGAATAACCCCCATGCTTAAGAGGGAAAGTACTTATTTTTGGGCCTCTGCCCACTGTTTTGGGGGTAGGTCCGGCCACCCGCTTGGTGTTGGCAATGTGTGGAAGTGAAATCTGTATCCCTGGGACACTATACTTAAAACCCATTTGTCCTGGGTGATGAGATCCGAATACTTTGTATGAAGAGCAACCTTTCCCCCCAAAGGGGCAGTCAGTTGATAAGTGCTTGGAAAATTTTAAAAGAAGTCATTGAGACAGTTTATCATGGGGGGGGGGGGAGTCTTATTATTCGCAGATTTGGAAATGGAGACCCCCCACTGCTTAGTTCTATGTGTCCCCTGGGACTGAAACCTGGGGATTTTGCTGTGTCTGGGTCTGGCTTGAGAAGACCTGGAAGGGGCTGGAAAGGACCAATTCTTAGAGGACCAGTGCCTACTAAATCTAGGGGGCTGAACTTGTAAAAAATCTTTAACAAGTTTGCATAGATTTAGCTTTATCTTCAATCTTTTTAAGAACCTCCTCAGCCTTGTTGCCAAACAGGCGGTCCTGATTTAAAGGAGCATCCAACAATTTAGCTTTAACAAGATCAGGCAAAGACTGCTCCTTAAGCCAAGCATGCCTTCTGAGCACAGACCCAGTAACAGCAGCCCTGCAAGAGGCCTCTAATGAATCAAAACCACATTGCAAAGTATGTTTTCCAACTTGTTCAGCAGAATGCATTAAATCCTGTAATTCTTTGTTTTCCATACTGTCAGGAATCAACATAATTTTCTGTTTAAGCAGTCCAATAACATGTTGCTGATACTTTAACATATGAAACTGGCAGTTTAAAGCCCTAATGGCCAAGGTTGCAGACGTGTAAACCTTCTTACCCAATCTATCCAGCACCCTGGAGTCTCTATCAGAAGGGGTAGGATTTTTAGCAGTAGAAGCCTTAATGCTCTTCGGCCCCTGTGAAATAGTCTTTGGATCTGCAATAGGATTTTTAAAAAGGAACTTGTGGGACTCAGGGACCCTGTAGTATCTGGCAGGTTTTCTGGGAGCAGGAGGCAGGGAATCAGGGGCCAAACTAGATTCCGAAAAAGCATCAACAATGTCTAGTACAGGAGGAATAGCTAAAGGCCTATGCTGAGGTAGGAGAAGGAAATCCCTAAGTCTCTTTTTTGAATCAGAAAAATCCTGGCTTTCTCAGTGGAAATGCTCCCTTAGAGTAAGTAAGGTTTCCCCAAAAGAAAAAGCCTCAGGAGGGGAAGCAGAGGGAATGGAGTCCTCTGCATCAGAATCTTCATAAGTAGATAATGGCAAACCCAGATCATCAGAAGAATCAGAAACAACAGAATCCTGATCAGAAGATTCATAATCAACTTCAGTCCTAGGCCTCTTAGAAGCGGGGGGGGGGGGGGTTGGCTACCCCTGATTAGAGTTATTAGATCTTCAGCCATTCTTATCATTTGTTTTTTAGGCTAGAGGCCTGAGCATGTGGCCTGGGCGTCGGTTTTTGTAGGCATGGATCGAGATTTAGGCCTAAGTAAAGAAGGAGGCGTCGGTTTAATATGCAAGTCCGTAGGCCTGAATACACCCTCAGAAGCTGGTGCCTGCACAGCGGCTCCGGACTCATCCAAGGTAGAGACATCCACGGGTTCCATAGTTGAAGCATCTCGTGGCATACCGGAATATATCTGAATGGGTCTCAGTAGAGGCCTGCGAATCAGAAGTAGCAGGTATCAAGGGCTGCAAAAGCGCCTCAGTGAGTGCAGGCAAACTGGCGACTGGCCGTCGTCGGCAGTTTTGGACCTCGGTGGCCTGTCTCTGTCTTTGTGTTTTTTTGGAATCCTGGTAGACGGATGGCTAACCGCTGACATTTCTGGATAATTAAACCGAGAACCAAAATATTTAGAGGCGAAAATGTACCGACGACGAATAGTGCGCTGATTAAATAAAGCACAAAACCAACAGCAAGGTACGTCGTGGTCAGGGCCTAGGCAAGGAATACAGTACGAATGAAAATCTTTATGAGGTATTTGCTTTCCACAAGTAATGCAATTATTAACTTTTACTGACATCGGTATGAAGCAAGAAAAAGTTTCCCCAATGGGGTACTTAGCTTTAGTTGAAGACTTCGGTTCTGAAACTCGAAAACACAAATTTCAGGAGTCGGCCGACCGGCACTTGCGAACTGCTTCTGCTTAGGGCACCGCACGGCAAGAAAGACTGATGTAATGGCTTCGGCTGCTTGTTTTATACCCCTGACGACCTGACGTCATGGAAGAAGGGACAGCAACCGACGCAGGACCCAAGACTTTGTTATTCAGGCCAACTGAGGGCTACCTGCAAGCAGATAACCCAAATGTAATGACTGCAACAGTGAAACACGAAGAACATCAAGGAGAAGAAGGTCAAAATAGCAACAATGGTATTGGAAAGAGGTCCAGAAGTCTTGATAAAAGTCACAAAAGCAAGATGACTCAAAAGACTAAAATTAAGAAGAAATTTACTGGGCTAAACAGAGGAAGGTGATATAAATCCAGAGGACAGCCTCTTGAAGAAAAAATTTGAAAAGACTTGCTATTTTAACTCTGAGAAAACACCAATAGTTTGAGAGCAAGAGGATCTGCATCTCTAGCAATATGGTGGCAAACGAGATCTGAGGTCTATTAGGCAACCAAGGCATTATGAGTAAAGGGAGAAGCTTCAGAGTTTGGATCAGAGGATCTGGAGGAAGCAGCAGAATCAGATCTGAAACCAAATAGTTGAGGAATGAATGAAAATGACATCATCAGATCAAGCTATTACGTTTTTCACATTTAGTTTGGGACCACTGCCCTTGCACCAACTTTAACATAGCTTAACCTGCCAGTGCCATGGCACATAGAGAATAAAATCCTGACTATGGGCCAAGCAATCCAGATCTGATCATCAGCTTGATTACCCGAGTGAAGTTTTACCAGGGGGTGGGGTGCCTGGCTGACATAAGCCTTTAGCAGACATGGGGTGGGGATTCAGTGCTGAATGCCCACTCCAAGTCTCACCTTATAAGAAAGTTCCTGGACATGCAAAAGTGGAGGGATTAGGTAAAAAATACCCCAGACACTATTGCAAGATGCCTCAGTCTCTTTGCTGTCCCCAACCCTAATGTGGAGCAAGTCCAGAGGGGAAGGTAGACACACCAAGGAGAATTGAAGATCAGATGAATTTCGGGAAAAAGAGTTAGAAAATTTGTTAACACAGCTTAACCCATGTTGTTGCAAATCTGGATCAGAGGAGGAATAAATAGCATCTAATTTACGGTCATCTGCAAACTTAGATAACCACAGGACAAGAGTGCTGACATTAGGTCTCAAAAAACAGCTAATAAATAGAACAGGGCTGAGGAATGACCCCTATGGTTAGCTACTAAATAGAACAAAGCTGAGCAATGAGTCCTATGGTTTACCACAGGGAACTTTTTTGCTGTCAAAACAGACACCTGCGACTCTAACCACATGGATTCTGTCACAGTTATCCATCATACTGCACATCAAAATCTGGATTAATATTCTGATCTAAAAGTCTGCCAATACTTGCTTGAGGAATAGTGCCAAAGGACTATCCACTGTCTTATTGACTGTTTCTAAGAAATTAATGAGGGTAATAATACAGGACCGGCATTTGACAAGGAGCTGATGAGTACAGGGTTAAAAAGAAGTTATGCACTCACCATAACATTCCATGTGAGTTGTTCATCTCGCCTTCATTCTTACTGCTGTGTTCGGAGCCGATCTTCGGCTCTGACTCAGCCAAAATTCAAAAGCTCGTGGTCTTCAACCAGCTTGTGGCCTACTCCCTATCCCATGATGCACTGGTGCTTCCCTCAGATCTTGTTTGCTGCCAACTAATGTAAGTAGAAACATTTGTTAATAGTAATATCAAGAATAAACCAGACAAAGACCATTACAGCCGTGACTTATCCAACTTCTCTACCCCCAAGAAAAAACTGGAAGGGGGTTAGGAGGGTGGGACACAAGAATGAAGGCGAGATGAACAACTCACATAGAACGTTACAGTGAGTACATAACTTCTTTATGTGAAGTTGTTCTAGCTCGCCTTCATTCTTACTGATGGGTTAGGGTCCCAAGCACTATCTTTCTCGGGTGGCTCATGGGAGTATATTCCTCAGGACAGTGGAACCAAAGGAGGCCCTGTCCCTGGAGGCCCTATCCACTTTGTAATGAGTGATGAAGGTATGAGGCCTAGACCACATGGCTGCTGCACAAATGGAATCTATTGGTAATTTGGCCAAAAAGGCTGTAGATGTGGAGATGGCCCTAGTTGAGTGGGCCTTTACTTTCTGATGTAATGGCGTATGGACAGAACTGTATGTAAAGGAGATGCAGCCTGATAACCATTTTGATAACGTGGATTTTACCACTGGAGCACCTTTCTTTGAATCTGAAAATGAAACAAAAAACTGTTCCGATTTTCTGAAGTCCTTGGTCCTGTGTAAATAGAATTGAAGCTGCCTGTGGACATCAAGCTTGTGCAGCATATGTTCAATCTTATTAGTATATTTAGGGAAAAAAACAGGTAATTATATAGTCTTATTGAGATTTCTCTCTGAACAAACATTAGGTAAAAATGATGGATATGACCTAGGTGAAACTCTATCATGAAAAATCAAATATGGGGGTTTATTGAGCAAGGCTTGTAACTCTGAAACTCTCCGAGCAGAAGTAATAGCTACTAGAAATATGGTTTTCCATGACAGATATTTCAGGTCACAAGATGTGGCTGGTTCAAATGGGGGTAGGATGATCTGTGAAAGAACAAAATTTAGATTCCATGGCATAGCCGGAGATTTAATGGGTGGTCTCAAATGAACAGTACCCTTGAGAAAGACTTTAGAGAGTCTATGTGACATGATATTAGACACCTGATCACCAAAATGAAAGTTAGAAATTGCTGCCAATTGAAACCTAATGGTTGCTGCAGCTGCCCCCTCATTGAAAAGTTTAGTCAAAAACTCTAAAATGGATGAAATTGAAGCCAGATATGGGTCAATATTGTTTTGAAATGCCCATATCGCAAACTTTTTCCATTTACTAAGGTATAACTTCTTGGCAGATGATTTATGAGAGGATGTTAGAATATGCTGAGCTGCAGCTGAGAGATTCTGAAACCTGGCTATATATCGAATTGGAGCAGCCAAGCTGTCAATTTGAGGGACTGAAGTGCAGGATGAAGAGTCCCTGATGAATGAATCAGAAGAACTGGAACTGGGTCCAGGATCCAAGGTTCTTCCAATAGATGAGGCTGGAGAAAGGGGAACCAAATTTGACGAGGACAGTAAGGGGCTTTTAGGATGATGGTCCTTCCCAGAGCCTTGGCCTTCTGTAAAACTTTGGGTATCAGTGGAAAAGCATAAAGGAGACCCGGGGGCCAATTGTGTACAAGCACATCCCTTAGGGAATCCCCCGTATGGGGGATTAGGGCAAAATAGCTGCTGCATTTCGTGTTTTTTGGGGTTGCAAAGAGATCACAGCAAGGCTGGCCCCATCTGCAGAATATCCTTTCCGCTACTTCTTTCTTTCTTCAGGGACCACTTGTGAGGTAATAGAATTGCTCTGCACAGTTTGTCTGCTATCACACTGGACCTCCCTGGGATGTGCGTTGCTATCAGAAAGTGCTGGGTGGAAGTTGCCCACTGCCATACTCTCAGGGCCTCTCAACATAGGGGGTAAAATCTGGTTCCTCCTTGTTTATGTACCAGACCACTGACATGTTGTCCATCTGAAATGCAATAGTCCCTAGAGGAAGAGAGTCTTGAAAGGACTGCAATGCTAGAAGTACCGCTCTCATCTCTAGGACATTGATATGTAGGTGAGCCTCATGTTCCTTCCATGTGCCTTGGGCTGTTCTTCCCTGATAATGTCCCTCACCCTATCACAGTGGTGATAGGAATGAGTAGTACAAAGGGGCGACCTACTGTTACTTGATGAGATGTCAGGCACCACTGAAGGTCCTTCTTGCATGAGTTCATTATTGCAGTTTTATGTGACATTGGAAGTTCTTGAAAAGACCATTGCGTGAACAGGAGCCATTGCAGTATACACATAGGCATTCGACCTAACGGAATCGCAATGATTGCTGCCGCCATTGTCCCCAACAATTTGAGCACTATTGAAGCTGGAGCTATTTTCTTTTGAGAGAAGGTTCAGGACCTGTTTTTGTACAACAGAAACCCTTTCTGATGGAAGTTTTAAGGTCATGGTAATGGTATCTAGATCTGCTCCTATAAAAATGGTATGTTTCAATGGCGACAAGGCAGATTTTTCTGAATTTATGGTAATCCCCAACTGACTGCAGAGGTTCAAAGTTGTGTCCCTTGCTTGTATGAGTTGATGCCTGGTGGTGGCGATGAGGAGCCAGTCCAAGTATGGAAGCACCTGGAATTCTAAACATCTCAGGTGAGCCGTGACTACTGCCATGCATTTGGTGAACACTCTGGGGGCTGTAGTGAGACCAAAGGGCAGAGCTTGAAACTGGTAGTGACTGGCCCCCAGCCAAAAGCTCAGATGATCTCTGGATGGTCTGGCCATTTTGATGTGGTAGCACGCATCCTGTAGATCTATCATCCAATTGTCTTTTCCTAGAAAAGAAAGTATCGACTGTAGCATGACCATCTGGAACTTTGTCTTTTTTACTAATTTGTTCAGTCTGCTGAGATCCAAAATGGGTCTCCAGTCCCCCATTTTCTTTGGAACTAAAAAGAACCTTGAGTAAGTTCCGGATCCTCTCTGGTCTGCTGGGACAGGTTGGATGACTCTTTTTTTTTTTCCAGCAACCTTTGAATTTCTATGGTTGCTTGTTTCCTGTGACTTGGTTGGAACGTCCAGGATTTTTCTTACAAGGGGGGGTGGGGTGGCAAAGGGAATAGAGTATCATCTGGATATGATGCTTTGTACCCAGCAGTCTTATGTTATTTTTAGCCAGGCATTTGGATACAAAGATAAGCGTCCCCCGACTGTCTCCAGAGATGGACAGTCAGGCCTCCTTTCAGGTGCGCTGATAGGGCTTCCCAAAGAACTGATCTCTGTTGCTCTGCTTCTGCGGACCCCCTCTGCTGTGTGGACGGCGTCGTCCATTATTACCCCTTCCTCTGCCTCTCGGGGGGGGGGGGGATCACCACGTGTGACTTGGAAATCTCCTTGAGTTTTACAGAACCACATCTTCCCTCCCTTCTGACCTTTGGTGTAAGGTCTGGTAGAGGTGGAAAAATGGACTCCTACTGCAGATCTTTCCATCTTGCTCACACCTGGTAAGCATTTCCTTCACTTTGGGTTCAAAAAGGATGAGCCATCAAAAGGGATATTAACAAAGGATGATTAAAGGGCTCCACAAAAGAACATAAATGCATCCAGGAATGTCTCCTAAAAGCAATTCCTGTACCCACTGCATAGCTCTTCCATCAGCTGTGTACGAGACCAGATGCATGGAAGAGTTTACAAGGGAAATGAGGGTAGCAAGCTGGGAAGTTACTTTATCTGATACCCCCACAACTACTGAACCCTGTAGAGTATCTCCCAGCTCTTTTATGAGATCTCTTTGGAATCTAGTAAAATGCATCAGATAGTTCAGCGGAGGGCAAAAGTCACTGAACTAAACATGCGCTTTCCATATCTGTCCATGATCCTAGAATCCTTATTAGGAGGATGGACAGATGTAGAAGTTTCTGACAATTCCTTCTTGGTGGCTGCCACCACCACCATGGCATCAACAGGTACTCCTTTAGTTGGAAAGGCTTGTCCTGGGGGGAAGTTATAAATTTATTAGGCCTCCGAGGGACAAGTTCCATGGTATCTGGGGAGTCCCACGCCTATCGAGATCAGTTCCATCAGCTCATCAAAAGGCAGACACCCCCAAGTGGAGGAGGGCTGAGACCGGAAAGCCTTCATGTGGACTGATTCATCATCAGTAGGGTTAATGGGCTTCTAGCTACTCCTCTGTTTAAGAATTTCCAAGATATCTGCGAAGGAGATACCCTCCAAGGGGGACCGTGAGGACCCTTCTGACTCATCTAAGTCAGTGTCTGAAGTGACGGATTCCTGTGGGGAATCCAGATGCTTCTTCTTGCATAACCTCTTCCTGAGAACCTCATCAGTGGGGGCTTCTGGTGAGGTCTCGGAAGAGCAGGGTTCACCCAATGGGGCATCCTGAGGCTCTGGGTCTCTATGCTTTTGTGAGATCTTTGAAGTAGAGGCAGACAGAGATGGTTTAGGGGAGGAGGTTACTGGTCCTGATGATGTGGAGTCCCGAGGGGACAATACTCTCATCATGGCATCGAAAGCCCCCTGACTCCGATGAGAAGGAACCCCTGAATCCGAAGAGGCAGGTGACTCCCTCTGCACTGAAGCAGTGGGCTCTGAGCCCAAGGTAGGCACTGGACTCATCGAAGCCAAAGCCACGAGAGGTAAAGTCGGAACTGAAAAGTCGGTTTGACTATCCTCTCCAGACCCAACCGGTGAGTGTCAGCTCCTAGACTCCACGGTTGGCACCGAGGAAGTCTGAGCTGTCAGAACCGACAGGCCAGGAACAGGTGTTGGCCCCAATGGTTCCACGATCATCATCTCCGAACACTCTGGCTCCGAAACCTCGAGTTGGGTCGGAGGAGGAAAGGAAGAAGCAGGAAGTGTTTTGAATGGTTGTGAAGCCCCGAGGGTCAGCCCCGACAAAAGTTTGGCCAGCGCCGGTGTCTGCAGAAGTCTCTGCACCACATGATCCACATACATGTCTGAAAGCCTTGAGGACTGAGAAGAGGCTACAGATGATGCCACTGACTGGAGGATAGGTGATTTGAGGGTAGGAGATACCAGCTCCAATACCACGGACCGGCTCCTACCAACAACAACCATCAGTTTCAAAACTTGTGGAGCCAAGGCAGATGGTTTACATGTTACTTTAGAGGTCGATGAAACATTCTTCAGCTCTGACCCAGAAGTTTTCGAAGAAGTTTTTGAAGATTATGACGTCTTGTCTTGGGTACTGCCTTTCTCCAGTGATTCTTGAAAGGACCTCTAGCAATCAACTTACTCTTCCTTTCACGCAACACTCTACTGCTAAAAGAAATGCATATGGAACAGTCCTCTTGCAGGTGAACCTCACCTAAGCAATAAGCACATTCTGAGTATCCATCAGTTATGGACATCTTTTGTCCTCACTTAGGACATTTCTTAAATCCAGACTTTGATTTCTCTTGCTGAGACATGCTACAAGGAAGAAACAATTCACACAGCAAAAATATATGTAGTTTTGTCTAAACACTACCAATATATATATGAACCCTTTTAAAGCACAACTCAGCCCTAAGGAAAAAAAATGGGCTCAAAGGAAAGACATTAGCCTCTAAGTTTAGGCTATGAAGAAAACACAGCAAATAACTATGAAATATATGGTTTATTATCATATACCCAAAATGTACTCGGTCGACTGTTCACATGGTCGACCGAGATTGTGCGAAATTCACAATGTCGAACACCAGAATTGCTGAAATACATGTCGACTGCTACCTAGGGACAGGTTTTAACATGGGTCGAGATACGGGCAGATGTGTATTTGGGCAATATCACTGTTCGACATTGCCTACGGTCGACATTCCGATTTTCGAACGAAGTGGCGTCGACCGACTTCACTTCGAATAAATGTTAGTAAACCAATATCTATATATATATATATATATATATATATATATTTTTTTTTTTTAACCACACTAAATATTGAAGGGCATTTTTAACTAGGCCTAATAAAATGGCCACACAAATAAGAAAAGTTCCTATAAACTAAGGAGTGCACAAGCACTATGGATAATTCTCCTGTATCAAACTAACTAATCTAAAGTACTACTAGATAAATTTGAAAGAAAAAAATTCAATCTGGCCAGAGCTGGTGAAACACACGATCTGTTGCAGTGACAAACGAGATCTAAGGGAAGCACCAGTGCATCATGGGATAGGGAGTGAACCACAAGCTGGTTGAAGACCTTGAGCTTTTGCATTTTAGCCGAGTCGGAACCGAGAATCGGCTCTGAACCCATCAGTAAGAATGAAGTTCTTAAGTGGGAGTACAAATCAGAGGCATAGGTAGTGGCTTTAGCAATCGGGTTAATCAGAAAAGTATTAAAAGTGGAATTTTTATTTTAAGAAGGTTTGATTTTTGAGAACTCTAAAAATAAAAGGTATTTGTAGGGAAGTATCATCAACTTTAAAGGAAAAGGTCACTAACCTATAGTCCAAACTAATAAGGGAAGATGATACAGAAGGAGCTGTCCATAAGGTGCAGCCATATTTGTGAAAAGATTAATGGTATCTACATAGGATAGTTAAATATTTGTTTAAGGGAGTTATTAGCATTTGTAATGACAAGGTTAATCAGTTTATTGGATATCTGAAGCTCCACAATACAATGATGTTGGGATTAATGATGATTTTGGCTAATCTGTTATGACAGCTTGCCACAGTCAACAGGAAGATACATAGGGTGTTCCATAAAAAGATACAAAAGGAAATTTATACAGTTTAGGGTGAATTGGACATAAAGTTCAAAGTCCTAAGGAATCAGTCATGAGGTGATAGTGCCCTTGAGAAATGCTTATATTCCATGCAATTGCCAGTAGGTCTGAAGACATGATAGCTGCTACAAACACAGAGAGCTTTTATTGCTTTGACACCATGGTTCTGTAATTACATGATTGATTGATGTGTGTATATATATATATATATATATATATATATATATATATATATATATATATATATGTTGTTTGTCTGTCTTTCGGCTTTTCCCGGTAAGGGGTTGCCACAGCGGAACTCCGGTCCGCTAATGATTGGCAATAGATTTTTATGAAACGCCGAGATGCCAGCTCGACGCCCAACCTTCAACAAAGGCACGCCCATTTATGCACGCATGGCTTTCGAACACTACCCAACCGCGGGGAGGACATGCAGACTCCACACAGAAGGCACCCCTAAGCCCAGCTGAGAATTGAACGGGAGAACCTCTTGCTGTGAGGTAACAATGCTACCGCTGTACAACCATGGCATATAGATATATATATATATATATATATATATATATATATATATATAAATATATAAGAAACATGTCAAGTTGCAAGAGGGTCTCAGGTAAATATATTTATTTAAATGAAAGTTATGTACTCACCAAAATGATAGATCCATGTTGTTAGTCTCCAAATGGGTCAATCTGTGGGACTTTGGATCTGACAACTACTGATTCTAAATCCTTTAACTTGCCTTGGCTCCACCTCCCTTAGCCATAACTCCCTACTCCTCCATCAAATCCCAGATCGAGTTTGCCCCATGAGTCAAAATATAATGGTACGACATATACAACTAGTCCCCACTTCCTCCAAAAACACAAAGAAAAACATCCAGGTAAAAAGACTAGGTGAGAAGAATGAAGGAACCCTTGTCATCTAGTCATCACAGAGGAAAGACTTGCCAAATCAACAAGGTAAGGAGCAGGAGGGTGAGAATGTTGAACTCAAACTGAGACAGACAACATGGAGATATCATTATGGTGAGTACTTAACTTTCATATCTGATGATGTCTGCTCCATTTGAATTCAACCTGTGGGGCAGAGTCCCCAGCCACAACAATTCCTCAGGAGGAACTAAGGAAGGCTATTCTGCAACACAGTAGAACCAAAAGAAGCCCTGGACCAAATATCCAGCTTATAATGAGACACAAAGGTACAATGGCCCAAGCAGCAGCATAGCAGATAACATCCACAGGTAATCTGGAAAGTAAATCTGTATAAGTAGCTGCAGCCCTAATGTTCAATGACCTTTAGGCTTTTGCTTTTCAAAGAATATGCAAACAAAACACAATCTGACAGCCACTTGGATAGAGTTACTTTTGACATGGGACAGCCTGAATTAAGAAAAAGGAGACAAACTGGCTAGATTTCCTGAAAGACTTGGTACAGTCAAGATAAAATTATAGTTGCTTATGTATTTCCAAGCAATGCAAAAAGTATACACCCTTGTTGGAAAAACTGGAAAGAACACAAGAAGATAAATGGAGCTATGAAGGTTATGCTCAGAAGCTACCTTAGCTAAAAAGGAAGGGTTCGTACTAAGAGAAACCCTATCCTTATGAAAAAATTAAGCAAAGAGGGGAAGAATAAAGTGCTTGCAGTTCTGAAACCCATTTGGTTGAGGTAATCACCAACAAAAACAAAGTTTTCCAAGACAATAACTTCAAATCAGAGGGGCTAAAGGTTCAAAAGGGGGTCCAGTTAGAACCTGAAGAATAAAAGACAGATCCTAAGGGAGGGACCGGACCCTGTATTGAAGGAAGAAGAAAAGTATTTTAAGAAAAGCATTGGAAATCTTTAGAGAAGCCAAGGGATATTATCTCTAATGATATGAAAGTTCAAAATGTCCGCTAACTGTACCTTGATAGTACAGAAGCTAGAAGCTTGAGCCAAACAACTCCAATAGGAAATCCAAAACTGACTCCAAGAAGGCAGTGTAGGAGTCAAGTCCCCAAGCCTCAGCCCAAAAAACAAATCTCCATTTACTGGTATACATTTTTCTAGTGGATTCTTTCTGAGAAGACAATACATGAACCAAAACCTGGCCAATCAAGGTAACTGAAGGAACCATACAGGCAACTTGAGGGACTGCAGACTTGGGGGACCCAGCCCGACTGGATGACAGATAAGATCCAGAATGGGATCTAACACCCAAGGGGGAAGAGGCCAAAGGAAGGGGAACCACACTTGGTGAGGCCAAAAGGGGGCAGATGAGGATCACCAAACCTCTGTAACGAGTTGCTTTCTGAAGAAACTTCAATAACAAGGGAACTGGGGGATAAGTGTGGAGATCTGGGGACTAAGCTAATGTCAGAACATCCCTGTGTACCTGCCTCAGAGAGAAACTATGGCATAATAGCTGTCACACTTGGTATTGGATGGTGTGCCCCAGCACCAAAAAATCCAAGCTGCCACCGTCTGATTTAGGGACCACTAGTGAGGCAATAAGATGCTCCTGCTGAGGCTGCCAGCTAGAATGTTGACTTCCCCAGGATATGCATTGGCACCAGAAACTGCTGAGAGATCGCCCACTGCCAAACCAATGGCCTCCCAACAAAAAGGTTAAGAACATGATCCTCCTCATTTGTTGAGATTCCAGATGACTGACATATTGTCTCTTTGTACTGCAATCACACTTCTAGGTAGGGTGTCCTGAAACGCCTGCAGTGTTAGTGTATTCATCTCCAGAACATTGATGTGAATGTAAGCCTCTAAAGAATACTGTGTCCTCCCTTCAAAATGTCTCCCAACCCAAAGAGAGAGGTGTGTCCATGGTGATTATGGCCAAAGGAGAAAATTACTAATGGTATCCTTTGTTCCAAAAAACTGAGACTGTAACCACCACTGAATCTGCTCATGGCATGCTCTTTTCAGCCATATAGGGAAATCCAACAGGTGCATTTGGAGGGATCTCAGAATGGCCATAGTCCACTGCAGGGTCCTCATATGATATCCAGCTAATGGGACCAGACTTATCAACATTTCCATATGACCCAAAAGTCTCAGAAGTGCATGAGCTGATCATTTTGGAGTTGCAAGCATTGCTGTGGCTTGAGCTCAAAGACTAAAAACTCTGGAGCTTGGAAGTCTGGCCATTTGGTAGATTGTGTTCAGATGACATCCTAGGAACTCTAAAACTTGTACAGGCTGATGGCTTAATTTGGGGTAGTCGACTGTAATGCCCAAGTTGTTGCACAGCTGAATCAAGGAATCCCTGGCTGAAATCAACAATGCCTTCATGGGGGAGGTAAGCAGCCAATCATCCAGGTGCAGAAAGACCTGAAATTCCTGCAGCTGGAGCCAGGCTGTGACCACTGTCATGCACTTGGTGAACACATGGGGGGGGGGGGGGAGTCTGTGGTGTGACCAAATAGCAGAAAGTCAGAAAGTACAGTTGTGTACACGTACCATAACTCACTGTTGCAATCATCACATTTGAGTTATCTGCCTGCAGGTAGCCCTCAGCCAGCCTGAATACCAGAGTCTTGGGATTTCTGCATCAGATGCTGTCGCTTCTTCCATGACGTCAGGTCATCAGGGGTATAAAACATGCAGCCGATGCCATTACATTAGTTTTGCTTGTCCCAGATGCTAGGTGTGCCCCCAAAATAGGAAGCAATTACATGGTATGTAATACCCCCAACAAAAAACAAATATCAATGATATACGATATGCCAGACAAAAAAGATAGGAAAGAAATCAAGAGAAGTCAGGGGGTTGTAGGGAGGGTAACCAGGACTGCAACACTGAATACACTCAAACATCTACATTTGTGGTAAGTGTACACAACTGTACTATGTTCTTCGTGTTTCACTGTTGCAGTTATCACATTTGGGTTGATTCCCAAAGCTATGGAAGGGTGGAGGTAGTTATGAAGCATTAGGGGTGGTAATCAGTCCCTGTAAGACTGCTGTGGCAAATCCAGCTCTGGATTTAGAAAATATAGACAAGTGGTAGTGCTTGGTGAAAGTGTGTACAGAGCTCCAGGTTGCAGCTTCCAGGATGTCCCTGGTAGGGACTCCCCTGAGAAATGCTGTAGAGGTAGATGTAGCCCTAGTGGAATGAGTTCTGATCCCCTGTGGGGTAGGTTTCCCATGGTGCTTGCAACAGAAATGGATGCAGTGTGCTATCCATTTAGAAATGGTTTGCTTTGAAATTGCCTTGCCCTCTGCCCTGCAGCAAAGCAGCTAGTCAGATTTTCTGAGAGTTTTAGTCCTGTCCAGATAAAACCTAAGCTGCCTGTGCACGTCCAGGAAATGCAGGATCCTTTCCCCTTTATTCTGAGGATTAGGAAAAAAGGTTGGCAAATGAATGGACTGGCTTAAAGCCACACTAGGCACCACCTTGAGCATAAAAGATGGGTTAGTCCTGAGGGAAACCCTGTCTGCATGGAAGCTAATGAAGGGTTCCACTGCCATAAGGGCCTGCAATTCAGACACTCTTCTTGCTGAAGTGATGGCTAGAAGTAAAGCTGTTTTCCACGAGAGGAATTTTAACTCTGCTGTGGCCGCAGGTTCAAAGGGTGGAAGTGTGAGCTTTTCTAATACAAAGTTAAGGTCCCAGGCTGGAGTGGGAGCTCTCCTGGGGGGGGGGGGGTCTTAAATTTTTGGCTCCTCTCAGGAACTGTTTTACCACAGGATGAGAAAAGAGGGGTGGCTCAGTATTATAATGAGCTGAGATGGCAGAGGCATGGATCTTAACTGAAGAGAAGGATAGGCCTTTGTGGAGCATTTCTGTTAAGTAATCTAGTATATGAGGTCAGCCCTGGCAGGTTTCAAACCCAGGACCCTGTGCACTACAGTCAGAGCAACATACCGCTACACCATATGAGCTGCTCTGACATCGGTTAGAGCAAGAAAAAAGGATCCCCAACGGGAACTTATCTTTTAGAAGACTTCAGGTCTGAAACTCGAAAAACGAAAATTTCAGGAGTCAGACGACCAGCACTTGCTAATTGCTTCTGCTTCGGGCACTGCACGGCAAGAAAGACTGATGTAATGGTGTCAGCTGCATGTTTTATACCCCTGATGACCTGACGTCATGGAAGAAGCGACAGCATCCAACGCAGAAATCCCAAGACTCTGGTATTCAGGCCGGCTGAGGGCTACCTGCAGGCAGATAACCCAGATGTGATGACTGCAACAGTGAAACACGAAGAACATCTCTGAACTGACAGTGACTGGCACCCATCTGTAAGTAGAGGAACCTACATGAATGCTGATCTATCTTGATATGATGACAGGTATCCTTAAGATCTATCGACCACATCCAATTGTGAGGTAATATGGACTGCACAATGGCCATCTGGAATATGGGCTTTTTCATGAAGGTCTAGCCTGTTTAGGTCCAAGATTGGTCTGAGGTCCTCTGTTCTCTTTGGTACTAAAACGAATCTTGAATAGACCCCAGACCCCATCTGGTATGGTGAGAGCTCTTAAATGACTCTCTCTGCCACTTGAAGCATCTCTGATGGGGTGGAACATCTGGGAGATGTTTTGGTAGACAATTTGGCACTGTTATATATGGAATGACAATCTCTAGACATGACTCAACATCCAGGCATCTGAGGTGATGGCCTCCCAAGCTTTCAGGTGGAGTACTAGACAAACCCTGTCTGCCTCCAGAGATAAGCAGTTGGGCAACCCTTCAGGATTGTTGTAAGGGCCTGCCGGAGGAGGTTCTGTGTAAGTCTTGATTCTGTGGACTGCCCATACCCCACAGGTGGTGTCTGCTATGTATTTCCTCCTGCCCTTGGGAGAAATCCTCTGGAGGAGAATCCTGGGAAGAGAACTCTGACATCCTAAAGAAGATTTCCTTACTCCCTTTCTGATTGTTACAGATGGAACACTGGGGGCTAGAAAAGTGAACTCAGATGGTGTCTTCCCTTCCTGTTCACTCCTCATCATGTCTTCAACCTTGGGTCTAAACAAGGAGGACTCATAAAAAGAGGCATTGCTGAAGGAAACTTTGAAGTGATCCACAAAACTGTACAATCGCATCCAAGAGTGTTGCCTCATAGCAATCTCAGAGCCTGCCATTCTGAATGCTCCATCAGCCATGTCAGAAATGAGTCACATTAAAACATTGGTGATGAAAGTCAAGGTGGACAGAGTCTCCAAGATCTTCACAGCATCCAGAGACTGCTGTGTCTTCAGATTACTTGACAGTTCACAGACAAGTCCTTGTTGAAGCCTTGTCAAGTCCAATAAGTAATTAAGGGCCCTCAAAGCAAAGGTGGATAAGGTATAGGAATGCTTCCCTATACAATCCAAAGCCCGAGACTCCCTGTTTATAGGATCATAGGAAGTTACTAGGCTAATTGCCCTATGGCCCTTAGAAGCATAGCCAAGTTCTTACCCTTATTTCCACAACCAGCACCTATAGCCCCTGTCCAAGAGGGGAACCTCCAAGGTGAATTTACATTCACCCATCCAACTGTCTAGATTGCATTTGAAGAGGGTTTTAGGGAGTGGGTCAGAGTTATCTTCAGAAATCTCAGTTTTGGTGGCTGCTGCCACTAAAATGGCATCCATGGCTTAACCCTTGCTCCAATAAGGCCTGTCTTTAGGGTGGGGGAGAAATTTTTCCTGCTTCCTACGAATGGGTTCTACTGTGTCTGGTTCATTCCACACCCTCTGGAACACAGTATCTATGAAGGCATTCAGAGGGGGAACCACCCAGGGCATGGACAGGCCTATGCCAAAATCCTCTAGAAAAACTGATTTCTCCAGAGAGGGGCCTTGAGATGTCCAGCCCCTGCATTGGCAAAGTAGTGCCAATAAATCATCAAAAGCAGCATCATGTGGGGGTTAGGTGAACTCTCCCTTTCCTTGAGGTCAGTGTCTTCATGATTGGATTCCTCCAGAGAATCCAAGTGCTTCCTCTTGTACTTTCTCCTCCCTGAAATCTCAGGCTGTGAAGAAGCCAGAGAAGAGGGTGAAGAGTGGGATAACCCTGCCAAGGGGGCAGTCTGGAGGCCAACTGATGCAGGCTGTCCCACAGCAGCCTGATGACTGGTCTGAAGAGCAAATTAGAACTGGGAAGTAGTACCACATGGAGACATCTGTCCCTTCTCTCTAGCACAGAAATCCTTTCCACGATGTTGAAAGCCAAAGCAGGCCTTTTGAATCCAAGAGTCCTGGGTACCAAAGATAATCCTGAACCCGAAGGGGCAGGGGCTAGACCTGAAGCCAAGATATCTAAAGCTGAAGCTCTGACAAGGAGTGATGATCCCAAAGCATGGACCATCGACTCTGACCCAGAAATTCCAACCTAGACACCACAGCTCCAAAGTACCAAGGGTCCCAAACAAGTCATGGTCGAGGCCACCAAGAAACAGCTTTGAAGATCTCCAGTCTTCTCGATCCAAACTGCAGGGGTAGAAACACAACCAGCCCGAAGACCTTGGATCCAAAGGAGCAGAGGGAGGAAATCTGAAAAACAGAGCCTAGAGTCCTGGAGTACGAGTTGGACCCAAAGGGATAAGCCCTAATTGCATCTGTGCCTGCAAAAAGGATTGCAACAGCTGCTCCAAATCTTGACTATTTGATGTCACCCTCTGACCTAGTCAACCAGACAGATGAGGCCATGAAGGACAGCTTTGAAGATCTACAGAAAGAGGAACCCACATACCATATCCAAGCTGGAGAAGCTCTGAAATGTGGTGGAGACAGGAAGGACTCTAGCAAGTGAGGAAGAGTACAAGGAGAAAAGGGGGACGCTACCCTGCCTGAAGGTAAACCTTTTACCAGAAAAGAGCTAGGGATGCTCAGAGTTGAAGTTTTCCAAGAAGTTTTGTGTTCCAAAGGTGCTTGGCTCCTGTCAGAGCCAAAGTCTGTGAAGTACCCAGTGAAGCTGAAAGACAAGGGACCTTCAAACCCGGGGAACCCAATGGAACCTTTCCCAAGGTGGAAGCTAAGGAAGACATCTATCATTTCTTCCTAGAGTCTCATGGCCAAGGCTTCCTGGGCCAAGTCTTGGGATCTGGGGTAGAAGCCTTAGAAGCAACAAGAGAAGAGGATGGCAGAAAGCCCCTTAAGAACAAGCTTGGCCTTGTGCTCATTAAGAGCATGAGAGCCAAATCTCTTGCAGATAGAACTGGAGTCTAAATGCTGCAGACTGAGACAATAAACGCATCTGAGGTGTGCATCCTAAGGCCCACAGGTTGAATCCAGGCAGAGCAGATATCGGATCATTTATTAATCAGATATGTGGGACAATCCACAGATCCTTTTCGGTCATGACACAGGCCACAAGGGTATGATTAAATACAATACATATGGGGAATTCAGCCAACCAACCCCACATCTTTGGATAGTGGAAGAAGACTCAAGCAGACATGGGGGAACATGCAAGCTCACAGTGTCCAGAAGTCAAAACTGAATCCCAAAATCCAGCGGCTATGAGATGGTGAGCTCACCACTAAGCTACCATGCTGCCCAAACATATCCAAGAAAATGATAGGTGAATATAATCCACAGCTTTTGATCATCCAGCACTGAAGGGAAGAGTACTACCTGCTGAGCCACTAATACTAAAAATCCATTAACTGCCAAAAACCCAGGACTGAACCAAATACATTTTGGTCTTCAGCACACCCCATTAACTATTTTAGCTCATGTAGTAATCAACTCCTTCAAACGGAATTACCTTAAGAACACCATCATTCTGCTAGCTACAATCTAAATTTAACATTTTTATTCGAGTAACTGGTCTGGTCTATAAACGTTTTCAGTTATGACCTGGGCCACAAGGGCAAGTAGAATACATATGAATAACTTAGTGCAGTCGACCATCTTGTGTTTGTGGACAGTGGGAGGAAATCCAAAGCACTTAGGCAAAACCCAGACAGAAGGAGAATATTCCAAGTCAACACAGCATCCACAAATCAGGACTGGACTCCAGAGCTGTGAGGCACAAATATTACAAATGAGCCACAGTATGGAAAAATTGAAGTTACATACTTACCACAAACAGAGATCTGTGCTGGCAGTTTCACCTCAGCCACAGAATGAACCACAGACCAGGAGGATTTAGTTAGCCCAGCAGCTAACACCTTCTCTGGCTACTCCAGCCTTCTGAAGGACCCCTTCTCCAGATCTGTGGACATTTGCAAAAAGAAGAGAAAAAAAAAAAAAAATTCTTGGTGCTCATAACAGTCTCCCCTCCAAACAATAAAAATACCACTAGTCCTCAGGAAGGGGAAGAACTGTAGGGATGGTAAGAGAGAGAGAAAAAGTACAGATGTGTGCACTTACCATAAATGTAGATGCTTGAGTGTATTCACTATTGCAGTAATCACTTGTGGATTATACTTGCTGGGTAGCCCTCGGCTGGCCTGAATACCAGAGTAAAGGATTTCCCTCCTGCATCGGCTGTCTAGGTACAGATGCTGAAGTCAGGTTGTCAGGGCTATAAAAAGAGACAGCAGATGTCATTACATCATTTTTTCTTTCCCCCAAGGAGGGGGAATGTGGGAAAGAAACAGGACTACACCAGTGAATACACTTGAACATCTAGATTTATGGTAAGTGTACACAACTGTATTGTACTATGTCCTTTGTGTTTCACTGTTGCAGTCATCACTTGTAGGAGGATTCCCAAAGCTGAGAAAAAACATTGTTCTGTATTCTATTTTGGAGAATTGCTTATCCTGTAGAAACAATACTAAGCTTCCTTGTTTAACAATGTCTTGTAAGAGACCAGCTTTTCTGACAGTGTGAATATCCTGTAACAGTGTCCTGATGTCCATGTAGAAAAACATATTTTTGAGAAAACACATTGTCAGAGATCAGATTTTCTGACAGTGTGAACATCCTGTATTTTATTTGGATCTTTGTATAAAAAACATCTGTTCTTGTGCCATATCCTGTTTTTCATGCAGAAAAACATATTTTTGAGAAAACACATTGTCACAGTGTCATAAACATATCCTGTTGTTTTAGGAAACATATTGTGTCCATTTTTTATATATGCAGAAAAGCATGTCCGTGTTCTTTAAAAGCAGATTTTGCATTTTTGTTCTTGCATACATCCTGTTTGAGTCTGTAAGGGAAAAATGTCCATTCTTTAAAAGCAGATTTTGTATTTTTGCTCTTGCATACATCCTGTTTGAGTCTGTAAGGGAAAAATGTCCATTCAGCAGATTCCTTTTCCAAGCCATGGTCATTTAGTATGACTGCTGATCACATATTACTAAACTTTGTTTCTGCATTTAAGAAAGCCTATTCTTTCAGCATATTTACAACATAATTAATTTCAGATTTATATTCATAAAATCTAACACTCCTGGCTGGGGTGATGGCCAGCAAGAATGCAGTTTTCCAAGAGAAGTACTTCAGGTCAGCTGAAGCAGCTGGCTCAAAGGGAGGCAATGCCAATTTTTCCAGGACAAAGTTTAGATCCCACACTAGAGCAGGTGGTCTTCTAGGTGGTCTGATGTGTGCCGCCTCCCTAAGGAACATTTTTAACAGTTGTTGAGAAAATATAGGCTGATTTGACTGAACAGAGGCAGAAATAACCGAGGCATGTATCTTGATGGAAGAGTCAGAAAATCCCTGTTCTAGGAGCTCTTTCAGAAAGTTCAGAACCAATGTCAGAGTGTTATGGGAGCTGTTGACGCCCTTGTTGTGGCACCAGACAGAAAATCTTTTCCATTTGTCTGAGTAGGATTTTCTGGTGCTGGGCCTTTCTGGCTTCCTTGATGATGTTTAATACCTGCCTGTTGAAAGCTGTGGTGTCATCTGTCTTTGGGGTATCAGTGATGTGGACAGCTTGAGAGTAGGGAGGTTTGGGTGCAGTACCGTCCCTTTCTCCTGAGTTAGAAGGCTTTCTGAGAGGGGCAGGTTCATGGAAGGCTGTTTGGTCAGACTAAGGAGCAAGGGATACCAGTGCTGTCTGGGGCAGTCTGGAGCAATGAGAAAGTACAGTTGTGTACCTACCATAAATGAAGATGTTCGAGTGTATTCACTGTTGCAGTCATTACACTTGGACTGCCTCATTCTACCAGGGCAGCAGCCACTTCAGCAGCCTTTCTCAGAAGAGTACCAACCAAGGACATTTTGGAGGCTGCAACTTGGAGTTCAGTGCACACTTTTACCAAGAACTACCACTTACCTCTTTACTCTAAATCCAGAGCAGGCTTTGCCACTGCAGTTCTGCAGGGCCTCATTGCCACTCCTAATCTTATTTAGACCCAGACGCCCAACCTCAGCTTTGGGATTCAACCCAAGTGTAATGACTGCAACAGTGAAACACGATGAACATAGTACAGTTGTGTACCTACCATAAAAGTAGATGTTCGAGTGTATTCACTGTTCCAGTCCAGGTTACCCACCCACCATCCCCCTTTCCTTGCTGGGACTTATCTATACTTCTCTATCCTATACAACCTATGTGGTAAATTTGCTTGTAGATGAAGGCATTGTTTATTTTAGTGTATGTTTTTAATAAGCAATGTGTATTGCCTACCTTCTTGGGGGCACCTGACATCTGGGACAAGAAAAACTGAAGAAAATGGTGTCAGCTGAATCTTTTATACCCCTGGCGCACTGACGTCAGGGAAGAGGCGACAGCAACCGACGCCAGACCAGGACATTGGAATTCAGGCCGACTGCGGGTAGCCTGCCAGCAGGATAACCCAAGTGTAATGACTGCAACAGTGAAACACGATGAACATCAACCTTTGGTCTTCCTCCCTGATCTTGAGACGTACCCTGGGGATCAGGGGGCAAGGGGGGAAGTGTACACAAAGAGGTTTCCCCAGTGAAGGATAGGGCATCCATCCTCCATGCTCCTGGATGGAACTCTCTGGAGCAGAACTTGGTTAGCTGGCAGTTGTCTGGGGTTGCAAAAAGGTCTATGTCCGGATTCCCCCAGTGTCGGGTGATGATTTAGAAAGTCCCCTTATGCAGCTGTCACTTGTGGGGATCCAAGAGGCTTCTGCTTAGCTGGTCTGCCAGGGTGTTTTGTTTCCCTGGGATATATTGAGCTATCAGGTGCAGTCCTAGATTTGAGGCTGACTGCCAGATTTGCATGGCTAAGCAACATAGGGGGTAAGAGTGAGTTCCCCCCTGCTTGTTGATGTACCACATTACTGTTGTACTGTCTGTCTTGACTAACAGCACTCCTGGTCTCAGGTGTTCTTTGAAAGTTAGGACTGCCTGGTGTACTGCCAACATCTCCTTTAGGTTGATATGGAGGCCCTGAACCTCTTGTTCCCAAATGCCCTGAGTGCACATACTCCCTTGGTGTGCCCCCCCCCCCCCGGGTATGTCTGAGGCATCTGTGGTGATGGCCTGGCCCTGTAGAAGAGTGATGAAGTGTAGGGCCTTGTTTAGGGTACACACCTCTGCCCACCATAAGAGCTCCTTCTTTAAGCAAGGAATCAGGGGCAGCTGGTGTTCTAGTGACTGAGTTCTGGCACCAGAGGTTCCTGAGGTACCATTGTAGTTTCCTCATGTGTAGTCTGGCTAGGGGTACCAGCAGAATGCAGGAGGCTATGTACCCCAGCGCTTGTATGAGCTTCCTTGCTGTGAGGTGGGTCCTGAGAGCCAGCAGTGTGAAGTATGAGTGGAGGAACCTCTGCGTTTCCTGAGGGAGGGAGGCTGTTTGAGAAAATGTGTCCAGAAGAGCTCACAGGAAGGTTAACCTTCTCAAGGGAAGAAATTGGGACTTCTCTTGGTTGATTGTGAAGCCCAGGGAGGATAGGAGAGTTTGAACAAAAGTGAGGTCCTGCAGGAGTCTCTCCTTGGTGTCTGCCTGAATGAGGCAGTCATCCAGGTAGAGGCAAATCTGAATGCCCTTCTGTCTGCAAAAGGCAATAACAGGAGCCAGGCACTTGGTAAAGACTCTGGGAGCAGTGGATAAGCCAAAGGGCAGAGCAGAGAACTGAAAGTGTTGTGACCCTGCTCTGAAGCACAGGAAACTCCTGCAGGACTTCCTTATGGAAATATGGAGGTATGCATCCTTCAGATCTAGGGTCACTAGCCAAGCATGTGGCATCAACATTGGTAAGAGTTTGCGTAAGGTCAGCATTTTGAATTTTGGTACCAGGAGGGAGAGATTCAGAGTGGATAGGTCTAAAATGGGGTGCCAGGTGCCCTCCTTTCTGGGTACCAAGAACATTCTTGAATAAAACCCTTTTCTGGCCTGTTCCTTTGGTACAGGTTTTACAGCGCCTTGGGCATAAAGCTTTTGTATTTGCTTCTGCCCTCTGATTTGCTCATACATCTGGGAAGCCTGAATATCTGGGGCTATCTTTGAAAGAGAATCTGTTCCCACTGGTAATAATTTTTAGGACCCATAGATCTGAAGTGATAGCCTGTCAATTCTGTACAAAGAGGGAAACTCTTCCTCCTAGTCTCTGTGGGGGATTGTGGGGCAGAGGGGGTGTAGAATCATTGAGAGTCCTTGGAGAAGGGAGAGGGCGGCTTAGAACTCCCCTGCCTAGGCATTGCAGTGGTTCATTCTCTGGATCTCTGTTGGCCTTGTGACTCGTGCCTTTTAGGTCTGTCCTTGCGTGCCTTCCTCTGGACGGGCTTTGTTTGAGGAGGAAAGGACCAATGTTTTGTGGGGAAGTTCTTGCTGAAATTGGGAGGCTGAACCTGCACAAATCATTCACAGTCTGCATAGACTTGGCCTTGTCTTCCATTTTCTTAATAACCTCATCAGCTTTGGGTCCAAATAACTGGTCCTTATCCAGAGGGGCATCTAACAACTTAGATTTTACCTGGTCAGGCAAAGGTTGTTCCCTTAACTAGGCATACCTTCTGATCACAGAGCCAGTGATGGCAGCCCTGCTGGAAGCCTCCAAGGCATCAAACCCAGAATGCAGGGAATGTTTGGCTACCTGGAAGCTGGGAATTATAAGATCAGCTAGTTCCCTGGTAGTACTCCTGTCTGGTAGGTTTGAAATGTTCTGTTTAAGTAATTTTAGTACATTTTGCTGGTATTTCAGCATATGGAACTGACAATTCAGGGCCCTAATGACTAGGGTAGCCAAGGTGTAGGTGTTTCTGCCTAATCTAGCTACGACCTTGCTCTCTCTGTCAGTTGGAATGGGATTTTTAGATTAACTAACCCTAGCCTCCTTAGGACCCTGAGTAATGACCTCTGGGTCAGCTGTTGGGTTTTTAAAAAAGACACCTGTGGGTGTCTTGCACCCTATAATATCTGTACGGCTTCCTGGGGGCAGGTGAGAGAGAGTCAGGGGTGAGTGCAGAATCCAGAAACACATCTTCCACCACATCCAGGATAGGGGGAATGGCCAGAGGTTTATGCTGTGGCAGGTCAAGGAAATTACAGTTATTTAATTTACACTTACCATAAATGTAGATGTTCGAGTGTATTCACTGTTGCAGTCATCATATTTGGATTATCTACTTGCAGTAGCCCTCAGACGGCCTGATTATCAAAGTCTTGGGTCCTGCATTGGTTGCTGTCTCATCTTATCTTCCATGACTTCAGGTAGTCAGGGGTATAAAGCATGCAGCTGACACCATTACATCAGTTTTTCTTGCCCCATGCAGCTGACACCATTACATCAATTTTTCTTGCCCCAGATGTCAGGTGCCCCCCTAATGGGAAGCAATTAAATATATACATAAGGTTACACCTCCAACAAAAAGGCAAATACACCAAAAAGCTTTAAGCACAGTAAAAAGGAAGAGAGGTACAGCCAAAAGAAGTCAGGGGGCTGGAGGGAGGGGAACCAGGACTGCAACAGTGAATACACTCGAACATCTATATTTATGGTAAGTGTACACAACTGTACTATGTTCTTCGTGTTTCACTGTTGCAGTCATCACATTTGGGTAGATTCCCAAAGCTAAGGATGGAAGGAGGAAATTAGATAGCATAAGGATCAGCTATAAGGCCCTGCAAGACTGCAGTGGCAAAGCCAACTCTGGATTTAGAGAAAATTGGCAGATGGTAATGCTTGGTGAAAGTATGTACAGAACTCCAGGTAGCAGCTTCTAGGATGTCCCTGGTAGGGACGCCTCTGAGAAAGGCTGTAGAGGTAGATGCAGCCCTGGTTGAGTGGGGTCTGATCCCCTGAGGACAGGTTTTCCATGGTGCTTGTAGCAGAAATTAATGCAATGGCCTATCCATTTGGAAATGGCTTGCTTTGAAATAGCCTTCCCCTCTGCCCCTGCAGCAACTGCCACCAGCAGTTGGTCAGATTTCCTTTGAGGCTTAGTCCTGTCCAAGTAGAATCTAAATTGTCTGTACACGTCTAAGGAGTGCAGTATCTGTTCTCCTTTGTTCTGTGGATTAGGAAAGAAAGTTGGCAAATGAATGGACTGATTAAGGGCCACACTGGATACCACCTTGGGCATGAAGGAGGGATTGGTCCTGAGGGACACCCTGTCCGCATGAAAGATGATGAAAGGCTCCACTGCCATGAGGGCCTGTAATTCAGATACCCTTCTTGCTGAAGTGATTGCTAAAAGGAAAGCTGTTTTCCAAGAGAGGAATTTTAAATCCACAGTGGCAGCTGGCTCGAAAGGAGGAAGGGTGAGCTTTTCCAATACAAAGTTAAGGTCCCAGGCTGGAGTTGGGGCTCTCCTGGGTGGTCGTAGATTTTTGGCCCCTCTGAGGAAAGTACAGTTGTGTACACTTACCATAAATGTAGATGTTCGAGTGTATTCACTGTTGCAGTCATTACATTTGGGTAATCTGCTGGCAGGTTGCCCTCAGTCGGCCTGAATAATAAAGTCTTGGATCCTGCATCGGTTGCTGTCTCCTCTTCCAAGACATCAGGTCGTCAGGGGTATAAAACATGCAGCCGATGCCATTTTATTCAGTTTTTCTTGCCCCAGATGTCAGGTGCCCCCCATATGGTTAGCAAAAAAAAAAAAAAAATATATATATATATATATATATATATATATATATATATATATATAAATAAACAGAAATATATGTAAAGGCACTTTTAGCAACATAAACTTTACCTTCAACTAAAAGCAAATACACCACAAAGGGTGGGTAACCCGGACTGCAACAGTGAATACAGTCGAACATGTACATTTATGGTAAGTGTACACAACTGTACTATATTCTTTGTGTTTCACTGTTGCAGTCATTACATTTGGGTAGAATCCCAAAGCTATGGATGGGAGGATGGAACTAAATACCATTAGGAGCGGCTATAAGGCCCTACAGAACAGCAGTGGCAAAGCCTGCCCTGGATTTGGAGAAGAGAGGCAAATGATAATGCTTTGTGAAGGTATGAAGAGAGCTCCAAGTAGCAGCTTCTGGAATGTCTTTGGTTGGAACTTCTCTGAGAAAAGCTGCTGAAGTAAAGGCAGCCCTGGTGGAATGTGACCTGATCCCCTTGGGCACAGGTTTACCATGGTACAAGTAGCAGAAATGAATGCAGTGGCTTATCCACTTAGAAATAGTCTGCTTTGATATAGTCTTCCCCTCTGATCCTGCAGCAAATGCCACCAGTAGTTGCTCAGATTTTCTTAGAGATTTAGTCCTGTTTAAGTAGAATCTTAGTTGTCTGTGTACGTCCAGTGAATGCAGAATCCGCTCACCCTTGTTCTGCGGATTTGGGTAAAATGTTGGCAAGAGCCACACTGGATACCACCTTAGGCATAAAAGAAGGATTGGTCCTGAGGGACACCCTGTCCGGGTAAGATGCAATAAAAGGTTCCACAGCCATGAGAGCCTGTAGTTCTGAAACCCTTCTTGCTGAAGTGATTGCCAAGAGGAAAGCTGTTTTCCAAGATAAAAAATTTATATCCACAGTAGCTGCTGGTTCAAAAGGAGGCAGGGTGAGTTTTTCCAGCACAAAATTGAGGTCCCATGCAGGAGTTGGTGATCTTCTGGGAGGCCTTAAATTTTTGGCCCCTCTAAGATACTGTTTAAGCAGAGGATGAGAAAAGAGGGGAGGCTCCGTGTTGTAATGAGCCAAGATGGCAGAGGCATGGATTTTTATTGAAGAAAAAGATAGGCCCTTGTCAAGCATCTCAGTAAAATATTGTAAAATCTGAGGGATATTAGGCTTTGCTGTGTCCGTTCCTTGTGCTTGGTTCCAAGCACAGAATCTCTTCCATTTATCAGCATAAGATTTTCTGGTACTAGGCCTTCTGGCTTCCAAAATGATATCCATCACAGATTTACTGAGAGGTGTTGTTTGAATAATTAAATGATCAGCCATGCAGCAAGGTTCAGAGTTTGGAGCAGAGTGTGCAGAATTTGATTGTTCTGTTGAGACAGTAGATGAGGTATTTGAGGCAAGTCCCAAGGAGGGAGTTGAGACATATTCCTTAGAACTGGATACCAGTGCTGGCGAGGCCAGTCCGGAGCAATTAGGATCATTTTGGGTTTTTCCTGTCTGACCTTTAGTAAGACCTTGGAGAGAAGAGGCAGAGGGGGAAAGGCATAGACTGGGGTTTTTCCAAGTGAAGGATAGGGCATCCACTTTCCATGCTTGTCTGTGATAGGTCCTTGCGCGGAACTTTTCCAGTTGATAATTTTGGGGAGAGGCAAATAGATCTATGTCTGTGCTTCCCCATTTCTGTGTTAACATGCTGAAGATTTGTGGATCCAGTTTCCACTCAAGTGGGTCCATAAAATTTCTGCTTAGGTCGTTTGCCAGAGTATTTTGTTTTCCTGGCAGGAACTGAGTTTGAAGATGTATTTGGCAAGTCAAAGCTGTGTTCCACAATGCCATGGCTAGTCTGCAAAGGGGGGTAGGAATGTGTACCCCCCTGCTTGTTTATGTACCACATAACCGTGGTGTTGTCCGTCTTTATCAGTAGTTGGCCTGGATGAAGTAATTCCTTAAAGGCTGTCAGTGCATTCTGAACAGATAGCAACTCTTTCTGGTTGATATGCAGATGCATTTGTTTTGGGCTCCATTTGCCCTGAATGCATCTCCCTGCCAGGAGGGCTCCCCAACCATAGTCTGATGCATCTGTAGTTAGCGTTTGGGTGGCAGGGGGTTGACTGAATGACAGTCCCTTGTTTTGGTGACATGTCTCTGCCCACCAAAGAAACTCCTGTTGCAGGCAGGGAATGAGAGGAATCAGTTTCTAGACTGTGACAGTGTTGACTCCATAAACTTTTTAGATACCACTGAAGTTTCCGCATATGTAGTCTCGCATATGGAATTAGTAGGATGCAGGATGCCATGAACCCCAAAGCCTGCAGAATTTGACTTGCAGATAACTAGGTTTTTGTTGTCATTTGTTTGAAGTATGTTGTCAGTTGCCTTTGTTTGTCTGGCGTAAAGAAAGCCATCTGGGCAGTTGTATTCAAGCTTGCACCCAGGAATGTAATTATTTAAGAGGGTACCAGCTGGGAGTTCTTTTCATTTATTGTGTACCCTAAGCATGTTAGAAGCCTTTTTACAAACACCAGATGTTGAAGAAGAGTGTCCTTGTCCTCTGCTTGAATGAGACAGTCATCCAGATAAGGATAAATTTGCATGCTTTGTCTGCAGAATGCAATTACTGGTGCCAGGCACTTTGTAAAGACCCTGGGCACAGTAGATAAGCCAAAGGGCAGTGCAGAGAATTGGTAATGCAAAAAACCTGCCTTGAAGCAGAGGTATCTTCTGCACGATTCCCTTATTGGGATATGCAGGTATGCCTCTTTTAAGTCTAGAGTCACTAACCAAGCGTTCCTGCCCAGCATAGGCAGTAGCTGTTGTAAAGTCAGCATTTTGAATTTTGGAATGTCCAGGAACATGTTCAAAATTGATAAGTCCAGTATTGGACCCCAGGCATTGTCTTTTCTGGGTACCAGGAAAAGTCTTGAATAAAAACCTTGTCCTTTTTCCTGTTCTGGTACTGGTTGAATAGCCCCCATATCCATGAGGGACATAACTTGTTTTTGAGCCTCTGCCCATTGATTTTGTGGCAGATCTGGCCAACCGTTTGGAATTGGCAAAGTATGTAAATGAAACCTGTACCCCTGGGATACTATGTTTAATACCCACTTGTCCTGGGTAATTAACTGCCAATTTTGTGTGTGAAGTGCTAATTTCCCCCCAAGGGGGCTGCCAAAAGATAAGTGCTTGGTAAAGGTAGAGGGAAGTCACTGAGACTGCTTACTGTAGGGTTGTGCTTTGTTTCCTCCAGATTTGGAGGTGGAGGCACCCCATTGCTTTGACCTGTAAGAACCCTGTGATTGGTATCTAGAGCCTTTTGAGCATCTGGATTTGTCTTGAGAGGCTCTGTTGGACACAGGAAAGGACCAGTTTTTAGTAGGCCAGTGCCTACTGAACCTGGGTGGCAGCACTTGTAAGAAATCTTTTACAGTTTGCATAGATTTATCTTTGTCTTCCATTTTCTTTAAAACCTCTTCTGCCTTATTACCGAACAGTGTATCATGCTGCAAGGGGGCATCCAACAATTTAGCTTTAACATGATCAGGCAAATTTTGCTCCTTGAGCCAGGCATGCCTTCTAATCACAGATCCAGTAACTGCGGCCCTGCAAGAGGCCTCCAAGGAATCAAAACCACATTGCAAAGTATGCTTTCCAACCTGTTCTGCTGAATGCAATGATTCCTGTAATTCTTTATTTTCCACACAATCAGAAATCAAAATAATTTTCTGTTTCAATACGCCCATAACATGCTGTTGATATTTAAGCACATGAAACTGGGAGTTTAAGGCCCTAATTGCCAATGTTGCAGAAGTATAAACCTTCTTTCCCCATCTATCCAACGCCCTGGAATCTCTAGCAGAAGGGGTAGGATTTTTGGCTGTAGACGCCTTTACACCTTTGGGACCCTGTGAGATAGTCTCAGAATCAGCAGCTGGATTTTTGAATAGAAATTTGTGGGAGTCAGGAACCCTGTAATATCTGTCTGGCTTACTAGGAGCTGGAGGTAGGGAATCAGGAGTCATGCTTGATTCTGAAAACACATCATCAACAATATCTAATACAGGAGGTATTGCCAGAGGCCTATGCTGAGGAAGAAGAAGGAAATCCCTAAGCCTCTTTTTACATTCAGAGAAATCCTGACTCTCCCAGTGAAAATGTTCCCTTAAAGTATGCAAGGTTTCTCCAAAAGAATAATCCTCAGGAGGAGATGCAGATGGGATGGATTCTTCTGCATCAGAATCCTCATAGGGTGGAATAGAAAATTCCTGATCAGAAGAGGAATCAGAAGAAATGGAAACCTGATCTGAAGATTCATAGTTAGTGCCTTGTCTAGGCCTCTTAGCGGGGGGGGGGGGGTTGGGAACCCCTGATCAAGGTAATTAAGTCCTCAGCCATTTTGATAATCTGTTTTTTAGGCATAGGGCCCTGAGCATATGACTCATGCATCGGTTTTTTAGACATAGAATAAGTTTTTGATCTTGTTTTTGAGGCTGGAGTCGGTTTTATATAAAAAAAATGTTGAGGCCTGAAAACACCCTCAGAAGCCGGTGCCAGCTCAGCGGCTCTGGACCCATCCGAGGGAGAGACATCCATGGGTTCAATACTCTGGGAATCTTGCGGCATACCGGACTCCGCATGGGTCTCGGTAGAGGCCTGCAACTCAAAAGTAGTGGGTATCAGGGGCTGCAAAAGCGCCTCACTGAGTACCGGCAACTGGCTTAGATGTTTCGTAGTCAGTTTTGGACCTCGACGGTCTGTGTCTGTTTTTTTTCTTCTTTTGTGTTTTTTGTGAACTCCGGTAGTCAGATTGCTAACTGACGACGTTTCAGGGTAATTAAATCTGGATCCAAAATATTTAGAAGCAAAAATATACCGACGCTTAATAGTGTGTTGGTTAAATCTAGCAGAAAACTAACAGCAAGGCACGTTATGATCTGAGCCTAGGCAAGGAATACAGTACAAATGAAAATCCTTATGAGATATTTGCTTCCCACAAGTAATGCAATTATTAACTTTTACTGACATCGGTAAGGAGCAAGAAAAAATTTCCCCAACGGGGTACTTAGCTTTAGTTGCAGACTTCGGTTCTGAAACTCGAATGCGAAAATTTCAGGAGTTGGCCAACCGGCACGAACTGCTTCTGCTGCGGGCACCGCGCAGCAAGAAAGAATGAATAAAATGGCGTCGGCTGCATGTTTTAAACCCCTGATGACCTGATGTCATGGAAGAGGAGACAGCAACAGATGCAGGACCCAAGACTTTGTTATTCAGGCCAAGTGAGGGCAACCTGCCAGCAGATTACCCAAATGTAATGGCTGCAACAGTGAAACATGAAGAACATCTGCTTAAGCAGTGGATGAGAGAAGAGGGGAGGTTCTGTGTTATAATGATCTGAAATGGCTGAGGAGTGAATTTTGATAGAGAAGAAAGACAGGCCCTTGTGAAGCATCTCAGTTAAGGATTGTAAAATCTGAGGTAAATTGGGCACTGCTGTGGTCATCCCTTGAGACTGGTTCCAGGCACAGAATCTTTTCCATTTTTCAGCATCAGATTTTCTAGTACTAGGCCTCCTTGCCTCTAAAATGATGTCCATCACTGGTTTACTGAGGGATGGTAAAGGAGAGATTAGGTAATTAGCCAGGCTGCTAGGTTCAGTGTATGAAGCTGAGGGTGCAAAATCTGGTTCTCCTGCTGAGACAATTGGGTAGGAGTCTGGGGCAGGTGCCATGGGGCCAACAGTGACACACTATGCAAGAGGAGGTACTAGTGTTAGCGTGGCCAGTCTGGTGCAATCAAAATCATCCTTGGTTTGTCTTGTTTGATTGATCTTTAGTAGTACTTTGGAGAGCAGAGGCAGAGGTGGAAAGGCATAAACTGATAGGTTTTTCCAGCTGAAGGACAGAGCATCCACTTTCCATGCTTGTTTGTGGGGAGTCCTTGTGCAAAATATGTCCAATTGATAGTTCTGGGTGGAGGCAAACAGGTCTATATCTGGACTCCCCCATTTGCTTGTAAACATGCTGAAATTCCTTGGTTCCAGTTTCCACTCATGTGGGTCCATGAGGTTTTTGCTTAGTTCGTCTGCCAGTGTATTTAGTTTTCCTGGCAGGAACTGAGCTTGCAGATGCATTTGGTAGCTCAGGGCTGTGTTCCACAATGCCATGGCCAGTCTGCAGAGGGGTTAAGAATGACTACTCCCCTGCTTGTTTATGTACCATGTAACAGTGGTGCTGTCCGTCTTTACCATTAATTGTTCTGGAAGAATGTGTTCCTTGCAGGCTGTCAGAGCATTCTGTACAGCTAACATTTCTTTTTGATTGATATGCAAGTGTATTTGACTTGGCTTCCACTTGCCCTGAATGCACTTCCCTGCCAGGTGAGCCCCCATGCATAATCTGATGCGTCTGTTGTTAGGGTTTGGGTGACAGGGGCTGGTATGAATGGTAGTCCCTTGTTTGGGTGGCAGGCCTCTGCCCACCAAAGAAATTCTAGGTGTAGGCAAGGTATGATAGGAATCATTGCTTCTAGATCCTGAGAATGTTGACACCATAGGCTTTTTAGAAACCATTGTAGTTTCCTCATATGTAGTCTTGCATATGGAATTAGAAGAATGCAGGAGGCCATGAACACCAAGGCTTGTAGTATTTGCCTTGCATATAGTAGGGTTTATTGGCCGCTTGTTTGAAGTAGGTTGTCAAATTTGTTTCTCTGGCATGAGGAAAACCATCTGGGAAGTTGTATTCAAGCTTGCTCCCAGGAATATGATTTGTTGACAGGGTACCAAGTGTGATTTCTTTTCATTTATAGTATACCCCAGATAAGTTAGAACCCTTTGTACAAAGGCCAGATGATTCAAAAGTATGTCCTGGCTTTCTGCCTGAATTAAACAATCGTCCAGGTATGGGCATATTTGAATATTTCTTTGCCTGCAAAATGCAATGACTGGGGCTAGGCACTTTGTGAATACCCTAGGCGCAGTAGATAAGCCAAAGGGCAGTGTAGAGAACTGGTAGTGATTGTAGCCTGCTTTGAAGCATAGGTATCTTCTTCAAGATTCCCTGATTGGGATGTGCAGGTATGCTTCCTTTAAATCGAGTGTTACCATCCAGGCATCCTTTCCTAGCATAGGAAGTAACTGGTGAAGTGTCAGCATCTTGAATTTTGGAATCACCAAAAAAGTGTTTAGAGTAGACAGGTCCAGAATAGGACACCATGAATTGTCTTTTCTGGGTACCAGGAAAAGTCTTGAGTAGAAACCTTGTCCTTTTTCCTCTCCTGGTACAGTTTGAATAGCCTTTATGTTTAAAAGAGAGAGTATTTGCTTTTGAGCCTCTGCCCATTGATGTGGGGGTAGATCTGGCCAACCTTTTGGCGTTGGTAATGTGTGGAAGTGAAATCTGTATCCTTGGGGCACTATATTTAAAACCCATTTGTTCTGGGTAATGAGTTCCCAGTTTTTGGCCTGCAGACCAATCATTCCCCCTAAAGGTGCATTCAGTTGAGAAGTGCTTGGAAGTTTTAAAATCAAGTAAGTGAGGCAGTTTTCCATAGGGAGGAGTCTTACTACTCCCAGATTTCGAAGCAGAAGCCCCCCACTGCTTAGTCTTGTGCATACTCTGGGACTGAAACCTGGGGTTTCTGCTGTGTCTGGGTTTGGATTGAGAAGGTCTGGAAGGAGCCGGAAAGGACCAGTTCTTAGAAGGCCAATCCCCTACTAAATCTTGGAGGCTGAACTTGTAAGAAATCTTTAACAGTTTGCATAGATTTAGCTTTATCTTCCATCTTTTTAAGAACTTCCTCAGCTTTGTTGCCAAACAGGCGGTCCTGATTTAAGGGAGCATCCAACAGTTTAGCTTTAACATGATCAGGCAAAGATTGCTCCTTAAGCCAAGAATGCATTCTGAGTACAGACCCAGTGACAGCAGCCCTGCAAGGGGCCTCTAAAGAATCAAATCCACATTGCAAAGTATGTTTTCCAACCCGTTCAGCAGAATGCATTAAACCATGTAATTCCTTATTTTCAGCACAGTCAGAAATCAACATCATTTTCTGTTTAAGCAATCCAATAATATGTTCTTTATACTTTAACATCTGAAACTGACAGTTTAAGGCCATAATGGCCAAGGTTGCAGAAGTGTAAACATTCTTAACCCATCTATCCAGCACCCTGGAGTCTCTATCAGAAGGGGTAGGGTTTTTGGCAGTAGAAGCTTTAATGACCTTGGGTCCCTGTGAAATAGTCTCTGGATCTGCAATAGAATTTTTAAAAAGGAACTTGTGAGAATCAGGAACCCTGTAATATCGGTCAGGTTTTCTGGGAGCAGGAGGCAAAGAATCAGGGGCCAAACTAGATTCCAAAAAGGCATCATCAACAATGTCTAGTATAGGAGGTATAGCTAAAGGCCTATGGTGAGGCAAGGATTAAGAAATCTCTGAGCCTCTTTTTCGAATCAGAAAAATCCTGGCTTTCCCAGTGGAAATGCTCTCTTAGAGTGTGCAAGGTTTCACCAAAAGAAAAATTCTCTGGAGGGGAAGCAGAGGGAATAGAATCCTCTGCATCAGAATCCTCATAAGTAGATAAGGGCAAATCCAGATTATCAGAAGAATCAGAAAAATCAGAATCCTGGTCAGAAGATTCATAAACAATTTCAGTCCTAGGTCTCTTAGAAGAGGGTGGTTGACTTCCCCTGATTAAAGTTATAAGATCTTCAGCCATTCTTATCATTTGTTTTTTAGGCATAGAGGTCTGAGCATGTGGCCTGGATGTCAGTTTTCTAGGCATGGTTCGAGGTTTAGGCCTTAAAGAAGGAGGCGGTGTTGGTTTAAAATGCAAATCCGTAGGCCTGAATACACCCTCAGAAGCCGGTGCCAGCACAGCGGCTCCGGACCCACCCAAGGTAGAGACATCTGCACGTTCCACAGTTGAAGCATCTCACGGTATAATGGACTCCAAATGGGTCTCAGTAGAGGCCTGCGAATCAGACGTAGTGGGTATCAAGGGCTACGAAAGTGCCTCACTGAGTACCGGTGAACTGGCAACTGGCTTAGGAGAAATGTCATCGGCAGCTTTCGACTTAGGCGGTCTGTCTCTGTCTTTATCTTTGTGTTTTTTCAGAATTCCGGTAGTTGGATGGCTTACTGACGACATTTCTGGATAATTGAACCGAGAACCGAAATACTTAGAGGCGATAATATACTGACGACGTATAGTACGTTGATCAAATAAGGCACAAAACCAACAGCAAGGTACGTCGTGGTCAGGGCCTAGGCAAGGAATACGGTACGAATGAAAATCTTTGTAAGGTATTTGCTTTCCACAAGAAATGCAATTATTAACTTTTACTGACATCGGTAAGGAGCAAGAAAAAGTTTCCCCAATGGGGTACTTAGCTTTAGTTGAAGATTTCGGTTCTGAAACTCGAAAATGAAAATTTCAGGAGTCGGCTGACCGGCACTTGCAAACTGCTTCTGGCACCGCACAGCAAGAAAGACTGATGTAATGGCGTCGGCTGCATGTTTTATACCCCTGACGACATGGAAGAAGGGACAGCAACCAACGCAGGACACAAGACTTTGTTAATCAGGCCGACTGACGGCTACTGCAAGCAGATAACTCAAATGTGATGACTGCAACAGTGAAACACGAAGAACATCTTCTTTATCTGATATTGTTGATTTTCGCTCATCCTCAACAAATGGGACAGGGTCCCCAGCTGCCTGAGCCCCAGGTAAACACTAAGAAAGGACATACTGGAGAACAGTCACGCCAAATGTAGATGTGCTCCTTGAGACCACATCCAGTTTGTAATGATTGATAAAGGTTTGTGGATTTGACCATGTAGCAGATTCACAGATGTCATCCATAGAAAGCCCTGGATTGGAATACAATGGATGTTGTTACAGACCTAGTAGAATGGGCCTTGACTGTTTTTTGCAGACGAACATTCAATTTTGTATAAGCCAAGGTAATGCATTCTGTTATCCACTTGGTTACTGTCACCTTTTTAACAAGCTGACCCAGTTTATGGTGTGCAAAGGAGATAAAAAGCTGATCTGACTTTCTAAAACCTTTAGACTGATCTAAACAGAAGCGTAATTGTCTATGGACATCCAATGAATGGAGCAGGATTTATTACTGTAATTTGGGAAAAATACCGGTAGGCTGATGGCTTGATTAATATTGGATTCTGACACTACCTTCGGTAGAAAGAAAGCATTGGTATGTAAAGAAACTATGTCGTTATGAAAGATGACGTAAGGGGGTTTTGAGAACATTTGTATTTCTGAAACTCTTTTGGCTGAGGTTATTGCTACTAGATAGGCAATCTTCCAATAAAGGAACTTCAAGTCACACTTGGCTGCTGGTTCGGGGGGAGGTGTGAGTTACAGCCTGGAGCACTAAAGGTAAGTCTCAAGGGCAAACGGGATCTTTCAGCAGGGGGGTCTCAGCAGTAGTGCACCTTTTAAAAATACTTTACAAACTTTTGCTGAGGCTAAGGGAGAATCTGAAACTCATACATGAAAATTTGAAACTGCTGCAAATTGTACCTTAATGATAGATGCACTTGCTCCTTGCTCTCAGGGGGAGATTACCGAGGGGTCAGAGAACCTACTGGAACAACAACAGGAACAGCAGATTTTAGAAGGAAATATAGACAGTAGTCTTATTATAGAAGATCTGTCTGGTATTATTTACACCAGGAATGGTTTCAAGATTTTTAACTATACAGGTCACCCAGTTACAGATACACACTTTACTCTGTTTGACAAGGGATTTAAATTTGTTACAGTGAGGAAACCAGGATTAGCACAAATACTCACTGAACTGAAGTTATATACAAGGAAATTAAATTTACAGTTATATTTTAAGCAGACAAAGAATGTAAATAATGTGAACAGAAGTATTTTGAGGAAAAAAAGTCTGTTTAATCCCCCATTAAATCCAGTGATGGTACATTATTAGAATTTGTGTATAAAGGAAATTTGTAAAGAATATTACGGTTATAAAGAAGAATTTTTATAACCTGACCAGAGAAGAAAAAATGTTATTAAATGAACTAAGAGAGTCAAAATTAATACGGGTAATGAAGCCAGATAAGGGAGGGGGAATAGTACTAGTAGAAACAATAGATTATATTGGTTTACTATTAAAATTTCGAAACAAACTCAGTCGACTGTACTATTGTCGAACACGAAAATTCGAAAATGGTAATATCGATGACCAAAAAACAACTTAGGAACGGGTTTTAACATGGGTCGAGATAGGTGTTCAGTGTTATTCCGAACTACAAACATCTCCCATATCTCGACCCATGTTAAAACCCGTTCCTAGGTTTTTTTTGTCATCGATATTACAGTTTTCAAACTTCCGTGTTCGACAATAGTACAGTTGACGGAGTTCGTTTCAAAATTTTAATAGTAAACTGATTATATTAATGAGATAACTAACATGTTACAGGTTACAGAAAAATATTCAATTGCCTCTAGAAATGAAGTCAGCATGGTTCACAGGAAACTACAGATGTACTTAGAGGATTGTTTAATGCAGGAAGTTATTAATGAGGAGGCTTTCAACTTCCTACAGAATCAACACCCCTTTGTCCCGACTGTATTCGGCATACCAAAGGTACACAAGGATATTTACCACCCACCATACAGATTAATTATAGCAGCCCAAGGTAGTTCTACATACCCATTGGGAGTGTTTACAGATAGGTTATTAAAAGACACTTTACAAAAGATAGACTACATTGTTAAAGATTCATGGGATTTTTAACTCGGATAAAACAGGAATATTATACAGACTGTACGGGTTTTTCAACTATTGATGTTGTTGACCTTTTTGGATCTATTCCCCATGAATTGGGATTGGAACTATTTCATGAAGCACTATTGGAATATAGTAATTTGAGTGCTACCATGATTAATTTTGTAGTACAAATGATGGAATGGGTATTAAAAAATAACTTTTTTGTATAAGAAGAATATTATAGGCAATTAAAGGGGGTTGCAATGGGGTCAAGTTGTGCTCCTATTTTTGCTAATTTAGTTTTTTTGTATGTGGGAGAAGAAATATATATTTGGTACTGAATTTTCCAGATTGGATATTATATACCCATTATTTCGAGGATGTGTTCATTTTATGGAAAGTGGATTTTGAGAAAGTATCAAAATTTGAGAGATTTATTAATAATATTTGCGAATATTTTCAATTTACACATACTCATAATTCACACATTATAGATTACTTGGATGTAAGGTTGATTAAAAATGTTAACTAGAACTGTTTTGAATCATTGGTTCAAAGGAAACCTACACATTCTAATAGTTTCTTGAGATTTGAAAGTCAACACCCATTATACATTAAGAGAAACCTTGTAAGAGGCCAGATGATCAGAGGGGCTAGAATGTGTTCAACGTCTGAAGGGTTAACAAAAGAATTGATGTTGCTGACCCAAATGTTTAGGAATAGGGGATACCCCATGGAATTGGTGGAGAAATTTAAAGAAGAGATTACAATAGGATGGGGTAATACATTTATTCCCCTATTAGGACAAAAACAAGTTTTTAAGGAAGCACAAAGTAACCAGACTGATAGATATACACATTCTATGGTTATACAATTTAGTTCATTTGGCAGGGAGGTACAAAAGATCCTTACCAAGAATTGGGTGATTTTGGAAGGAAATGAAGAGTATACCCATTGGTTAGGTACAGGTCCACTTTTTACAGATTGGGGAAAAATATGAAATATTTATTACAACATACAAAACAGTTAAGTACAATTAGATCTACTAACAAATGTGGTAGGTGTAATTAGAAGTTATGTACCTACCATAACGTTCCATGTTAGTTGTCTTCTCTCGCCTTCTTTCTTGCTGGATGGGTTCGGAGCCGATCCTCGGCTCCGACTCGGCACTTGCTAAGCTCGAGAATCACTTTTACCAGCTCGAGGCAGCCCTATATCCCATGATGCAAGGCGGTAATTACCCAGATCTCGTTTGGTATCTAGAGGAAAACTGCCTGCAATCTTTCTACAAGGAAAGCAGAATAATTAGCCTAGAAGACTGCAAGAGGAACCAGGTAACAGGGATCCTAAGCTAACTGGTGTTCGAGGGAGAACAATCTCCCCGAGAAGGGGAAAAACAAGGTCTGTCCAGGCTAGGGGGACAGGAGGGAGGGACGCAAGAAAGAAGGCGAGAGAAGACAACTAACATGGAACGTTATGGTAGGTACATAACTTCTAAATGTTAAGTTGTCACTCTCGCCTTCATTCTTGCTGGATGGGACCGCGTCCCTAGCACCCTTATCCTGGGTGGCTCAATGGAACAGACTCTTGAGAACTGTGGAACCAAAACTTGCCCTGTCCCTGGAGGCCAAATCCAATTTGTAATGAGAAACGAAGGTATGAGGAGTGGCCCAAGTGGCTGCTGCACAAATAGTGTCCAAGGGTAGTCTAGCCTGAAAAGCTGTCGATGTGGCTAGATCTCTAGTAGAATGCGCTTTAGGTTTTGAGATCAGCTGTTTGCCCCTCAGCTGATAAATGTCAGAAATGGTGGACAATAGCCATCTGGATAAGGTTACTTTAGAAACAGGAAGACCTTTCCTATTTTCAGCATAGGAAAGAAAAAGCTGATCAGATTTTCTAAATTGCTTTGTTCTGTCCAAATAATATCTGAGTTGGCGATGAACATCTAGGCAATGCAGTTTTTGTTCTGCCCTGTTAGAATAATTGGGAAAAAATACAGGAAGGTCAATGGATTGATTTAAATTTGTTTTGGAAGCAACCTTGGGCAAAAAGGATGGATTGGTTCTTAAGGACACTCTATCCTTGTGGAAGACCAAGTAAGGGGGACGAACACAGAGGGCATGTAGTTCCGACACTCTCCTAGCCAAAGTAATAGCAACTAGAAAGAGAGTCTTCCAAGAGAGACATTTTAATGAGCATGTAGCAGCCGGTTCGAAAGGGGGAAGTATCAAGGATGCCAGCACTAAATTTAGGTCCCACTGTGGTGGAGGATCTCTAACAGGGGGCTTAAGAAGGAACACCCCTTTGAGAAAAGCTTTACAAAGTTTGTGAGACATGATACTGTGGTCTGCAAATCCGACATGGAAATTAGAGATTGCTGCCAACTGGACATTAACTGTGGAAGCAGAAGAACCGGAGCGAAAAATTTCAGCAAGAAAGTCCAAGACCGATTGAATAGGGGCAGTAAAAGGATCTATGTTCTTAGACTTTGCCCAAAAAGAGAAATGTTTCCACTTACTAGAGTAAATCCTCCTGGTAGAGGACTTTAGAGAAGCTACTATTATATCTCTAACGGGGTTAGAGATCATAGGAAGCCTGGCTAATGAAGAAAGTGGAGCAACCAAGCAGTGAGGTTGAGGGAACGAATTGATCGGTGCAGTTGACCCGACTGGTGGGTCAGAAGATCTGGAATTGGATCCAGATGCTAAGGCTGCACCATGAGATGGCGATGAAGGAACGGGAACCAAATTTGTCGAGGCCAGTAAGGGGCAATGAGAATCATTTTGGCTCTCAAGACGGTAGCTTTCTGGAGTACTTGAGGTATCAACGGAAAGGGGGAAAAAGCATAAAGAAGTCCCCGGGGCCAATCTTGGGTAAGAGCGTCTCTGGGGGGATGGCCCGGAAGTGGAAAGAGAGAGAAGAAGTGTGGGCATTTGCTGTTTTGGGGAGTAGCAAAAAGATCGCAGCATGGGCGGCCCCACTTCTGAAAAATCTCCTCCACTATGGTAAGTTTGAGAGACCACTCATGAGGCATGAGAATAGCTCTGCTCAATCTGTCCACTATTATGTTGGTTCTCCCGGGGATATGCGTTGCTACCAGAAACCGATGAGAGGAGATTGCCCATTGCCAAAGTCTGAGAGCTTCTCGACACAAGGGATAGGACTTGGTTCCGCCCTGCTTGTTGATGTACCACACCATGGACATATTGTCCGTGTGAACTGCAATAGTTCCTAAGGGAAGAAGGTTGTTGAGGGCTTGCAATGTTAAAAGCACTGCTCTCATCTCTAGGACATTTATGTGCAGGTGGTATTCGAACGGTTGCCACGTGCCATGAACCATCCTGCCCTGATAATGCCCCCCCCACCCGATCAGGGAGGCATCCGAAGTGACCGTGGCTACCGGGGCCGGAAGAACAAACGGTCTGCCCTGATGGACTAGGGGAGAAGTCCACCAGGATAGATGGCTTTTGCAGGTTTGTGTCACCAGGATCTTGTGACGCATGGGGAGCTGCTGGTAGGACCATTGAGTGAACAACATCCATTGTAGGAGGCGCATGTAAAAACGGGCCAGAGGGAGAAGTGTGATGGCAGCTGCCATGAGGCCCAGCACTTTCAGGACCAACCTGGCTTGTACCCTTATGCTGGATAGGATTATCCGAACGTGGTTTTGGATATCTAGGATTCTTTGACTTGTAAGGTTTGCTGACATCCGAGTAGTGTCTAGATTTGCGCCTATAAAGACAATAGATTGGCAGGGCAATAAGGAAGACTTTTGGAAGTTGATTGAAATTCCTAATTGACCGCAGAGACGCAGAGTATAATCTCTGGCTTGGAGAAGTTGATGCCTGGTGGTGGCTGATAGGAGCCAGTCGTCTAGATATGGAAACACCTGGAATCCTTGACGTCTCAGGTGAGCCGTGACCACTGCCATGCATTTGGCGAACACTCTGGGGGCTGTAGTGAGACCAAAGGGCAGGGCTCTGAATTGAAAATGACTGGTTCCCAGCCGAAAGCAGAGGAACCTTCTGGAGCGTCTGTGGATTTTTATGTGATAGTACGCATCCTGAAGGTCTATGGAGCACATCCAGTTGTTTTTGCCCAGGAAGGGCAAAATCGATTGAAGTGTGACCATCCGAAATCTTGTCTTTTTGACAGACTTGTTCAGTCTGCTGAGGTCTAATATTGGTCTCCAGTCTCCCGTCTTTTTGGGAACCAAAAAGAACCTTGAGTAGATTCCGGATTCTAATTGATCTGTTGGAACTGGTTGGATGGCCCTTTTTCTTAGAAGCTTTGATACCTCTAGCTTCGCAATCTCCCTTAGACCGGGTGGAACATCTGGAAGGGAACCTTTTTGAGGGAAGGGGCTTTCCTCGAAGGGGATTTTGTAACCCTCGGATATGATCGACTGTACCCATGTGTCTTGAGAGAGGGAAAGCCAGGCTTCTGGGTACAGCGACAATCTCCCCCCAACTGCCTCCAAGGGTGGGCAGTCGGGCAACACCTCAGGGATGCTGGAAGGGCTTGTCAGAGAGAGGCTCTCTGCTGCCCTGGTTCTGTGGACCTCCTCTGCCCCTAGGGCGGCGTCTGTTGTTATTACCCCCTCTGCCTCTGGGGGTAAATTGACCACGTGCGTCAGGCGTGACTCCCTGAGATTTCCGGAACCACATTTTCCCTCCCTTCTGACCTTTGGGGTAAGGTCTAGAAGGGGTGGAGAAACGGACTCCTACGGCAGAAAGAGTCTTGCCGTCTTGTTCGCACCTGATTAATGTGTCCTTCACCTGAGGCCCAAACAAACAAAGTAGTGCCATCAAAGGGAGAATTTGTGAAGGACGCCTTAAAGGGGTCTGCGAAATTGCAAAGCCGCATCCAGGACTGACGTCTAAGAGCCACTCCTGTTCCCGCGGCTCTACTCGCCCCATCGGCTGCATAAGAAATGAGCCGCATGGAGGAGTTAGTAATGGAATTTAGGATTCCAAGCTGAGAGGCAATCTTCTCCTGAGCCCCAGCAGCTGACGGATCCTGTACTACCTCACCCAATTCTTTGAGGATGTCTCTTTGAAGTTGGGTGAAGTGACAAATAATTCAGCGAACGCATAGCAAAGGTCGCTGAGGAAAACATCCGCTTACCATACCTGTCCATGGTCCTAGACTCCTTGTTAGGAGGATGGACTGGTACGGAAGGATCTGCAAGTTCCTTTTTGGTGGCGGCTGCCACCACCATGGCATCAACTGGAACACCTTTCATAAGAAACTGTTTCTCAGTGGGGGCCGTGATAAATTTAGAAGGCCTCCTGGGGACTGGTTCCACAGAATCAGGAGATGCCCACGCCTTTCGAGCTATCACGTCCATGAGGGGGTCGAAAGGCGGAGACACCCAGGAGGTGGAGGGTCGAGATCTAAAAGCCTCCAGGTATACAGACTCATCCTCGGAGGGATTAATGGAGGGCCAGTTTCCCCTCTGTTTTAGGAGTTCTAGGATGTCTGAAAAGGAGACATCCTCAGAGGGAGATCTTGGGGATCCCTCCGACTCATCTAAGTCGGTATCTGATGTCATAGACTCAGGGGAGTCTAACTGCTTCCTCTTGCAGGTCCTCTTACGCGGGGGCTCTCCTGAAGGATCAGGAGAAACCTCGGAAGAGGAAGTTCTTCCCAGTGGGGAAACCTGGGGCGATGGATCTCTGGGTCCGGGAGCAAGAGAGTGGGAAGAGACATCTACAGGCACCGTAGAGGGAGGAGCTAAAGGAACAGACTGTTGACTAAGCTCGGGGGCTAGCACACTCCTCATCACCTCGAAGGCTCCCCTCCCAGGGAGGGCCGAGAGACACTGCTCCGAAGAAACAAGGACTCCCTGCCCCACCGAAAGGGAAGGCTCCAAAGCAGATGTCGGCGCCGAGCTCACCAAGGCCGAAGCCCCGAGAGGGAGAGCGGGGTCGGACAAGGGTCCGATGCCACTCGCCCCCTCGGAACCGACCAGGGAAACCCGACGACCGGATCCCTCCAAGGAAGGTCTCGAGGAGGAGATAGGAGTCGAAGACGATGGAGCCGAAAGGTGTGGAATCGGCTCTGAAGCTGCAACAGTCATGGTACCAATAATCTCCGGCTCCGAGCTCTGAAGGAGAGTCAAAGGAGGAATCTCAGGAGGGTGTGGAATAGCGATCGTCTGCTGAGACGGGCTATGGAGCATCTGGGCCAATGCCTGTGATTTTAGTAGTCTACTCACCACTCTCTTCATGTCGTGGTCTGAAAGTCTGGAAGACCTTGACGATCGGCTCCGATGGCTCCGTTCCGAAAGTAAGGGGGAGGCCGGAGCCGAGTGGATAGACTCCAATGAAGGAGATCTAGACCTCTTCCTCGACGGAGCCATCGGAGCCGACGAACCTTCAGTACCAGTTGGAGCCGATAGCTTGTCGGCTCCAAGCTGAGGTAGAGAGGTCTCGGCTCCAGCCGGAGCCGAAACATGCTTTGAAGCTAGGGTATCGGCTCCAGCCGGAGCCGACACGGATGCCGAAGCCAGGGTATCGGTGCCGATCGGCGCCGATACAGAAACTTCCAAGGAGGAAGGATCGGCTCCAGACGGAGCCGATATCGACTCTGGAGGAGTCGGAACCAAGGCCACAGACTTGGACACCGAAGTCTGGGTCTTGCGTGGCTTAGAGGGCTTCCCGGAACTGACCTTAGCCAGGGAGCTCTCAGGCTTAAGGACACCCCTGAGGATCAACTTATTTCTACGCTCCTGCAGGACTCTCTAGCTGAAAGAATGACAAATAGCACAGGAGTCCTGCAGGTGTAGGGGTCCCAGGCAATAAATACAAGAAGTGTGACCGTCTGTCAGAGACATCTTCTGACAGCACGTGTCACACTTCTTAAAACCTGAGACCCTAGTGTCTTTTGACATGATTGAGTTTAAACACAATCACACACACACTCATTCCTTAAATACAGTAATTAAACAAAACACAGACACACCTAACAAAAAATCCTGACAGGAATTGTTTAGGAGGGGAAGGCCTAAGGCCTGACTAACAGAAAATTTATAAAGGGATCGAGAAAAACTGAAGGGAATAGGGCTAAGTGAATCGAGGACTATTGGCTATAAAAGGGAATACATTTTTTTAAAAGCTGGGGTAGTTAAATCTCTGAAAAGAGTAATGAAAATTCACTTACCAGGAGCTGGTAAAAAAAGGTGACCTCATGAGCGAAGCGGCAAACGAGATCTGGGTAATTACCACCTTGCATCATGGGATATAGGGCTACCTCGAGCTGGTAAAAGTGATTCTCGAGCTTAGCAAGTGCCGAGTCGGAGCCGAGGATCGGCTCCAAACCCATCCAGCAAGAATGAAGGCGAGATTGACAACTTAACATCCAGTGTTCACTAATTTTAGAAAGCAGTGAATATAAGGTAGGAGACAAGACACCCACTATTAGGATGGTTGGTGGCAATTGTCAAACAAGAGGGGTTGTATACATTGTCATTTTTCAAAGCTGTTTAAATTTCTATGTGGGGAAAATAGAAAGATCCTTAAGGCAAAGAATTTATGAACACACACATGCTGTGGAAACAAAAAACAAAAACAATGCCCTTTTTAAACATTCAGAAATATGTCCTAATTTTACCAGTTTTAAGTTTGGTATATTGGAGATAGTTAAAAGGAACATTAGAGGAGGTGATTGGGGGAATGAGTTAGAAACTAGAGAACTGCACTGGCAGTTGACATTAAATGCAATAGAATCCCCAGGTATTAATGAATATTTATCCCTACGGCCAGTGTTAAAACAGAGAGCTAGGAAACTGTAATTTAGAATGTGTATTATTAAAGTAACATTCATGTGTTTATTTTTAGTCCACTCATACAGTATTTTTCTGGATATAAACCTTAGATGTATTGTAGTCCTGCTAATACACTTCTTGAGTATGTGCATTTTTTAATACTTTTAGAGAACTGTATTTTTAAATGTTAATTGGACACTTATTAAGTACATAAGTAATTATAAGTGTAAATAGGAGGGAAACACAACAGTTTGATAAAGTCAGGTATGGCTACAGACGAAAGCACTTACTTTACTGTTGGATATTTGGAGGTTACTACCCTTGCTGTGGAAATTTTGTTAAAGAACGGTGGAATAAACTTTATTGTGCTTGGATTACATCTTTGCGCTTGGAATAATTTTATGGTGCTTTGATTCATCAAGGTGAGCGGACAGTTACTTCCTGGGATTGTGTTTTTTAAAAGCACTTGCTCCTTTGTTAAACTTCTCTGCTAGAAAATGCAGGAATGTATAAGTTGGAGCTGTAAATTTGCTCAGTCCAGATAAACTTTTTTCACTTACTTTTGTACAACCTTCTAGTAGACTGTTTATGGGATGACAGCAGAATGGAATGGACTGGGGAAGACAGTGTAGACTGCTTGGCTATCATTGGAATTGGAGAAACCATGCGGTTAGACTTATGAGATCAGGATGGGACAACCCTGTTGGATGAGACAGAAGGTCTGGAGTTGGATCCAGAATCCATGGGGGTGATAGCAGGTGAGACCAAAGGAAGAGGAACCACACGAGGCCAGTAACGAGCAATGAGAATTACTTTGGTCTTCAATCTGGATGTTTTCTGTAAAAACTTGGGAATCACAGGGCTTGGGGGTTAGGCATGTAACAAAACAGGGGGCCAATCATGGAGGAGTGTGCCCCAAGGTGACTCCCCCACAAAGAAGCTGCTGCATTTATTGTTCAAGGGGGATGCAAATAGGTCGCAGTAGGGCTGGCCCCACTGACGAAAAATCATCTCTGCTACTCAGTGGCTGAGGATTCACTTGTGAGGTAAGAGAATGGGACCTGCTGAGTTTATCATCATGTTGGACTTCCACAAAATGTGTGTCACTACCAGAAAGCGATTGGAGGCTATCGCCCATTGCCACACTTGGAGGGCTTCTCGATGTCAGTGTGGTTTGTTTTCATTTATATTAATTTATAATTGCCTGTGTAGTGATAGCTTAATAAAGATGTTTCATGCTTAAAAATGGGGGGGGGGGGCAGGAATTGCATGATTTATGAAATGTTGCTTAGGTTATATGATATATAGCAATATATGTGAAGTAAAATGTTAATTATAGTGTGATGACTTTTATATGAATGCAAATTTGCCTGTCACAAGTGATAATTCAATAAAGATGTTTGAAAAAAAGAGCAGACATTGCAAAACAAAAAAGAATTAGTTCCTCCTTATTTGTTGATATACCAAACTACTGACATGTTGTCCATTTGTACTGCAATCATTCCTAGAGGAAGGGAGCTTTGAAATGCTTGCAATGATAACAGCACCGTTCTTATCTCTAGAATGTTTGTGTGTAAGTTGGCTTCCTCAGGGGACCAGGTGCCTTGGACTGTCTTTTCCCAGATAATGCCCCCCACCCTACATGGGAAACGTCCGTGGTCACTACAGCTTTGGGTTGGGCGGGGTGAATGGGCGACCTAGCTGAGGGTGATCTGACTGAATCCGGTAGCCCTTGCAAGTTTATGATGTCCTTAACTTTAAAGACATAGTGCGAGTAAAAGTAGGACCATTCGGTTAGCAGCATCCACTGCAAAACTCTCATATGGCACCTCACCAGGGGTACTAGAGCAATAGCCATCACCACTGAACCAAAGGCTTGTAACTCTTTCTTGACAGGTATCTTTGAACTGCAAATAATTTTTCTGGTTTGGCTTCTGATGTTGTGAAGTCGAGTAAAGGAATGGCTGCAATCATAGATGAATTCTAGCCTTTGGGTGTGTTGTGACTTTTGATGATTTGTGGCGATTCCCAGGGACGAACAAATCTGTAACCCCTGATCTGCGGTGATGAGCCAGTTGTCCAGATAAGGGAACACATGGATTTCCCTACAGTCCTGAGTTAGCTGTAACTATTGCCATGCATTTGGTAAACACCCTGGTGGCTGTGGTGAGACCAAAGGGCAAATGCTCTGAACTGAAAGTGACTGACTCCCACTTGAAAGTGAAGGTACCTCCTGGATCGTCTGCTCATCTTTATGTGACAGTATGCTTCCTGGAGGTCTATCGAGCACATCCAATTGTCCTTGCCCGGAAAGGGTAGAATGGACTGCACTGTGACCAACTGGAACTCGGAATGAATGATCAACTTGTTTAGCATGCTGAGATCCACAATCGGTCTCCAGTCCCCTATTTTCTTTGGAACCAAAAAAAATCTCTAGTAAATACTGGATCCCATCTGGTCTGGTGGGACCTCCTGAATGACTTTTTTCTAGCAACTGTTGTATCTGTATAGTTGCAGCTTTCCACTGACTGGGTGGAACATCTGGAAGCTTGTTCAATAAAGGTGGTGGAAGGGAGAACTTTAAACAATAACCTCTAGTAATAATCCTCCGCACCCAGGTATTGTCTATTAAATTTGGCCAGGTTGCTTGGTGCAGGGAAAAATGTATCCCGGCTGCCTCCAGAGGACAGCAATCTGGCCTCCCTTCAGGAGTGCTGATAGGATCTATCAAAAAAAGCATTTCTGGACCCATTATTTTCAGGCCTCCTCTGCCTCATGGGCACCTGCTATTACCATTTCCTCCCTCTGTCTCTGGGAGAGCCAGCTCCACAAGTGTCAGGGAAAGGGCCCTGAGATTTTCTAAACCACATCTTATGACCCCCTTACTTATTCTTTGAAAAGGTTCATTGGGGGTGTTGAAAAATGTACTCCAATGGCAGACATTTTCCCATCTTTTTCACACCTGGAAAACTTCTTTTTATTATAGGGCCACAGAGTGAAGATCCTTCAAATGGAATGTTAACGAATGAAGACTTAAAAGGCACATCCAGGTTCATCTCCTTATGGCTAAGCCTGGACCTACTGCCCTTGCAGCACCCTGTGTCTCACTGGATAAAAGCCACATGAACAAATTTACTACAGATTGTAAGGTAGTCAACTTTGTGGCCACAGAAGCCCAAGCCTCTTCAGTAGTGATCCTTGACAACGTGGCTGGAAAGTTCCTTGATTAAGTCTCTTTGCAGCCTTGTAAAATGGGCCACAGAGTTCAACGAACTGATAGCGAAAGTCACTGAAGAGTAGACTTACTTCCCCAGTCTGTCCATTGGCTTGGACACTCTGCTGGGAGGATGGCCAGTTGAACTCTCCTGAGCGAGTTCTTTTTTAGTGGCCGCTGTCACCACCATAGCATCAACTGGCACGCCCTTATCCCAATACTGCCTTTCTACTGAGAATGCTGTAATTTTGTCAGGTCTCTTCAGAATAGGCTGGACTGCATCTGGTTCCTTCCATGCCTTCCAACAAATCAAATCTACTAAATTGTCAGGAGGTAGACTCACCCAGGAGGTATATGGGCCAACACCAAAGGCTTCCGAGATTCCAAGATGGCCACTAGCTAAGAGGCACACTTCACAGACAGCTCCTGACTGGGAATTAAAATCTAAACCAATCTTGCCTTAAATACATCTCAAAACCCAGCAGAAATCAATAAATCTAACAATATACTGGATACTAAACCATATTTTCAGAAGATTTCGCAAAAAGAAAAAGAAAATCACAGTATTTTATACTTTTCTGCGAGACCACATGTGCTGACAGGGGAACATATATAACAGTACAGACTTCACTGAAAATCTGCAGTTTCTGCAAATAAAATAAAAAATATCAATTGTAGTAATATGTATTCAATGGAAGCACAAACAATAACAACAAAAAAATTCACAATTAAGCACTCCTGAGAAAGAAGTACAAAAAAATAAAGAACTGCAAAGCTGCAAACAAAGAAACAGACTCCCAAGATGGCAACTGAAAAGTCTCTCTTACTGGAAGACCTTAAATTAGCTCTAATACCTCTGCAGGAAGAGCTAAAATATTTTTCTACAAACCTACATTTGCCTTTGGTAATACCTTAGACCAAATATCATCCAGACTACAGAAAAATGAGGAGAAAGCTCTAACAAAATTAATAAAAGATAGAGGAAATAAAAAAAAGTAACATTGCCACAGGGAAAACAATATCTGAACTGCAACAACAAATAATAGACTTAGAAGCAAGGTCCAGAAGAAACAATGTGCTTATCAGAGGCATCCCTGAATCATATGAGCAAACCTCCCTGCAAGCTGCTATAAAGTACAGTTTTGTACCTACCATAAATGTAGATGTTCGAAGATCCACATTGCTGCAGTCATAACCTGTGGGTAGTCCGCTGTCCTCGGTCGGCCCGAATACCAAAGTGTTAGGCTGGCATCGGTCATGGTCGCTTAGATCTGACGTCAGTACGCCGGGGTACTAAAGCGCATGACCGACGTCATATCCTCAGTCTTTCTTGCCCCAGATGTCAGAAGGCCCTAAAAAGAAAAGGCCATAGCCAAAAAACAGGAAAACATCCAACCACCCATGTACAAACAATATTTACAACCCAAACCACACAACCACCCCAAACTACAGTGGGGAAGGAGGGAGGGAAAATTGGACTGCAGCAATGTGGATCTTCGAACATCTACATTTATGGTAGGTACAAAACTGTACTATGTTCTTCATCTCACATTGCTGCAGTCATAACCTGTGGGTAGAATCCCAAAGCAAAGGTAAAGGGAGGTTGGCAAAATCATAAAGCATTGGGAGCTGCTAACATGCCCTGCAAAACTGCAGTGGCAAACCCAGCCCTAGATTTTGAATAAAGAGGGAGATGATAGTGTTTAGAAAAAGTGTGCACTGAACTCCAAGTAGCTGCCTCCAAAATATCTTTAGTAGCTACACCCCTCAGAAAAGCAGTAGAAGTGGCAGTAGCCCTAGTGGAATGAGGTCTGATTCCAGCCGGAATCTCCTTACCATGATGAGAACAAAAAGCAATACAATGACCAATCCACTTAGAAATAGTTTGTTTAGAAACAGGTTTCCCCTGAGAACCCAAAGCAAAAGAAACAAACAACTGTTGAGACTGTCTGAACCCTTTAGTTCTGCTCAAATAATAACGCAACTGCTTGTGAATATCCAAAGAGTGCAAAATCTTTTCCACTTTATTTTGGGGATCAGCATAAAAAGTAGGCAAATGAATAGACTGGTTCAAGGCCACATTTGAGACCACTTTAGGCATGAAAGTAGGGTTAGTACGTAAAGAGACCCTGTCCTTATGAAAAATTAGGAAGGGTTCAACTGCCATTAGAGCCTGTAATTCAGATACCCTTCTAGCAGACGTAATGGCCAACAAAAAAGCTGTCTTCCAAGACAAAAACTTCAACTCAGCTGTAGCTGCAGGTTCAAAAGGAGATAAAGTGAGTTTCTCCAACACAAAATTGAGATCCCAGGAAGGAGTAGGAGCTCACGGGGGTCTTATGTTCTTTGCCCCTCTAAGAAATTGCTTGAACAAGGGATGAGAGAATAAAGGTGGGTCACAGTCATAGTGAGCAGAAATGGCTGCAGCATGAACTTTTACAGAGGAGAAAGACAAACCTTTGTCTAGTAATTCTGTAAGATACTGAAGTGAAACACTCAAATTAGGTACTGAAACATCAAAGCACTTTGCTTTGCTCCAAAGAAAAAATCTCCTCCATTTATCAGCATAAACCTTCCTTGTACTAGGACGTCTGGCCTCCAAAATAACATTCAAAACTTGTTGAGGAAGCTGCGACCCTCCAGGGTCTAGAACCGAATATGCCAGGCTGCCAGATGCAGGGACTGTATCTTGACATTGATGAAATGATTGCCTGCCTGGGTAAAAAGGTGTGGACTTGCTGGCAAAGGCCAAGGAGGCTCCCGTACTAAACTCCTCAGCAGAGGGTACCAGTGCTGAGGTGGCCAATCTGGAGCTATAAGAATCATGGAGGGCTTGTCCTGTCTGACCTTCAAGAGCACCTTGGGAAGGACAGGCAGAGGAGGAAAGGCATAGACGTGAAGATTGTTCCAATTGAATGAAAGAGCATCCACTTTCCAAGCTTTTGGATGAAAAGTACAGTTTTGTACCTACCATAAATGTAGATGTTCGAGGATCCACATTGCTGCAGTCATAACTTATGGGTAGTCCGCTGTCCTCGGTCGGCCCGAATACCAAAGTATAAGGCTGACGTCGGTCATGGGCGCTCAGATCTGACGTCAGAGCGTCAAGGTATTAAAGCGCATGACCGACGTCATTTCCTCAGTCTTTTCTTGCCCCAGATGTCAGAAGGCCCTACAAATAAAGGCCACAGCCAAGAATAGAATAACTCCCTAAAACCATGTACAAAAAACAGCTACAACCCAAATCATGCCACCACTCCAAACTACAGAGGGGAAGGAGGGAGGGTAAATTGGACTGCAGCAATGTGGATCCTCGAACATCTACATTTATGGTAGGTACAAAACTGTACTATGTTCTTCATCTCACATTGCTGCAGTCATAACCTATGGGTAGAATCCCAAAGCAGAGGTACAGGGAGGCTGGCAAAATCATAAAGCATTGGGGGCTGCCAAAATGCCCTGTAAGATTGCAGTGGCAAATCCAGCCCTAGATTTGGAATAAAGAGGAAGATGGTAATGTTTAGAAAAAGTGTGCACTGAACTCCAAGTAGCTGCTTCCAAAATATCTTTAGTAGCTACTCCCCTTAAAAAAGCAGTAGAAGTGGCAGTAGCCCTAGTGGAGTGAGGCCTGATTCCAGCTGGAATCTCCTTACCATGATGAGAATAACAAAAGCAATACAAAGGCCAATCCACTTAGAAATAGTTTGTTTTGAAACAGGTTTCCCCTGAGAACCCAAAGCAAAAGAAACAAACAACTGCTGAGACTGTCTGAACCCTTTAGTCCTGCTCAAATAATAACGCAACTGCCTGTGAATATCCAAAGTGTGCAAAATTTTTTCCCCTTTATTTTGGGGATCTGCATAAAAAGTAGGCAAATGAATAGATTGGTTCAAGGCCACATTTGAAACCACTTTAGGCATAAAAGTAGGGTTAGTACGCAGAGATACCCTGTCCTTATGAAAAATTAGGAAGGGTTCAACTGCCATTAGAGCCTGTAATTCAGAAACCCTTCTAGCAGACGTAATGGCTAACAAAAAAGCAGTCTTCCAAGACAAAAACTTTAACTCAGCCGTAGCTGCAGGTTCAAAAGGAGGTAAAGTAAGTTTTTCCAACACAAAATTGAAATCCCAAGCAGGAGTAGGAGCTCTACGCGGGGATCTTAAGTTCTTTGCCCCTCTAAGGAACTGCTTAAACAAAGGATGAGAGAATAATGGTGGGTCACAGTCATAGTGAGCAGAAATGGCTGCAGCATGAACTTTTATAGAGGAGAAAGACAAACCCTTGTCCAATAATTCTGTAAGATATTGAATAGAAACACTCAAATCAGGCCTGGAAACATCAAAGCTCTTTGTTTTGCTCCAAATAAAAAATCTCCTCCATTTATCAGCATAAACTTTCCTTGTACTAGGCCTCCTGGCCTCCAAAATAACATTCAAAACTTGTTGAGGAAGCTGCGACCCTCCAGGTTCTAGAACAGAATATGCCAGGCTGTGAGATGCAGGGACTGAATCCTGACATTGAGGAAATGATTGCCCTCCTGAGTCAAAAGATGTGGAATCAAAGGCAAAGGATAAGGAGGTTCCCGTATTAAACTCCTCAGCAGAGGGTACCAGTGCTGTCGAGGCCAGTCTGGAGCTATTAGAATCATGGAAGGCTTGTCTTGTCTGACCTTCAAGAGAACCTTTGGAAGAAGAGGCAGAGGTGGAAAGGCATAAACGTGAAGATTGCTCCAACTGAATGATAGAGCATCCACTTTCCAAGCTGTGGGATGAAACATCTTTGTGCAAAACTTTGGCACCTGGAAATTTAGTGGAGAAGCGAACAGATCTATGTCTGGAGTCCCCCATATCATTGTCAACTGTCGAAATACATGAGGATCCAATTTCCACTCGTGGGGATCCACTATCCGTCTGCTCAAAACATCTGCTAAGGAGTTCTGTGCTCCTGGCAGAAACCTTGCTTGAAGAGTGAGTTGCAAACTGAGAGCAGTCTCCCACAAAATCATAGCTTGCCTGCAAAGAGGGTACGAATGAGTTCCCCCTTGCTTGTTGATGTACCACATGACAGTTGTGTTGTCTGTTTGAATCAACACCTGCCCTGGGAGAAGTAAATCCTTGAAAGCCATCAATGCAAACTGGACTGCTAACATTTCCTTCAAGTTGATATGTAAATGTTGAAGTCTGGCAGGCCACGTGTCTTGCACCCATTTTCCATTGAGGTGTGCTCCCCAAGCCTTGTCCGAGGCATCCGTCGTTAAAATCTGACTCGCCTCTGGTCAGATCACAGAGAGTCCCTTGTTTAGGTGACATTCCTGAGCCCACCACAAAAATTCCTTTTGAATGCAAGGTATTATTCGAATGACAGTGTCCAGATCTTGGCAGTGTTGTGTCCATACATTTTTGAGATACCATTGTAGCTTCCTCATATGCAGTTTGGCATTGGGAAGCACCAGAATACAAGATGCCATGAACCCCAAGGCTTGAAGGACTGTCCTTGCAGTCAGCCTGGACCGTAGAGACAACTGATGGAAGTAAACTGTAAGATTCTTTTGCTTGTCCGGGGTCAAAAAGGCCATCTGGGAAGCTGTATTCAGTCTCACACCCAGAAAGCACATTTCCTGAGAGGGTACTAGACTGGACTTTGTTTCGTTCACAGAATACCCTAGGCACCTTAACACTGTCATAACATACTGTAGATGGTGAAGAAGCTCGTGCTTGTCTTGAGCAAGAATCAGGCAGTCGTCCAAATAAGGATAAATTTGTATTCCTCTTAACCTGAAAAAGGCTATCACTGGAGCCAGAACCTTTGTGAATACCCTGGGCGCAGTAGATAAGCCAAAGGGCAATGCAGAGAACTGATAATGTAAAGTCCCAGCCCGAAAACGCAGGAATCTCCTGCAACTGAGCCTGATAGGAACATGAAGATAAGCCTCTTTGAGATCCAGAGTTACCATCCAGTGATCTTTGCCCAACAGAGGCAGAAGTTGTTGCAACGTCAACATTTTGAATTTTGGAATGTCCAGATATGTGTTGAGGATAGATAAATCCAAGATTGGCCTCCAAGTGTTTCCTTTCTTTGGTACAAGAAATAGGCGAGAGTAAAATCCGAGGCCCACTTCTGATTGAGGGACCTCCTGTATAGCCCCAATTTGAAGAAGCAAAGAAATCTGTTTGTGAGCCTCTACTCTTTGCTGAGGAGGAACGTCTGGCATGCCTTTGAAAGGAGGCAATGTGCGGAAATAAAACTTGTAGCCTTGGTCTATAATGTCCAACACCCATTTGTCCTGGGTGACTAGAAACCAATTTTGCTTGAAGAGTGCCAACTTTCCTCCCAAAGGAGCTGCCAGACAGGAAGGATCTGGCAGCTGGAGATGCAGGTCATTGGGCCTGTTTACGAAAGGACTGGCCCCTGCCCTCACCTGTAGATTGTGCTGGTGAACTCCACGGCCTAGGCCTAAAAGAACTCTGAGCTCTGCCCCTACCACGCCTAGATCTAACCCTAGACTGAGAGTCAGAAGAAGGGTAAGACCAACCCTTAGCAGGCCAGTTCCTGTTAAACTTAGGGGGCTGCACCTGCAAAAAATCCTTAACAGTCTGCATATACTTAGCCTTGTCTTCCATTTTTTTCAAGACAGACTCCACAGGAGAACCAAACAAAACTTCAGACTGCAAAGGAGCATCTAAAATCCTAGCTTTAACATGCTCTGACAAATTCTGATCCCTAAGCCAGGCGTGCCTGCGAATAACTGAACCAGTGGCAGCCACCCTGGAAGAAGCCTGCAAAGCATCAAAACCACACTGCAAAGCATGCTTACCCACCTGATCAGAGGCATGTACCAAATCCTGTAATTCCTTACACTCTATGCCCTCTGCCAAAGCATCCACTTTAGATTTTAACTGAGTAAGGATTAAATTCTGGTACTTCAACATATGAAACTGGCAATTCAAAGCCCTCATTGCTAGAGTGGAAGTAGTATACACTTTCTTACCCCACCTTTCCAAAGCTCTAGCATCCTTATCCAAAGGAACTGGATTCTTCACAATAGAAGCCCTGACCCCCTTAGGTCCCTGGCTAATAGTTTCTGGGTCGGCCCTAGGGCTCTTGTACAGATATTTATGAGCCTCAGGCACTCTGTAATACCTATCTGGCTTAACTGGCGCAGGAGGCAAAGAATCTGGATTAAGGGAAGCCTCAGAGAAAACATCTTGAACAACATCCAAAACAGGAGGTATAGCCAAGGGCCTATGCTGTGGTAAAAACAAAAATTCCCTAAGCCTCTTCCTGGAATCTGAGAAATCCTGACCTTCCCATTTAAAATGCTCCCTCATGGAATGCAGGGTTTCTGAAAAAGAAAAATCCTCTGGAGGAGAAGCAGAAGGAGTGGAATCCTCTGCGTCTGAATCAGAATAAGGAGGAAAATCCTGAATGTCTTCAGCCGAAGCCTCTGAGTAATCTGAAGCCTGCTCCAAACTTTCTATTTCTGGCTCCACCCTAGGCCTCTTATCAGGAGGGGGCATAGAACCCCTGATTAAAGTAATTAAATCTTCTGCCATTTTAAGCATGTGTTTCTTAGGCACAGAACCTGCAGAACTAGGACTGACACCTGTGGTAGGCAAACCAGGCCTGCCTTTGGAAGGTACCTTAGAGACAGAAGGAGAAGGCCTAACCACCTTAGGCAAGGAAGGGAGAACAGTAACCTGAGAGGCCCCCTCAGCCTGACCTGACTCCTGAGAGGCCACATCCTGCAAAACCAACGTCTCCCCCTGAGACTCAGTTGAAACTTCGGCCGGATCCACCGTAATGTCTAAAGAACCGTCGTCCGGAACGGACGAGTCATCTTGCTTGGACTGTAAAGATTTAACTTTGCGCTTCTTCGCGGTAGCGGGCGTCGGAGGATCCGACGGCATATTGTAATTACACCGCTTACCAAAGACAAGCCTAGCACAATCTAACCTACGCTTAATGGTGCGCTTATTAAATCTAGCACAAAAGCGACACCCTACTACGTCGTGCTCAGGTCCCAAGCAAGGAATACAAAGAGAGTGGTAATCCCTATGCGGTATCTGTTTCCCACAAGAAATACAATTATTCACTTTTTCTGACATCCGGAAGTAACTGAGGCAAGAAAAAACAAAAATATTCCCCAACGGGGTACTTAGCCCAACTTGGTTTCGGTCTGAAACTCAGAATACGAAAATTTCAGAACGCCGAACGGCACTTGCAAATGCTGCTTCTGCTTCGGACCATGCGGCAAAAAAGACTGAGGAAATGACGTCGGTCATGCGCTTTAATACCTTGACGCTCTGACGTCAGATCTGAGCGCCCATGACCGACGTCAGCCTTATACTTTGGTATTCGGGCCGACCGAGGACAGTGGACTACCCATAAGTTATGACTGCAGCAATGTGAGATGAAGAACATCATCTTTGTGCAAAACTTTGGCAGCTGGAAATTTAGTGGAGAAGCGAACAGATCTATGTCTGGAGTCCCCCAAAACACTGTCAACTGTCGAAATACATGAGGATCCAATTTCCACTCGTGGGGATCCACCATCTGTCTGCTCAAAACATCCGCTAAGGAGTTCTGTGCTCCTGGCAGAAACCTTGCCTGAAGAGTGAGGTGCAAACTGAGAGCAGTCTCCCACAAAATCATAGCTTGCCTGCAAAGTGGGTACGAATGGGTTCCCCCTTGCTTGTTGATGTACCACATGACAGTTGTGTTGTCTGTTTGAATCAACACTTGTCCTGGGTGAAGTAGATCCTTGAAGGCCATCAATGCAAATTGGACTGCTAACATCTCCTTCATGTTGATATGCAGATGTTGAAGTCTGGCAGGCCACGTGTCTTGAACCCATTTTCCATTGAGGTGTGCTCCCCAAGCCTTGTCCGAGGCATCTGTCATTAAGATCTGACTCGCCTCTGGTCGGGTCACAGAGAGTCCCTTGTTTAGGTGACATTCCTGAGCCCACCACAAAAATTCCTTCTGAATGCAAGGTATTATCTGAATGACAGTGTCCAAATCGTGGCAGTGCTGAGTCCATACACTTTTGAGATACCATTGTAACTTCCTCATATGCAGTTTGGCATTGGGAAGCACCAGAATAGAAGATGCCATGAACCCCAAGGCTTGAAGGACTGTCCTTGCAGTCAGCCTGGACAGGAGAGACAATTGTTGGAAGTAAAGGGTTAGATTTCTTTGCTTGTCCATCTGAGAGGCTGTATTCAGTCTCACACCCAGAAAGCACATGTCCTGAGAGGGTACTAGACTGGACTTTATTTTGTTCACAGAATACCCTAGGCACCTTAGCACTGCCATAACATACTGAAGATGGTGAAGTAGCTTGTCTTTGTCTTGAGCCAGAATCAGGCAATCGTCCAAACAAGGATAAATTTGTATTCCTCTTAACCGTAAGAAGGCTATCACCGGAGCCAGAACCTTTGTGAACACCCTGGGCGCAGTAGATAAGCCAAAGGGCAATGCAGAGAACTGATAATGTAAAGTCCCAGCCAAAACGCAGGAATCTCCTGCAGCTTGGCCTGATAGGAATATGAAGATAAGCCTCCTTGAGATCCAGAGTTACCATCCAGTGATCTTTGCCTAGCATAGGTAGAAGTTGTTGCAAAGTCAACATTTTGAATTTTGGAATGTCCAGGTATGTGTTGAGAATAGACAAATCCAGAATTGGCCTCCAAGTGTTTCCTTTCTTTGGTACAAGAAACAGGCGAGAATAAAATCCTAGGCCCACCTCTGATGGAGGGACCTGCTGGATAGCTCCCATTTGAAGAAGTAAAGAAATCTGTTTGTGAGCCTCTGCCTTTGCTGAGGAGGAACGTCTGGCATGCCTTTGAAAGGGGGCAATGTGTGGAAATAAAACTTGTAGCCTCGGTTTATAATGTCCAACACCCATTTGTCCTGGGTGACTAAAAGCCAATTTTGCCTGAAAAGTGCCAACTTTCCTCCCAGAGGAGCTGCCAGACAGGAAGGATCGGGCAGCTGAAGATGCAGGTCATTGGGTCTGTTTACGAAAGGACTGGCCCCTGCCCTCACCTGTAGACTGTGCAGGGGAACTCCACGTCCTAGGCCTAAAAGAAACCTGTGCATGAGCTCTGCCCCTACCACGTCTAGATCTGCCCCTAGACTGTAAATCAGAAGAAGGGTAAGCCCATCCCTTAGTAGGCCAATTTCTGCTAAACTTAGGGGGCTGCACCTGCAAAAAATCTTTAACAGTCTGCATAGACTTAGCTTTGTCCTCCATTTTCTTCAAGACTGACTCCACAGGAGAACCAAACAAAACTTCAGACTGAAGGGGAGCATCCAATATTCTAGCTTTAACATGCTCTGACAAGTTCTGATCCTTAAGCCAGGCGTGCCTACGGATAACTGATCCAGTGGCAGCCACCCTGGAAGAGGCCTGCAAAGCATCAAAACCACACTGCAAAGAATGCTTACCCACCTGATCAGAGGCATGAACCAAATCCTGTAATTCTTTACATTCTATGCCCTCTGCTAAAGCATCCACCTTAGATTTCAATTGACTAAGAAGAAAATTCTGGTACTTCAACATATGAAACTGGCAATTTAAAGCCCTCATTGCAAGAGTGGAAGAGGTATACACTTTTTTACCCCACCTATCCAAAGCTCTAGAGTCCTTATCCATGGGAACTGGATTCTTTACAACAGAAGCCCTGACACCCTTAGGTCCCTGGCTAATAGTTTCTGGGTCAGCCCTAGGGCTCTTATACAAATATTTATGAGCCTCTGGCACCCTGTAATACCTGTCTGGCTTAACCGGGGCAGGAGGCAAAGAGTCTGGATTAAGGGAAGCCTCAGAGAAAACATCCTGTACAACATCCAAAACCGGAGGTATAGCCAAGGGCCTATGTTGTGGTAAAAACAAGAATTCCCTAAGCCTCTTTCGGGAATCTGAGAAATCCTGACCTTCCCATTTAAAATGCTCCCTCATAGAATGCAGGGTCTCTGAAAAAGAAAAATCCTCTGGAGGGGAAGCAGAAGGACTAGAATCCTCTGCATCAGAATCAGAATCAGAATAACGGGGAAAATCCTGAATGTCTTCAGCCGAAGACTCTGAATAATCTGAAGAATGCTCCAATCCTTCCACCTCTGGCTCCACCCTAGGCCTCTTATCTGGAGGGGGCATAGAACCTCTGATCAAGGTAATCAAATCTTCTGCCATTTTAAGCATGTGTTTTTTAGGCACAGAACCTGTAGAACTAGGACTGACGCCAGAGGAAGACAAAACAGGCCTGGCCTTTGAAGGTACCTTAGAGACAGAGGGAGAAGGCCTAACCACCTTATGCAAAGAAGGGAGCACAGCAACCTGAGAGGCCCCCTCAGCCTGACCCGACTCCTGAGAGGCCACATCTTTGGCAAAACTAAAGGTTCCCCCTGAGACTCAACTGAAACCTCGGCCGGATCCACAGATTCCACCGTGGTTTCTAAAGAACCGGTGTCCGGAACAGACGACTCATCCTGCTTGGATTTCAACGATTTCTCTTTACGCTTCTTCGTGGTAGCGGGCGTCGGAGGATCCGACGGCATATTGTAATTACACCGCTTACCGAAGACAAGCCTAGCACAATCTAACCTACGTTTAATGGTGCGCTTATTAAATTTAGCACAAAAGCGACACCCGACTACGTCGTGCTCAGGCCCCAAACAAGGAATACAGAGAGAGTGGTAATCCCTATGAGGTATCTGTTTCCCACAAGAAATACAATTATTCACTTTTTCTGACATCCGGATTTAACTGAGGCAAAAAAAGACGAAAATATTCCCCAACGGGGTACTTAGCCCAACTTGGTCTTCGGTCTGAAACTCAGAATACGAAAATTTCAGGACACCGAACGGCACTTGCAAATGCTGCTTCTGCTTCGGACCATGTGGCAAGAAAGACTGAGGATATGACGTCGGTCATGCGCTTTAGTACCCCGGCGTACTGACGTCAGATCTATGTGACCATGACCGACGCCAGCCTAACACTTTGGTATTCGGGCCGACCGAGGACAGCAGACTACCCACAGGTTATGACTGCAGCAATGTGAGATGAAGAACATCAGAAATATGTGAACTACTCCTGGATAAAAATGTGGCAGTACAAAGCTTTGTAACAGAGAGGTTCCATAGAGTACTAAGAGAATCCCAAACATGTGGAAAGGAAATATAATAACAGTTGCACAAGATCTACCATTAATAATCAAACAACAGAGACAGATTCGTTCACCATTTTGTGCATATTTGATAAAGAACAAAAAGTTCCAAATGAAGTATCCTGCTTCACTGCATTTCCAATTTAAGGGTTCTGCATACCAAATAAAAAACAAAGATGAAGCAAATTCAACCTTCTTAAAAGTATTTAATGAAATCCCTCCAAAATAACAAGGGAAAAGTAAGTACATTTGTTCTGCTACTGTAAGCATTTCTAGTGCATCTATGGTATAAAAACGCTTAATTCCAACAAAATAATGATGTCGCTATTGTTTTAAACATTATTTTAGTAGTTTCTGATGTAACCTTACCTTAAAATACAAGAACTACAACTTTAAGCCATTTTTCCAGGAAGCTGAGTCACAGCAAGCATCCCGTGACTTTTGTCCTCGCGCCGAAAACGTAAATAAGTCATCAGTGATGTCAGAGCCAAAATCCAGGCTATGGTAGCCTAGAAATCACAAAAAGAAGCAAATACAAGGTAAAAGCAAAACTATACCATCCACAGCTCCTATACATCGTAAACCAGGAAGTAAAATCACAGCTGCAAGGCTGTAAATCGTGAGACTGCTTTTTTTCTTCAAGAATAAGAACCATACATGGCTTAAATTCCACAGAGGTACTGCAATCTTTATATCTTAATACATGTAAGTCCTTAAAGCAGTCTTGATTGCAAAATAATTCTGAAGCACTAACATTCTAGCAGATACAAAGGATGGACGCAGTATTAAGTAAGAACTGTGTAATGAGCTGTGATTTAAAAGATCCTTGCAGGGAAGAAAAAAAAATAACAGCTTATGAAGAAGAGATTAAATAATATGAAAAGGTTGGCACAATAATGTTAACAAAATGTATGTATGCTCTTTCATGACATATCTCCTCTTTTTTTTTTTTGCAAACTAATTATCAGTTACTAGAGGAAAAGTATAGTGTTTATGCATGATGCATGCTAAGTAAAGCATATTGTGAAGATGCAGTCGTATGTGAAATTTCACATACATAGTATTACTGAGGAAACAAAAGAAGTTTTGAAAGCACAAATTACTATTATACTATATTTACTTAACAGTATATGTACTAGCAAAGTCAGCTAACAAAAATAAGTTATTAATGTCTGAAACAGCTGGGAAACTTGGAATATAGAAGCGTAGACAATAACTGCCCTACTGCCTACATGGGTTAAGAAAACACAACAAGTTATTCTAGTTAGGTTGCTGTCTGGGGAGTGTATACCCTGGAAATGTGTGATGTTTTTTGGAATGCAAAATAATTATTGTATTATAGTTAAATCTGTAGAGAGGGATTGTTTTTTTAATTTCAGAATGTTGTATACACTACTTGTTTACTGGATAATCTTTTCTCATTCAGAGATTAGGAGTAAGTGGTTAGGCACCAAGGAAAGTTTGAAAGAGTATGTCACCTTAATTTTATATCTAACTATTTCTCAGTCCATAGTAAAATGTGTGCAAAGTGCTCCGACAAGATTCAAAATAAAATACATAGATGCCTCAGATATAATAAGAACAAAATAGTATTCTCATAGAATGGTTAATACAGCCTCATGGAATGTAAATGGCTTACAGGACACTAAAAAGAAAAAGCTAGTCATGCATCTCATTTATAATTCAAGAACTGATATAACCTTTTTTGCAGGAAACACACATGACTATGGAAAAATGGGACAAGGGTAGGGTACTGAAAACAATTCTAAATGGATTAAGAAAATAATAGCAGCTGGAGACAGTACTTCAGTAAGAGGTACAGCTATAATAATCAAGAAATCATTTGAAGGTAATAGCATTAATTATAACTAAGATGTTAAAGGAAGATGGTGCTATTTTACAACCTTACTACCAACTCACAAGAATCCTGTATTACTGTGTAATGTTTATGGTCCATGCAACTACCAACTCGATTTCTTAATTGAATTATATAATTTGCTAAATAAACATCCAAATCACTCGATTATAATTGGGGGGGGCTGGAATATAACTATTAATCCACTAAAAGATAGGTCAAATAAAAATCATACTCAACCTCTCCAAGCCACAACATTCCTATCAGGGCTAATTGAGGACTTCAACTTAACAGATCCATTTGAACTAAACAATACATACACTCAAGGTACCAGATACACTTACTTTTCCCCATATTATAAAACCTGGTCTAGGATTGACATGTTTTTGATTTCTCAAGGCTTGACACATCATGAAGTGAGCTATAACACAGAACCTAGATCTTTATCAGATCACTCTAAAATAAATCTAATAATAACGCATAACAAGGTGGGGTATAAATTACACAATAAAGCAAACTGGACATTAAATAAAAATTTGCTGAAAAATAAAGAGGTAGAACAAAAGATTATTAAATCTCTAATGCAATTAAATGAAGATTTTTTAAATGGCGAGATTCCTCTGGACATTCAGTGGGCAGCCTTTAAAGTTACAGCTAGAGGTACTTTCATCCAAAAGGCATCATATTTTAAAAAATGAAGAGAAAATATAGAGCAATTAGAAAAGCTAAGACTGCTTGAAACTGAGCTACAAATAAACGGTAATCCTACTATTGAGAAGCAAATAGCAAGCTTACAGAAACAATTAAATGAGATTATAACACAATTCTCATTTACAGAACTCAGAATGCTACATAAATATGCAGAATGGGCGCAAACACCTTCAAAAATGTTAGCAAGAATTATCAACATAAAGAACCCCCATTGCAAAATACAAGAAATAAAATATAAAGACAAGACATATGGATCTGATATTGAAATAATTGGGGTTTTTGAAGAAATATTTCAAAACATATATGGCCCACAAGAGTATATTAACGAGAATCTATTCCAATCCTTTGCAAATAATTTCCTAAGGTTAATGAATCCCAAGCCAATAACCTTAAAAGCTTAATAACAGAAGAGGAAATTAGTAGGGCTATTCATAAAATAAAACCTGGAAAAGCTCCTGGTCCTGAGGGATATGTAGCAGAATTCTATAAACACTAAGTCTCAAGTCACACCAATACTTTTAAAACTATACAACTATATTATACAAGTTGGGATATCGGACCTATATATAAACAACTCCAAAATTGTGCTTATTACAAAACCAAATACAGATCCCACTAACCCAAATAATTATAGACCTATAGCTTTGATTAATCTGGACATTAAGATTTTCTCAACAATTATAGCTCAAAGAATACAAAAGGTAGCTCCAGGTATATCATCACCGGAACAATTAGGTTTTATGAGTCATAGACAAGTTAAGGATAACACATTAACTATAGATGCTCTAAACCATTTGTGTGCCAAGGACAAATCCCCAAAATATGCATTATTTGTTGACGCAACAAAAGCCTTTGACAGAGTAAATCAGAATTTTTTACATTTTATACTGTATAAATTTGGATTCCCTAAGGAATATATAAAAATTATCAAAACATTATATACTAAAGCAACTACTACCCTTTACATTAATAAGAAAACTTCTAAACCAATACAAATAGTTAACGGAACAAGACAAGGTTGCCCACTTTCACCACATTTGTTTAATCTGTATATAGAAACACTACTGCTGCAAATTACTCAGAGAACATACCATCATCTTAGCTCTGTCTCCAACACCCAAATTAAATACACAGCATTTGCGGATGGTCTAAATATCTACTTTCAATATCCTAATACTGATTTAAATAAAATACTATCATCTATACATACTTTTTCCATGGTATCCAACTATGAGATTAATCCCAGGAAATCAATCATATATCCAATTAATCCAATAGGACATAAAGAATTTTACTTTCCGGAGACTAAGGTCAAAGTGCAATACACACTGAAATATTTGGGTATAAACTTTAGTCATGTACAAGCAGAATTGTTCACTAACAATATTGGTAAAACATGGTACAATATCAATAAATGGGAAAAGCTTAAACTATCTTATCAAAAGCCTCAATTATAAAAATTAACATTCTGCCTAAAATTTTATGTCATCTCAATGCAATTTTTATAAAAATACCAGTTAATGTCTTTAATAAAATGAAAGTCAGACTAGTAAAATTCATCTGGTACCCAAAGTGAAAGAGAATTAGCTATGATAAGCTAATACCCACAAAAGAAAAAGGTGGCCTAGGCCTTCCTGACTTTCGGTTATACTATGAAACTATTAATGCAAGCCATATCGTACAGATAGCGAATTATGACCCAGTAGGGAATACATGGTATCCATTATGGATCATATTACTATATAGGGAGATACAATATAAAATCAATTCAAAATTGATCCCCTTTATAAAACAGGAAACTCTTAAAACAATAAAAATTCATCCAATATTAATTTACAACTCTGAAATGTTTAAAAAAAACTACTGATTTCAGTAAACTTAAAAGATACAATTACTCTCCTGCAACCAATTCACAATAATCCAGATATAAAACTAACAAACAATATGATAAATCTGGATAACTTTCCTTTAATAAAAAATTATACAGTTTGGGATTTTTATCAAATAAGAAATCTTTCATTGAAAGATATCACAAACTTAGTCAAAGTCAGTAAAAATTATAACCTGATAATTACACAAATCATACAGCTAGTAAATATTCTAACCAAAGATATCAAAGTAGTCGAGCAAGAAGTCAAGTTAGCACAACAAATTATAAAAATGCTATTAAGTAAAAAGAAAATGATATCAAACACTTATACACTGATTGCAACTTTTAAATATCAAAACACTATCATCTTTTCAAAATTTTGGGATAGGAAGGACAACACCATAACAGATAACCAAAAGGAATTAGCTATCAAAAACACTATAAAACTGACACCATATAAAAAGTTAATATATACACAACTCATGATTTTTAACAATGCATGTACATCTTAACAAATTTAACCCATCCAAGTCACTATATTGCCCTTTTTGCCCAAATAAAGCAGCAGACATCCTTCATATATTCTAGAGCTGTAAAACAGTATATAAGCTATGGTGTTCCCTTAGAATTCTATTAGGGAAATCAGGATACTCAAAATTTATGCTCTCATGGCAAACAGCTATACTCCATTTATTTAAATTAACAAGTTATCTAAACATATAATAATAACACTTTGCACTCTGATGAAAGCTTACATAGCAAAAAACTGGATTGATAGAGCAAAATTATACAAAAGCATAGCAAAAAAACACATATTAGCCAAACTACTATATACAAGTCAGAGAAATCAAATATATTATCAAGAGTACTGTAAAACATTAATTGAAATACTCTCTTAATAGTCTGGTATAGTCTATGTATTTTAAGGATAGTAAACATTACTGCTGGAATCAAACCTGCTACTAATGGTACTGCAATACATTAATTGATAGCTTGTCATGAATAGTATGTAAACACTATGTACATAAGAAATGTAAGCAGACCACTCTGTTGAGATTAGCAACTAAAATAAGTAAGGTGACATATATGTATATATGCCCATAGGTTTTTAGTAGAGTAGAATGTTATATTATAGGTTGATGTTATGCATATATTATAGCTCACAGTAGTAAAGTTAGTATAATAAATATGGCATATGAAAAAACTTAGACGAACTTATAATTTAATTATATCAGTGTGATAATACTATGGTTTTCTACAAAGTATGAATGTTATTAGCATAATGGGCAATAACTATCATTACATGTTTATGAATGTACAATGTAACATCAACTGTACCACATGTAATTGTCCTGTTATTCTTTTTGTTTTGTTTTTTTATACCAGAAAAGTTTTAAATAAAAATATATTTGATTAAAAAACACCAAAGGCTTCCAGACATATTGACTCCTCAGAAAAAGGGCTGTGGGCAGACCAACCACCCTTTTGTTTCAGGAGCTCAAGGATGTCCCTGAAGGAGACATCCTCAGGTGGTGGGTTGGGGGAACCCTCTCCTTTATCAAAGTCAGTATCATTGGTAATAGACCCTTCAGGTGAGCCCAGGCTTTCCTTTTACACCATCTCTGCCACATGACTTCTTTGGTGGGATGGTCCTGAGAAGTATCCTAAGAGCTAGGGTCCACCAATGGGTTGACTGGAAGCCCTGGGCTGGCTGTCTCTGTGGTGTTGAGTGGTGAGGATCATGTCTCAACTCAGCTGGATGGGCAGGGGTGGATCTGAGGGGTAAGGACCAGTCTGACCTGAAGGTTCACAGAAGACCCTCTGTGCCACCTTGAAAGTGGACCTCCCCCTCAGGGAGGAGGAATGCAATGAAGCAGAAAACAAGGGTCTCTGGTTCACTGGTTCTCTACCACCCAAGGAGGAAGCCAGAACTGAGCTGTCCAGCACCAGAGTTCCAAGAGGGACAGAAGGCTCTGAAAACATCGAAGTTGATCCAATCCCCCAGATCCAATGTGGAAGTCTCGGCTCTGGGAGCATTCCGGATCTGAAAACTTCAGGGAGGAGGAACACACAGTCATTGTCAGATCTGAAGAGGCCAACCTCCTCAGATCTGACCCAGACAGGCCCGAACCACTTAGATCCAATAACTCCAAAACTAAAGGATCAATCAGAGTAGGAGTGGAAAACTGGATAAGGTCCCAAATTTGATGGGATTGGGACTAGCAGTGCACCCTTCTGAATCTGTTCTGTGACCAGCTCTCTCGCCATCCTCACTACATCTGCTTCACGAAAACTTTGACAGGGACATGAGGACACAATAAAGGCAGGCCTAGAATGCATCTCCAGGAAAAGGGAAGGTAGTCGAGACAGAGTCATGTCAATGGATGAGGAGTAAGATGTCCGAGGCAGACATATCAGGTCAAAAGGCTTTGACTCCAATGTAGACTTTTTCTTAGGCTTCGTAGTAAGAGTTCTCTTTAGATCCAAGACCTTCGAGATAACAGGTCAGAAGGGATCTGATTTTGGGGTCTTTTCTTTGGCTCTGGGGAAGAGAATAGCACCTTACCCAATCTGGGACTCCTGAAATGGTCGCTATGCTTCGAAATCAAAGGCTAATCACTCTAATGCCTGCAAAAAGGAAGAAGGCAACAGACCTTTCAATATTAATTTGTTCTTTCTGTGAAGGCCCGAGGATTGAAAGCCCCATGTATTTCAATAGGTTCATAGGTAGGTATCAGGTTATCTGCCCTAGGGCCTATACAAGCCTAGCCAAAAAGGTACCCTGGCTTTCGCCACCCAAGAAAAATATTTTCCTGTGCCACTGTCAAGCAGAGCCCACAGAGGTGATCCCCGGGGTGAATTTCCTATTTCCCATCCAATCATCAATATTTTTTTTGAAGAGTGCTGAGGAGGAGCTTTGTTTGATATAGATAGGTGGTTTGTTGTAGAGTATGGGAAGTCTCTTGGACAGGAATCTATCCCTCCAACATGTTCTGTTTATTGTGGTGACAAGGTTTAGGTCCCTAGAGTGGGTAGCTCGGAGGGATTGGGATTTCATTAAGTGGAGCATGTCCAACAGCTCTAGGTTTGACATAGCTTTGTATGTTAGGCAGAGATCGCCTCTGAGTAGGCGATATGCGATGACGGAGTAAAGCTGGAGTTTTTTGAGATGGTCTGCATATGGCATCTGTTTGAGGCCAGTAATCCTCTTTGTGAGGTATTTCTGCGGCCTTTCCAGTTGTTGTAGATGTCTTGTGAGGTACATACCAAAAGGGGTGTTGTACTCTATAATGGGTCTAATGAGTGATGAGTAGAGGGGAACAATGACCTCTTTTTTCCTGGATGAGAAACCTTTTGTGATGTGTGCCACGTAGAAGGACTTCCTGACTACTGTGGCAATGTGATTATCAAAGGAAAGGCTACTGTCCACCTGTGTCCCAAGGTCTCATCACACTTTTGGTGTTAAGTAGACTACCACCTATGTGGAAGCTCATGGGTACAGAGTTTTTACCAAAGGGGATGACAATGCACTTTTTGGCACTGAGCTTGAGGCCATGGCTTTGACACCATGCATTTGTCTCAGTGAGGCCCTTTTGTAGGATGTCCACATCGTTAAGAGTTTCAATTATGGCTCCTTGTTTACAGTCATCTGCAAACTTCATTAGCCAAAGACCTTCTGTATTGGCCTGTACTTCAGAAAAGTAGATACCAAACAGGAGAGGACTCAGGACTGAACCCTGTGGTACTCCACTTGTCACTGGTCTGAAGCTGGATTTGGAGTCTGCTACTTTCACAGTGTGGGTTCTGTCAGTGAGCCAGTTGGCAACCCATCTTGTGACATAGGGATTTATACCTAGTTTAGTGAGTTTATCTATAATTCCAGAGTGGGGGATGGTGTCAAAAGCCTTGGCGAGATCTAGATAGGCTGTGTGAACCACCTTACCCTCATCTACGGCTTTGGTGACTGCTTCAAAGAAGTCAATCAGGTTTAGGAGACATGATCTGCCTTTTACAAACCCGAACTGGGTGGGGTCCAGAGTTTGGAGATTACCAGTGTCTTTAAGTTCCATGATGATACGTTTCATGGCCTTGCAGACCAGGCTAATGGGGGCGGTAGTTTCCAGGGTCCATGGTGGCTCCCCCTTTGTGGAGTGGGATAACCATATTGCTGTGCCCCATTCAGTGGGCACAAAGCCTGAAGTGAGGCTATGATAGAACATAGTGCTTAAGTGGGGTGCCAGTTCATTCTCCAGTTCATGTAGAATGCAGCCTAGGATGTTGTCATGTCCCATGGATGCTGTGTTCTTGGCTTTGCAGTGTGTGGTTTTTACCTGTGCAGCCGTGATTACAGGAACTTTGCATTCTTCTGGTATAGAAATGGGCCCTGTAGGGGTGAGGGGGGGTAAAGTTAGCACTGGACCTATCTGCCAGGTTGTTGGCAATATCAGTTGATTCTGTACATTTAGTATCACTGTGCTGCAACTCAGAGCAGATCTGAGTGCTGCCGTTGAGATTCTTGACATAGCTATAGAATGCTTTCTGGTTGTCTTTAGAATCAGTGGCAATTTTGTTTTCATAACTAGCTTTGGAGGACTTTATGAAAGATCTCAGCTTTTTACTGAGGCTGACCAGGGAGTTCTTCCAGTCATGGGATTTTACTCTTTTTTGCAACAGTTTCTTTCTTCTGTTGCAAAGTTTGTTTATGGCAGGGGACCACCAGATTGTCTTCCCTAATGGGGAGTGGGGACGGAATATGGATATCTAGGCTGATTAGCTTGTGGTCGGATCTGACCAATGAGGAATTGACCTCTGGTGTGGAACACCGGTCGCCCATGTTGGTAATGACCAGGTCTAGGATATTGCTACCCCTGTTGGGGGTGTGGATAAGGCATTGGAATTTATTAATTCCAGAAAACGTTGAGCAAAAGAGTTGGTACAAGTAGTTTTCCCTGTTGATGGTGGGGTAGTTGAAATCGCCCATTATTAAGGTGTTTGGTTGTACCCTAATATTTTCCAGTGCATCACGAAATGAGGAGTGGGAATCCTGGGGCATGGTGGGGGATCTGTAGCAAGTTACAATTTGGTTTGCAGTCTTGCCCAGAGTTAGTTGCACTTGGATAATCTTGGATGCATTATGCTGCACAACTAGCCTGGAGGTGTGGATATCCTTAATGAATATGGACATGCCTTCACCTTTAATGTTTCGATCCAGGTTAGGTGGTCCGAAAGGTGTGGTATGAATTATAGCCTGGTAATGTAGGGGTGATCTCTGGAGCCTTGAACCAGGTCTCTGTCACTGCACAGATGTCGGTGTTCTCCATTTTAAGGAGTGCCTCGAGTGAATGCATTTTGAGGTTTAGACTTCTAGTATTGAGTAGCGTTGCCCACAGATTTTGCTTGCTTGTACCTGTTACAGTGGTCAATTTGTCATTTGAACCTTGCCTAAAAAAGGGACTATTTGGGGTGGCAAGAGCCTTAGCCAGTATCCAAGATCCCAAGGGTGACAGGTGCAGGCCATCTGTGGCAAAGCATTGTGGTCTGTCGATCATGTCACCCTAAGCAGATACTGGATTGATCTCCTTAGAATGACACCAGAAGCTTAGTCAATTGTTGAAGTCAATCATTTCGTCCTTGTACTGTGGTATCATTCTGGGTGATGGCAGGATGCTACTCAGGGCTAGGGTCATACCTGCCTGGGCTACAAGATCGGAGAGCTCCTCCATGTCTTTTTTCATGTAGGCCAGGGAGGTATGTCTCAGGTCATTCACACCAACATAGGCTCATAGGTAGGTACTAGGCTACTGGCCCAAGGGCCTACATAAGCCTAGCCAACAAGGGTCCCTGGCTTATGCCACCCAAGAAAGTTATTTTCCTGTGCCACTGTCGAGCAGAGACATAGAAGTGATCACCGGGGTGTACTTCTTATTTCCCATCCACTCATCAAGATTTTTCTTGAAGAGTGCTAATGAAGAACTTTTCTTGACATAGATGGGTAGCTTGCTCCAGAGCATGGGAAGTCTCTGAGACAGGAATCTATCCCTCCAGCATGTCCTGTTAATTGTGGTGACAAGGTTTAGGTCCCTAGAGCATGTAGCTCGGAGGGATTGGAATTTCTTTAGGTGTAGCATGTCCAACAGCTCTGGGTTTGACATAGCTTTACATGTTAGGCAGAGATCTCCTCAGAGTAGGCGATATGCTACGGAGTAAAGCTGGAGTATTTTGAGGCGGTCAGTGTAGGGCATTTGTTTGAGGCCAGTAATCCTCTTTGTGAGGTACTTCTGTGGCCTTTCCAGCTGTTGCAGATGTCTTGTGAGGTACATTCCAAAAGGGGCGTTGTACTCTATAATGGGTCTAATGAGTGTCGAGTAGAGGGGAACAATTACCTCATTTTTCCTGGATGAGAACCCTTTTATGATGAGGTGTGCCATGTAGAAGGACTTTCTGACTACTGTGGCGATGTGACTATCAAAGTTGAGACTACTGTCCACCTGGGTCGCATGGTCTCTTATCACACATTCGGTGTTAAGTAGATTTGCTGCCTATGTGGTACTTCATGGGTACAGAGTTTTACCAACGGGGATGACACCACGCTTTTTGGCATTGAGCTTGACACCATGGCTCTGACACCAGGCATCTGTCTCAGCGAGGCCCTTCTGTAGGATGCCCACATCATTTGGGGACTTGACTATGGCTCCTAGTTTGCAGTCATCTGCGAACCTCATTAGCCAGAGGCTTTCTGTGTTAGACTGTACTTCACAGAAGCAGATACCAAACAGGAGAGGTCCCAGGACAGAACCCTGTGGTACTCCACTTGTCCCTGCTTTGAGGTCAGATTTGGAGTCTGCAACTTTTACAGTGTGGGTTCTGTCAGTGAGCCAGTTGGCAACTCATCTTGTGACGTAGGGATTTATACCTAGTTTAGTGAGCTTAGCTATAATTTCAGAATAGGGGATGGTGTTGAAAGCCTTGGCGAGGTCAAGATAGGCTGTGTGAACCACCTTACCCCTTTACTACGGCTTTGGTGACTGCTTCAAAGAAGTCGATCAGGTTCAGGAGGCATGATCTGCCTTTCACAAACCCGAACTGGGTGGGATCCAACATGGACAATGACGTGGAGTCATATTTGCACTTGTTGTGGAGTGACCTGAGTGCGTGCATTATGTGGCAGATCTTGGCACCCAACAGGCAGCTGACAGTAACGTTCTCCTTGTTTAGCCTGGTGAGTGGAACATCAGTGTGCCTGACTATAGAGTCACCAATGACTAGAGTGTTGGGTACATTGTTATGCCTTATGGGCTGTGGTTGAGTGGCACACTGAGTTTGTGGGCTATGGGTCATTTGGGTTGTGTTGGGGGGTGGAGGTTGCATATGTTTCTGCTTCGGAGGTCTCTGTTGTTTGAGCAGATTTTTATTGAGAGCCTCCGCAAATGTAGGTGTGTGTTTTGTGCTGCTGTGTGTGTGTTTTGGTAGTGTAGGTTTTGCGGGACTATGTGATGAGTGTGGTGTGGTGCAAGTGTTTACCTTCTCCTCTTGTTTAGTCCAGTCTTGGGTGAAGAGAGCTTTGCTTCCAGTTTGGCTATACAAGTGCATCTCTCACTGGTTGTAGTGTTGGGTGGTAGGAGGAGAGGTTTGTCAGTGAACATGAGGCAATTGCTGCATTGCCCCAGGATGCCCAGATTCATCTGGTAGACAGGAGAAAACGCAGGGTGCTGACCCTTAGGCATGCCTGGATATGTGCATATTTATTAAGTACTAAAAACTGTTTTCCTCTAGACAAGTGAGGAATGTTGAGTGCTGTAAGAAATTTGTAGCTTATTTACTGCTTACGATGAGTTCTGAACAAGTGCTAAGGTCATAGAATCAGATTTCCGTGCTAAAACTAAAAAAAAACTGGCTAGTTCTAAGGGGAAATTTGAAGAGCAGACTTTATGGCACCAGCAGTACTTTAACCCTAGCTAAGCGGTGATGCATGAAGTGTATTATTTATTTATTTTTTTATATAACAGTAGCAAATGAGCAAACTGATTTAAACAAATTAACCAATAAAAAAGCTGAAAACTGAGCCCCGTTCCAGCAGTCTTCGATCAGATAAGTTCTAACTGCACACTCCTGCCACTAGGGTGCAGGGAACCCTCTCCAAAAAAAAGATGGTCTGGATTAGTGCTCAAGTTATAAACAAAGCTAGATGCAGCAGGTCTGAATTTAGTCTATGCTACAGCAAAACAAGGCGTACCAATTTCAGAAAGAAACAGTTCAAATAAGCAGGCACAATAAGCCTTTAACCAGAAACTCGCAGCTCAGAAGGGCAGAATCTACCCTCTCCTCCCACAAGAGTGCAGACCAACCCTTCTTAATGTAAAACTGGTCTGAAGCCCAAGTGCTTCAACCAAAGGCTTAGAATAACAGTTACAATTTAATCAGGCTACTAACAAGCAGTAATAAATACAGCAGAATAAATGCAATAAAGTAGGAAGAAACACAAATACAGTAAAAGCAGATGAATAAAGTGCAATTTTTTTTTTATATAACAATAGAAAATGAGAAAACTGATTTAAACAAATTACCCAATTAACCAGTAAAAAAGCTCAAAAAGTACAGTTTTGTACCTACCATAAATGTAGATGTCCGAACTGGATAGCATCTGCAGTCATAACAAGTGGGTTGTCCTGTCGTCAGGCAGTCCAGTCAGTCGGCCTAAGTTCCGGTCCGCTTCCTGCTCGACGCACTGCTGTCCACCACCACCCTCTGTTGGCTCTGCTGGTCAGCATCAGCAAAGCATCAGCCGACGCCATTTTCTCAGTGCTTTAGCCCCCCCAGCTCCAGATGATAAAAATTGAAATAATATAGATAGATGATAATGTTAAAGATAGAATATAGAATAAAACAAAAAAATATGTATATATATACAATATAAACAAACATAACACAACACAATTACAAGGGCTATTAGGAGGTAAGGGGAGGAAGAACAGGCGGGAGTAGTCACAGAGAGGGATAGCATTGTAGATGGATCTCTATCCAGGATGTACACATTTACTGTACTATGTCCCTACTGTACTATGTCTGTCTGCATAACAAGGCATAGCCATGTCCCAGTAAGAATACATAGCCAACTAGGAGGAGGATGTAGATAGATTATGATAGTACAGTGTGGTTAATACAGCAGCAGCAAAATCCTGCTGGAATATGCAATAATAAATGGAATATAAAAGGCAAAATAATGGATGGCAAACGGCCTCCAATAAATACGTTCAATAATGTCTTTAAATTGCCACTCCTCCGTAGGGGGAAGCTGTAAGTATTATGGTTATGTTCTGTGGCCCTGTTGGAAATGGAAGGATTTGGGGAGTATGGATGTTCGTATCCTATCCATTTGAATTTTCCTCCTTTTTGGATCCATTTTCCTTTGGCTTGTCTTTTCTACACCTTCTTCCTTTCGTTGCTTTGTTATGTTTGTTCTGTCCCTAGTTTGTCTCTGTAGTCTGTAGTTTAGCAGTATGCATACTTTCATAGTGCCATTTTGTATTCCAAGTTAGTGTTAGGTGGATTGGAGGTAGGTCTAGTAAGAAGATTTGGATAACCACTCCATAAATGGAGGATTAGCATAAATGTAGGATTAGTCCTCATGGACATTCTATCTTGGTGCAAGATTAGGAAGGGTTGCACTGCCATTAAGGCCCTTGCTGAAGAAACCCTGTCCAGTAGAAGTGTTTTGCTCCAAGGAGCAGTAGTTTTCCATGAGTGTGCATGACAGGCTGCTGGTCTGTGCTGTTGTAAGTGATAGTGGTAATGGTGTTTTTAAGTTTTTGTAAACAAAGTTTAAAGGAGGTTTTTTACATTGGTATTTGGAGGTTTTCTGCCTTTGATCAAAGACTGAGGAAACAGGTGGATCAAAGCTGTATTCTGCTGTGGTGAGCTGAAATGCATGTCTCTTGAAATAGCTGATGCATGTATCTTGATGAAGACAGTTCGGCCAGAATGGCCAGAGATGTTAAGGAGGATACATTAATGTGTTTCTTTTCTTTTTTGTTTACACTTTCTAACCTTTCAACCTTTTCCCAATGACAAACCTTTTTGATTTTCCAGCATTCAAGAATCTTGTTGAAGGTCTTTTGGTTTGGGAAAGTTCTGATACCTGCTTTTTATGTGACGATGTGCTGTGCAGTTGTCTGAGTTTAGTTTTTTAGTTTGATGCTGTAGTGCTTCTGATTTAACATGATTAGCATCAAGGTAGTTAGTACATATTGTTTCTTGTCCAGAGACATGCTCTTCAGTAGTGGGTGGATTGGTTGTCTTGGCCCAGTTTGAGTAGGATTATCCTTCCTTACTTTTTCCTTTTTTAGTAGTACCTGTGCATCAAAGGAAGGAGAAGAGTAATGCATATGCAGTTAGTAGAAGGTTGTTGAGTGAGAGGAGTTCCTCCTTCCATGCTGTGGAAGAGGAGTCCACAGAATTTGGTGATGGATGGAGAGGTGTTGTGAGAGGCTTTGAACTGGGTCTATCTGGGTGTCACCCCTATTTCTTCTCCTTGTCGTTTCAGATGTCCAGCGGCATGGTCTCATCGTCTTCCCTTCCATTAAGTTCTGCTCTAGTATGTTCTTCCCGTGCAAAAATATTGCCTGTACAAATTGGTTGTAGCTGAGTGCCAGGTGTAGCTGCTCCAAGGTCATTCTAGCATAGGGGTATGAATGAGTGCTCCCCTGTTTGTGAGTGTGCTCCCTGTTTGTTGTTGTGTTTTATTGCTGACATGGTGGTGTTGTCTGTCCTTATTATCAACTGGCCAGTTTTTCCTCTTTCTGAGGAGAATTTTGAGATTGTTGATTTTGTTTTGTTTGTGTCCTTTCTGTTGAGGCCTGCCTGATGGTGGCTGTCCCACAACTTTGCACATCCTTGGCCCATTTGTGGGGCATGGGAGGTCTGGTTCCATGGTCTGAAGCAAAGGTGTAATTTTTGATAGGCTGGAAAGGTCTGGCCTGGGTTTGATGGGCATGCCTGAGCCCACCATAGACCCTTAAGTCTGTGTCCTGACTGTAGTTTGTTTTTGTTTGTAAATTTGTGTTGAACCATGGTTTCTAACTTCTAGAGGTAGTTTTATGCTTTTAACAGGTTATCTGGCAAATGGGACCAGAAGTTATGCTGGATGATGCCATTCTTTGTGTCTGAAGAACTTTCATTTGTTGTGCTTGTTCCAGTTTTATTGTTGCCAAGTAAAGAGGTAGTTCTTTTGTTTCCTTTTGTGTTCTGATTCCAGAATGTATGTTGGTGTTGTGTTGTCATGTCCTATGCTTGTTGTATGTGTATGTTGACTGGTATTTGTTGTCCTGTGTATAATGAACCCGACTTTGTAAATTGAAGCAAGTAAAATGCCCTCCTAATCCTCTGTTGTGTTTCTGCTATGAGTGTATTTCCAATGTAGGCAGGTAGTTCAGGATTTGGGCCAGGTCTGCAATGAATGTTGATGGCATGTACTGATGGAGTTAGAAATGCTTGGCAATGCAGATAGCTAAATGCAGCTGTAGGTAATTGATAGTGAGCTCTGCTGCGGGGAGAATCTGGGGAATAGCCTGCATGAAGACTGTGGGTCGAAGGGAGCAAGGGCCTCTTGTAGACAGCCAGCCAAGAAAGCTTGCCCAGCATTCTTGCCCAGCATGCTGGGGTCAGTGCATTGTAGGGTGGACATTGATGAATAGACTAATTTTGAAGTTTCTTTTTTGGTTCCAATTTTGACCTTGGGTCTCAACTTTTTTTCCTGTCTGGAAACTCACCCTTTCCTGAGCTTGGAACCTTTTCCATGTCCATTGTCTGGTAGATCCTCTTTGTTTCTCCTGTTTTTTGATTCCATTATTTATTTGGAATTTGTTGACTGGTAGTTTTTGATTTGATTGTCTTTTGGGTTGAGGTTTGGTTTCCTAACTTGTCCTATGGCTTATTGTTTCTGTTAGGTTCTTAAGTTGAAAATAGTTAATGCCTGGTTGAGTTGCTGTAGTTTGTTAGGCTGGGTCTGGTCCCTGTTACCTTGTTGTTTGTGTGCTGGTGTTGGCAGTTAGGCTGTGTCTGTGCTGTGTTGTTACCTTGCCACTGCCCAGTGTCTCTTTGAACTGTTGAGTCCTCTGTGGGCCCCTCCCAATTTTATTGGGCCAGTTCCTGCTAAACCTTGAAGGGAGAAAGCCAGTCTAAAATTTGGTGAGAAACCAACAGGTTTCTCTTGACCAGGCTATATTTTGCTATTTTTTTGAATGGGCAAAATCTTTTTTGTCCATTTCAGCAAATCATTTTCTAGCTTAACAGATTTTGCAACAACTTCCGTGTTCCAAATACTGCTTTTGGCATCCATACATCTTCCAAGCTTAGCTTCCAAATGCATCTTGCGTGCATCATTCCTTGTATGCATAAGAAATCTTTCAACTGTATGTATGTTAAATTATCATTGCTAATAGCATTTCTATCTCAAGCCACATTTCAGTGTTATTTTTAAACTATATGATCAATGGTTAGTAACTGGTATTACTTTCACTGACTTAGATTCATATTCTATTTTAGAAAGGTGATAGTTCTCTGGTAGAGTATTTGAGTTATATGATCACGACTTTGAGAGTCATGTTAGCTGAAACCTTTCTTCTTCTGAATAGGTTTCCTTTTTACCCATCTTGCTTCTGACCTCCCTGGGGCTTCAGGTGGGGTAGGGGTTTTGGACCTGGGATATAGGAATAGGGGAGGGAGTGTCTGTATCTGGGGGGGTGGGGGTAAAGAGTGGTGAGTCTTATAACAGCAATGGCAAAATCAAGTCTGGGGTCCAGAGTGCAAAGGCTAGGAGCCAAGGGCCTGTGCTGTGGGAGGTGCAGAATGTGCAGAAGTCTTTTTCTGGGAGTGAAAAAGGTGAAGGTGCCGGTGCAAAAAGTTTCTAGGAGGGCATTCAAAGGTGGAAAGGCTGGACTTGCAGGCTGAAGTTGAGCAATGGATTCTTCAGCATCAGAATCTTCTTCTGGTGGGGGAGAGAGCTGGGATGGATTCTGTCTTGAAGAAGCAAGGAGATCAATCAAAGGAGCTGGGCAGGGGCTCTGCCTAGGGTTCTCTTCTCAGGGGGCTCAGAGGCCTGTCTGGGGCTCTCAGTCTCTCATCCTCTATGGGCTGGGGGGATCAGGAGAGAACTGGGGGCTGAGAAACTAGGCTCTGGGGTGGGAAGTTAAATGAGGTGCCTAAGAGATTTGAGTCTTCTTGAGGAGGCTTAAGGGAACGAGGGAGGCAATGGAATTGGGGGTTAGCTGGCACCGATTTGGGTAGAGGCCTTGCAATTTTGGCTGGGTGTTGAATGGTCCCAACCACCCTGGCCATGGGCCTTAATGGAAGGGTCTGCTGGTCCACCCCAAAGTCGTAGTACATTTCAAGACAATTTTTTCTCGTTTCGCCAGGCCGCCAGTGTTTAATTTCTGCCGTAAATTTCTGTTTTTCACTTCAAGAGTTGTAGCCTCCCGGTGTGACCCAAGAATCCGTTTGGTTTGCTTTTGTTATCTTCATGCCGAGTTGGAGGATCCCGGCGCAATAATCGATTTGCTTCCAGTGGTTTCGGCGAATGTAAGGTCGAAGGTCGGTAATGCAATCATCGGTGGGTGAGAAGGAAAAGAAAAACAGCCTACGCCGACCGCTTAGCAGTACCGAAAAACTTGCCTGAAGCTCGGAAATCTTTATGAGGTATTTGTTTTACAGGTTAAACAATTGTTAACTTTTTTTGTCAGTCGCAAGGCAAGAAACCTACCCAAGAATGGGTTTTTATTCCTTTCAAGTAACATTGTTTGAGTCAATCCTGATCCGACCGACCGCACTTGACGAAGGCTTCTGGCTAGACTGCACGAAAGACTGACTGGCGTATGGTCCGTGACTGATGCTTCAACAAGACCGATGATGAGCCGACGGAGGAAGGAGTGACGATGACGCTGACTTTGCGGAATCCAGCGGCTGCAAAGTGGGACACGGTGACCACGGCTGATGCCAGGCTGACTGCAGCAGATGCAGTCAAGACATTTCTGATCCCTGTCCCAGCAGTCTTCGACCAGACAAGCTCTAACTGCACACTCCTGCCACTAGGGTGCAGGGAATTTCACATTCCTCATTCAGATATTGTTCTGGACCCAAGCACTAGAGGCACAGAGAACGCCCATCTGAAAAAGGGCATTTTGTGCCCACACTTACACTTTTTAAATGCCTTCTCTGACATGATTGCTAAACAAGGGGAGAGAAAAGGGAACAGACGCACACACGCAGAACAGAAAAAAGACCTACAGTAAAGATAAAGATCAGGGGAGAAGTTTAGGATTTCTTTCTTTTTTTTAAAGTATGAAAAAAAAATGGAAGGATCACAAGGGTAGAGTCAGAAACAGAAATAATGACAACATGGTCTAAGAACAAGAAAGAACTGAAGAATAAAATTCAATTATCTCAACTCGGGAGCTTTACAGTAACGTCTGAAAGCAAAAGCGGCAAACGAGATCAGAGTGCCATGGCAGCAATGCATTGTTGGTAGGGGAGAGCTCGACAGCTTGAAGGTTTCATTGAGCCATAGTAACGGCAGAGTCAGATCAGACATCGTATCTGAGACCCATTCCTATTCGTTGAGGATAAATACAAATTGACATCCGATCAACAGCTTTGCATTTGCAGTTTCAGGTGCACATCTTTTGTGTCTGTTGTTGGGAGTTTCCGCTCCATTACCAACAGGACACAGTCCCACACTACACCATTTGGAAGGTTCTCAAAATAATATCCCAAATAATGGTGGCTCTGATTGACAACCTATACCTGGAAATCACATCCAATTTGTACTGCTTTGTGGAAATCTCATCCAATTTGTAATGCTTTATGAAAGTACTGAGTACTGCTCACAAGGCAGTTGCAAATACAATCCAGAGAAAGATTTTTGTAGAAGGCTTGTGAAGTGTCTACTACTTGGGCAAAACATACATCTATAGATTTCAGTAAAGGGTCATCATATTTTTAATAAACTTTACACATTGTAAAAGCCAAAGGAAAAGGACAGGTGTGGAATTTTTGGCACATCATTTCTTGGAAGCAAAATGAAATGGAAAGTTTTGAACTTTCTTATAGGTTTTGGGCTCTCCACATGAAAACTAAACGGCCTGTCCAGGTCCATGCAATAAGTCGCAGTTAGCATTAATTTGGTGGTGGTGGACTGGAAAGTTATTTATTAACATTATGCTAAAAGTGGATACAGAAGTTAAAGGATTAGTCCTCAAGGACACAGTAAGGAAAATGAGGAGGATTTGCACACAAGGCTTGGAGCTCAGAAATCCCAAGTTTGACAATAGGAATGCTTCTGGAATTAATTTGGTTCCAGGGGGTCACTTACACTCCTTCAACTGATCAAGTTATGGGTCAAGGTGAAATCTCAGTCCCTGTGGCAACAAAGATGGGAAATCCTTTCTGCTGATCTTACATTTGTCGACTAACAAAGAAAGATAGCTGGGCTTTCTGCAGTCTCTTTCACTAAGATCTAACACCCATTTGAGAGAGACATGTGTGACACAGAAACTACAAGGAACAAACATCTACTCTAGGTGGATGAAACCCAGCATCCAGACTGGATGTTGAAGCAAAGTCTGTTGAGATTTTGTAAGACTGAAGACCTCAGCTTAAAGCCAAGGCTTCACAGGGCTAAGACTGCTGGGGATGTAGTCCCAAGGACATACAATATTGTTTTGTTGTGACAAAAGGTCACCCCCTACTTCTACCAAAGGGGATCATAGGGGTAGATCCAAGAGCCCGATCACAGGGTGATTGCTCTCTAAGCTGTGCATGTCAGCTGCATGGCTACACACACACAAAATCCTTTGTGCTGAATCCTTGCTGACGTCTAATCAGTCTGTAGTAGAATAAAACTATCATCCTGTGCGAGGGGCTTCCAACTAGACATAGAAAGGAAGTAGTATGAGTGTAGTCAACACCTGAGTACAACATGAATGAATTCATGTTAGAAGGTATGCAAACCTCTCTTCAGAGTTACGAACATTTCTGCATTCCTTCTGTAGTACTTTGTGCCTTTCTGTCCATCAGCAGTATCAAGGCTTTGCTTAACACTGCAGTGGTCTCTTCAGTCACTGCCAGTCATCACTGTTCACTTTACATTCTCATTGGAAACTTGCACTTTTCCAAAGTGGTCAAGGCTTTTTGTCTTCTGCAAAGAAAGTACAGTTGTGTAAAATCTTACAACGGTAGATGTCCTCTTCACTGTTGCAGTATTCATCACAATAGGGATCATCTGCCAAAGGTGGTCCTAAGCCCGGCCAGTATACCAAAGCCTTTAGGTTGCTTTATGGTACACCATACATCACATGTATGCTCCTCGTGTAGCGTAGGGCATAAAGATGATGTCCAGATGTACCATCCTCAGAATTGAGAGCCCCAGCAGTAGGAACACCAGTCCAAGGAGAAGAGAAATTGACTGGGGAGCAGGGAGGGAAATGAATACTGCAACAATAAAGAGGACATCTACAGTTATGGTAGATTTTACATGACTGCACTATGTCTTTCCATTTCATTGCTACAGTATTCATTACAATAGGCAGAGTGCCAAAGCTCAGGAAGAGAGGGAGACAGAAAGACCAGCACAGCCCTCTAGGAAGCTATGAAGGACAGCCCTAGCAAAACAGATATAGCTCTGGAAATTCCATCCAACTTGTAATGCCTGGTAAAAGTATGCACAGAAGTTCAGGTAGCTGCCTCAAGAATAGAGAGTTCATATCCAAACCCTTGAAAAAAGCACCAGAAGAAGCCACAGCTCTAGTAGAATGAGCCTTAATAAAAGAAAGGCTTTTCTCATGAAAGGAATAACAAAAATAAATGGCTTTAGAAATCGAAGAAGAAATAGTTTGCATGGACACAGCCAATCCTAAGGACCTAGGATGAAAGGAAGGAAACAATTGATCAGATTTACGAAAAGTCTTAGTCTTATCCAAATAAAATCTGAGTTGTCTATGCACATCCAATGTGTGCAGGACCTTCTTCTCACTGGCAGATAGCGGAGAAGGGAAAAAGTGGGCAAATGAACAGACTAAGGGACAACTCAATTACCACCTTGGACATAAAAGAAGGATTAGTACAAATGGATACCCAGTGCTTATGAAACACCAAAGAAATGAGGACAAACCATAAGGGCTTGCAGCTCAGATACCTTTCTGACAGAAGTAAGGGCTAAAAAAAAGTTCAGTCTTCCAAGACCAATGTTGCAAGGAAGCTTAAGCTGCAGGCTTCAAAAGGAGCCTTAGTCTATTTTTCCAAAACAAAACAAAAGATTCCAAGGGGAGGAGGAACAGGCTTCTTGGGAAAGTCTAATATGAAGGAAACATTTAAGAAATTGTTTAGCTTCAAATCTGGAAGCTAAAGGAGGTGATAAGGCTGACAAGCAGAAATAGCTGATAAATGGGCCTTCACAGAAGAATAAGGCAACCCAGCATCAAGCAGTTCACTCGCACAATAAAGAACCAAAGGAACATCCACAGAAAGTGGCTCCAGGTTATGAGAAAGACACTAAACAGAAAACCTCTTCCATTTGCATAAGAAGGATTTTCTACTATTGGGCTTCTTGCAGGACCCCAAGCACATCCTCAGAAAAAAGCTGTCTATGTGGAATCAAAATTCTATTGCCCACATTGCCAGCTGAAGTGTGGGCAGGTGGGGATGGATGAGAGATCTCTTGTCTTTTGTGACAAGGTCCACCTTGTAAGGTAACTTGTGATGACTGCCCTTGGCTAAATGCAGAAGTAAACAGAACCAATGCTGTCTTGGCCAAAACAGAGTCCTCAACAAGATTTGGGAGCATCCTGCTTGAATTTTGAACAGGACTTTTGGAATGAGAGGAAGGGGAGGTAAGGCATAAACAGCCACTTACAAGAAAAAGATAGGGCGTCCACCTTCCAAACCAGAAAACCTTGGACTCTGGCACAAAAGAGGAAGTTGTCCGGACAGAAGGGAGACAAAAAAAATCTATCTGAGGAGTACCACACTAGCAGACAATGTCCAGAAACACATCCCGGTGAAGCATCCATCAGAGGGACTGAGTTATGGACCTGCTCAGAGAATCTGCCACAATGTTTTGTTCTGAGGGAATGTAGACTGCCTGAAGAGTCACCTGATATTGGATAGCCAGCTTCCACACTAGCAGTGCCAACCAGCAAAGATAGGATATTGTTACCCCCCCCCACGTTTGTTTACATACCACATCAATGTGGTGGTGTCTGTAAACACCTTTAGAGGTCCTGGGGAGAAGACAGGATAAAAAGTCTGAACAGCTGCCAGAAGGGCTCTCATCTCTGACACTGATGTGCTCGGTCTGTGGATGAGGCAACCAGACTCTCTGCACCTAAGGAAACCAAATGTTGCTCCCCATCCCAAGTTTGAAGCATCTGTGAACAGCTCCTGAGTGGGAAGCGGTGAATGAAAAGGGAGCCCTAGACAGAAAGTCAACTGCTGAATCCACCACTGAAGCTCCTTCTTGAGACAAGGCAGAAAAGGAACTACAAATTTGAGGGAATGAGCATACTAAAGCCAAACTTAACTCCAGAAACCAATTAAACTTTCTCATGTGGAGTTTGGTAAGTGGGAGAAATGGAATTGTGGAATCCATTAACCACACAGCTCTCAGAAATTACCTGACTGTCAATGAAGCCAGAGGAAGAAGGGATTGAGAAAAGGAAATGAGGGCTAGGGCCTTGGGAGCAGGCAGGGATGTCAGCACAGGCACAGTATGGACCCTGCACCTCAAAAAAGACAATCCTGTGTAGTAGTCAGAAAGGACTTTTTGAAATTTATAGAGAACCCCAGGCTTTGCAGAAGAACAGCAAAATGGAGATTTTGCAATAACATCTCTGGAGAGGATAGCTCAAACAGGAAGTCATCCAAGCAGGGAAAGACTTTGATCCCTTTTAGCCTGCAAAAAAGCAATGACAGGAGCGAAGCATTTGATGAACACCCTTGGGGCAGTAGAAAGGCCAAAAGACAAAGCAGACAACTTCAAATGCCAGGAAGCAGCAGGGAAATGTAAAAACATCCTAAAAAGGGATGAACTGGTATATGGAGATAAGCATCCTTGAGATCCAGAGACACCATATAAGCGTGAGGAAGCAAAAGAGGGAACAAGGTCTGAAGGGATAACATTCAAAAAGAGGGAACATTCAGAAAAGTGTTTAGTTGAGAAAGGTCCAGAATTGGTCTCCAAACAACCTCTTTTCTGACACTAGAAACATTCTGGAGTAGAACACCCTCCTCCGTTTGAGACACTGGGACCTCTTGAATGGTACCTTAAGACAAGAGATCTCAAAGCACCCCTGGAAAGGTGGACAGCTGATCCTGTGGGCTGAGGGATTCCCATAAAAAGGGGGAAGAGACTTCCAGACCATGAAATACCACTGGCAGATAATGGACAGAACCCAGGAGTCCTGAGTAATCTTTAGCCAAACAGGAAGAGAGGGAGACGAAGGGAAAGAGGGAAGTGTCTGGGAAGAATAGATAGGCAGCACCTGATTTATCAGGAAAAGGAAACTTCTCAGGCACAGAAGTCTGAGTAGCCTTAGCAGAAAGAGGCCACTTCCTGCCTTTTTTAACCCTTGGGAGGGGGCAAGATTGCCTACGGACAAAGGCTGGCTTATTGGGGTAATTTCACTGAAATTTTGGGACAGGAGAAACAAACACATTTAATTTCCTGTAAAGACTTGCCCTTATCCCTGAAAGGACAAACAAATCAGGAGCAGCTTTGCCAAAGTGTTTAAAATCCAGAGGAGCATCCATTAACTTAGTCTTGAAGGTTGAAGCCAAAGCCAAGAATACCTCCTCATTACGGACCCAAAAGCAGCAGCCCTAGAGACAGCATCTGCTGCAGCATAACTATACTTAATGGAATGACGAGCCACCTGGGAGAAAGTCCCTAAAAGGGAAAGGGCAGAAGTTTTCCCTTCAGAGTCAGGAAGATCAGAAATCAACTGATACGCCTGGGAAAGAACAGCCAACAAGTACCTGGACATATGGGTCTGATAACTGACAACCCTAAAAGCTAAGGTAGTAAAGGTGTAAACCTTTTTACCTAACCTGTCCATGGTTCTGCTGTCTTTATCAGAAGGCAGAAACTTAGGTTCATAGGTGTGTACTAGGCTAATGGCTCTGGAGCCTTTACAAGCCTAGAAGTGCCCTGCCATCGTTCCGCCAGATGTTAGTTCCCACTGCCTCTATCAAGTACAGCCACTGGAGTGATCCCCGGTGTGAACTTTCTCTTACCCATCCACTCAAGATTTCTCTCGAAGATGGTCAGCAAGATGTTCTGCTTGACATGTATGGGAAATTAATCCAGAGCATGGGAAGTCTCTGGGTGAGGAACCTGTCCCTCCAGCATGTTCTGTTGATTGTGGTAATGAAGTTGAGGTCTCTGGAGCATGTGTTGTGGAGGGATTGGAATTTCTTTAGATGTAGCATTTCTAACAGAGCTGGGTCAGACATAGCTTTGTCAGTCAAGCAGAGATCACCTCTAAGTAGGCGATACGAGACAAAGAATAGCCGGCATCTTTTGAGTCTGTCCGTGTAGGACATGTGTTTAATGCCTATGATCCTCTTTGTGAGGTACTTCTGTGGCCTCTTCAGCTGTTGCAGGTGTCTAGTGAGGTACATACCAAATGAGGCATTATACTCGATGACTGGACTAATGAGAGAAAAGTGGAGAGATGATGACCTCTTTCTTCCTGGATGCAAAACCCTTGGCAATGAGATGTGCCATACAGAAGGACTTTCTGACCACAGTGGCAATGTGGGGGTCGAAGGAGAGGTTGCTGTCAACCTGTGTCCCCAGATCTCTTATAATGCCTTCAGTGGGCTCCCATCAATTTGGTAATAAGTGGGAACTGAGTTTTTACCAAAGGGGATGACAACGCATTTCTGGTGTTAAGCTTAAGGCCATGGTTTCGGCACCAGTCATTGGTCTCAATGAGGCCTTTCTGTAGGATGCCTGCATCACCTGGGGAGTTAATAATGGTTCCCAGCTTGCAGACATCTGCGAACATGGTCAGCCAGAGTCCCTTTGTGCTGGCCTGGACTTCTGAGAAGTAGATACCAAACAGGAGAGGACCCAGGACCGATCCCTGTAGGACTCCATTTGTGACTGGTCAGCAGCCTGACTTGGAGTCTTACTTTCACACTGTATGCTCTGAGCGCCAATTTGCAACCCACCTAGTGATATAGGGGTTGATGCCTAGTTTGGTGAGTTTATCAACTCTCAAGTCAGGAATGCTATCAAAGGCCTTGGCTAGATTGAGGTAGGCTGCATGCACTGCCTTACCTTCATCCACAGCCCAGGTGAATGACTCAAAGTCAACCAGGTTGAGCAGGCATGATCTCCCTTTCACAAAGCCAAATTGCGTGGGGTCTAGAGTTTGAAGATTTCCTATATCTTTGTTAATCAGGTCCATAATGATGCACTCCACAGCTTTACATATCAGACTCATTAGGCTAATGGGGTGATAATTCCCAGGGTCTGTAGTCGCTCCCCCTTTATGGAGAGGGATGACTGTAGCAGTGCATCATTCAGTAGGGACAAAGCCTGAGGTGAGGTTGTGACTGAACAGGAGAGACAGATGTGGTGCCAGTTCACTTTGTAGTTCATGTAGAACACAGCCAGGGATATCATCAGGTCTCATGAAAGATGTATTCTTGGCCTTGGACAATGCAGCTTTAACCTGTGTTGCAGTAATGCTGGGTTCCTGGCATTCTTCCGGTACTGTGATTGTTCCTTTAGGGGGGGAAGAGAGGGGTAAAGTTGGCACTGAATCCGTCGGCCAGTATGTTGGCAATTTATGTTGGCTGAGTATAGGAGGTACCTTTGTGCAGTAACTTAGAGCAAATCTGGGTATTGCCGTGGAGGTTCTTGATGTAGCTATAGAAGGCTTTACGATTGTTTTTAGTGTTTGCTGCAATTCTGCCTTTCTGTTGGGTATTGCTAGTTCCATGCATTTGTGTACATGTTCGTACAGTGCATTGGAGTAGGATTCTACAGTCATGCAGCTATTTTCCATTGGCATGGGTGCCGTGAAGTTAGCCACCTCTGTTTTTAGGAGTCCAAAGTTAGCTTTGGAGAAGGTTTTCAAGGTGGTTACCTTTATGGGGTGTGTGGGTGAGATGTGGATTTCCATGGTGATTAGTTTATGGTCGGATCTGACCAGGGAAGGATTGACTATTGGTGCAGAGCAACGATCGCCCATGTTAGTAATAACCAGGTCAAGGATGTTGCTTCCTCTAGTGGCGGTCAGAATAAGCTAGTCCATGGCATTGGAACTGATGAATTCCAGGAAGCATTGGGCCAGTGTATTGGTGCTTGAGTAGTTTTCCCAGCTGATGGATGGGTAGGTAAAGTCTCCTAGTAAGAGAGTGTTGGGTTGGACCTTGACAGATTCCATGGTGCTTAGGAACGTGGAGTGAGTCTTGGGACATGACTGGGGACCTATAGCAGGCTATGACCTGGATTGCTGTCTTACCCAATGTTAGTTGTACCTGAATTATCTCAGATGCATTATGCTGGGCTACTAGTCTGGTGGTGTGCATATCCTTTAAGAATATGGAGACACCATCACCTTTGGAGCCTCGGTCCATGTTTTGGGGCCGAAGGGTGTGGAATGAGTCACAGCCTGGTAGCGCAGGGGTGCTTTCTGCTGCTTTAAACCATGTCTCTGTTACAGCACAAATGTCGATGTTCTCCATTTTGAGGAGTGCTTTGAGCGAGTGCATCGATTTAGACTTCTAGCGCTGAGGAGCATGACCCTCAGATTGCATTTATTTATAGCTGTTATGGTGGTAATTTGGTCTTTGGACCACCACCTAAAAAGGCACTATGGGGTGGCAAGAGCTTTAGGAGAAGGAAGCAATTGAGATGGCTTATCAGAAGCAACAGACACCACCAAAAGCTCAGCAGAAAGCTACTTATACCAAATATTTACAGTTCTCAGGCACCCTATAAACACTTATCAGAAGCATTAGAAAAAGGCATCCAACAAGGCAGCCAAAATAGGAGGGACAGCAGAAGGTCTAAGAGAATGCATCTGCAGGAGCTCATAACACCTCTTCTGCACCTCCGAGACTTGAGCACAATCCCACATAAACTCCATTTTCCTAGAGATTGTCTCCCCAAAAGAAATATCCTCAAAAGGAGCATCAGGACTGGTAGATTCCTCTTCCTCAGAATTTAAAGGAGAGGGAATCAGAGGGGAGCAAGCAAGGCATTCCTTATATGAAACCGCTGCCTCCTCAGATGAATCCTGTTCTCTGGGTCTCTTAAGGGGAGTAGAGGACCAAGGTGGGTGGGCTGGAAGAGAAATTCCCTGAAGAGGGTTTAAAGCCATCAAAGCACTAAACAACCCTTGAGTGAAGGACTGCCATTCACTCTGTGAATCCTTAGGGGCAGGAGAAATATGCTTAGTTTTCTGCTTTTTCTTTAAGGTGACGTCTCCCTTATAAAATTTAGAAGGCTACAACCCCCGGACAACATTCAATAATTGTAGATGGGACAACTTCTCTGACCAAAATCTGAGGAACCCCCCCTGAGCCCCTTGGAAATAATCAGCTGTGGTTCCGCCTGAATGTCTGATCCAGACATCTGCAATGCCTCCACAGAAATGAAAAATGTCAGATTCCAGCTGGCCCCTAACATAGTTCCAGGCAGAAGAATTCAACGATGGAGCTGGGTGAACCTCTGGGCTTTTACTCACCTCAGGAGAGATGTCTGGCAAAGGCTGAACAGCAGAAAAGTGTGGCCTAGATCACTTGGCCACCTTCTTCACTGACAGCTGGCCTAAGAAAGTACAGTTGTACACTTATCATAAATGTAGATGTTCAACTGTATTCACTGTTGCAGTCATCGCATTTGGGTTATCTGCTTGCAGTAGCCCTCAGTCGGCCTGATTAACAAAGTCTTGGGTCCTGCGTTGTTTGCTGTCTCTTCTCCCATGAGGTCTGGTCGTCAGGGGTATAAAACATGCAGCTGACGCCATTACATCAGTTTTTCTTGCCCCAGATGTCAGGTGCCCCCCTAATGGGGAGCAATTAAATATATAAAAATACAAGGTTATACCTCCAACAAAAAAGCAAATACTCCAAAAAGCTTTTAAGCATAGTAAAGGAGAGCAGAGATATAGCCAAAAGAAGTCATGGGGCTGGCTGGAGGGTAACCAGGACTGAAACAGTGAATACACTCGAACATCTATATTTATGGTAAGTGTACACAACTGTACTATGTTCTTCATGTTTCACTGTTGCAGTCATCAGATTTGGGTAGATTCCCAAAGCTAAGGATGGAAGGAGGAATTTAGATAGCATTAGGACCAGCTATAAGGCCCTGCAAGATTGCAGTGGCAAAGCCAGCTCTGGACTTAGAAAAAATTGGCAAATGGCAATGCTTGGTGAAAGTATGTACAGAACTCCAGGTAGCAGCTTCTAGGATGTCCCTGGTAGGGCTGCCTCTGAGAAAGGCTGTAGAGGTAGAGGTAGATGCAGCCCTGGTTGAGTGGGGTCTGATCCCCTGTGGGATAGGCTTTCCATGGTGCGTATAGAAGAAATGAATGCAATGGCCTATCCATTTAGAAATGGTTTGCTTTGAAATAGCCTTCCCCTGTCCCTGCAGCAAATGCCACCAGCAGTTGTTCAGATTTCCTTTGAGGTTTAGTCCTGTCCAAGTAGAATCTAAGCTGTCTGTGCACATCTAAGGGGTGCAGTATCCATTCCCCTTTGTTCTGTGGATTAGGAAAGAAGGTTGGCAAATGGATGGACTGATTTAGCACCACACTGGACACCACCTTGGGCATGGAGGGAATGGTTCTGAGGGACACCCTGTCCGCATGAAAGAAAAGGTTCCACTGCCATAAGGGTCTGTAATTCTGATACCCTTCTAGCTGTGGTGATTGCTAAAAGGAAAGCTGTTTTCCAAGAAATAAATTTTAAATCTGCAGTAGCAGGTGGCTCGAAAGGAGGGAGAGTGAGTTTTTCCAATACAAAGTTAAGGTCCCAGGCTGGGGTTGGAGCTCTCCTGGGTGGTCTTAAAATTTTGGCCTCTCTGAGGAACTTCTTGAGCAGTGGATGAGAGAAGAGGGGAGGTTCTGTGTTATAATTAGCTGAAATGGTTGAGGCATGAATTTTGATGGAGGAAACAGACGAGCCCTTGTGAAGCATCTCAGTTAAGTATTGTAAAATCTGAGGTAAATTGGGCGCAGGTATGCTCATCCCTTGAGATCGTTTCCAGGCACAGAATCTTTTCCATTTTTTCAGCATAACATTTTCTAGTACTAAGCCTCCTTGCCTCTAAAATACCAATCACTGGTTTACTGAGGGATGGTAAAGGAGATAAATTAGCTAGGCTGCTAGGTTCAGAGTTTGAAGCTGAGGGTGCAGAGTCTGGTTCTCCTGCTGAGACAACAGGGTAGGAGTCAGGTGCCATGGGGCCAACAGTGACACACTGCACAAGAGGGGGTACCAGTGTTGTCCTGGCCAGTCTGGTACAATCAAAATCGTCCTTGGTTTGTCTTGTACCACATAAAGTACAGTTTTGTACCTACCATAAATGTAGATGTCCGATAGGTATGCATCTGCAGTCATAACATATGGGTTGTCCTGCCTCAGGCAGCCCTTCGGTCGGCCGGATTCCAAAGTCTGGGTCTGGCCTCGGCTGATGTCGCACTTTCCCCGACGTCAGAGCGTCTGGGGTATAAAAGCATCAGCTGACACCATTTTCCTCAGTTTTTCTTGCCCCAGATGCCAGGTGCCCTCTAGGAAGGCTAAATTTGGATAAATGCTGAAAAGTTCCAAACATTTGCAAATTATATACATGCATAAACAAACAAATACACCATAATAGATTCCCCCAGCTAGCTAAAAGAGGGGAAAGCACCCTAGGAATACCACAGAGGGGAAGGAGGGAGGGTAATCCTGACTGCAGATGCATACCTATCGGACATCTACATTTATGGTAGGTACAAAACTGTACTATGTCCTTCAAGGATGCATCTGCAGTCATAACATATGGGTAGAATACCATAGCCAATCTGGGGGAGGAGGTACTAAGAAAAGGATGGTGTAGTTAAGATCCCCTGCAGGACTGCAGTTGCAAACTCTGCTCTGGATCTAGAGTATAAAGGTAGATTGTAATGCTTGGCAAATGTATGCACAGAGCTCCAGGTAGCAGCTTCTAAAATGTCCTTGGTAGCCACCCCCCCCGTAGGAAGGCTGTAGTGGTGGCCGTGGCCCTTGTGGAGTGAGGCCTGATATTTTCAGGAACTGTCTTTCCATGAAAGGAGTAGCAAAAGCGAATGCAATTTCCTATCCATTTTGAAATTGTCTGTTTGGAAATTGCTCTTCCTTGCACCCCAGTTGCATATGCTACAAAAAGTTGGTCAGTTTTTCTGCTAGTTTTTGTTCTGTCCAAGTAGTAGCGTAGTTGTCTGTGTATATCCAGGGTGTGCAAAAGTTTTTCCCCTCTATTCTGTGGATTAAGGAAGAACGTAGGCAGGTGAATAGCTTGGTTCAATGATACCCTAGATACCACCTTTGGCATAAAAGTAGGATTGGTTCTTAGTGACACCCTGTCCTGGTGGAAAATAAGAAAAGGCTTGCCTGCCATTAATGCCTGTAACTCAGATACTCTTCTTGCTGAAGTGATTGCCAGAAGGAATGCAGTTTTCCAAGATAGAAACTGTAGATCCGCTGATGCTGCTGGTTCGAAAGGAGGTAGTGTCAGTTTCTCCAGCACAAAGTTGAGATCCCAGGCAGGTCGAGGGGGTCTTGGAGGTTTAATATTTTTGATCCCTCTCAGAAATTGTCTGAAGAGAGGGTGTGAGAAGATAGGTGGATCCACATTGTATTCTGCTGAAATTGCTGAAGCATGAATCTTAATGGAAGAATAGGACAGGCCATTGTGGAACAATTCTGCTAAGTATTCTAGGATATGTGTTAGGTTTGCCACTGTGACATCTGTGCCCTTTGATGTGCTCCAAATGAGAAAATCTCTTCCATTTAGCTAAGTATGTCTTCCTTGTGGAAGGTCTGCGAGCCTCCAGGATAATGTCCTTCACCCTCTGAGATAAAACAGTTTGATTGGGATTTAAGGAATTTTCCAGGCAGTTAGCTGCAATGTTTTCAAGTTGGGATGCAGGGTCTTGAAATTGTTCTGTGTCAGAAGAGGAGGCCATAGGGGGAGAGGCCATGATTTTGCCTGAGACGTGCTTCTCAATAATGGATACCAGTGTTGTCTTGGCCAGTCCGGAGCTATTAGTATCACTTTTGGCTGTTCCTCCCTGATCTTCAGTATAACCTTGTACATCAATGGGAGAGGTGGGAAGGCATGTACTGTTAAGGCTTTCCAGCTGAAAGAGAGAGAGTCCACCCTCCAAGCTTGTGGGTGGTATGTCCTTGAGCAGAATGTCTTCAGTTGATTGTTGAGTGGGGAGGCGAACAAATCTATCTCCGGCATCCCCATGTCTTTGCTATGAGTTGGAAGATGTCTGGGTGCAGCATCCATTCGTGTGCATCCATGGTAGTTCTGCTTAAGCTGTCCGCCAGTGCATTTTCTTTCCCTGGCACGAATTGGGCCTGTAGTTGGATATTGAGATTCAGGCATAGTTCCCACAGATTCATAGCCATCCGGCATAGAGGATAAGAATGTGTGCCTCCCTGCTTGTTTATGTACCACATGACCATGGTGTTGTCTGCCCTTATTAGCAGGTGTCCTTGTTGGAGGAAGGGTTTGAATGCCTCGATTGCATGCCTCACTGCCAGCATTTCCTTTTGGTTTATGTGCATGCTTAGCTGTCCTTGAGGCCATAGGCCTTGGATACATTTGTCCTCCATGTGTGCTCCCCATCCTCAGTCTGAGGCATCCGTGGTGATGGTCTGCCTTGGTTTTGGTTTGTTGAAAGGCAACCCTCTGTTGGACTGGCAGGCCTGAGCCCACCACAGGAATTCCTTTTGAAGGCATGGAATGATTGGTATCATGGTTTCTAAACTGTGACTGTGCTGAGACCATACACTCTGGAGGTACCATTGTAATTTCCTCATATGCAGCCTGGCATGCGGTATTAGAATTATGCAGGATGCCATGTAACCCAGGGCCTGCAGGATTTTCCTTGCAGTAAGCTGAGTTTGTCTTGTCAGAATCATGAAGTAATCTGGAAGTTGTTTTTGTTTTTCTTCTGTGAGAAAGGCCATTTGGGTGGTTGTGTCCAGATCTGCACCCAAAAAGGTTATCCTTTGGGATGGTACTAGTCTTGACTTTTGGATGTTGACTGTGTATCCCAAGGTCTGTAGCAGGTGTATGGCATAGGCCAAGTCCTTTATCAATTTTTCCTTGTTGTCCACTTGTATTAGGCAGTCATCCAGGTATGGGTAAATTTGAATTCCCTGTAGTCTGCAATGTGCAATTACTGATGCCAGGCATTTCGTGAATACTCTGGGCAGTAGATAAGCCAAAGGGCAATGCTGAGAATTGATAATGCTCTGATCCTGCAAGAAATCTGAGGTGTCTTCTGCAGTTTGGTCGAATAGGGACGTGCAGGTATGCCTCCTTGAGATCTAGAGTCACCAGCCAAGACTCCTTGCCCAACATGGGAAGAAGTTGCTGTAGGGTCAGCATTTTGAATTTTGGCACAATGAGATAAGTGTTCAGTGCGGACAGGTCGAGAATAGGCCTCCATTGATTTTCCTTTCTTGGTACAAGGAATAGTCTGGAGTAAAATCCTTGGCCTTGTTCTGAACATGGTACCTTTTCTATAGCTTTCATCTGAAGTAAATTGCTGATTTGTTTTAAAGCCTCTGCCCTCTGATTTGGTGGAAGGTTTGGCATTCCGTCTCTTTTTGGCAAAGTGTGGAAGTGGAACCTATATCCTTTGTCTATTATTTGCAGTGTCCATGTATCCTTTGTGATATAATGCCAGTTTTTTGAGAATAAAGCCAGCTTTCCGCCCAAGGGTGCTTCCAGTTGATCCCTGGTAGGCGGAATCGGAGTTAAGTCATTGACCCTGTCCTGGTGTAGTAGCTGTTGTTGCTGTTGCACTACTCCTCTGGTTGGCAGGCTGCCACTGACGGCCTCTGTAGGAGCCCTTCAATTGACCTCTGCCTTTAGGGCGCCTGTTCCTGCCTCTCTGGGCTCTGTCCGAGTCTGGAAAGGACCAATTCTTAGTAGGCCAGTTTCTGCTGAATCTCGGTGGTTGAACTTGCAGGAAATCTTTAACTGTTTGCACAGATTTTGCCTTTTCTTCAACTTTTTTTAAGATTTCCTGAGCAGAGGAGCCAAATAAATTTTGTTTCTCCATTGGAGCATCCAGGAGTTTAGCTTTGACATGGTCTGGCAAAGATTGCTCCTTCAGTCAGGCATGCCTACGAATAACTGCCCCAGTCATAGCTGATCTAAATGAAGCCTCCAGTGCATCATAGCCACATTTTAAGAAATGATTACTAACCCGTTGTGAGTTGTGTACCAAATCCTGAAGGGATTTACGGTCTAGGGGTTCAGGAGAAGAAAGTTTCTTATTCAGTTCATCTAACAAATACTCCTGGTACTGTATCATATGAAATTGACAGTTTAATGCCCTGACAGAAAGAGTTGCAGAAGTATACACCTTCTTTCCCCATCTCTCTAAAGCTCTAGACTCTCTGTCAGAGGGTAGAGGATTTTTGGCAGTAGGCGCAACCCCTTTAGGGCCCTGAGAAATAGTTTCTGGGTCTGCAGAATGGGCTTTATACAAATGGAAATGAGAATCCGGGACCCTGTAGTATCTGTCAGGTTTGGCAGGGGCCGGAGGTAGAGTATCAGGGGCTGTACTGACATCATTGTACACATCATCAATTACATTCAGAACAGGAGGTATAGCTAAGGGCCTATGCTGAGGCAAATGCAAAAGGTCCTTAATCTTTTTCTAGAATCAGAGAAATCCTGACCTTGCCATTGAAAATGCTCTCTCATGGAGTGTAGAGTCTCACCAAAGGAAAACTCTTCAGGAGGGGAGGCCGAAGGGATAGATTCCTCTGCATCTGAATCCTCATAAGGCGAGTAAGCCCCTTCCTGGTGGTCTGACAACTCAGATCCATCCGTGGAATCATCTGAGGAGTGAGGATCAGAGGGGTCAGTCCTGGGCCTTTTGTCTGGAGGAGGTTGAGAGGCCCTGTCTGGGTGAGGTTGTGAACCCCTAATTAAGGAAATAAGGTCCTCAGCAAGGCTGAGGATCTGTGAACTAGAGGAAGGCCTCTGGGAGGTAGATTTGGCAGGCAAAGCTTTTGAAAGTTTGGCAGCTTTAGCCCTAGAAAAGGCCTTAATGGACATGGAAGCAGGGGGCCTAGCTGCCCCACGTGCAGGGGTAGAAATGTCCAAAGGTATGGTGTCGGACAATTCCTGAACACTAGCTTCGGTAGGTAGTTCTGAAGCCGACTCAGCCGGGGCCTCTCGGGCCTTGGTGGTCAGAAGTATGGTTTCGGAAGAAGGAATCGCCGAGGACTCTGTTTCGGCCGAAACACAGACACTCGCGGTAGGCCTAGCCGTGGTTTCAGCCGAAACCGCGGGCCGCGAGTGTCGATCCTTTTCCTTGCGTTTTTTGACCATATGCGAAGTCGGAGTCTCCGACAGCATTTTATAAGCAAAAGCGGCTCCAAAAAATTCCTCTGCAAACTCCGACCGACGTCTAAGAGTTCGTCGGTTGAAGGAGGCACAGGCTAAACAGGCCGATACGTCGTGGTCTGGGCCTAAGCAAGGAAGGCAGTAAGAATGGAAATCCTTATGAGGTATTTGTTTCCCACAAGTTAAACAATTATTTACTTTGTCTGCCATCGGCTGAGGCAAGAAAGAGTCCCCAACGGGATACTTAGCTTTTTTCGAAGTCTTCGGTAGCTGAAATCACTGGATCTGACCGACCGGCACTTGCAAACAGCTTTTGCTTTGGGCACCGCGCGGCAAGAAAGACAGAGGAAAATGGCATCGGCTGATGCTTTTATACCCCAGACGCTCTGACGTCGGGGAGTGTGTGACATCAGCCGAGGCCAGACCCAGACTTTGGAATCCGGCCGACCGAAGGGCTGCCTGAGGCAGGACAACCCATATGTTATGACTGCAGATGCATCCTTGAAGGACATCAGTGGTGTTTGTCTTTACCATTAATTGTCCTGGAAGAATGTGGTCCTTGAAGGCTGTCAGAGCATTCTGTACAGCTAACAGTTCTTTCTGATTGATATGCAGGTGCATTTGACTTGGGTTCCATTTGCCCTGAATGCACTTCCCTGCCAGGTGAGCCCCCCCATGCACAGTCTGAGGAGTCTGTTGTTACGGTTTGGGCAGCAGGGGGTAGTATGAATGTTAGTCCCTTGTTTTGGTGGCAGGCCTCTGCCCACCAAAGGAACTCTAAGTGTAGGCAAGGTATGATAGGAATCATTGCTTCTAGATCCTGAGAATGTTGACACCATAGGCTTTTTAGATATCATTGTAGTTTCCTCATATGCAGTATTGCATATGGAATTAGAAGGATGCAGGAGGCTATGAACCCCAAGGCTTGTAGTATTTGTCTTGCAGATAGGGTTTTTGTGAACACTTGTTTGAAGTAGGTTGTCAAATGAACTTGTTTCTCCGGCGTGAGGAAAGCTATCTGGGAAGTTGTACACAAGCTTGCTCCCAGGAATATAATTTGACGACAGGGTACCAGGTGTGATTTCTTTTCATTTATGGTGTACCCCAGACAAGTTAGTACCCTTTGTACAAAGGCCAGATGATTCAAAAGTATGTCCTGGCTTTCTGCCTAAATTAGACAATAGTCCAGGTATGGGTATATTTGAATATTTCTTTGCCTGCAAAATGCAATGACTGGAGCTAGGCACTTTGTGCATACCCTGGGCGCAGTAGATAAGCCAAAGGGCAGTACAGAGAACTGATAGTGCATGTAGCCTGCTTTGAAGTGTAGGTATCTTCTGCAAGAGTCCCTGATTGGGATGTGCAGGTATGCTTTCTTTAAATCTAGTGTTGCCAACCAGCTGTCTTTGCCTAGCATAGGGAGCAACTGGTGGAGAGTTAGCATCTTGAATTTTGGAATCACCAAAAAGGTGTTTAGAGTAGACAGGTCCAGGATAGGACGCCATCAATTGTCTTTTCTGTGTACCAGGAAAAGACTAGAGTAGAAACCTTCTCCCTTTTCCTCTTCTGGTACCAACTGAATAGTCCCCATGCTTAAGAGATAAAGTACTTGCTTTTGTACCTCTGCCCACTGATTTGGGGGTAGATCTGGCCACCCAACTTGGTGTTGGTAACATGTGGAAGTGAAATCTTTATCCCTGGTACACTATTTAAAACCCATTTGTCCTGGATAAGGAGTTCCCCGTTCTTTGCATGAAGAGCAATCTTTCCCCTCAAAGGGACAGTCAGCTGAGAAGGGCTTGGAAGTTTTAAAAAGAAGCCATTGAGACAGTTTACCATAGGGGGAGTTTTATTACTCCCAGATTTGGAAGTGGAGGCCCCCCCCCCACTGCTTAGTCCTGTGGGTACCCTGGGACTGAAGCCTGGGAGCTCTGCTGGATCTGGGTTTGGACTAAGAAGGTCTGGAAGAGGCAGGAAAGGACCAATTCTTGGAAGGCCAATGCCTACTAAACCTTGGAGGTTGTACTTGTAAAAAATCTTTAACAGTTTGCATGGTTTTAGCTTTTTCCTCCATCTTTTTAAGAACAACTTCTGCCTGAGAAAAAAAGCCTGCGTGGGGTAAGGCCTACCCTAATCCAAGCAGGGGCAGATGGATGCAGGAAAACATAAACATTGAGTCTAATAGGGCACAGCAGGCACCGAGAAGTGATAATTATGTTAACAATGCTATAGAACCACCCAGAAGAAGCGAAAGGCTTGCTGAAAGGGGTAGAAAGAACTCGGTTCAGGATTTTCAACATCCCCTCAACAGAGGGGGGAAAGTAATGAGACAGCAACAGTTAGCATGGACAAGCCATCGAAATTGACTTTTGAGGAAGAATTAACTTTCATGGGAACAGAATTGCACCTTGACAGACAAATTATTTTTAGGAAAGACAACTTTTCTATTTTTAACTACACAGATTTGATCCCCATGCAGGCTTTTTTTAGTCTCATTTCGAAAGGCTTACATTTTGTCCCCTCAAAGGTATCTAACACAGTAGAAGCAATTTTGGATTTGATTCATGATTCAATGATTCAAATCTTGTTAGGTCAAGCACTTTTAATCCCCCCAACCATCCTGTGTTGAATGTATTATTTAGTTGAAAAAGAGTTAAGGGAAATGCAAGGTAAGACGCACAAAGCTGGATGTAATAATTTAGTGCAAGCAGAATTAGAACAGATTGATTTATTAAAAAAAGAGGGCTGCAGAATTATGAAACCAGACAAGGGAGGGGGGTTGTACTAATGTATGAAGTTGATTATGAAGCTTATTTACATGAAATGTTACAGGATGCTGAGCAGTATGAAATTGTATCAAAAAATGAAATTAATATTGCATATTCCAAGATTAGCTATCAGTTGTTTGACCATTTATTGCAAGGGGTAATTAATGAGAATCTTTATAATTTTCTCTTAGTAGACAAGCCTAAGGTTCCTGTCATCTTTGGGATTCCGAAGACACACAAAGGATTAGATCCCCTCAAATTTAGACCGATCGTGGCTGGTGCAGGGGCATCACCTAACCTTTAGCTAAATTTATTGATGCTAAACTTAAAAAGTATCTATCCACTATTGAGCACATTTGCAAGGATTCTTGGGACTGTTTGAGAAGTATAGATCAAACTTACTTCACTACGCACACGTTTATGATAACAATAGACGAAGTAGAATTATTTCCCAGTATTCCACACAGTATAGGACTGGAATGGTTAAAAGAAATGTTGGCTACCCAGTCAGGTCTTGACAGCAGACCAATCAATTTAATGATAGAATTTATGGAGATAATTCTGGAAAACAATTTCATTCTTTTTAATGGTGAGTTTTTCAGACAAAGAAAGAGTGTTGCTATGGGGAGTCCTTGTGCAACAATGTATGCTAATCTTGTTCTCTATTATTGGGAACAAAAATTTGTGTTACGGACTACCTGGAATAAGTTCATTAGATTTTATAGAAGGTTCTTAGATGATATATGTATTTTATGGGAAGGTACAGAGAAAGATTTTAAAGGATTTATGGAACATATTAACTCTAGTACAGAATTTTTAAAATTTACCTATTCTATTGATTTAAATGAGCTAAACTATTTGGATATCACGCTCTCAAAAGATTACATTAATTCTAGATTTCATTCAAGAATTTATAGGAAGCCCACGTTTTCTAATTATTTACATTTTAGTAGTGGGCATCCCTTTTATCAGAAAAAAGCTATCATTAAAGGGCAGCTCATTAGAACTTCAAGAATTTGTAGCTCACTAGAAAGTTTTAGCCTTGAAGTTGAGACTATTAAAAAATTGTTTTTAGAGAAAGACTATCCTGAAACTTTGATAGAAACTATTATCTGAGAAATTTTTAAGAATAGGGAATCAAAATATCCAGCACTATTGGGATTAGGTAAATTACAAGACAAAAATCAACCTAAAAAAGACATCGAGACTGGAAATAAATTCTTACACACTTATTCGAATAATTCATACAAGGTGGAATCTATTATTCTTAAATACTGGCCCATTTTGGGGGTCAATGAAAAAATGAAACATTTATTTTCAAACCAGCCATATTTTATTAGAAAGAGGGGTATTAAAGGAACTCTTTGAAAAAAAGGAGAAATGTTATATTAGTAACAAAATGAAGTGGGGTACACACAAATGTGGCAGTTGCAACCAATGCTTTGCTATGTTAAACCACAACACCTTCTATTTACCACATAGGAACTTTACAGTGAAAACTGATAAACATTACAATTCTGGAACTAAGGGGGTGGTATATTTGGGGGTGTGCACCTATTGTTTGAGTTTTTATGTTGGGAAAACGGAGAGAACTTTAAGGAAAAGGGTGTACGAACACTTCTATGACATTTCTAGAAGTAAGGAGTCTAATGCATTTTTAAACACTCTCAAAAATGTGTAAAAATGAACTTTTATGGTACTAGAACAAATCACCCCAGAGGTAAGAGGGGGAAGTTGGGAGACTCGTTTAGAGTTTCATGAACTTTTTTGGCAGTTGAGATTAGATGCCAATAGTTCTCCTGGGTTAAATGACAGCATTAACATAGGATGTGTTTTGAAGCTCAGGAAAGCAAAGCTTTGAATGAGCCTTATATTGTTTACAAGTTCATATATTTATATATTCATTACATCAATTATTTGATTTTATAAATATTGGTTTTAACTTATGCTTGTTATAACATTTAAATCTGTTAATTTATTTATGTTTGCTTCTGCACTGATGGCACTTTGGCATTTTTACATTTAAATACGTAAACACTTATATATTTGAATTTATTTAATTTAATTGAATGCAATTTACTAGTCACGTGATTAATTAACTGACTATATTAATATGAAAGGACACTATGGTTTGTATTCATTCCTTGAAAAAGCCTGGCAGGAGCTGGGTGAAAGCGCTTGGAGTTATTGGTGTATCTTGCTTTATTAAAAATTGTGTTTTCAACTTTAGCCTCGGATCCTGTGCCTTTGGATACAATTTTGTATATCAGGATAGTTGAACTAAGCACCAAAATATTTAGAAGCGAAAATATACAGACGACGGACAGTCCGTGGTATAAGTAAGGCACAAAACTGACAGCAAGGTAACATCATGGTCAGGGTCTAGGCAAAGAATACAGTGCGAATGAAAATCTTTATGAGGTATTTGCTTTCCACAAGTAATGCAGTTATTTACTTTTACTGACATTGGTTAAGAGCAAGAAAAAGTTTCCCCAATGGGGTACTTAGCTTTTTGTTGAAGACTTCGATTCTGAAACTCAAAAATGAAAATTTCAGGAGTCTGCCGACCGGCACTTGCGAACTGCTTCTGCTTCGGACACCGCACGGCAAGAAAGACAGATTGTCAGGTCGTTAGGGGTATAAAACATGCAGCCGACACCATTACATCAGTTTTTCTTGCCCCAGATGTCAGGTGCCCCCCTAATGGGAAGCAATTAAATATAAAAGCACAAAGATATACCTGCAACAAAAAAGCAAATACACCAAAAAGGCTTTTAAGCATCGTAAAGAAAAGTAGAGGTATAGTGGGGGCTGGAGGGAGGGTAACCAGGACTGCAACAGTGAATACACTCGAACATCTGCATTTATGGTAAGTGTACACAACTGTACTATGTTCTTCGTGTTTCACTGTTGCAGTCATTACATTTGGGTAGATTCCCAAAGCTATAGTTGGGAGGAGGAATTTAGATAGCATTAGGGCCAGCTACAAGGCCCTGCAAGACTGCAGTGGCAAAGCCAGCTTTGGATTTAGAGAAAATTGTCAAAAGATGATGCTTGGTGAAAGTATGTACAGAACTCCAGGTAGCAGCTTCTAGGATGTCCCTGGTAGGGACGCCTCTGAGAAAGGCTGTAGAGGTAGATGCAGCCCTGGTGGAGTGAGGTCTGATCCCCTGTGGGATAGGTTTTCCATGGTGCTTATAGCAGAAATGAATGCAATGGCTTATCCATTTAGAAATGGTTTGCTTTGAAATAGCCTTTCCCTCTAACCAGGCAGCAAATGCCACCAGCAGTTGTTAAGATTTCCTTTGAGGTTTAGTCCTGTCCACGTAGGATCTAAGTTGTCTGTGCACATCTAAGGAATGCAGTATCCGTTCTCCTTTATTCTGTGGATTGGGAAAGAAGGTTGGCAAATGAATGGACTGATTAAGAGCCATACTGGAATCCACCTTGGGCATGAAGGGCGGATTGGTTCTGAAGGACACCCTGTCCGCATGAAAGATGATGAAAGGCTCCACTGCCATAACGGCCTGTAATTCAGATCCCTTCTAGCTGAAGTGATTGCTAAAAGGAAAATTGTTTTCCAAGAAAAAAAAATTAAGTCTGCAGTAGCAGCTGGCTCGAAAGGAGGTAGAGTGAGCTTTTCCAAGACAAAGTTAAGGTCCCAGGATGGGGTTGGAGCTCTCTTGGGTGGTCTTAAAATTTTGGCCCCTCTGAGGAACTGCTTGATCAGTGGATGAGAGAAGAGGGTGGGGTTCTGTGTTATAATGAGCTGAAATGGCTGAGGCGTGGATTTTAATGGAGGAAACAGACAGGCCCTTGTGAAGCATCTCAGTTAAGTATTGTAAAACCTGAGGTAAATTGGGCACTGCTGTGCTCATCCTTGAGATTGGTTCCAGGCACAGAATCTTTTCCATTTTTCATCATAAGACTTTCTAGTACTAGGCCTCCTTGCCTCTAAAATGATATCCATCCCAGGTTTGCTGAGGGATGGTAAAGGAGAGATTAAGTAATTAGCCAGGCTGCAAGTTTCAGTGTTAGAAGTTGAGGGTGCAGAACCTGGTTCTCCTGCTGAGACAGCAGGGAAGGAGTCTGAGGCAGGTGCCATGGAGATAACCGTGATGCACTGCAAAGGAGGGGGTACCAGTGTTGGCACGGCCAGTCTGGAGCAATCAAAATCATTCTTGGTTTGTCCTGTTTGATTTTTAGTAGTACTTTGGAGAGCAGAGGCAGAGGGGGGAAGGCATAGACTGATAGGTTTTTCCAGCTGAAGGACAGAGCATCCACTTTCCAGGCTTGTTTGTGGGGAGTCCTTGTGCAAAATTTGTCCAATTGGTAGTTCTGGGGAGAGACAAACAGGTCTATAATCAGGGCTCCCCCATTTGCTTGTCAACATGTTGAAAATCCTTGGTTCCAGTTTCCAATCGTATGGGTCCATGAGGCTTCTGCTTAGTCCGTCTGCCGGTGTATTTAATTTTCCTGGCATGAACTGAGCTTGTAGGTGAATTTGGTATCTCAAGGCTGTGTTCCACAATGCCATAGCTAGTCTGCAGAGGGGGTAAGAATGTGTACCCCCTTGCTTGTTTATGTACCACATAACAGTGGTGTCGTCTGTCTTTACCATTAGTTGTCCTGGAAGAATGTGGTCCTTGAAGCCTGTCAGAACATTCTGTACAGCTAACATTTCTTTTTGATTGATATGCAGGTAGGCCTCTGCCCACCAAAGGATCTCTACGTGTAGGCAAGGTATGATAGGATCATTGTTTCCAGGTCTTCAGAATGTTGACACCATAGGCTTTTTAGATACCACTGTAGTTTCCTCATATGCAGTCTTGCATATGGAATTGGAATAATGCAGGAGGCCATGAACCCCAAAGCTTGCAGTATTTGTCTTGCAGATAGCACGTTTTTTGCAGCCACTTGTTTGAAGTAAGTTGTCAAAAAAATTTGTTTCTCTGGCGTGAGGTAAGCCACCTGGGAAGTTGTATTCAAGCTTGCTCTCAGGAATACAATTTGTTGACAGGGTACCAGGTGGGATTTCTTTTCATTTATGGTGTACCCCTGACAAGTTAGAACCCTCTGTACAAAGGCCAGATGATTCAAAAGTATGTCCTGGCTTTCTGCCTGAATTAGACAATCGTCCAGGTATGGGTATATTTGAATATTTATTTGCCTGCAAAATGCAATAACTGGAGCTAGGCACTTTGTGAATACCCTGGGTGCAGTAGATAAGTCAAAGGGCAGTGCAGAGAACTGACAGTGCGTGTAGCCTTGCTTTGAAGCGTAGGTATCTTCTGCAAGATTCCTTGATTGGGATGTACAGGTATGCTTCTTTTAAATCTAGTGTTGCCAACCAGGCATCTTTGTCTAGCATAGGAAGTAACTGATGAAGAGCCAGCATCTTGAATTTTAATCTCCAAAAAGGTGTTTTGAGTAGACAGGTCCAGGATAGGACGTCATGAACTGTCTTTTCTGGGTACCAGGAAAAGTCTTGAGTAGAAACAATAACCTTTTCGTTTTCTGGTAACAGTTGAATAGCCCCATGCTTAAGAGAGAAAGTACTTGTTTTTGGGCCTCTGCCCACTGATTTGGGGGTAGGTCCGGCCACCCGCTTGGTGTTGGCAACGTGTAGAAGAGAAATCTGTATCCCTGGGACACTATATTTAAAACCCATTTGTCCTGGGTAATGAGTTCCCAATTCTTTGAATGAAGAGCAATCTTCCCCCCAAAGAGGCGGTTAGTTGATAAGTGCTTGGAAATTTTTAAAGGAAGTCATTGAGACAGTTTACCATAGGGGGAGTCTTATTATTCCCAGTATTGGAAGTGGAGGCCCCCCCACTGCTTAGTTCTGTGTGCCCCTGGGACTGAAACCTGGGGTTTTTGCTGTGCCTAGGTTTGGCTTGACAAGACCTGGAAGGGGCTGGAAAGGCCCAATTCTTAGAGGGCCAGTGCCTACTAAGTCTAGGAGGCTGAACTTGTAAAAAAATCTTTAACAGTATGCATAGATTTAGCTTTATCTTGCATCTTTTTAAGAACTTCCTCAGCCTTGTTGCCAAAACAGGCGGTCCTGATTTAAAGGAGCATCCAACAGTTTAGCTTTAAACGTGATCAGGCAAAGATTGCTCCTTAAGCCAAGCATGCCTTCTGAGCACAGACCCAGTAAAAGCAGCCCTGCAAGAGGCCTCTAATGAATCAAAACCACATTGCAAAGTATGTTTTCCAACTTGTTCAGCAGAATGCATTAAATCCTGTAATTCTTTGTTTTCCACACAGTCAGGAATCAACATAATTTTCTGTTTAAGCAGTCCAGTAACATGTTGCTGATACTTTAACATATGAAACTGGCAGTTTAAAGCCCTAATGACCAAAGTTGCAGAAGTGTAAACCTTCTTACCCCATCTATCCGGCGCCCTGGAGTCTCTATCAGAAGGGTAGGATTTTTAGCAGTAGAAGCCTTAATGCCGTTGGGCCCCTGTGAAATAGTCTCTGGATCTGCAACAGGATTTTTAAAAAGGAACTTGTAGGACTTGGGGACCCTGTAGTATCGGTCAGGTTTTCTGGGAGCAGGAGGCAGGGAATCAGGGGCCAAACTAGATTCCGAAAATCATCAACAATGTCTAGTACAGGAGGAATACCTAAAGGTGCATGCTGAGGTAGCAGAAGGAAATCCCTAAGCCTCTTTTTTGAATCAGAAAAATCCTGGCTTTCCCAGTGGAAATGCTCCCTTAGAGTACGCAAGGTTTCCCCAAAAGAAAATTCCTCAGGAAGGGAAGCAGAGGGAATGGAGTCCTCTGCATCAGAATCTTCATAAGTAGATAAGGGCAAATCCAGATCATCAGAAGAATCAGAAAAAACAGAATCCTGATCAGAAGATTCATAATCAACTTCAGTCCTAGGCCTCTTAGAAGGGGGGTTGACTACCCCTGATTAGAGTTATTAGATCTTCAGCCATTCTTATCATTTGTTTTTTAGGCATAGAGGCCTGAGCATGTGGCATGGGCGTCGTTTTTTAGGCATGGATCGAGATTTAGGCCTAAGTAAAGAAGGTATCTGTTTAATATGCAAGTCTGTAGGCCTGAATACACCCTCAGAAGCCGGTGCCTGAACAGCGGCTCCGGAACCTTCAAAGGTAGAGACATCCGCAGTTTCCATAGTTGAAGCATCACATGGCATACCGGACTGTGGGTCTCAGTAGAGGCCTGCGAATCAGAAGTAGCGGGTATCAGGGGCTGCGAAAGCGCCTGAGTACCGGTGAACTGGCAACTGGTTTAGGAGAAGTGTCGTCAGCAGTTTTGGACCTCGGCGGCCTCTCTCTGTCTTTATCTTTGTGTTTTTTTTGAATCCCGGTAATCGGATGGCTAACCGACATTTCTGGATAATTAAACCAAGAATCGAAATATTTAGAGGCGAAAATATACCAACGACTGATATTGCACTGATTAAATAAAGCAGAAAACCGACAGCAAGGTACGTCATGGTCAGGGCCTAGGCAAGGAATACAGTACGAATGAAAATCTTTATGAAGTATTTGCTTTCCACAAGTAATGCAGTTATTAACTTTTACTGACATCGGTAAAGGAGGAAGAAAAAGTTTCCCCAACGGGGTACTTAGCTGTAGTTGAAGACACCAGATCTGAAACTCGAAAACGAAAATTTCAGGAGTCGGCCGATTGGCACTTGCGAACTGCTTCTGCTTTGGGCACCGCACAGCAAGAAAGACTGATGTAATGGCGTTGGCTGCATGTTTTATACCCCTGATGACCTGACGTCACGGAAGAAGGGACAGCAACCGACGCAGGACTCAACACTTTGTTAATCAGGCCGACGGAGGGCTACCTTCAAGCAGATAACCCAAATGTAATGACTGCAACAGTGAAACATGAAGAACATCTGGGTTTTTGTGGCCAGTAGGTTGAAGTAAGTTGTCAAATAAATTTGGTTCTCTGGAGTGAGGAATACCATTTGGGAAGTTGTGTTCAAGCTTGCTCCCAGGAATACAATCTGTTGGCAGGGTACTAGGTGTGATTTCTTTTCATTGATGGTGTACCCTAGTGAAGTTAGAAGTCTCTTTACAAATGCCAAGTGCTGTAGTAGCAAGTCCTGACTTTCCGCCTGAATCGTGGAATCGTCCAAGTATGGGTAAATCTCAATACTTCTCTGCCTGCAAAAAGCAATGGCTGGAGCTAGGCACTTTGTGAATACCCTGGGCATAGTAGATCAGACAAAGGGAAGTGCAGAGAACTGATGGTGCATAGAGCCTGCCCTGAACCAAAGGTATTTCCTGCAAGATTCCCTTATGGGGATGTGCAGGTAAACTTCTTTTAAGTCTAGGGTTGCCAGCCAGGCATCCTCGGCTAGCATAGGAAGCAGCTGTTGGAGAATTAGCATTTTGAATTTTGGAACCACCAGAAAGGTGTTGAGAATAGATAAATCCTGGATAGGACGCCAGGAGTTTTCTTTTCTGGGAACCAAGAACAGTCTTGAATAAAAACCTTGTCCCTTTTGTTCTGCTGGGACAGGTTGAATAGCCTTGATTTTGAGGAGAGAAAGTATTTGCTTTTGGGCCTCCGCCCACTGGTTTGGGGGGAGGTCTGGCCATCCACTTAGGGTTGGGAGTGAGTGGAAGTGGATTCTGTATCCCAGGGAAACAATGTTTAAAACCCATTTGTCTTGGGTAATGCATTCCCAGTTTTTTGCATGCAGGGCGAGTTTCCTCCTAACAGTGCAAGTACTTGAACAAGGCTTGGGGGTTTTAAGGATAAGTCATTGTGCAACTTTACCATAGGGGGGTGGCTTACTACACCCATTTTGGATATGGGAGCAACCCACTGCTTAGATCTGTGCATAACCTAAGACTGAAGTCTGGGGGGGGTCTGCTGACCCTGGGCTTGGACTGAAGGCCTGGAAGGGACAGGAAAGGACCGGTTCTTTGAAGGCCAATGCCTAATGAATCTAGATGGCTGTACTTGTAAGAAATCTTTAACAGTTTGCATAGATTTAGCTTTCTGCTCCGTCCTTTTGAGAACAACTTCTGCTTTATTGCCAAATAGGTGCCCTTGGTTTAAGGGTTGTTGTGTCTTTCGGCTTTTACCGGTTAGGGGTCGCCACAGCGGAACTCCGGTCCGCTAATGATTGGCAGTAGATTTTTACATGCCGAGGTGCCGGTCCTGACGCACAACCTTCAATGAAGGTATGCCCATACACGCATGTCTCCACACAGAAGACGCTCTAGCTGAGAATCGAACAGGACAACATCTTACTGTGAGGTGACAATGCTACCACAGCACCACCTGCTTTGACATGATCTGGCAAGTTTTGTTCCTTAAGCCAAGCATGCCTTCTAAGAACAGACCCAGTGACAGCAGCCCAAGATGCTTCTAAAGCATTAAAACCACACTGCAAAGTAGGTTTACCAACTTGGTCAGCAGAATGCATTAACTCTTGTAAATCTTTGTATTCTGCACAGTCAGGAATCAACATCATTTTCTGTTTAATTAGCTCCATAATATGCTGCTGATACTTTAACATATGAAACTGGCAATTTAAAGCCCTAATGGCCAGAGTAGCAGAGGTGTATAACTTCTTACACCATCTGTCTAAAGCCCTAGAATCCCTGTCAAAAGGGGTAGGATTTTTGGCAGTGGTAGCCTTAATGCCTTTTGGTCCTTGGAAAATGGTCTCTGGATCTGTAGTAAGATTCTTGAAAAGGAATTTGAGAGAGTCAGGTACTCTATATAGTACCTGTCAGGTTCCCTGGGAGCTGGAGGCAAAGTATCCTGGGTAAGGCTCATATTAAATTTGCTGGTTTTATTGGTTATATTTTGAATTCAGTCGTGGTGGTGCAGCGTGTTTGTCCTTTTTGTATTTTTACTTTTACAAGCTAGCACCTCAGCAGTGGTAGATATGTCCTGATTCATCACAGTCCATGATTGTCATTCTGTCCCACTGCACAGAAACCCAATGAAAGGGAAGAATAAGTAAAATATGAAAAACAGGCATAATCAGTGGAAAGAACACTCTTTCTCAAAGGTGACTCCATGGTGAAGCTAAACAGGTCATCCAACTCCTACACATCACAGCCCACTGAAGCAAACAGAGATAAGAGATCCCACAGGATACTAGGAGAGTTCAGTGAATGTTACGGTTATGATTGTGTGGACAGGCTAGGGTTGTTGGCATCAAAGCAGTAGTAGTATAGACAGCAAAAGACAGTAACTAAATGTAAGGAAGGAAGCCAACACAACAGACAGGAAGTTGTCAAAGAAGGATGACAATCCTGCATGAAAAGTTTGCTCCTGCCAAAGGTTGCATTCAGAACATGTCCTGCAGAAAAGGTGTCTTAACTGTGACCTACATTGTTAGCTACACCTGCTACATTGTTAAAGCACCGACTGCAGACCAGTTTTAAGATGGGGTACCAAAAGTAGTACTTATATGGATCAAGGTGAGATCCTCCCTGATCCCAGACTCAGGGAAGTCGAGTTTGAGCCTCAAGGACTCAACAGAAAAGACTGGAACCAGGAAAAATAAGATGAATAGTTGAAAGCTCCAAGAACTAATGTGACACAAACATATACCTTACTGCCAAAACCTGTATCCCTCTTGGGCAATACTGTCCCTATATGTGAAGGAAGTGCAATTCCAGAGCAAAAATGGAGGCCTGCAAAAAACATGGACAAAATATTACTAAAATCTCCCAAGGGTGGATACAAACCTTTAAGCTCTCCTACAGGCTGCTGCAGCAGTGTGAGGGTGCAACCAGATTCCTAAAATGAAATTCAGAAAACAGGCTCCAAAAGAGGACCATTCTGGAAATCTAGTGATAGGTTACAAAAAAAGTACAAGACAAAAGCTAGGTTAATCCCTCAACTTATTCAGTCTCCTTAAAGGAAACACCATCCTCGAGGATGGAAGGAGCCCTGGGACCCGGAAGCTTTACCTCTTAGAAAAACAAAGGCATTCCTCTTCAAACCCTCCTGAGGAATGGAGAGGGAGCCCATCACCACTGAATAAGTCTGGACATATGTACTGTACCAAGGCTAACTTGAGTGCTCTGCAAATGCAAGAAGTGTGCCAGGATGACAACAGCCTGCACACAAGAAAAGGCCTGTGGCAAGCCAGTTACTGTTGCACTGAAGCCCATAATGGTGGGATTCCACATATGAAACTATCTTCCATCTAAAGCTGAAAACCTACTTTTTCTATCCTGGGCTGCAGACACCGATGTGCTTGAGGAAGGAAGCCCTAAAATACTAAAAGTCAGCTTTGAGTACTTCTAGTCCTTGAGAGAGGTCACTCCTCATAATGAGGGTTGGGTGGATTAATGCTCAAGTTAATCAGGCAAGGGTGAAAGGTGTGTGATCAGCCCCCCCCCTGTGGGAACTATTAAGTGCACCTCTCAAGTGTGGTAGCAAAGGAGAGGAATGGCAGGAAACTCTCAATACGAATGCAGAGAATGATCCCAGTCAACTCAGCAGTCCTCAGAGACCCAGGGGGGCATGGAAACACAGATGCATCTACAGCAGCTAAGTCTCCATCAATCCTCCAAGTTAACTCTCAAGTGCCAAAACTCAGGTCTACCCACTGGGCACTGAGATGGCCCTTCCCTAGTGTGCACTTTTACCTGTATATTCTGCGTAGGATGACACCAGACTGGTCAAATTTCAAATTTTACTAGAAATATTTATGGCACTAGTCTGCATCCTGAAAGCTTATACAAAAGGGCATCAAACATAAGATGAAGTATTGCACTGATTGTGCATCTGCATGCAAATGAGAAGTGGACGCAAAGCTCATTTTTTTTGGGAAGATTATGCCGACTTTATATATTTAAAAAAATCAATATTGAGAGCAAGGGGTACAGAGGGCTTGTGCCACATAAATGACACAGGTATACTAAAATAGGTTGTTATATCAAATTAATGCTGAAAAGGGGTTTCTGTGGTGCTACGAGGATTTGTTGTTGGATTTTGCATTCTATGACAAGGATACATATTTGGTATGACACATTACAATGAAGTAATGGCATGCCAAAGTATGGTTACAGGTAACTCTATACATGTCTCGAGAGGGACAGCATTGTAGTGGGTGTCAGACTTGACAGCAACACTAATGACTGATGCTCTATGTATGATCCCAGAGATTTACATTTAAAGATCAAGCCTGCAGCATCTTGGGGATGACTCAATTCTCTAAGATAATGAAATCTTGAGTTGGTTTATGTAAATAGAAGGGGTATGGGGGTGCAGGGGTTAAAGTTACCCTCCTACGAAATACACGTCTCCTCCTCCTTTTAGTACTTCTCAATTTTGGACCTTTTCAAAAACTGCACTGTTGTGTGAGTGCACATACAACAATCGCAAAGCAGTTACATTTTATCCACTGTACGTGCACTAGTTGGCCATACAAAAGTAGAGCATGTGTCCCAAATATGCACTCAACCCTGAACTACTGTTCCCAATTTCCAACTAAAGAGGGAAAAAATAGCTTGTACATTCACATATCTTTAAACCATTTCAAGTTCTACAGACTGCAAGGGAATGGTGGATAGAGAGACAAGTACCACCAAGAAAGAAATGATCTTGCAACATGTATGTAGTTGAAATCATGATCACAAAAGGTGCATTCAGATTAGAAGTGTTATTTTCTGCAAAGGTATTTTTTGTTCAGTTTACAGGAGAATTATTAGGACCCTCATCTCACAGCAACAGCTTAATAAAATGAATTTTAAATACCTCCACAATGTGTGGGGAGTGTGTACAGATACTATTACTGGCTGTAAAAATGAGAAAGTACAGACAAATGACTGGAACACTCATCTAAAAAATATACTGCCACTTTTATCACTTTACCAGTGCTAAACTGTGCAAAAATGCTACCATATAAAGAATCTCTGCAAATCAAAATGTGAAAACATGCGGTAGCCTACTGAAAGGATTTCAGTTAATATATAATCTTTATTTACAAAACTTCTCTTGGTAAGAAGATGGAAGGTAAATTTATAACATCAGTTTTGCTATTGGCTTAGAACCTTTATCTTTCACGTCTGTTTTTCAACCAAATCAGTTAAGGGCTGCAGCTACATTTTTATCAGGATGCAGCTCCACCGCTGGTCTTGCTTAAATGCAAGTTTTTAGTTATTAAAATGCACTTTTAAGATCCATCATCCACAGAAAGGCATTCAAGCTCTTTGTTCAACTGACAGATTCAAGATCACTTGCTTTCTTGACCATTACTTGTCAATTTACAAAAATTACCATCATAAGGTAGTCACAGGAAAGAAAGTGTAACCCACTGTCTTGTTTATTTTATGCTTTCCTGTAAGCATCAAGGCAGACCATCAAAAGTTCGAACATTAAGATCATGATGTTACTTAAGTAAACAGTTTCAGTCCTCAAGAAAGCTATGGATGATTCCATGGTCTCACTGATCCAAATCAATATTGCTCAGTTCCTCTTCAAGTTCATCTAGGTCCTCTCCAGTAAAAAGGTTTTCATCTACAGGTATAGTGTCTAATTCACCATTTTCTTGACATTCTTCATCAGAGTCGCTTACTTCCCCATTTTCTGTTCCTCCAGAGGCTTCACTTAACTTGTTATCTAAAACGAAACATAAGAAATACCAAAGTTATATTGAGGTTAAGTGACAAATGATAACGTATCTTTGAAATAAATACTACATGGCCAATGTTAGAAATTAAAAGTACACCAAGCATTTTCTTTTCCAGAAGTAAACCACTACTTCCCATCTTCACATTTCAGAGCCATGCATACCTGAACTGCAAAAGTCATAGACCAAACTTAAGTAGGGTTACAATTAACAGTTCCATTATTAAAAAAAAAAAAAAAAATATATATATATATATATATATATATATATATATATATATATATATATTGACCGACTGGCTTACAGCATGTGCAAATTGTTTAAATTTACCAACAGTGAAACGTTAACTGCTGAATTTTGAACTTTGTATGCACAATGAAAGTCAAGCATCCAGTGCATATACAAAAACTGTGGAAGCCAGACAGTGAGAACAGCTGTATTAAAATAAAAACAGTAGGTGAAGGGAGATTTATTTTACTGTCACAGATCATGATCAGCAAGTGTGGTACGCATTAACTACAACAGCAAACCCAGTAGCAAGAAAGTTGACATATCATCAGGCATGTGAAAGAACCTAATTCTCAAAGGGCTTGGATTCCAAATAAATGCACTTGCGTTCACCCCCCCCCATAAAAAAAAATTAATGAGATCTTAAGTACATTTAATGGGATGTTAAGAATACACAAAGGTGGTTTACTCTATACACACAGAGATCAAGTAAAGAAACTGTTTTCCAACTAAATTAACTTATGCTTATTTTACCCACAAAATAAATCTACTGAGGCCTTACATGGATTTAATTAAATATATGAAAAGCTGATTTTAGATGCGCAGAGAAAGTATCCTCTTTAAAAGCACTTTTTGATAAAACATGAAAATTAATGTTTCTTATATTATAGTTTTAATATCTATGCTTGACAAGTATAGGCTTTATATGCCTCAAGAACCTGAGAAGCAGTAATAAGGGGGTCACCAGGGAGTGCTGATGCTGAGACCAACAGTTCTTAAGAAAGCACTGAAGCTATTTCATGTGGAGTTTTGCTACAGGAATCAATAACATACAAAAGGCTATGTAACTTAGAACCTTCACAAACTCTGCTGCTGCAGCGGCCCGTTTGTTTTGTAGGTCCTTGAGGTGCTGGTAGAATCTTACCCTCCAGAAGGAAGGCCATTTGCGGAATAGAATCTAAGAATGCCCCCAGTAAGGTAGTCCTCATATTGGGGGACAGCTATGACTAATGGATATTGATGGTTAACCCACCTTTTGGAAACAATCTAGGATTATCTGCATAGCTGACAGTTCTGCAGTGGACTGGGCCTGGATGAGACAATCATCCAGGTAAGGGCAGAAGTCCTGCAGAAAGTAATAACTGGGTGCTAGAAATGTGGATAAATTCTGGGAGCAGTGGACAAGTCAAATGGTAAGGCAAGGAATTGGTAATGGGATCCCCCCCGCATGCTGCATGGAAATGTAGGAACTTCCTATGTCCCTGTAGAATAGTAACATAAAAGTTAGGCAGCCTCCAGATCCAGAGTCAACATCCATCCCCCTGGGAGAATGACTGGTAACAGCTTTTGAAGGATCAACATCGTGAATTTTGGGAAGAAGTCATGGTGGTCACCTGTAGGGTCATGTCAGAGGATTCAGCCCTGACAGGCACTAGATCGGGGGGGTGCAAAGGCACCACACCTGTGTTAGCAAAGACTAGTCTTGGGGAATTAGACACTGAGGTGCTATTGGATTCCCTCACGTACCTTTCCTTTGGGCATTCGTCTTTGCACTTTTTTGGGAATGACTAGGATTCAGCAGACACCATAATATGCTAAGATCCAGCCCTATCAGAGTCTAGACACCACTGGAGAGATTTGTCACTATCTGTAAACAGTTCCACCTTGCACAGAAAGGACAGTTACAAATATGCTGAGGCGAAAGCAAAAGATGACAAGAATGAAAATCTTTGTAGGGTTATTTGCTTCCTATGTGAAATGTAATTTATTTTTTTTAAACATTAGCAAAAAAAACAACAGTGTAGGAAGAGAAGTACCCCAATGGGGATCTTCCTTATCTGTAGACACTCTGGCAGAACAGGCCAACTGACAGACTGCCGAGGAGCACCATGGTCTTGCATTGGGATACAAAGCAAGAAAAAACTGAAGATGGTGCTGGCCAACTCACCTGTTATACCCTCGAGGAGAAAGATTCTGTTATATGGGCTGGCTGTGGGCTTTTGCATTGCAAGAAGTTGCAAGTATCACTACTGCAATACTGACTACTATGAACATCTCCAGTTACTTTGAAGATTGAAGGCTATTTTAATGAGGTCGAAGTTAAGTCCTCTGCAACTTAATCATAATAAATTAACATGCCCAATCAAACAATCAGCATACTGGATAATAACTATGGCAGGATCAATGTGCAGAGAATCACATATCAGTATTTTCTGCCTAAAACTTTCTAGCCTCTAAATGATTAGTAAGCAAAATAAGAATCAAGTGCTACAAAATATAAAGCAATGTCTTGTTAAAATAACAGCATCAAAAGCTTTACTTACGCAAAAATGTGCTCCAGAAACCCATTCCTATCACGACTTAATTATTAAATTAATAATGTCACAGTTCTGAATGTGAACGGTAGAATCAGATTTACAAATAAATAACATCAGCTGAAGTTCAGGTAGTTGAAATGTAGGAACTGTGCAACATTTTAGTAAAGACTTGCAATGGTTTTATAAGCATTACCTTTGTTTTAATCATACTTCAGATTACCTGACAGGAGACACACAACAGTTCTACAACTTGGATATCCTTCCTCTCAATATGGTAATTTTCCCCGAAGATCCTGTAATTAGGGGGCATGCATGCTGTAACATTTCATGTCTTACACAGAAAGTACACCTAGCACCTTCATCAAAAAATCTACATTCAGCTAGCACATTTCCTGCAAATCAAAGGGGGAGATATTTGGTAGCCAAACTGTACATTTATGCACGCCATATCCAAATGAAAACTCTGGGAGCAGCCAGTAAATTGAAGGGTTGACTAGACACAAAGGGATGGACCACAGGGTATCTGTACCATTAAATCTCCTGGGATTTCCAAAATGGGTGCACACTGACCAGCAGATTGATTATGGCTCACCCAATGTGAAAACTGCAATTATGGGGGGGGGCAAAGTAAGCCATTTACAACTATTCATCTGGGGAAAATTCAGCAGCTGGCTACTAACTGTATTGCCTAGATGCCATCAAAGAAAAAAATCAGGAGAAAGTAAGAGGAAATCAGCCAGAAAAGAAGGCAAAAGCTCTGGCTGAGAAGAATATTGCAAAAATCAGTTCATGTTTCAGCTCTGGTACTGGAGGACTGCTTCCGGCAATTTACTGGAAAATAAACCAAACTGACACAGAGCAGTTGAAAATAATGAAACACTGAAGAAATATAAAACAACAAAAGGCTGGAAAAATAGAAGATTCAACTAGCTATTCATATAATCTGATAAAATGCAAAAAAAAGAAAGACTCAGTGAAAAAATGTCTGGTTGAGTAAGAGGCTTCTCAAGGAGAGCTGTTTTAAACCAGCAAAGTCAAAAGTCAGTGCGTGCGCGCAGACAAAAAAAGTTATGTACTCACCATAATGTTCCATCAGAGTTGTTGCTTTTTAATTTGTCTTCAACCTGTGGGGCCTGGATCCAACTCGGCAGCATACTCCAGCATCGGATCCAAGCTCCTCTGCTACCCATAATGCCCCTACCTCCTCAGAGATCGAGTTTGTTGCAGAACAGCAGCACCCCAACCTAGACCATATTATGCCTATAGACCTGGCATCGACATAAGACTCAATAAGAGAGAAGCTATCCAAAATAGAGGGGATATGCCTCTTCCATCCGGTCTACTACACAGCCCATACAAGGCAGGGGAAAGGAAAGAGGGATGGTGGTAGACAAATGAAAAGTAGCAACTCAGATGGAACTTTATGGTGAGTACATAACTTTTTTATCTGAAATTTTGTTTTCATTTGATCTTCAATCTGTAGGACAGAGTCCCCAGCTACCAGTGAGCAATGGGTGGTCCTCATGGAAGGATGTTCTGGAGCACGGCTGAGCTGAAGGATGCCCTGTCCCTGGAAAGAAGGTCCAATTTACAATGGGAGATAAAGGTGTGCGATGACTCCCAGGTAACAGCAGAGCAGATATCATCTAAGGAAACCCTGGACCAAAAAGCCGCAGAAGTAACAGACCTGGTGGAATGTGCCCGGACATGCCCTGGTGGAGATAGCCCTTTAGTTCGATAGGCCAATGAAATGCACTCAGAAATCCATCAAGCAATAGTAACCTTAGAGACCAGCTTTCCTAAGAAGTGTTTAGAAAAGGAAACAGTTGATCAGACTTAAGTGAACAAAGAGAAACACAGCTGTCTGTGAACATCAAGCAAGTGCAACTTGTAATTTCCTTTAGTCTGGAAATTTCGGAAAAAAATGGAAGATTGATGACCTGGTGTATATAATGGATTCTGATTCCACTTTCGTCAGGGATGATGGTTTTTTGTCTGCAGGGATACCCTTGTCTTTATGAAATACCATACAAGGAGGCTTGACAGACAATGCTTGGATCTCGGAATCTCTCTTGGCTGAGGTAATTGCAACCAAAAAAAGCAGTCTTCAAGACAGGAACTGCAAGTTAGGAACTGCAAGTTAACCGTAGCCGCTGTTTCAAAGGAGGGAGAAACCAGAGCTTGCAGCACCAAAGTGAGATCCCAAAGGGGTGGTGGGTCCTTAACCGGAAGCCTTAAGGATAAAGGTACCTTTCAAAAAGGCCTTACAAAGCTTGGACCATGCCAAGGAAGCCAAGTTCTTGCACATGTGAAAATTAAAGATCACTGCTAATTGTACTCTGACCATAGAGAAGCTAGCACCATGATTAAAAATATCTGCCAGAGACTCCAAGATGGCCAGAACTGGTGCAATGAAAGGATCCAGGTCATGCTGAGAAGCCTAAATCAAGAAATGCTTCCATTTTCTCGAGTAAACCTTTCTGGTAGAAGAATTGTGAGCCACTACCAAAATCTTCTTCACAGGAGAAGACAGCCCGGGAGTCCTATCAAAGGAACTGGAGCAGCCAAGCCGTGAGCTTCAGGCTGACTAAGTCTGGGTGAAGGATCCCTGAGGGATGTGCAATCAGATACGGAACTGGATCCAGCGTCCAAGGTGGACCCACTGTATGAAACCACAGACAGGGGAACCAAACTTGGTGAGGACAGAAAGGGGCAATGAAGATCACTGAGCTCCCCAGCCGTCAAGCTTTCTGAATGAACTTGGATATTAGAGGCAGTGGAGGATAGGCATATAATAGACCGGACGGCCAAGCATGAACTAGAGTGTCTCTGGGGGGGCTCCCCAGGATGGGAGTTCAGAGCAGAATACTTGCTGCACTTTGCACTGGAAGGAGAAGCAAAGAGATAGCAGCAAGGCTGACTCCACTTTAGAAAGATCTGTTCTGCTACTGAAGGATTCAGAGTTCACTCGCAAGGCATCGGAACAGATTTGCTGAGCCTGTCCGCTAGTATGTTGGACCTCCCTGGGATGTGCGTTGCCACCAGAAAAGGGTCGGTGGAATCGCCCACTCCCACAATCTCATGGCTTTGTGACAAGGGGGGTAAGATCTGGTCCCCCCATTTGTTGATGTACCAAACTACTGACATTGTCTGTCTGAATGGCAACAGTCCCTACAGGAAGAAAGGCATGAATAGCTTGCAATGCCAAAAGCAATGCCCTCATCTCCAGGGCACTGATATGCAGATGGGTCTCCTGGGAAGACTATGTGCCTTGGACCTTCCTTCCCATGCAATGACCCCCCACCCGAGCAGGGAGGTGTCCGTGGTCACTGTGATCGCAGGGGAGGGAAGACTGAATGGATGACCTAGAAGACTATCCGGGGATTGAAGCCACCATAAAAGCAAATTCTTGCAAACCCGAGAAAACCGAACCGGACTGATAAGGGAAGGTCTAGTAAGGACCAGTGAACTGCCAGAGTCCATTAGAGGACCCTCATATGATGGCGCACATGATCTTGGCCGCCATGGACCCCATCACCCGAATAATTGAATCTGCTGGGGTACATTTGGCCTGAAGGATGTAAGAATCATGATATCGGGGGGGATTTGGCTTGTATAGAGTCTATCCAGCTGCCAATGAAATTAAGTACAGTTTTGTACCTACCATAAATGTAGATGTTAGAGTGTTCACATTGCTGCAGTCATCACACTTGGGTTATCCTGCCGTCAGGCGATCCCGCAGTCGGCCAGAGTTCCAAAGTCTTGGTCTGGCATTGGTTGCTGTCGCTTCTTCCCTGATATCACTGCGCCAGGGATATACAAGATGCATCCGATGCCATTTTCTTCAGTTTTTCTTGCCCCAGATGTCAGGTGCCCCCAAGTAGGTAGGCAATACATATTGCTAATAAAAAATATACATATAAAATAAAAACGATACCTTCAGTTACAAGCAAATACACCACAAAGGTTGTATGGGATAGAAAGGTATAGATAAGTCCAGCTAGTTCAGAGGGGATGGAGGGAGGGTAACCTGGACTGCAGCAGTGTGAACACTCGAACATCTACATTTATGGTAGGTACTAAACTGTACTATGTTCATCATGTTACACTGCTGCAGTCATTACACTTGGGTAGAATCCCAAAGCTAAGTTTGGGTGGCTGGTCTATAAAGAGTCAGGATTGCTATGAGGCCCTGCAGAACTGCAGTGGCAAATCCTGCTCTGGATTCAGAGTAAAGAGGCAAGTGGTAATGCTTGGTAAAGGTGTGCACTGAACTCCAAGTTGCAGCCTCTAAAATTTCCTTGGTAGGTACTCCTCTGAGAAAGGCTGTTGAAGTGGCTGTTGCCCTGGTGGAATGTGGCCTAATGTTATTAGGGACTGATTTTCCATGCTGGGTGTAGCAGTAACGAATACAGTGTTCTATCCATTTGGATATAGTCTGCTTTGAGATAGCCTTGCCCTGTGATCCTGCAGCATATGCTACAAACAGTTGCTCAGTTTTCCTTAAAGCTTTTTTGTCCAAGCAGAAGCATAACTGCCTGTGTATGTCCAAAGAGTGCAGAAGTTTCTCCTCTTTATTCTGGGGGTTTGGATAAAAAGTTGGCAAATGGATGGTTTGGTTAAGAGCCACACTAGATACCACCTTTGGCATAAAGGTAGGGTTTGTCTTTAAAGAAACCCTGTCCTGATGAAAAATTATAAAAAGTTCCACTGCCATTAATGCCTGTAGCTTTGAGACTCTTCGTGCTGAAGTTACTGCCAAGAGCAGAGCTGTTTTCCATGATAAAAATTTTAGATCGGCTGTATTGGCTGGTTCAAAAGATGGCAGGGTCAGTTTTTCCAAAAATCCGAAGCATCTGTTGTTAGTGTGCCTGGCTGTGGGTAGGGTAAAAGGCTGACCCTTGTTTAGGTGACATGCCTGTGCCCACCATCGAAACTCCTGTTGTAGGCAGGGAATCATTGGTATTACTGCTTCTAAACTGTGAGTGTGGAGTCCAAACACTTTTTAGGTACCATTGTAATTTCCTCATATGCAATCTGGCATATAGTATTAGTAGTATGCAGGATGCCATGAATCCCAGGGCCTGCAGAATTTTTCTTGCAGGGAGATGGGACTTTTTTGCCAGTAATTGAAAATATTGAGTTAAATGAGCTTGTTTGCCTGGCGTGAGATAAGCCATCTGGGGCCATTGTATTTAAGCTGGCACCAAGGAATATAATCTGTTGTGCGGGCACTAGTTTTGACTTCTTTTCGTTTACTGTATACCCTAGAGAAATTGGCAACCTTTTTACAAATGCCAGATGCTGTAGAAGAATGTCCTTTGTCTCTGCTTGAATGAGGCAGTCATCCAGGTATGGATATATTTGAATTCCTTTTTGTCTGCAAAATGCAATTACTGGTGCCAGGCACTTTGTAAAGACCCTGGGTGCAGTAGATAAGCCAAAGGGCAGTGCAGAGAATTGGTAGTGCATTGTACCAGCTTTGAATCTGAGGTATCTTCTGTAATTTTGTCTGAAAGGGACATGCAGGTATGCCTCTGAGGTCCAGAGTAACAAGCCAAGCCTTCATGCCCAGCATGGGTAGAAGCTGCTGTAATGTCAACATTTTGAATTTCGGAATATCCAGGTAAGTATTTAGAATTGAAAGGTCTAGTATGGGCCTCCAGGCCTTGTCCTTTCTGGGGACCAGGAAGAGTTTTGAGTAAAATCCTTGTCCTTGTTGTGGCACTTTTTGAATAGCTCTCATGGCCATGAGGGCTGAAATTTGTTTTTGTGCTTCTGCCCATTGATTCTGTGGCAGGTCTGGCATTCCTTTTAGCCTTGGTAAAGTATGAAAGTGGAACCTGTAACCTTGAGACACAATATTAAGAACCCATTTGTCTTGGGTGATTGTTTGCCAGTTTTGAGAAAAACGTGCTAGTTTTCCCCCTAAGGGGGCTGCCAAAAGGGAAGTGCTTGGCGTACGAAGGGGGAAGTCAGTGGGATTGTTTCCTGTAAGGTTGAGACTTGTCCTCACCTCCTTTTGGGGTTGAGGTGCCCCACCGTCATTGTCTGTTAGAGCCTTGGGGTTGAGATCTGCCTCTTGGGCATCTGTATCTGCCTCTCTGTGGCTTGACACTGGAAAGGACCAATTCTTTGTTGGCCAATTTCTGCTAAATCGAGGTGGCTGTACCTGTAAGAAATCCTTGACTGTTTGCATAGATTTAGCTTTATCCTCCATTTTCTTTAACACCTCTTCTGCCTTAACACCAAATAAGATATCATGCTGTAAAGGAGCATCCAATAATTTTGCCTTAACATGATCAGGTAAACTCTGTTCTTTTAACCAAGCATGTCATGTCTTTGAATCACAGAACCTGTAACTACGGCTCTACAAGAGGCCTCTAAAGAATCAAAACCACATTGCAGAGTATGTTTTCCCACCTGTTCAACTGCATGCAATAAATCCTGCATTTCTTTACAGTCAGGAGCTTCTGAGCTTGCATGCATTTTCTGCTTTAACTGAGCCATTAAATATTGATGGTACTTAAGCATGTGAAACTGGCAATTTAAAGCCCTTACTGCTAAAGTTGCAGAAGTGTAAACTTTCTTCCCCCATCTATCCAAAGTTCTGGAATCTCTGTCAGAGGGTACTGGATTTTTTGCAATGGAAGCCTTAACCACTTTTGGACCCTGGGAAATAGTTTCTGGATCAGCAGAAGGGTTTTTATAAAGAAACTTGTGAGAGTCAGGGACTCTATAATACCTATCTGGCTTGGCTGGTGCAGGGGACAAAGAATCGGGAGATAAGCTGGATTCAGAGAACACATCATCCACAATATCTAGCACAGACGGAATAGCCAAGGTCCTGTGCTGAGGCAATAAAAGGAAATCCCTGAGCCTTTTCTTGGATTCTGAATAATCCTGACTTTCCCAATGGAAATGCTCCCTCATGGTATGTAAAGTTTTCCCAAAAGAATAATCCTCAGGAGGAGAGGCTGAAGAGAGAGATTCTTCAGCATCAGAGTCCTCATAGGGGGGTAGAGAGTATCTCTGGTCTGAAGAGGAATCAGAGGAATCATAGTCTGTATCCAGCCTAGGTCTTTCCTCAGGAGGAGGATGGGAACCCCTGATTAGAGTAATGAGGTCTTCGGCCATTTTAAGCATCTGTTTCTTAGGCATGGAGGACTGTCCAGGAGAATGCTGTACTTGATTCTTCATCTTTAATGGTACTTTTGTCTTAGCTGTTGCTTTAATGGTAAGTTGTGAAGGTCTGAAAACACCCTCAGAAGCCGATGCCTGCTCAGCGGCTCCGGACCCATCTGAGGGATTAGTTTCCGTAGGCCCAATACCTTGAGTTTCCAGAGGCCTAGTTGTCTCCACGTTGGAGTCGGAGGTGGCCTGTGGCTCTGAGGTAGTAGATGTCAGGGGCTGCAAAAGTGCCTCACTGAGAACTGGCGACTGGCCTAGAAGAGGTTTCATCGGTTTTGGACCTCGGATGCCTGTCTTTATCCTTGTCTCTGTGTTTTTTCGGAATTGTGGTCGTCGGTTGATCCGACGGCATAGTATAATTGAACCTTTGGCCAAAGTAGTGCAAAGCAAAATCAAAACGTCTTTTTATAGTGCGTTTGTTAAATCTAGCACAAAACTGTCAACTAGTGACGTCGTGATCAGGGCCTAGGCATGGAATACAGTAAGAGTGGAAGTCCTTATGGAGGTATTTGCTTCCCACAAGAAATACAATTAACTTTTTCTGACATTGGTCTGAGGCAAGAAAAAAGTTTCCCCAATGGGGTACTTAGCTTTATTAAAGACTTTGGATCTGAAATTTGACTTCGAAAATCTCAGGAGTCGGCCGACCGGCACTTGCGAACTGCTTCTGCTTCGGGCACCGCGCGGCAAGAAAGACTGAAGAAAATGGCATCGGATGCATCTTATATACCCCTGGCGCACTTACGTCAGGGAAGAAGCGACAGCAACAGACGCCGGACCAAGACTTTGGAACTCTGGCTGACTGCGGGACCGCCTGACGGCAGGATAACCCAAGTGCAATGACTGCAGCAGTGTAACACAAACATCCAGTTGTTCCTCTGCAGGAAGGGCAGAATGGATTGAAGAGTGACCATCCGGAATTTCGTCTTGACAACTGACAGGTTTACAGCTGACAGATCCAGGATGAGTCTTAAATCCCTCGTTTTCTTTGGCACTAAGAACATGGAATAGATGCCTGATCCGGACTGTCTGGGGGGGCAGGTTGGATGACTCGCTTTTCGAGCATTCTGGAAATTTCTACGGCTGACTGCTCCCATAGTGAGGGTGGGACGCCCAGCTGGTGTTTGGTTGGGACTGGGGGGTTGAAGAAAGGGGATAGAGTATCCTCTGGATATTATCTGCAAAACCCAATGATCATTGGTGATAGACTTCCAGGCTGTTGGGTGCAGAGAAAGACACCCCCCTGACTGGCTCCAGAGACGAGCAGTGGGGCAACCATTCAGGGATGCTGTGAGGGTCTGTTCGGGAAAGAATCCAGAGACTCTTGGTTCCTTGGGCCCCCTCTCCCATGAGGGTGGCATCCTGTTGTATCCCCCTCTGTTTCTTAGGAAGGTGAGTCCTGAGTGTCGTAGGAACAGCCCCGAGATTTCCGAAGCCACATCTTCACTCCACGCTGATTCCTAGAAGGATTGTTGTGGGGTTGAGAAGCGAATCCCAATGGCAGACAGGGACTTCCTGTCTTTCTCGCTCTGGACTAAAGTGTCTCAAACAGTCTTGCCAAAAAGACTGGAACCATCATAGGGGGCATTCGTAAAGGACACCTTGAAGGGCTCTGAGAAAGCACAAAACTGGAGCCAGGCATGACATCGGATGGCTACACCTGTACCAGCAGCCCTAGAGGCACCCTCTGCAGCATGTGACAGTAGCCTCATGGAAGTATTGGATATCAAAGTAAGGGTGGCCATACGGGAGGAGAAAGTACAGTTTTGTACACTTACCATAAATGTAGATGTTCAAGTGTATTCACTGTTGCAGTCATTACATTTGGGGTTATCCTGCTGGCAAGTTGCCCTCAGTCAGCCTGAATTCCAAAGTCTTGGGTCCTGCATCGATTTGCTGTCGCCTCTTCCCTGACGTCAGGTCATCAGTGGTATAAGAGATGCAGCTGACGCCATTTTCTTCAGTTTTTCTTGCCGCAGATGTCCCCAAAAGAGTAGGCTAAAAATATGTAAATAAAACATACATGCACCAAAATAAGCTTTACCATCATCTATAAGCAAATACACCACCTACGTTGTATAGATTAGAGAAGTAAAGATAAGTTCCAGCCAAAATAAGGGGGATGGAGGGTGGGTAACCTGGACTGCAACAGTGAATACACTCGAACATCTACATTTATGGTAAGTGTACACAACTGTACTATGTTCTTCATGTTTCACTGTTGCAATCATTACATTTGGGTTGAGTCCCAAAGCTATGGTTGGGGGGCTGCAGCTAAACAGCATTAGGAGCGGCTATGAGGCCCTGCAGAACTGCAGTGGCAAAGCCTGCCCTGGATTTAGAGTAAAGAGGCAGACTGTAATGTTTTGTAAAGGTATGCACTGAACTCCAAGTAGCAGCCTCTAAAATGTCTTTGGTTGGTACTCCCCTGAGAAAGGCTGCAGCTCTGGTTGAATGTGGTCTAATGCCCTTAGGCACTGGTTTGCCATGCTGTGAGTAGCAGAAATGAATGCAGTGACCTATACACTTTGAAATAGTCTGCTTGGAGATGGCCTTTCCTTGTGATGCTGCGGCATATGCCACTAGTAATTGTTCTGTCTTTCTGAAAACTTTAGTTTTGTCCAAGTAGAATCTAAGTTGTCTGTGTACGTCCAAAAAATGCAGAATTTTCTCCCCCTTGTTCTGTGGATTTGGACAAAAAGTTGGCAAATTAATAGTTTGGTTAAGGGCTACACTGGATACCACCTTAGGCATAAATGTAGAGTTTGTTCTGAGAGAGACCCTGTCTGGATAAAAAAAAGATAAAGGGTTCCACAGCCATGAGAGCCTGTAGCTCTGAAACTCGTCTTGAAGTTATTGCTAGGAGCAGAGCTGTTTTCCAAGATAAGAACTTTATATCCGCAGTAGCAGCTGGCTGAAAAGGAGGTAAGGTGAGTTTTTCCAAGACATAATTGAGGTCCCATGCAGGTATTGGCGTTCTCCTTGGTGGCCTTAAGTTTTTGGCTCCTCTGAGGTACTGCCTTAATAAAGGATGAGAAAAGAGTGGTGGCTCTGTACTGTAATGAGCCGAAATGGCAGAGGCATGGATTTTAATTGATGAAAAAGATAGGCCTTTGTCCAGCATCTCAGTTAAGTATTGCAAAATCTGAGGAATATTTGGGACAGCTGTATCAATTCCTTGAGCTTGGTTCCAAGCACAAAATTTCTTCCATTTCCCAGCATAGGATTTTCTAGTACTAGGCCTTCTGGCTTCTAAAATGACATCCATCACAGCTTTACTGAGAGCTGTGGTTTGTATGGCTACATTATCCGCCATGCTGCCAGGTTTAGGGTCCTGAGTTGGCTGTGCAGAATCTGAGTGTTTTGCTGGGACAGTAGATGAGGTATTTGAGGTAAGGTCCAGGCTGGGCATTGGGACAAGTTCCTTAAGCTCGGATAGCAGTACTGGCGTGGCCAGTCTAGGGCAATCAGAATCACTGTTGGCTTTTCCTGTCTGACGTTTAGGAGTACCTTGGGGAGGAGAGGTAGTGGAGGAAAGGCATATACTGATAGGTTTGTCCAATTGAAAGACAAGGCGTCCACTTTCCAAGCTTGTCTGTGATAAGTCCTTGTGCAGAATCTTTTTAGTTGATTGTTGTGAGGGGGAGGCAAATAGATCTATGTCTGGGCATCCCCATTTCTTTGTTATCATGCTGAAGACTTGTGGATCCAGGTGCCACTCGTGGGGATCCATGAGGTTTCTGCTTAGTTCGTCTGCCAGAGTATTTTCCTTTCCTGGCAGGAATTGTGCCTGCAGATTAACTTGGTAAGTCAATGCTGTGTCCTATAAAGCCATGGCTAGTCTGCAAAGGGGGTAAGAATGAGTGCCCCCTGCTTGGTTATGTAGCACATGACCGTGGTGTTGTCTGTCTATCAGTAGTTGTCCCGGATGAAGTAGGTCCTTGAAGGCTGTCAGGGCATTTTGAACAGCTAGCATCTCTTTTTGATTATGTAGATGCTTTTGGTTTGTGGACCAGGTGCCCTGAATGTCTCTTCCTGCCATGTGTGCCCCCCAGGCATAATCTGATGCATCCATCGTTAGGCTCTGCCTGGCTGGGGGTAGTGAGAATGGCTGTCGTCCCTTGTTTTGGTGACAAGCCTTTGCTCACCATCGAAACCCCTGTTGCAGGCAGGGAATTATCATTGGTTCCAGGCTGTGGCAATGTTGTGTCCAGACACTTTTTAGGTACCATTGAATTTTCCTCATATGCAGTCCTGCATATGGAATTAGTAAGATGCAGGATGCCATGAAGCCCAAAGCCTGCAGAATTTTTCTTGCAGATAACTGGGCCTTTGTTGCCATTTCCTTGAAATAGGTAGTCAGTTGCCTTTGCTTGTCTGGAGTGAGATAAGCCATCTGGGCAGTTATATTTAAGCTTGCACCCAGGAATACTATCTCGAGAGGATACTAGTTTTGATTTCTTTTTGCTGACCATGTACCCTAGGCATGTTAAAAGTATTTTCACAAATGTCAGATGCTGTAGTAGAATGTCCTTGTTCTCTGCTTGTATGAGGCAGTCGTCCAAGTAAGGATATATTTGTATTCCTCTTTGTCTGCAGTAAGCAATTACTGGTGCCAGGCACTTTGTGAAGACCTTGGGTGCAGTAGATAAGCCAAAGGGCAGTGCAGGGAATTGGTAATGCTTTGAGCCAGCCTTGAATCTGAGGTATCTTCTGCATGATTGTCTGATTAGGACATGCAGGTAGGACATGCAGGTAGGCCTCTTTTAGGTCTAAAGTCACGAGCCAAGCCTTACTGCCCAGCATGGGCAGAAGCTGCTGCAAGGTCAACATCTTGAATTCTGGAATATCCAGGAAAGTGTTTAGAATAGATACGTCCAGTATTGGTCTCCATGCTTTGTCCTTTCTGGGTACGAAGAACAGTCTTGAGTAAAATCCTTGTCCCTGCTCTTGCTGTGGCACTTGTTGAATAGCCCTCATGTCCATGAGAGCTGCGACTTGCTTTGGAGCCTCTGCCCATTGATTTTTTGGCAGGTCTGGCCAACCGTTTGCCCTTGGCAGGGAATGGAAATGAAACTTGTAGCCTTGTGACACTGTCTAGAACCCACTTGTCCTGGGTTATAATGTGCCAATTTTGAGAAAAAAGTGCTAGTTTTCCCCCTAAGGGTGCTGCCAGAAGATAAGTGCTTGGTGCAGGCAGGGGGAAGTCATTGGGACGGTTTCCTGTATGGTTGTGATTTATCTTCTCCACCAATGGAGGTAGAAGCACACCATTGCTTAGACCTGTAGGAACCCTGCGGCTGTGATCTGCCACTAGGGCATCTGGATCTGCCCCTTTGAGGTTTGTCTGAGACTGGAAAGGACCAATTCTTTGCAGGCCAGTGTCTGCTAAATCTAGGTGGCTGTACCTGTAAGAAATCCTTGACCGTTTGCATAGATTTAGCTTTGTCCTTCATTTTCTTCAACACCTCTTCTGCCTTAACACCAAACAAGGTATCATGTTGTAATGGAGCATCTAATAATTTTGCTTTAACATGATCATGCAGATTTTGTTCCTTTAACCAAGCATGCCTCCTAATGACAGAACCCGTAACAGCGGCCCTGCAGGAGACCTCCAGAAAATCAAAACGACATTGCAAAGTATGCTTTCCAACTTGTTCAGCTGCATGCAATAAATCCTGCATTTCTTTGTTTCCTGCACATTCAGAATTTACCATCACTTTCTGTTTTTCTATGTCATGATATATTGCGGATATTTGAGCATATGAAACTGGCAATTTAAAGCCCTTATAGCTAAGGTAGCAGATGTGTAAATCTTTTTTCCCCATCCATCCAGTGCCCTAGAATCCCTGTCAGAGGGGGTATGGTATTTTTGCAGTGAAAGCCTTGACCCCTTTGGGACCCTGAGAAATAGTTTCTGGGTCTGCAGCAGGGTTTTTGAAAAGGAATTTATGAGAGGCAGTGACCCTGTAGTTATCTCTCCGGCTTAACAGGAGCTAGAGGTAAGGAGTCAGGGGTCAAACTAGACTCTGAGAACACATCATCTACAATGTCTAACACAGGTGGAATAGCTAGATGCCTGTGTTGAGGTAGTAAAAGGAAGTTTCTGAGTCTCTTCTTAGATTCTGAAAAATCTTGGCTCGCCGAGTGGAAGTGCGCCCTCATGGTATGCAAAGTTTCCCCAAAAGAGTAGTCCTCAGGAGGAGAAGCTGAAGGAATTGATTCTTCAGCATCAGAATCCTCATAGGGGGAAGAGAATATTCCTGATCAGAAGAGGAATCAAAAGAAATGGAAACCTGATCTGAAGATTCATAAGCTGTCTCTTGCCTAGGCCTCTTATCAGGAGGGGGATGGGAACCCATGATCAAGGTAATTAAGTCTTCGGCCATTTTGAGCATCTGTTTTTTGGGCATGGAGGCCTGTCCATGTGGCTGGTGAACTTGTTTCTTTGCCTTTAAAGGTGTTTTAGTCTTTGCCTTTGAAGTTGGTTTAATATATAACTGTTTAGGTCAGAATACACCCTCAGAAGCCGATGCCTGCCCAGCGGCTCCCGACCCATCTGAGGGAATAATCTCCGAGGCTTCAATACCTGGAGTTTCTAGCGGCCTGGCCGACTCCACATGGGAGTCGGTAGAGGCCTGCGACTCTAAAGTAGCGGGCGTCAGGGGCTGCGAAAGTGCCTCACTGAAAACCGGCGACTTGCTCAGGAGAAGCTTCGTCGTCGGTTTTGGACCTCGGTTGCCTGTCATTTTCTTTTTCTTTGCGTTTTTTGTGAACTCCGGTAGTCGGATGGCTATCCGACGACACTGTATAATTAAATCTTCGCCCAAAATAGCTTAATGCAAAATTGTACCGATGCTTAGTGTGCTGGTTAAATCTAGCACAAAACCGACAACTAGAAACGTTGTGGTCAGGGCCTAGGCAAGGAATACAGTAAGAATGAAAGTCCTTATGAGGTATTTGCTTCCCACAAGAAATACAATTAACTTTTTCTGACATCAGTCGGGAGCAAGAAAAAAAAGTTTCCCCAACAGGGTACTTAGCTTTTAATGAAGATTTTGGATCTGAAACTCTTACACGAAAATCTCAGGAGTCGGCCGACCGGCACTTGCAAACTGCTTCTGCTTCGGGCACCGCGCGGCAAGAAAGACTGAAGAAAATGGTGTTGGCTGCATCTTTTATACCCCTGACGACCTGTCGTCAGGGAAAAGGTGACAGCAACCGATGCAGGACCCAAGACTTTGGCATTCAGGCCGACTGAGGGCAGCCTGCCACCAGGATAACCCCAAATGTAATGACTGCAACAGTGAAACACAAAGAAAATCACCTTTTGCTCCACTGCTGACATGGACCCCAGGACAGACTCAGTGACCTCTTTGACCAGATTCCTGCTGCAGTCTGACATGTTCCATGTAGTTCAGTGCACGTAATGCAAATGTGGCTGACATGTAGGCCCACTTCCTGACACGGTCCATAGTCCACTACTCTTGGTCCGGAGGATGGATCATAGAGCTCTCCTGCGCGAGCTCTTTTTTGGTGGCTGTCGCAACCACCATGGCATCGACTGTGGATCCCTTCGAAAAATGTTGCCTATCCAGCGGGGCACTGAGCATTTTGTCTGGGTGTTTGGGTATAGGCTCAACTGTATTTGGTTCCTTCCATGCCTGGATGAAATTAAATCTACAAGGGGGTCTGCAGGAGGGTAGAGGGTCCTGTGCCAAACGCCTCCAGGAATGCCAACTCATCCAGTTGGGCTTTTGGGGAGACCACCCTCCTAGTCAGTGCAGGATTTCCATGATGTCACCCAAAGGAGACATCTTCCGGGGGGTGATCGGGGGGAGCCCTCCCCTTCCTTCAAATCAGTATCTTCCGTGAGGGACTCTGGTGGGGTGTCCAAGTGCCTTCTCTTGCATGTGCGTTTCTGAGGAGGACTTGAAAACCTCAGGCCGGTCCCTGGGGGACCTCCTGGGGCATAGTGGAGACAGGCTGTCCCTGAGTGGGCAGGATGGCAGACCCCGACCCAGAAAAAGTGGGAGCCAAGACAGACTCAGAGGATGACAGTGTCAAGGGTCTCGAGGGAGCAGAAAAAACCCTCTCCATATCGAAAGCAGAGGGTGAACGAATTCCAGTAGTGGGGGTGAGCAAGACCAGATCCACCACCCTCTATGCTGAGGAGGGAGGTGGAGCCGAACCTCCAGGCACTGAGATTCTGAGCGGAAGGGCTGACTCCAAAAACTTGAAGTCGATTGTCACCTCCTCGGATCTGACACAGAGGCTACAGTTCAGAATCAGTCGGTTCTGAAAGGGTCGGAGCCGAATAACTCAGGGAAGTGGCTGGCGTGGAGGTATCTGGAACCACTGGCATCGACGTCTTGACTCCGGGCAATATCTGCCTTGGAGGTACCTGGAACCACTGACATCGACCTCTCAACACCAGGAAACATCAGAACTGATGACTCCGAAAAAAGAGATCGGATCGGAGAAAGAAAATGCTCTCAGCCCCGGAGGGGGAAGGAGCAGGCAAGACTCCCATATGAATCTGGGTCCGAATAAAAGTCCGGATCATCCTGTCCACCTCTGTTTCAGAAAGGCTACGGGAGGACCGGATGGAAGAAGTCACCAACCCGGCCCTGCAGTGGCACGAGGGGAGGCAGAAAGAGGGACCAAGCCCAGGAATCTTCAGCTCTGGACAAAAGCACGGAGATCAGAGTAGAGGGGAACCCCGGGTTGGATCTGGCCAATAACTGGCCAGGGTTGGACCACAGAAGAGCAGTCGGGAGACTGCTTCCTGAGCCTCTCCCGTTCCTTAGCCTGGGACTTTTCCCTGTCCCCAGACTTCTTGATGGGTGTTTGAGTCCCAGAAGCTGGGGTGGAGGAGGAAGAAACCACATCCGGAGGGAGGAGGCCCTTCAAAATCAACTAGTTTCTCCTGTTGATCAAGGCGTAGGGATTGAAACCTGCGCAGGTCGAGCAGGAGGTATTTAGGTGCTCCACACCAAGACAAAATGCACAGAGTGTGGCCATCAGAAGGGAGAAGCTTATGGCCACACAGTGTACATTTCCTAAAGCCTGGCTTAGGGGTTCTGGCCATGGCTAAAGGATCACACAAGCGCACACACAACAGGGAAGAAAGGCAGGAAGGCAAAAGAGAAATATGGTTAAAAAAAAAAAAAAAAATCTGACGAAAGCGCACAGTGATAGAGTAGAGAAAGGAGATAGTAAAGACACTAATTAAGAAAAAGATAGGAGAAAATTTACCCAAAAAATCTAACTTACTCAAAGTAACATGGACCTGTAATCCGCACTGCTGTCTCACACGTGCGGCAAATGAGATCTGAGGGGAGGAGGGAGACAAGAGCATTATGGGTAGGGGAAGAGCTTGGATCCGATGCTGGAGTATGCAGCCGAATCAGATCCATGCCGGATCTGGGTGGGTCCCACAGGTTGAAGATCAAATGAAAACAACTTCAGATCCAGAAATTTTATGAGGTACAACTACAGGAAATGGAAGGAAGGAGTGGAATGAATGGCATTCATTTTATGAAAGTACAAATAAGCAACTGGATTGGTGTTTCACAACAAGATTTGTTAATCAATAGGGCACATCATGTGTATGCTCCAAATCCTATCCTTAGAAAGGATAAAAGACCTATAATAAACATGCAACCATACCAGCTGACAAAATTGTGGTAGAAGGAAAAAGTAATAAAAGTTGGGGACATTAAAGTAGTTGTGAAAAATGATCATTCACTGTACACCCAGGAAGAAGAGAACAAATTTATCTCAGCAATCAAGGAATGTCAATAGACAATTGTGAAATTCACATTGCTGTAGCCACCTTTCTTCAGAATATTTTTCCGGGAGGATCAAAAACATCTTTGGATGCAGAAAGTACAGTTTTGCACATACCATAAATGTAGATGTTCGAGTGTTGACACTGCTGCAGTCATTACACTTGGGTTATCCTGCCGTCAGGCAGTCCCGCAGTCGGCCAGAGTTCCAAAGTCTTGGTCCGGCGTCAGTTGCTGTCGCCTCCTCCCTGACGTCAGTACAACAAGGGTATATAAGATGCAGCAAACACCATTTTCTTCAGTTTTTCTTGCCCCAGATGTCAGGTGCCCCCAAATAGGTAGGCAATTCAAATTGCTAGTAAACAATACGAAAGAAAAGCAAACAAACATTTTTAGTTACCAGCAAATACTCCCCATAGGTAATAAAGGGTAGATGCCCTAGGTAAGTACCAGAAAATAAGAGGGGAAGTTGGGAGGGTAACCTGAACTGCAGCAGTGTCAACACTCGAACATCTACATTTATGGTAGGTACAAAACTGTACTATTGTTCATCATGTTACACTGCTGCAGTCATTACACTTGGGTGGAATCCCAAAGCTGAGGTAAGGAGGCTGGATCTATAAGGCATTAGGGGTGGCTATAAGGCCCTGCAGTACAGCAGTGGCGAAGCCAGCTCTGGATATGGAGTTTAAAGGCAAATGGTAATGTTTGGTGAAGGTATGCACAGAACTCCATGTTGCTGCTTCCAAAATATCCTTGGTAGGTACTCCTCTGAGGTAAGTGGCTATTGCCCTGGTGGAGTGAGATCTAATGCTGCTAGGTACAGGTTTCCCATGATGGGTATAGCAGAAACGTAAACAGTGTCCTATTCATTTTGAAAGTCTGCTTTGAAATGGCTTTTCCCTGTGCTCCTGCAGCGTATGCTACCAATAATTGCTCAGATTTTCTGAAAGCTTTGATTTTGTCCAAGTAGAAGCGTAGCTGTCTGTGAATGTCCAAAGAATGTAGTAGTCTCTCCCCTTTGTTCTGTGGTTTTGGATAAAAAGTTGGCAAGTGAATTGTTTGGTTTAGAGCCACACTTGATACCACCTTTGGCATAAACGTAAGGTTAGTTCTTAAAGACACCCTGTCCTGGTGGAAGATGAGAAAAGGTTCCACTGCCTTTAGTGCCTGTAATTCTGAAACTCTTCGTGCTGATGTTATTGCCAGTAGCAGAGCAGTTTTCCAAGAGATGTATTTTAATTCTGCTGTGTTAGCTGGCTCAAAAGGAGGCAAGGTTAATTTTTCCAAAACAAAGTTGAGGTCCCAAGTTGGTGTAGGTGCTCTACGGGGTGGTCTTATGTTTTTAGCCCCTCTGAAGTATTGTTGGAGCAAAGGATTAGAAAAAATTGGTGGATCCGTGTTGTAATGAGCAGAGACAGCTGAGGCGTGGATCTTGATGGATGAACAGAGGCCCTTGTCCAGCATCTCAGTTAAGTATTGCAGTATCTGAGGAATGTTTGGGACAAGAGGATCAAGACTGTGCGCTTGGCTCCAGGCACAGAATCTCTTCCATTTATCAGAGTATGCTTTCCTGGTGCTAGGCCTTCTGGCCTCCAGAATGACATCCATAACAGCTTTGGAGAGAGGCATTGCTTGACTAGGGAATTTACCATGCAGCTAGGTTTAAGGTCTTTAGCTGGCTGTGAAGTATGATTGTTGTGCTGTGTCAGCAACTGTGGGATTTGAGGCAAAATCCAGGGTGGTTCTTGTGCTAAGTTCTTTAGGATTGGGTACCAGTGCTGGCGTGGCCAGTCTGGTGCAATCAGGATCATTTTTGGCTCTTCTTGCCTGGCTTTTATGAGTACCTTTGGAAGGAGAGGTAAAGGAGGGAAAGCGTATACTTGTAGTTTTTTCCATCTGAATGAGAGGGCATCCACTTTCCATGCTTGTGGATGGCAGCTCCTTGTGCAGAATTTCTGTAATGGCAGTTCTTCAGGGAAGCAAACAGATCTATGTCCGGGCTCCACCATTTTTGTGTTATCATTCTGAATATTTGTGGGTTCAGTTCCCATTCGGGTGGGTCCATAAGGTTTTTGCTTAGGTCGTCTGCCAGTGTGTTTTTCTCTCCAGGCAGGAATTGTGCTTGCAGATTAACTTGGTAGTTTAGAGCTGTGTTCCACAAGGTCATGGCTTGTCTGCAGAGGGGGTAGGAGTGTGTGCCCCCTTGCTTATGTACCACATAACTGTGGTGTTGTCTGTCTTTAGTAGTAATTGTCCTGGATGCAGTAGGTCCTTGAAAGCTGTAATAGCATTTTGTACAGCTAGCATCTCTTTTTGATTGATGTGGAGATGTCTTTGCTCTGTGGGCCACTTGCCCGGATACATTTTTCCTGCCATGTGTGCTCCCCAGGCGTAATTCGATGCATCTGTTGTCAGTGTTTGCCTGGCTGTGGGTTGAGTGAAAGGCTGTCCCTTGTTGAGGTGACAAGCTTGTGCCCACCATCGAAACTCCTGTTGTAGGCAAGGAATTAGTGGTATAACTGTTTCCAAACTTTGACAGTGTTGAGACCATACGCTCTTTAGGTACCATTGTAGTTTCCTCATATGCAGTCTGGCATATGGAATTAGTAGTATGCAAGATGCCATGTACCCCAAGGCCTGCAGAATTTTTCTTGCAGGGAGTTGGGTCTTTGTTGCCATTAATTGAAAATATTGAGTCAGTTGTCCTTGCTTGTCCGGCGTGAGATAAGCCATCTGGGCTGTTGTGTTCAAGCTGGCACCCAGGAATATCTGTTGTGAGGGCACTAGTTTTGATTTCTTTTCGTTTACTGTGTACCCCAGGCAACTTAACTTTTTTACATACGCCAGATGCTTTAGTAGAATGTCCTTGCTCTCTGCTTGAATCAGGCAGTCGTCCAGGTATGGATGAATATGAATTCCTTTTTGCCTGCAAAATGCAATTACTGGTGCCAGTCACTTTGTGAAGACCCTGGGCTCAGTAGATAAGCCAAAGGGCAATGCAGAGAATTGATAGTGCATTGAACCAGCGAGAAATCTGAGGTATCTTCTGCAGTTTTGTCTGATAGGGACATCCAGTTATGCCTCTTTGAGGTCCAAAGTCACGAGCCAAGCTTTCTTGCCCAGTATGGGAAGAAGCTGCTGTAGTGTCAACATCTTGAATTTCGGAACATCCAAGTAAGTGTTTAGTGTAGAAAGGTCCAGAATGGGTCTCCAGGCTTTGTCTTTTCTGGGAACCAGAAAGAGTCTTGAGTAAAATCCTTGCCCTTGTTCCTGTGCTGGTACCATTTGAATAGCTCTCATGTCCATGAGTGCTGTAATTTGTTTTTGAGCCTCTGCCCCTTGATGTGGTGGCAGATTTGGCATTCCTTTTAGCCTTGGCAGGGTGTGAAAAGGGAACCTGTATCCTTGAGATACAATGTTGAGAACCCATTTGTCTCTGGTGATGCAATGCCAGTTGTGGTAGAAAAGTCCCAGTTTTCCTCCTAAGGGGGCTGCCAAGAGAGAACTGTTTGGCAGCTGTAGTGGAAAGTCATTGAGGCTGTTTTTTATAAGGTTGAGGCCTGTCTTCCCCTTCTTTCTGGCCTGGTGTGCCCCATTGTCGAGGCCTGTAAGGGCCTTGTGTCTGACCTCTACCTCTTGGACGTCCGTATCTACCCCTTTGAGGTCTATCTGTGACTGGAAAAGGACCAATTCTTTGTTGGCCAATTTCTGCTAAAATGAGGAGGCTAAACCTTGAAAGAAATCTTTCATCATTTGCATAGATTTTGCCTTATCCTCCATCTTCTTTAATACCTCCTCTGCCTTAACTCCAAACAGCACATCCCACTGCAAAGGTGCATCCAATAATTTGACCTTAACATGATCTGGTAATGTATGTTCTTTTAACCAGGCATGCCTTCTAATGACAGAGCCTGTAACTGCTGCTCTACAGGAGGCCTCTAAGGAATCAAACCCACGTTGCAAAGTATGTTTTCCCACTTGTTCAGCTGCATGCAATAAATCCTGCATTTCTTTTAGATTAGGAGGATCTGATTCTGGAAGCATCTTTTGTTTCAACTGAGACATCAAAAATTGCTGATATTTTAGCATGTGAAACTGGCAATTCAAGGCTCTCATTGGTAAAGTTGCAGAGGTATATACCTTCTTTCCCCATCTGTCTAATGTTCTGGAATCTCTGTCAGAGGGAACTGGGTTTTTTGCTGTTGAGGCCTTAATCCCTTTGGGTCCCTGAGAATTAGTTTCAGGGTCAGCAACAGGGCTTTTGTACAGAAATTTGTGAGAGTCAGGGACTCTATCAGGTTTAACTGGGGCTGGGGGTAAGGAGTCGGGGTTCAAACTGGATTCAGTGTGCACATCATCCACAATGTCTAAAACTGGCGGGATAGCGAGGGGTCTGTGTTGAGGCAATAAAAGGAAGTGACTGAGCCTTTTCTTGGATTCTGAGTAGTCCTGACCTTCCCAATGGAAATGCTCCCTCATGGTATGCAGAGGCTGATGGAGTAGATTCCTCAGCATCAGAATCCTCATAATGGGGTAAAGAATATCCTAGGTCTGAGGAAGAGTCTGAGGAAATGGACACCTGGTCAGAAGATTTATAGTCTGCATCCTGTCAGAGCCTTTTATCAGGAGAGGGATGGGACCCCCCTGATCAGGGTGATTAGGTCCTCGGCCATTTTTAGCATTTGTTTCTTGGGCATGGAAGCATGTCCTAGAGAGACTTGTGTCTGTTTCTTTGCTTTTAAGGGAGGCTTAGACTTAACAGAGGGTCTAATGGATAACTGAGTAGGTCTGAAGACACCCTCTCTGTAGCTGTGGCTCAGCTACTTCGGTTCCCTCTGTAGGTTTAGGATTGGTAAGCTGAAGGCCTAGTGTGTCCGAAGGCCCAGCCAGCTTCACGTGGGAGTCGGAGGCGGTCTGTGGTAGCGGTAGTCAGGGGCTGTGTAGGCGCCTCGCTGAAAACCAGAGAACCGGCGACCGGGGTAGAAGAGGCCTCGTCGTCAGTTTTGGGCCTCGGATGCCTGTCCTTGCCCTTGCGTTTTTTATGCATTGCGGTCATCGGGGTTTCCGACGGCATGGTGTAATTGAATTTTCTACCAAAATAATGTCGGGCAAAATCAAACCGACGTTTAATAGTGCGTTTGTTCAACCTAGCACAAAACCGACAACCAGTGACATTGTGGTCAGGGCCTAGGCACGGAATACAATAGGAGTGGAAATCCTTATGAGGTATTTGCTTCCCACAAGAAATACAGTTATTAACTTTTACTGACATCGGTCTGAGGCAAGAAAAAGTTTCCCCAATGGGGTACTTAGCTCTTTTAGAAGACTTCGGTTCTGGATTCGGAATGAAAATCCCAGGAGTCAGCCGACCGGCACTTGCGAACTGCTTCTGCTTCGGGCACCGCGCGGCAAGAAAGACTGAAGAAAATGGCGTCGGCTGCATCTTATACACCCCTGTCGCACTGACGTCAGGGAGGAGGCGACAGCAACCGACGCCGGACCAAGACTTTGGAACTGTGGCCGACTGCGGGACCGCCTGACGGCAGGATAACCCAAGTGTAATGACTGCAGCAGTGTAACACGAACATCTGGTTAAGACGGAATTAAACTTTAGCGAACAGGGAATCAAGCAAGCAGAAGGGGACTTTGATTCTCATTCTGCAAACAGTAGCAAACTTTGCCAGTGAAACCTTTTCCATTATTCCAAATAAAAATGATTGAGTGACAAAAGCACACTGAAACTGAATAAAAGCAACAGAACAACTTTGATCTTGAACCAAAAGAAAACTATCAGCATTATGAAATTAGTGAATAAATTTGAGGCTAAAAAGTCTTATTTAATACAGGAATAGACAGACACATGAAATGTGGCTTTGCAAGAATTGGCTAAAGAAAGACTTCAATCTTTTTGTCGTTAAAACTGGTGGGTAGACTGTAAAGCATTCACTCCACTTTATATCAATGTTTAAAAGGACAGTGAATTGTATGAAGAAAGTACAGTTATGTACACTTACCATAAATGTAGATGTTCGAGTGTATTCACTGTTGCAGTCATGATATTTGGGTTATCTGCTTGCAAGTAGCCCTCAGTTGGCCTGATTAACAAAGTATTGGGTCCTGTGTTGGTTGCTGTCCCTTCTTCCATGACGTCAGGTCGTCAGGGGTATAAAACATGCAGCTGACACCATTACATCAGTTTTTCTTGCCTCAGATGTAATGGGGAGCAAATAAAATTAAACACACAAAAATATACCTCCAACCAAAAGCAAATACTCCAAAAATGCTTTTAAGCATAGTAAAAGAAGGTAGAGGTATAGCCAGAGAAAAGTAGGGGACTGGAGGGAGGGTAACCATGACTGCAAAAGTGAATACGCTCGAACATCTACATTTATGGTAAGTGCACACAACTGTACTATGTTCTTCGTGTTTCACTGTTGCAGTCATTACATTTGGGTAGATTCCCAAAACTATGGTTGCGGGGAGGAGTTTATACAGCATTAGGGCCAGCTATAAGGCCCTGCAAGACAGCAGTGGCAAAGCCAGCTCTGGATTTAGAGAAAATTGGTAAATAATAATGCTTGGTGAAAGTATGTACAGAACTCCGGTAGCAGCTTCAAGAATATCCCTGGTAGGAACACCTCTGAGAAAAGCTGCAGAAGTAGATGCAGCCCTGGTGGCGTGAGATCTGATCCCCTGGAGAATAGGTTTTCCATGGTGCTTATAGCAGTAATGAATGCAATGGCTTATCCATTTAGAAATGGTTTGTTTTGACATAGCCTTCCCCTCTGCCCCTGCAGCAAATGCTACCAGCAATTGTTCAGATTTTCTTCGAGATTTAGTCCTGTCCAAGTAGAATCTAAGTTCTCTGTGAACATTCAAGGAATGCAGAATCCGTTCCCCTTTGTACTGTGGACTGGGAAAGAAGGTTGGCAAATGAATGGACTGATGAGCCACACTGGAATCCACCTTGGGCATGAAGGATGGATTGGTCCTAAGAGATACCCTGTCCGCAGGAAAGATGATGAAATGCTTCACTGCCATAAGGGCCGGTAATTCAGATATCCTTCTAGCTGAAGTGATTGTTAAAAGGAAGGCTGTTTTCCAAGAAAGAAATGTTAAGTCTGCAGTAGCAGCTGGCTCAAAAGGAGGTAGAGTGAGTTTTTCCAAAACAAAGTTAAGATCCCAGGCAGGGGTAGGAGCTCTCCTGGGTGGTCTCAAGTTCTTTGCCCCTCAGATACTGCTTGAGCAGGGCATGAGAGAAGAAGGGTGGTTCTGTGTTATAGTGAGTTGAAATAGCTGAAGCGTGGATTTTAATAGAGGAAAAAGACAGGCCCTTGTGAAGCATCTCAGTTAAGTATTGCAAAATCTGAGGTAAATTGGTCGCCGCTGTACTCATCCCTAAAGAGTGGTTCCAGGCACAGAATCTTTTCCATTTGTCAGTATAAGATTTTCTAGTACTAGGTCTTCTCGCCTCCAAGATGACATCCATCACAGGTTTACTGAGGGATGAGAAGGGTGAATTTAAATGATTAGCCAGGCTGCAAGATTCAAGGTTGGAAGCTGAAGATGCAGAATTTGGTTCTCCTGTTGAGACAGCAAGGAAGGGGTCTGAGGCAGGTGCCATGGAGATATTTGTGACACACTGCGCAGGACTGGGTGCCAGTGTTGGAGTGGCCAGTCTGGAGCAATCAAAATCATTCTTGGTTTGTCCTGTTTGACTTTTAGCAGAACTTTGGAGAGCAGAGGCAGAGGGGGAAAGGCATAAACTGATGGGTTTTTCCAGCTAAAGGACAGAGCATCCACTTTCCAGGCTTTTTTGTGAGGAGTCCTTGTGCAAAACTTGTCCAACTGGTAGTTCTGGGGGGGAGGCAAATAGATCTATGTCTGGGCTCCACCATTTGCTTGTCAACATGTTGAAAGTCCATGGTTCCAGTTTCCACTTGTGTGGGTCCATGAGATTTCTGCATAGTCCATCTGCCAGTGTATTAAATTTTCCTGGCAGGAATTGAGCTTGTAGTTGCACTTGGCAGCTCAATGCTGTGTTCCACAATGCCATGGCTAGTCTGCAGAGGGGATAAGAATGTGTACCCCCCTGCTTGTTTATGTACCACATAACCGTGGTGTTGTCCGTCTTTATCATTAGTTGTCCTGGAAGAATGTAGTCCTTGAAAGCCGTCACAGCATTCTGTACAGCTAACATTTCTTTTTGACTGATAGGTGCATTTGATTTGGGTTCCATTTGCCCTAAATGCGGGGGTAGTGTGAAAGGCAGTCCCTTGTTTTGATGGCAGGCCTCTGCCCACCATAGGAATTCCAGGCGTAGGCTTATGTACCACATAACCCTGGTGTTGTCCATCTTTATCATTAGTTGTCCTGGAAGAATGTAGTCCTTGAAGGCTGTCACAGCATTCTGTACAGCTAACATTTCTTTATGACTGATAGGTGCATTTGATTTGGGTTCCATTTGCCCTGAATGCGAGGGTAGTGTGAAAGGCAGTCCCTTGTTTTGGTGGCAGGCCTCTGCCCACCATAGGAATTCCAGGCGTAGGCAATGTATGATAGTAATCATTGTTTCCAGGCTGTGACAATGTTGACTCTACAGACTTTTTAAGTATCACTGTAGTTTCCTCATATGCAGTCTTGCATATGGAATTAGAGGAATGCAGGAGGCAATGAACCCCAAAGCTTGCAGTATTTGCCTTGCAGATAGCAGGTTTTTTGTGGCCACTTGTTTGAAGTAAGTTACCAATTGAATTTGCTTCTCTGGCATGAGGAAAGCCATCTGGGCAGTTGTATTCAAGTTTGCACCCAGGAATGAAATCTGTTGAGAGGGTACCAGTTGTGATTTCTTTTCGTTTATGGTGTATCCCAGACAAGTTAGAACACTTTTTACAAATGCCAGATGATTTAGAAGTATGCTCTGGTTTTCTGCCTGAATTAGACAATTGTCCAGGTATGGATATATTTGAATATTTCTTTGCCTGCAAAATGCAATAACTGGAGCCAGGCACTTTGTGAATACCCTGGGCACAGTAGACAAGCCAAAGGACAGTGCAGAGAACTGATAATGCAAGTAGCCTGCTTTAAAGCGTACGTTTCTTCTGCAAGATTCCCTGATTGGGATGTGCAGGTATGCTTCTTTTAAATCTAGAGTTGCCAACCAGGCATCTTTGCCTAGCATAGGAAGTAACCCATGAAGAGTCAGCATCTTGAATTTTGGAATGTCCAGAAAGGTCTTTAGAGTAGACAGGTCCAAAATTGGACGCCAAGATTTGTCTTTTCTGGGTACCAGAAAAAGCCTGGAATAGAAACCTTGTCCCTTTTCCTCTTCTGGTACTGATTGAGCAGCCCCCATGTTTAAGAGGGAAACTTGTTTTTGAGCCTTTGCCCACTGATTTGGGGACAGGTTTGGCCAGCTGTTGGGTGTTGGCAATGTGTGGAAATGAAATCTGTATCCCTGGGACACTATTTTAAACCCATTTGTCCTGGGTTATGAGCTCCCAGTTCTTTGCATGAAGAGCAATCTTTCCTCCCAAAGGGGCGGCTAAAAGGTTAAGTGCTTGGTAATTTTAAAAGGAAGTCATTGAGACCGTTTGCCATGGGGGGGGGGGGGGTATCTTATTTCCAGATTTGGAAGTGTAGTCCCCCACTGCTTAGATCTGAGAGTTCCCTGGGACTGAAACCTGGTGTTTTTAGTGTGTCTGTGTTTGGCTTGAGAGGATCTGAAGGAGCTGGAAAAGACCAGTTCTTAGCAGGCCAGTGCCTACTAAATATTGGAGGTTGCACTTGTAAGAAATCTTTAACAGTTTGCATAGATTTAGCTTTATCTTCCATCTTTTTTAGTACTTCTTCAGGCGGTCCTGATTTAAAGGAGCAACCAACAATTTTGCTTTAACATGATCAGGCAAAGAATGCTCCTTAAGCCAAGCATGCCTTCTAATCACAGACCCAGTAACAGCAGCCCTGCACGAGGCCTCTAAAGGATCAAAACCACATTGCAGAGAAGGTTTTCCAACTTGTTCAGCAGAATGCAATAAATCCTGTAAATCTTTATTTTCCACACAGTCCGGAATCAACATCATTTTCTGTTTAAGCAGTCCAGTAATATGCTGTTGATATTTTAACATATGACATTGGCAGTTTAAAGCCCTGATTGCCAAGGTTGCAGAAGTATAAACCTTCTTACCCCATCTATCCAGCGCCCTGGAGTCTCTTTCAGAAGGGGTAGGATTTTTAGCAGTAGAAGCATTAATGCCCTTGGGCCCCTGAGAAATGGTTTCTGGATCTGCAACAGGATTTTTGAAAATGAACTTGTGGGACTCAGGAACCCTGTAGTATCGGTCAGGTTTACTAGGAGCCAGAGGGAGGGAATCAGTGGCCATACTAGATTCCGAAAACACATCAACAATGCCTAGTACAGGAGGTACAGCCAAAGGCCTATGCTGAGGTAGAACGAAATCCCTAAGCCTCTTTTTTGAATCAGAAAATTCCTGACTTTCCCAGTGGAAATGCTCGCTTAAGGTATGTAAGGTTTCCCCAAAAGAAAAATCCTCAGGAGGGGAAGCAGAGGGAATGGAATCCTCTGCATCAGAATACTCATAAGTAGGTATGGACAAGTCCAGGTCATTAGAAGAGTCAGAAGAAACAGAAATCTGATCAGAAGATTCATAACCACACTCAGCCCTAGGCCTCTTGGGGTGGGGGGGTGGGGGGGTTGACTACCCCTGATTAGAGTAATTAAATCTTCAGCCATTTTGATCATTTGTTTTTTAGGCATAGGGGCCTGAACATGTGGCCTGAGTGTCGTTTTTTTTAGACATAGATCGAGATTTAGACCTTAGTAATGAAGGTGGAGTTGGTTTAATATGTAAGTCTGTAGGCCTGAATACACCCTCAGAAGCCGGATCCTGCACAGTAGCTCCGGACCCATCCAAGGTAGACACATCTGCGGTTTCCATAGGTGAAGCATCTCGCGGCATACTGGACTCCGAATGGGTCTCAGTAGAGGCCTGCGAATCAGAATTAGCGGGTATCAGGGGCTGCGAACTGGCGGCTGGCTTAGGAGAAACGTCGTCGGCAGTTTTGGACCTCTGCTGCCTGTCTGTCTTTATCTTTGTGTTTTTTCGGAATTCCGGTAGTCGGATGGCTAACCGATGACATTTCTGGATAATTAAACAGAGAACCGAAATACTTACAGGCAAAAATGTACTGACAACGGATAGTGCGCTGATTAAATAACGCACAAAACAGACAGCAAGGTATGTCGTGTTCAGGGCCTAGACAAGGAATTCAGTATGAATGAAAATCTTTGAGAGTTATTTGCTTTCCACAAGTAATGCAATTAAGTTTTACCAACATCGGTAAGGAGCAAAAAAAAGTTTACTCAATGGGATACTTAACTTTAAATTGAAGACTTCGGCTCTGAAACTTGAAAACGAAAATTTCAGGAGTCGGCCGACTGGCACTTGCGAAAGTACAGTTTTGTACCTACCATAAATGTAGATGTTCGAGTGCTCATACAGCTGCAGTCATAACAGATGGGTTATCCTGCCGTCAGGCAGGTCCTCGGTCGGCCGAATTCCAAAATCTAGGTCCGGCGTCGGTTGTCGTCGCTTCCTCACTGACGTCAGTGCGACAGGGGTATAAAAGAGGCAGCCAACGTCATTTTCTTCAGTTTTTCTTGCCCCAGATGGCAGGTGCCCCCAGAAGGAAGGCAAAAGTACAGTTTTGTACCTACCATAAATGTAGATGTCCGATAGGTATGCATCTGCAGTCATAACATATGGGTTGTCCTGCCTCAGGCAGCCCTTCGGTCGGCCGGATTCCAAAGTCTGGGTCTGGCCTCGGCTGATGTCGCACCCTCCCCGACGTCAGAGCGTTTGGGGTATAAAAGCATCAGCCGACGCCATTTTCCTCAGTGTTTCTTGCCCCAGATGCCAGGTGCCCTCTAGGAAGGCCAAATTTGGAGGAATGCAATAAATTCCAAACATTTTCCAAAATATATACATATATATATATATATATATATATATATATATATATATACACAAACAAATACACCATAATAGATCCCCCAGCTAGCTAATGGAGGGGTAAGCACCATAGGAATACCACAGAGGGGAAGGAGGGAGGGTAAACCTGACTGCAGATGCATACCTATCGGACATCTACATTTATGGTAGGTACAAAACTGTACTATGTCCTTCAAGGATGCATCTGCAGTCATAACATATGGGTAGAATACCATAGCCAATCTGGGGGAGGAGGTACTAAGAAAAGGATGGTGTAGTTAAGATACCCTGCAGGACTGCTGTAGCAAAACCTGCTCTGGATCTGGAGTATAAAGGTAAATTGTAATGTTTGGCAAATATATGCACGGAGCTCCATGTAGCAGCTTCTAAAATGTCCTTGGTAGCCACCCCTCTTAGGAAGGCTGTAGTGGTGGCTGTGGCCCTCGTGGAATGAGGCCTAATGTTTGCAGGAACCGTCTTTCCATGAAAGGAGTAACAAAATCGAATGCAATTTCCTATCCACTTTGAAATTGTCTGTTTGGAAATTGCTTTTCCTTGTACCCCAGCAGCATATGCTACAAGGAGTTGGTCAGTCTTTCTGTAACTTTTTGTACTGTCCAAGTAGTAGCGTAGTTGTCTGTGTACATCCAGAGTGTGTAGAAGTTTTTCCCCTTTATTTTGTGGATTTGGGAAGAATGTAGGCAAGTGAATAGCTTGGTTCAGGGATACCCTAGATACCACCTTTGGCATAAAAGTAGGATTGGTTCTCAATGAAACTCTGTCCTGATGGAAGATAAGAAATGGCTGTACTGCCATTAAAGCTTGTAACTCAGATAATCTTCTTGCTGAAGTTATGGTCAGAAGGAATGCAGTTTTTCAAGACAGAAACTGTAGATCCGCCGATGCCGCTGGTTCAAAGGGAGGAAGTGTTAGTTTCTCCAGCACAAAGTTAAGATCCCAAGTAGGTAAAGGGGGTTTCCTTGGAGGATTGATGTTTTTGATTCCTCTCAGAAATTGCCTGAGGAGAGGGTGCGAGAAGATAGGTGGATCAACATTGTATTCTGCTGAAATTGCTGAGGCATGAATCTTAATGGAAGAATAGGACAGGCCATTGTGGAACAATTCTGCTAAGTATTCTAGAATGTGAGCCATGCTCGCCACTGACACATCTAAGCCTTTTGTTGTCTTACAAATGAGAAATCTTTTCCATTTTGCCGAGTATGTCTTCCTTGTGGAAGGCCGGCGAGCTTCCATAATAATGTCCTTTACTCTCTGTGATAAGCTATCTTGAGGGGGGGTTTATGGAATTTTCCAGGCAGTTAGCTGCAATGTTTTCAAGTTGGGATGCATGATCTTGAAATTGTTCTGCGTCAGAAGAGGAGGCCATAGGGGGAGAGGCCATGGTTTCGTCTGTGACATGCTCCTCAATAGTGGGTACCAGTGCTGCCTTGGCCAGTCTGGAGCTATCAGAATCACTCTTGGCTGTTCTGCCCTGATCTTCAGTAAAACCTTGGACATTAATGGGAGAGGTGGGAAAGCATATACTTTTAGAGCTTTCCAGCTGAAAGAGAGAGAGTCCACCCTCCAAGCTTGTGGGTGGTATGTCCTGGAGCAGAATGTCTTCAGTTGATGATTGTGGGGCGAGGTGAACAGATCTATCTCCGGCTTTCCCCATGCTTGTGCTATGAGTAGAAAGATGTCTGGGTGCAGCATCCATTCGTGTGCATCCATGGTAGTTCTGCTTAAGCTGTCTGCCAGTACATTTTCTTTCCCTGGCACGAACTGGGACTGTAGTTGGATATTGAGTTTCAAGCATAGTTCCCATAGCTTCATGGCCAGCCTGCATAGAGGGTAGGAATGCGTGCCTCCTTGCTTGTTTATGTACCACATGATTGTGGTGTTGTCTGTCCTTATTAACAGGTGGCCTTGATGGAGGAAAGGTTTGAAGGCCTCGATTGCGTGTATCACTGCCAGCATTTCCTTTTGGTTTATGTGCATGCGCAGCTGCCCTTGAGACCATAGGCCTTGGATACATTTGCTCTCCATGTGTGCTCCCCATCCTAGGTCTGAAGCGTCCGTGGTGATGGTTTGTTTTGTTTTTGGTTTGTTGAAAGGCAAACCTCTGTTGGACTGGCAGGCTTGAGCCAAACACAGGAATTCCTTTTGAAGGCAAGGAATGATTGGTATCAAAGTTTCCAAACTGTGACTGTGCTGAGACCATACACTCCTTAGGTACCATTGTAATTTTCTCATATGCAGCCTGGCTTGTGGAATCAGAATTATGCAGGATGCCATGTAACCCAGGGCCTGCAGGATTTTCCTTGCAGTTAGCTGAGTTTGTCTTGTCAGATTCATGAAGTAATCCGGAAGTTGTTTTTCTTCTATGAGAAAGGCCATTTGGGTGGTTGTTCTCTAGATCTGCACCCAAAAAGGTTATCCTTTGGGATGGAACAAGTCTTGATTTTTGGATGTTGACTGTGTATCCCAAGGCCTGTAATAGGTGGATGGCATAGGCCAAGTCCTTTATCACATTTTTCTTGTTGTCTGCTTGTATAAGGCAGTCGTCCAGATATGGGTAGATTTGAATCCCCTGAAGCCTGCAGTGTGCAATTACTGATGCCAGGCATTTTGTGAATACTCTGGGCGCAGTAGATAAGCCAAAGGGCAATGCTGAGAATTGATAATGCTCTGATCCTGCAAGAAATCTGAGGTGTCTTCTGCAACTTTGTCAAATAGGGACATGCAGGTATGCCTCCTTGAGATCTAGAATCACCAGCCAAGACTCCTTGCCCAACATGGGAAGAAGTTGCTGTAGGGTCAGCATCTTGAATTTTGGCACAATGAGGTAAGTATTCAGTGCGGACAGGTTGAGAATAGGCCTCCATTGATTTTCTTTTCTTGGAACAAGGAATAATCTGGAGTAAAATCCTTGGTCTTGTCCTGAAAGAGGTACCTTTTCTATGGCTTTCATTTTTATTAGGTTGTTGATCTGCTTTAAAGCCTCTGCCCTCTGATTTGGTGGCAGGTTTGGCATTCTGTTTCTTCTTGGCAAAGTGTGGAAGTGGAACCTGTATCCTTTGTCTATTATTTGCAGTGTCCATGTGTCCCTTGTAATATAATGCCAGTTTTTTGAGAATAAAGAAAGCTTTCCGCCCAATGGTGCTTCCAATTGAGCCCTGGTCGGCGGAATCAAAGCAAAGTCATTGAGTCTGTCCAGGTGTAGTAGTTGTTGTTGCTGTTCCTGCACTACCTCTCTGGTTGGCAGGCTGCCACTGACGGCCTCTGTAGGAGCCTCTAGCTTGCCCTCTACCTCTGGGACGCCTGTTCCTGCCCCTCTGGGATCTGTCCGAGTCTGGAAAGGACCAATTCTTAGTAGGCCAGTTTCTGCTGAATCTCGGTGGTTGTACTTGCAGAAAGTCCTTAACTGTTTGCACAGATTTTGCATTTTCTTCAAACTTCTTTAAGACCTCCTGAGCCGAGGAACCAAATAATTTTTGTTTTTCCATTGGAGCATCCAGGAGTTTAGCTTTGACATGGTCTGGTAAAGATTGTTCCTTCAGCCAGGCATGCCTATGAATAACTGCCCCAGTCATAGCTGACCTACATGAAGCTTCCAGTGCATCATAACCATACTGCAAAAAATGATTACTAACCTGCTGTGAGTTATGTACCAGATCCTGAAGGGATTTCCGGTCAAGGGGTTCAGAAGAGGAAAGCTTCTTATGCAATTCATCTAACAAATACTCTTGGTACTGTATCATATGAAATTGACAATTTAATGCCCTCATGGAAAGAGTTGCAGAAGTATATACCTTCTTTCCCCATCTCTCTAAAGCTCTAGACTCCCTTTCAGAAGGTAGAGGATTTTTGGCAGTGGCAGCTGCAACCCCTTTAGGGCCCTGAGAAATAGTATCTGGGTCTGCAGAATGGGCCTTGTACAGATGTAGATGAGAATCCGTGACCCTGTAGTATCTATCAGGTTTGGCAGGTGCCGGAGGGAGAGAATCAGGTGCTGTACTAACATCATTGTACACATCATCAATAACATTCAAAACAGGAGGTATAGCTAAGGGCCTATGCTGAGGTAAATGTAAAAAGGTCCTTAATCTCTTTCTAGAATCAGAAAATTCCTGACCCTGCCATTGAAAATGTTCTCTCAGAGTGTAGTGTCTCACCAAAGGAAAACTCTTTAGGAGGGGAGGCCGAAGGGATAGATTCTTCAGCATCAGAATCCTCGTAGGCCGAATAAGCCTCCTCTTGGTGATCTGACAACTCAGATCCATCCGTAGACTCATCTGAAGAGTGTTGGTCAGAGGGCTCAGTCCTGGGCCTTTTGTCTGGTGGTGGTTGAGAGCCCCTGTCCGGGTGAGGTTGGGAACCTCTAATTAAAGAGATAAGATCCTCTGCAAGGCTGAGGATCTGAGAACTAGAAGGTCTCTGAGAGGTAGTCTTGGGAGGCAAAGCTTTAGCAAATTTAGCAGCTTTAGCCCTGGAAAAAGCCTTAATGGACATGGAAGCAGGAGGTCTGGCTGCACCATGTGCTTGTAGGTAAGCTCAGTAGCCGACTCAGCCGGGGCCTCCAGGGCCGCGGTGGTCGGTTGAGTGGATTCGGTTAAAGGAAGTACCGAGGACTCGGTTTCGGCCGAAACAGAGACACTCGCGGTAGGCCTAACTGTGGTTTCAGCCGAAACCGCGGGCCGCGAGTGTCGGTCCTTGTCCTTCCTATTTTTACACCAAATGTGATGTCGGAGTCTCCGACGGCATCTTATATGCAAAATTAGCCCCAAAGAATTCCTCTGCAAACTCCGACCGACATCTAAGAGTTCGTCGGTTGAAGGAAGCACAGGCTGAACAGGCCGAGACGTCATGGTCTGGGCCTAAGCAAGGGAGGCAGTAAGAGTGGAAATCCTTATGAGGTATTTGTTTCCCACAAGTTAAACAATTATTTACTTTATCTGACATCGGCTGAGGAAAGAAAGTGTCCCCAACGGGGTACTTAGCTTTTTCGAAGTCTTCGGTAGCTGAATCACATGATCTGACCGACCGGCACTTGCGAACTGCTTTTGCTTCGGGCACCGCACGGCAAGAAAGACGGAGGAAAATGGCGTCGGCTGATGCTTTTATACCCCAGATGCTCTGACGTCAGGGAAGGTGCGACATCAGCCGAGGCCAGACCCAGACTTTGGAATCCGGCCGACCGAAGGGCTGCCTGAGGCAGGACAACCCATATGTTATGACTGCAGATGCATCCTTGAAGGACATCATAATGTTATGCAAAAGTGCAATGTTGATAAATCAAAAACAGTAGTTGCAAGCAAATACACCAAAATAGAATACCCCAAAAGGTTATATGAAAAGGGTTTGTCATAAGGCCTGTCCTAAGAGGGGTTGGAGGGAGGGAAACCTGGACTGCAGCTGTATGAGCACTTGAACATCTACATTTATGGTAGGTACAAAACTGTACTATGTTCATCGTGCATACAGCTGCAGTCATAACAGATGGGTAGAATCCCAAAGCTAAATAAGGGTGGTAGGCACTAAGTGGAACTAGGAGGGGCTAGGATGCCCTGCAGGACTGCTGTGGCAAAGCCCGCTCTAGATTTAGAGTATAGTGGGAGGGGAATAGTGCTTGGAGAAAGTGTGCACTGAACTCCAGGTGGCTGCTTCCAAAATATCCTTGGTAGGGACCCCCCTGAGGAAGGCTGCAGAGGTAGCTGTGGCTCTGGTGGAGTGGGATCTGATGCATGCAGGCACAGTTTTTCCATGAAATGAGTAACAAAAGCGTATGCAGTGGGCTATCCATTTTGAAATTGTCTGTTTGGAAATAGCTTTTCCTTGAGCACCTGCAGCATAGGACACAAAGAGTTGCTCAGATTTCCTGAATGCCTTTGTCCTGTCCAAATAATAATGAAGTTGTCTGTGAATGTCCAAGGAATGTAGTAGTCTTTCCCCTTTGTTTTCTGGATTAGGATTAAAGGTAGGTAAGTGGATAGTCTGATTCAAAGCTACACTGGATACTACCTTTGGCATAAAGGTAGGGTTGGTTCGTAAGGAAACTCTGTCCTGATGGAAAATGATGAATGGTTGCACAGCCATGAGGGCCTGTAGCTCCGAAACCCTGCGAGCTGAGGTGATAGCCAGAAGAAAGGCAGTTTTCCATGACACGTACTATAACTCTGATGAAGAAGCTGGCTCGAAGGGAGGAAGGGTCAGCTTTTCCAATACGAAGCTGAGGTCCCAAGCAGGGACTGGTAGTTTCCTTGGGGGTTTTATATTCTTTGCCCCTCTGAGGAACTGCCTTAAGAGAGGATGAGAGAATAAAGGAGGATCTGTGTTGTATTGTGCAGAAATGGCTGAAGCGTGGATCTTGATGGAGGAGAAGGAAAGTCCATTGTTTAACATTCTCAGCTAGGTACTGTACAATTTGAGGTATATTTATTACCCAAGGATTCTGTCCCTTCTTTTGATTCCAGGCACAAAATCGTTTCCATTTGGCGGAGTAGGCCTTTCTAGTAGAAGGTCTTCTGGCCTCCAAGATGACATCCTGCACCTCCTTGGAGAGGAGAAAATGTTGGGAAATCAAGGAATTCTCCATGCAGCTAGATTTAGAGTTTTGAGATGGCTGTGAAGAGTTTTGTAGTTGTGATGGGACAACAGAAGTGGGACTAGAGGTAGGATCCATGGTGGGGAATGTGTCAGGCTCTTCAGGAGCGGATACCAGTGTTGCCTTGGCCAGTCTGGAGCAATGAGAATCATTTTCGGCCTCTCTGCTCTGGCTTTTAATAGAACTTTGGGCAGCAGAGGAAGAGGCGGGAAGGCATAGACTGTCAATGTTGCCCAATTGAAGGAAAGTGCGTCCACTTTCCAGGCCTGTGGATGATAGGTCCTTGAACAAAATTTTTTCAACTGGCAATTTCTGTGGGTAGCAAAGAGATCTATGTTTGGCTGTCCCCATGCCTGAGTTATCTTTGTGAAAATTTGAGGATGCAACATTCGTGTGGATCTGTCATATTTCTGCTTAGGTTGTCTGCCAGTGTGTTTTCCTTCCCTGGCAGGAATTGTGCCTGTAGTTGAATTTTCAATTCCAGTGCTGTGTTCCATAGGGTCATGGCTTGCCTGCACAGGGGGTATGAATGGGTTCCCCCCTGTTTGTTTATGTACCACATCACTGTGGTGTTGTCTGTCCTTATCAATAGCTGGCCTGGATGCAGTAGGTCTTTGAAGGTCATAATAGCCTTTTGCACGGCTAGCATTTCCTTTTGGTTGATGTGAAGGAGTTCCTCTTTTCGTGCCCATTTTCCCTGAATGCACTGATCTGTCATGTGTGCTCCCCAGGCGTAGTCTGAGGCGTCTGTTGTGATGATTTGAGTTGCTTGAGGTACACAGAAAGGAAGACCTGTGTTTCTTTGGCAAGCTTGAGCCCACCACAAATTCCTTTTGAAGGCATGGAATGAGTGGTATAATTGCTTCCAAGCTGTGGCTGTGTTGAGACCATAAGCTTTTTAGGTACCATGGAAGTTTCCTCATATGCAGCTTTACACATGGGATTAGTAGGATGCAAGATGCCATGAATCCCAGAGCCTGCAGGACTTTCCTTGCAGTTAGCCTGGTGTAAGTTGCCATTTTTCTGAAGTATTGAGACAGTTGCCCTTGCTTGTCTGGCGTCAGGTAGGCCATCTGGGTGGTTGTATCCAAGCTGGCACTCAGGAAAATTATTTGTTGAGAGGCTATTAGTTTTGATTTCTTTTTGTTGACTGTGTATCCCAGGAAGTTCAACAGTTTTATTACAAACGCCAGGTGCTGCAGTATTATGTCCTTGCTGTCAGCTTGGATCAGGCAGTCATCCAGATATGGGTAGATTTGTATCCTTTGTAGTCTGCAGAAGGCGATTACTGATGCCAGGCATTTCGTAAACACTCTGGGCGCAGTAGATAAGCCAAAGGGCAATGCAGAGAATTGGTAATGGGTTGAACCTGCAAGAAATCTGAGGTATCTTCTGCAATCTTGTCTGATAGGGACACGCAGGTATGCCTCCTTGAGGTCCAATGCTACCAGCCAAGACTCCTTGCCCAGCATGGGAAGAAGCTGCTGTAATGAGAGCATCTTGAATTTTGGCACCTGTAGATATGTGTTTAGGATGGATAGGTCTAAGATAGTTCTCCAATCTTTGTCTTTCCTTGGTACCAGGAATAGTCTGGAATAAAACCCCTGACCTTGTTCTTTTGCAGGTACCTCTTGAATTGCTTCCATGTCCATGAGAGCTGAAATTTGTTTTTGTGCCTCTGCCCTTTGATTTTGTGGCAGGTTTGGCATGCCTCTCATTTTTGGAAGGGTGTGAAAGTGGAACCTGTAGCCTCTGTCTATAATGTCCAGAATCCATTTGTCTTTTGTAACAATATGCCAATTTTTTGAGAATAATGTCAGTTTTCCGCCCAAAGGTGCTGCCATTAAAGCTTTGCTTGGCAGGTGTAGGGGGAAGTCATTGTGTCTGTTTTCTAAAAGACTGTGATCTATCTTCTCCACCTCTTGGGGTTGGTGCTTGCCACTGTCTGGCTCTGAAAGATATTTGAGGTTGCCCTCTACCCCTTGGACGCCTGTACCTGCCCCTTTGAGGTCTGTCCGTGGCTGGAAAGGACCAATTTTTTGAAGGCCAGTTTATGCTGAAACGTGGAGGCTGTACCTACAGGAAATCTTTCACTGTTTGCATTGATTTCGCTTTTTCCTCCATTTTCTTTAGCACCTCCTCTGCTTTAACACCAAACAATACATCTTTTTGAAGAGGTGCATCTAATAATTTAGCTTTGACATGATCTGGTAAGGTTTGCTCTTTGAGCCAAGCATGCCTACGTATAACAGACCCCGTTAACAGCAGCTCTACATGAGGCCTCTAAAGCATCAAAACCACACTGCAAGGTATGTTTACCCACTTGCTCTGCACCATGCAACAAATCCTGCAACTCTTTTAAATCTGGTTGTTCTGGTTGTGTCATCTTGCTTTTCAGCTGAGATATCAAAAACTGTTGATACTTTAACATATGGAACTGACAGTTTAATGCCCTCATGGTTAAAGTGGCCGAGGTGTACACCTTTTCCCCCCACCTTTCTAAAGATCTGGAATCTCTCTCTGAAGGTAATGGGTTTTTAGCAGTAGAGGCCTTAATTCCCTTGGGACCCTGTGAAATCGTTTCTGGGTCAGCAGTATGGCTTTTATATAGGAACTGGTGAGAATCAGGAACCCGGTTATACCTGTCTGGTTTAGCAGGAGCTGGAGGCAAAGAAGCAGGATTACGGCTGGCTTCTGTGTACACATCATCCAATATATCTAAAACAGGAGGGATAGCCAGAGGCCTATGCTGGGGGAGCAGAAGAAATTCCCTGAGCCTTTTCTTGGAATCTGAGTAATCTTGGCCTTCCCAATGAAAGTGTTCCCTCAATGTATGCAGGGTTTACCCAAAAGAGAAGTCCTCGGGGCCGAGGGAATAGACTCCTCTGCATCAGAGTCTTCGAATGGAGAATAGGCACAATCCTGGTTCTCAGATAGTTCTGAGGTAATAGAAGCTTGATCTGAGGAAGGGTAGTCTTCCTCTAATCTGGGCCTTTTGTCAGAGGGGGTTGAGAACCCCTGATAAGAGTAATCAAATCCTCAGCCATTTTAAGCATCTGTTTTTTAGGCATGATGCCTTGAGAGGGTGTCTGAGGAACCTGTTTTTTGGTTTTCATGGCTGTTTTAGATTTAGTGAAGTCTTTAATAGAGAAGGAGGAAGGCCTGAAGACCCTTTGAGAAATGGCAGGCCTGTCTAAATTCTGAGTTTCCCCGCCAGGAGTAGCGTCGGTATCTGTAGTAGGAATGGGGGCCGAGGAGCCTGCGACCTCGGGTACTGAAGACACCGGTAATGCATTGTCATCGGTACTCAGGGGTTGCGTAGGCACCTCGCCGAGTACCAGAGAACCGGTAGTCGGCCTTAGCGTGGTATCAGTAGGTGGTGCGGACCTCGTATGTCTGTCCTTATCTTTGCGTTTTTTTGCTGAAAACTGGAGTCGGAGTATCCGACGACATAATATAATTAAATTTTTTGCCAAAAAAGTGAAGGGCGAACTCCGCCCGATGCTTAATAGTGCGTTTGTTGAATCTAGCACAAAAACTGCAGGCCGAGACGTCGTGGTCTGGGCTTAAGCAAGGTATACAGTAAGAGTGGAAATCCTTATGCGGTATTTGCTTCCCACATGAAATGCAATTATTAACTTTATCTGACATCGGTCTGAGGCAAGAAAAGTTTCAACGGGTACTTAGCTTTCAAGAAGACTTCGGCTGAAATACTTTCGTAAATCTCAGGAGCTAGCCGACCGGCACTTGCGAACTGCTTCTGCTTCGGGCACCGCACGGCAAGAAAGACTGGAGAAAATGGCGTCGGCTGCCTCTTTTATACCCCTGCCGCACTGACATCAGGGAGGAAGTGACAACAACCGACACCAGACCTAGACTTTGGAATTCGGCCGATCGAGGACCCGCCTGACGGCAGGATAACCCATCTGTTATGACTGCAGCTGTATGCACGATGAACATCTGCTTCTGCTTCAGGCACCGCATGGCTAGAAAGACTGGGGTAATGGTGTCGGATGCATGTTTTATATCCCTGACGACCTGACATCATGGAAGAAGGGACTGCAACCGACACAGGACCCAAGACTCTGTGGCCGACTGAGGGCAAACTGCCAGCAGATTACCCAAATGTAATGAATGCAACAGTGAAACACGAAGAACATCCAGGACTGCAGCAGTGAATACACTCGAACATCTGCATTTATGGTAAGTGTACACAACTGTATTATGTTGTTCGTGTTTCACTGTTGCAGTCATTACATTTGGATAGATTCCTAAAGCTAAGGTTGGGAGGAGGAATTTAAATAGAATTAGGATCAGCTATAAGGCCCTGCAAGACTGCAGTGGTAAAGCCAGCTCTGGATTTAGAGAAAATTGGCAAATGATAATGCTTGGTGAAAGTATGTATAGAATTCCAGGTTGCAGCTTCTAGGATGTCCCTTGTAGGGACACCCCTGAGAAAGGCTGTAGAGGTAGATGCAGCCCTGGTTGAATAGGGTCTGGATGCCCTGTGGGATAGATTTTCCATGGTGCTTATAGCAGAAATAAATGCAGTGGCCTATCCATTTTGAGATGGTTTGCTTTGAAATAGCTTTCCCCACTGTCCCTGCAGCAAATGCCACCAGCAGATGTTCAGATTTCCTTTGAGGTTTAGTCCTGTCCAGGTAGAATCTACGTTGTCTGTGCACATCTAAAGAGTGCAGTATCCATTCCCCCTTTATTCTGTGGGTTGGGAAAGAAGGGAGGCAAATGAATGGACTGATTAAGAGCCACACTGGATACCACCTTGGGCATGAAGGAGGGATTGGTTCTGAAGGACATCCTGTCTGCATGAAACATGATGAAAGGTTCCACTGCCATAATGGCCTGTAATTCAGATACCCTTCTTGCAGAAGTGACTGCTAAAAGGAAAGCTGTTTTCCAGGAAAGGAATTCTAAATCTGCAGTAGCAGCTGGCTCGAAAGGAGGAAGAGTGAGTTTCTCCAAGACAAAGTTAAGGTTCCAGGCTGGAGTAGGAGATCTCCTGGGTGGCCTTAAATTTCTGGCCCCTCTGAGGAACTGCTTGAGCAGTGTGCGAGAGAAGAGGGGAGGCTCTGTGCTATAATGAGCTGAAATGGCTGAGTCATGAATTCTGATGGAGGAAAAGGACAAGCCCTTATGAAGCATCTCAGTCAAGTACTGTGGAATCTAAGCTGAATTGGGCACTGCTGTGCTCATACCTTGAGATTGGCTCCAGGCACAAAATATTTTCCATTTTGCAGCATAAGATTTTCTAGTAATAGGCCTCCTTGCCTCTAAAATGATATCCATCACAGATTTACTGAGGGGTGGTAAAGGAGAGATTAGGTAATTAGCCAGGCTGCTAGGTTCAGGGTTTGCAGCTGATTATGCAGAATCTGGTTCTCCTGCTGAGACAACAGAGAAGGAATCTGAGGCAGGTGCCATGGGGCCAAGCGTGACACACTGTGCAGGAGGGGGTACCAGTGTTGGCGTGGCCAGTCTGGTACAATATAAAATCATCCTTGGCTTGTCCTGTTTGATCTTTATTAGTACCTTGGAGAGCAGAGGCAGAGGAGGAAAGGCATAAACGGATAGGTTTTTCCAGCTGAAGGATACAGCAGCCACTTCCCAAGCTAGCTTGTGGGGAATCCTTGTGCAAAATTTGTCCAATTGATGGTTCTGGGGGGAGGCAAACAGGTCTATATCTGGGCTCCCCTATTTGCTTGTCAACATGTTGAAAATCCTTGGTTCCAGTTTCCACTCGTGTGGGTCCATGAGGTTTCTGCTTAGTCTGTCTGCCAGTGTATTTAGTTTTCCTGGCAGGAATTCAGCTTGTAGATTCACTCGGTAGCTCAAGGCTGTGTTCCACAATGCCATGGATAGTCTGCAATGGGGGTAAGACTGTGTACCCCCCCCTGCTTATGTACCACATGACAGTGGTGTTGTCCATCTTTACCATTAGTTGTCCTGGAAGAATGTGGTCCTTGAAGGCTGTCAGAGCATTCTGTACAGCTAACATTTCCTTTTGATTTATGTGTAGGTGCATTTGACTTGGGTTCCATTTGCCCTAAATGCACTTCCCTGCCAGGTGAGCCCCCCATGCATAGTCTGATGTGTCTGTTAAGGTTTGGGTGGCAGGGGTAGTGTGAATGGTAGTCCCCTGTTTGCCCACCAATGGAACTCTAGACGTAGGCAAGGCATGATAGGAATCATTGCTTCCAGATCCTGTGAATGTTGACACCATAGGCTTTTGAGATACCATTGTAGTTTCCTCATATGCAGCCTTGCATATGGAATTAGAAGAATGCAGGAGGCCATGACCCCTAAGGCTTGCAGTATTTGCCTTGCAGATAACTGGGTTTATGAGGCCACTTGTTTGAAGTAGGTTGTCAAATGAATCAGTTTCTCTGGCGTGAGGAAAGCCATCTTGGAAGTTGCACTCAAGCTTGCTCCCAGGAATATAACTTGTTGACAGGGTACCAGTGTGATTCATTTTCGTTTATGGTGTACCCTAGACAAGTCAGCACCCTTTGAACAAAGGCCAGATGATTCAAAAGTATGTCCTCGCTTTCTGCCTGAATTAGACAATCGTCCAGGTATGAACATTTCTTTGCCTGCAAAATGGAATGACTGGAGCTAGGCAGTTTGTGAATACCTTGGGCACAGTAGATAAGCCAAAGGGCAGTGCAGAGAACTGATAGTGCATGTAGCCTGCTCTGAAGCGTAGTATCTTCTGCAAGACTCCCTGATAAGGATGTGCAGGGATGTTTTTTTTTAGTCTATTGTTGCCAACCATGCATCTTTGCCTAGCATAGGAAGCAGCTGGTGAAGTGTCAGCATTTTGAATTTTGGAATCACCAGAAAGGTGTTTAGAGTAGAAAGGTCCAGGATAGGACGTCATGTATTGCCTTTTCTGGGTATCAGGAAAAGTCTCAAATAGAAACAATGTCTCTTTTCCTCTTCTGGTACCAACTGAATAGCCCCATACTTAGAGAGAGTACTTGATTTTGGGCCTCTGCCCACTGATTTGGGGGTAGATCTGGCCACCTGTTTGGTGTTGGTAACGTGTGGAAGTGAAATCTGTATCCTTGGGACACTATATTTAAAACCCATTTGTCCTGGGTAATGAATTCCCAGTTTTTGGCCTGTAGACCAATCTTTCCGCCTAAAGGAGCATTCAGTTGGGAAGTGCTTGGAAGATTTAAAAGCAAGTCATTGAGACAGTTTTCCATAGGAGGGAGTCTTACTACTCCCAGATTTGGGTGCGGAAACCCCCCACTGCTTAATCTTGCGTGTCCCCTGGGACTGAAACCTGGGGTTTCTGCTGTGTCTGGGTTTGGCTTGAGAAGACCTGGAAGGGGCTGGAAAGGACCAATTCTTAGAGGGCCAGTGCCTACTAAATCTAGGAGGCTAAACTTGTAAGAAATCTTTAACAGTTTGCATAGATTTAGCTTTATCTTCCATCTTTTTAAGAACTTCCACAGCTTTGTTGCCAAACAGGCGGTCCTGATTTATGGGAGCATCCAACAGTTTAGCTTTAACATGATCAGGCAAAAATTGCTCCTTAAGCCAAGTATGTCTTCTGAGTACAGACCCAGTAACAGCAGCCCTGCCTCTAATGAATCAAACCCACATTGCAAAGTATGTTTTCCAACCTGTTCAGCAGAATGCATTAAATCTCGTAATGCTTTATTTTTAACACAGTCAGGAATCATCATTATTTTCTGTTTAAGCAATCCGGTGACATGTTGTTGAGACTAACATATGAAACTGGCAGTTTAAAGCCCTAATGGTCAAGGCTGCAGAAGTGTAAGCCTTCTTACCCCATCTATCCAGTGCCCTGGAGTCTCTATCAGAAGGGGCAGGATTTTTAGCAGTAGACGCCTTAATGCCCTTGGGTCCCTGTGAAACAGTCTCTGGATCCGCAATAGGATTTTTAAAAAGGAACCTGTGTGAATCAGGAACCCTGTAATATCGGTCAGGTTTTTTGGGGGCAGGAGGCAAGGAATCAGGGGACAAACTCGATTCCGAAAAGACATCATCAACAATGTCTAGTACAGGAGGTACAGCTAAAGGCCAATGCTGAGGCAGGAGTAAGAAATCCCTAAGCCTCTTTTTTGAATCAGAAAAATCCTGGCTTTCCCAGTGGAAATGCTCCCTTAGAGTATGTAAGGTTTCACCAAAAGAAAAATCCTCTGGAGGGGAAGCAGAGGGAATAGAGTCCTCTGCATCAGAATCCTCATAAGTAGATAAGGGCAAATCCATTCATCAGAAAAATCAGAATCCTGGTCAGAAGATTCATAAACAACTTCAGTCCAAGGTCGCTTAGAAGAGGGAGGTTGGCTTCCCCTGATTAGAGTTATAAGATCTTCAGCCATTCTTATCATTTGCTTTTTAGGCACAGAGTCCTGAGCATGTGACCTGGGCATTGGTTTCTCAGGCATGGTTCAAGATTTAGGCCTAAATGAAGAAGGAGGTGTCAGTTTAATATGAAAGTCCGTAGGCCTGAATACACCCTCAGAAGCTGGTGCCTGCACAGCTGCTCCGGATCAATCCAAGGTAGAGATATTTGCAGGTTCCACAGCTGAAGCATCTCACGGCATACCAGACTCCGAATGGGTCTCAGTAGAGGCCTGCGAATCAGAAGTAGCAGGTATCAGGGGCAGCGAAAGTGCCTGAGTACCGGTGAACTGGCGACTGGCTTAGGAGAAGTGTCGTCGGCAGCTTTGGACCTAGGCGGCCTGTCACTGTCTTTATCTTTGCTTTTTTTGGAACCCCGGTAGTTGGATGGCTAACCGGCGACATTTCAGGATAATTAAACCGAGAAACTAAATATTTAGAGGCGAAAATATACCGTCAATGGATAGTGCGCTGATTAAATAAAGCACAAAACCAACAGCAAGGTACGTCGTGGTCAGGGCCTAGGCAAGGAATATAGTACGAATTAAAATCTTTGTGAAGTATTTGCTTTCCACAAGTAATGCAATTATTAACTTTTACTGACATTGGTAAGGAGTAAGGAAAAAGTTTCCCCAATGGGGTACTTAGCTTTAGTTGAAGACTTCAGTTCTGAAACTTGAAAACGAAAATTTCAGGAGTCGGCCGACCAGCACTTGCGAACTGCTTCTGCTTCAAGCACCGCACAGCAGGAAAGACTAATGTAATGGAGCTGGCTGCATGTTTTACACCCCTGATGACCTGACGTCATGGAAGAAGGGACAGCAACCGACGCAGGACCCAAGACTTTGTTAATCAGGCTGACTTGAGGGCTACTTGCAAGCAGATAACCCAAATGTAATGACTGCAACAGTGAAACACGAAGAACATCCAAGTAAAACATTTTTTACTAATATGTGTATAAAAAGTCATGATGTAAGTTGCACTTAAATTATTGAGCAATCTTGTATAGAGTGCAGTTGGGGTACTTTAAATGAGAAGTAGGAGTATCTTATCAATGACTGATGTATATATTAAAGACAGTAAAGCAAGAAAGTACTTTTTACTAGCTGTAAGCTATCCAGGCTTTCAATGTGTAAAAAGGTAAGAAAGGTTAGACACAAGTAAATTAAAGTTAATAATAATATGCTCTTGGGCTGCTGGGGTTGGAGATTATAAAAGTGCATTGTGTACAGTGTATGTAGAACTAAACAATTTCCCGTTTTTATAAATATGGATATCTACAATAAAGTCCTTGGTTTAAGCTGTACACAACAGAATTTGTTAAGCAAACAGGCTTGAAAAATAAGATAAAATGATAAGAAAGAACTAGTATTTTTATAACTGTTATTTGTAAAGTCAATGGCTATTTTTTCCAATAGCACATGCTTTCAGTGGGTAAAGAGAGAGGGCTTGAGTGAAAATTTACAAATATTCTTTTCTACATTTGGAAAATCAAATGGAAAGAGGAAGACAGCAGGTGCAACCAATTAATTATGAAAAGACTGAATACTGTCTGCTATAGAGCATAAGGCCTAGTGTAATTTACACTTTAAGGATGATTGTCCAACAGTTCAGTGAATAAGCAAGGTTTTAAACTGTATGAAGTGAATATGTTAGACAAGTAATTGCCTCCCTAGCAGCATTTATAGTTTAATTTTAACACAATATACAATTTAATCTACTTGAAAGTAGGCATTACACTTTTTTCCTAAGGGCTAAAAGCAAATGTTTACTTACAGCATGCAAGTTTTTTTCACACCAAGGAGAGGGACAGAAATGAGAAAAGAACAGACAGCAATTTTCTAAGTGAGAACACAGGCTGTAACATGCTCCTAAAATGGTTAGCCTTAATTTTAGGTTAGTAATGCCTGTGGGTGCAGCTGCCAATTTGGGACAATTGTTCCAATATTTAGGGGTAAATATTTTTTGAAAACTTAGCGGTGTGTGCTTGTTCTATGCCAAAACGGGATGGGCATTGGGGGGGGGGTCCTGAAATCTATTTTTTGAGGGTTTTCACTGCAGCAAATATAGTCCTGAAAATGCGACAGAAGTTGAAATGAAGAGAAAATTACAAAGGAAATCAGCCTGCTAAATATTAATGTCCGCATGGAAGCTAAACATTGGAAATATGCATTTAAATGCACTGTCATGTATAACAGGCAGAAGTAACAGTTTTTGTTATAAGTTTACTGTCTACATTACCATGGAATTTGAATGACCTTACAGGTATACAAAAAAAATCAGAACATATGAAATTGCATTAAAAGGTGCAGAGTGCAAATAGCAATGCTGCAGGAGGTGCACTTGGACAGAAATAAGAAAGTATATTTGACAAAAAGGATGTCAGTGGACATTCAATAACACATCAAAGACAAAGGAAAAGGAGAGTTCTGTGGGACGCTCTGCATCTGGAGCAGCATCTACTATCAGACATTCCTCCTCTGCCTCTTGAAGAGGGTTCCCTGCATGGGTACTAGGAAGACCCTTGATTTGTGAAACAGTTTGTTCCTCCCCAGGTTGGTTCCCGGGAAAGGACCTCTGAGGGGTAGAAAACTTGATTCCAACAGTCCTTTTCTCTGTAGGTAAGAGCGTCTTTGACTGCCCAAAAAGGGAGGAGCCATCATAGAGGCACTAACAAACAATGCCTTAATGGACTCCGCAAAATCACACAGCCTCATCCAGGCATGTCTCTTCAGGGAAAGTCCTGAAGCCGCTGCTCATGAGGTGCTCCCCCACAGAATGGGAGATCAACCTCATTGAGGAACTGGCAATCGAGGAGAAGGTTGTCAGCTTGGGAGAAACTTTCTTAAATTCCTCCTGAGGTATGGACTCTGACAGAGAGGCTGACAAATTCTTTAAACAGGTTCCTCTGAAGGAGAGTGAAATGGGCCAGATATATAGTTCAGCAACCTCAGTGCAAAAGTTGCCAGAGCGTAAACATGTTTCTCTATTCTGTCCAATGCTCAGTACTCTTTGTTCGGCGGATGGACACTGACAGATTCCTCTGCCAGTTCTCTTTTGCTGGCAGCCGCCACCACGACAGCATCGACCAAGGGACCCTTACTCCAATGTTTCCTGTCTGTAGTGGGCACCAAGAACCTATTGGGCTACTTGGGGATAGGCTTGATGGTATCTGGTTCTTTCCAAGCATGGCGAGATATTAAGTCCATGAGAGCATCTGTTTGGGGGGAGGGGGGGTCACCCAGGATGCAGATGGGCATTTCCTGAACGGCTCCAAGAGAAATTACTCCTCAGAGGAAGGGGGTTGGGCAGACCACCGTCCTTTCTACTCTAGGATCTCCAATATGTCACCGAATTACACATCTTCAGGTGGGGGATGGGGGGACCCTTCCCCCTTATCAAAGTCAGTATCCTCGGTTAAGGACTCCAAGGAGGAGTCCATCATCTTCTAAGAGACTTCCTCAACTGGATATTCTGGGGAAATAACAGAAGAGGGGGATCCCTCCTAAGCAGGGAGATCTTGGAGGCTGCCAGGGACGGAAAGACTTGTGGCAGGTCAAGGCCTGGATCCAATGGAGGTACAGGGGCAGATTGGGGAATCCGTACGGTTGACTCTCCGACCTGGGAGAAAACCCTCTCTACTACCTGAAAGCCCTAAGGGCCTGGCAATGCCCCATCCAGTTCTCCCAGAGCCGAAGCTGCCAATGAAAAATGGAAAAAACTCACACCGGATCGGACCAGAGCTATCTAGGGCCTAAAAACACCCAAGGGAGGGGATGCCTCCAAAAGGGAAGGAGCCGATCTCAACCCCCCGGATCCGACACAATGCCACGGCTCTGGGACTTGCTCTGCTTCATAAAGGCTAAACAGGGCTCGTCAAGAGCCTTTTCAGCGTCTTGGAAAGGAACATCCTCTGCACAGAGGTTGACACACACGGCAGCCCTGAATCTACAGGCTCCGAAGCCGGGGGCCGGATTGGAGGAGTCTTGCTGGGGTGACTAGAATAGCTCACTGATCTGAAAGGGGACGGAGCCAAGACTATCCCTTTCTGAATCGGGGCCTTAAGTAACCTCCTCATCAACCTGTCCACATCTGCCTCGGGGAAGCTCCTGGAGGACCTGGATGAAGCAGACGATTGTGGTCTTGAGTGCTTGGACCTAGAGGGCAGAGCCAGTGACTTCGCTGAGGTCCTTGGATACGTAGCAGCAGGATAAAAGGTTGAAGCGGACTGAGTCGAGGAAATAGTAATCTCCCTTTGATCTGAGGAAGCTTTAGGATCCGAAATAAAAGCCAACTTCGACGGATCCCAGGAGGACTCTGCCAATTTCTTAGGCTTCTTAGAAACAGGAGCATCTCTCAGGGAAGCAGGGAGAGACTTCTTCTTAGTTTCCTTAACAGAGGTTGAGGAAATAGAAGCCTGGAAAGGGGTCTGGGCCTCAGCCGAAGAAGGAATAAGGCCCCTTAAGATGAGTTGGTTCAGTCTGTCGGGTCAAAGCCAGAAGGGTGAAAGCCGCACAGACGGAAAAGTCAGCATTAAGATGGTCAGCTCTCAGGCAGTAAATCTACTCCTTGTGGGCATCCTGTTTGGGGATCTTATGCCCACAATTGCAATGTTTAAAGCCGGGTACCTGTTTCTCAGCCATAAGGAGAAAGAACCCACCAAAATAACATATGAACAAACCCACAGATAACCGGCTAAAAAAAGTTAACTCTAAGTTCATTAAAATTTACCTATAGCTATAGCTGTACCTAAACTGCAAAAACAAGATACAACTAGTGACCAGAAGCTAGACATAGAACTAAACCAGAATTTTTTTTTTTTGGAGTAAGGTAGAAAAAAGCAAACACGCGCACACACACTATCTAGAAAAACTACGGGGAGGAAGAGTAATTGCCAGAGGCACTTACAAGACCTAATAATTTAGCGAAAGCTTGAGAGAAAGGAATCCACATCTGAACTCACTGAGCTGCAAATAAGATCTAAGGTAGTTGGGTGGATGCAGGACATTGTGGGTATGGGGGAGAAGCTTGAGTGTCAGATCCAAGTCTGTGGAAGTAGCTGAGCCTGATCAGAGACCCTGTTGTGAGGGTGAAGGAAGGAAACATCAGATCATGGAATTTAAATGACCTTACAGGTACAGAAAAAAAAAATCAGAACATATGAAATTGTATTAAGAGGTGTACAGTGCACAGAGCAATGTTGCAGGAGGTGCATTTGGATAGAAATGAGCAAGTGAATTTGACAAAGGATTTCAGGGTAGACATTCAGTAACATATCAAGGAAAAAGGGAGTAGTACTATTAGAGGGGTGCCAGCAGTGACAGTAAAGGGGAAAATGATAACTGTATATTTGTGGTAGTAAGAGGTTATTGATAAGGGAGGAGGATTGTGCTAATATACATTTATATTCCATCAAAACCTGCTATTATGTAGTGTAAAAGAATTCTCAGACACAGAGAAATAAGCTGATTACTTGTAGGTGGGGACAGAAGCCTGATTTGCAACAGTGAGGATTATCAGGTGGACCAATACGGGAAAATAAAACAAGACTGTATATTTCTGCAAGACTGTATATTTCTGAAGAAATATATGAACATTTAGTATGAAAAAATTGGTATTTAGCAGAAGGAACTCTGACAGAATTTACATATTATTCATCAAGGTACAAATTACTGGGCTAGACTGGATAGTAATTTTCTTTCATGAGAAGGTATATTTACTTGAAAGCTTTGACACACATCCAGTAACTAATTCAGATCATGTATGATAACTACAGTAGTCGGCCTAAGCGTGGTCTCCGTACTCGGTGCAGACCTCGGATGTCGGTCCTTGTCTTTGCGTCTTTTGCTTAAAACTGGTGTCGGTGTATCCAACGACATGATATAATTAAATTTTTTGCCAAAATAATGAAGGTCGAACTCCGCCCGGCGCTTAATAGTGCTCTTGTTGAATCTAGCACAAAAACGGCAGGCCGAGACGTCGTGGTCTGGCCCTAAGCAAGGTATACAGAAAGAGTGAAAATCCTTATGCGGTATTTGCTTCCCACATGAAATGCAATTATTAACTTTGTCTGACATCGGTCTGAGGCAAGAAAAGTTTCCCCAACGGGGTACTTAGCTTTAAAGAAGACTTAGGCTGAAATACTTTCGTAAATCTCAGGAGCTGGCCGACTGGCACTTGCGAACTGCTTCTGCTTCGGGCACCGCGCGGCAAGAAAGACTGAAGAAAATGGCGTCGGCTGCCTCTTTTATACCCCTGCCGCACTGACGTCAGGGAAGAAGCGACGACAACCGACGCTGGACCTAGACTTTGGAATTCGCCCGACCGAGGACCCGCCTGACGGCAGGATAACCCATCTGTAATGACTGCAGCTGTATGCATGATGAACATCTACATAAGAATGCCAGTTAGAAAGGAATTTATGGAACAGATTGAGGAAATAATTAAAGTTACTAGGTGAAAGAAAGTTTCGCAGAAATAGGACAGAAAAAGTAGTAAGAATCTTTTAGGAGGACAAAGTACTACACAATAAGGGGAATCTCACAGAAAGTACAGTTGTGTACACTTAGCTTAAATGTACATGTTTGAGTGTATTCACTGTTGCAGTCATTACATTTGGGTAATCTGCTGGCAGGTTGCCCTCAGTCGGCTTGAATAACAAAAGCCTTGGGTCCTGCGTCGGTTGCTGTCTCCTCTTCCATGATGTCAGGTCGTCAGGGGTATAAAACATGCAGCCAACGCCATTTTATTTAGTTTTTCTTGCCCCAGATGTCAGGTGCCCCCCAAATGCGCAAAAAAAAAAAAAAAAAAAAAAAAAAAATTATATATATATCTATAAAAAAAAAAAAGAAGTATATGAAAATGCACTTTTAGCAACAAACTTTACCTTCATCTAAAAGCAAATACACCACAAAGGCTTTAGTATTTAGTGAAGGAAAGAAAATTTATAGAAAAGGGGGATGGCAGGTGGGTAACCCGGACTACAACAGTGAATACACTCGAACATCTACATTTATGGTAAGTGTACACAACTGTACTATGTTCTTTGTGTTTCACTGTTGCAGTCATTACATTTGGGTAGAATCCCAAAACTATGGATGGGAGGGTGGTACTAAATAGCATTAGCAGCGGCTATAAGGCCCTGCAGAACTGCAGTGGCAAAGCCTGCCCTGGATTTGGAGAAAAGAGGCAAATGATAATGCTTTGTGAAGGTATGAATAGAGCTCCAAGTAACAGATTCTAGAATGTCTTTGGTTGGAACTCCTCTGAGGAAAGTTGCTGAGGTAGAGGCAGCCCTGGTGGAAGGTGACCTGATCCCCTTGGGCACAGGTTTACCATGGTGCAGGTAGCAGAAACAAATGCAGTGACCTATCCACTTAGAAATACAGCCTTCCCCTCTGATCCTGCAGCAAATGCCACCAGTAGTTGCTCAGACTTTCTTAGAGATTTGGTCCTGTTTAAGTAGAATCTTAGTTGTCTGTGTACGTCCAATGAATGCAGAATCCGCTCCCCCTTGTTCTGCGGATTTGGGTAAAATGTTGGCAGGTGGATTGCTTGGTTAAGAGCCATACTGGATACCACCTTAGGCATAAAAGAAGGATTGGTCCTGAGGGACACCCTGTCCAGGTAGAATGTAATAAAAGGCTTCACAGCCATGAGAGCCTGTAGTTCTGAAACCCTTCTTGCTGAAGTGATTGCCAAGAGGAAAGCTGTTTTCCAAGATAACAGTTTTATATCCACAGTAGCTGCTGGTTCAAAAGGAGGCAAGATGAATTTTTCCAGCACAAAACTGAGGTCCCATGCAGGAGTTGGTGATCTTCAGGGAGGCCTTAAATTTTTGACCCCTTTAAGATACTATTTAAGCAGAGGATGAGAAAAGAGGGGAGGCTCTATGTTGTAATGAGCCGAGATGGCTGAGGCATGGATTTTTATTGAAGAAAAAGATAGGCCCTTGTCAAGCATCTCAGTCAAATATTGTAAAATCTGAGGGATAATGGGCCTTGCTGTGAACGTTCCTTGTGCTTGGTTCCAAGCACAGAATCTCTTCCATTTATCAGCTTAAGATTTTCTAGTACTAGGTCTTCTGGCTTCCAAAATGACATCCATCACAGATTTACTGAGAGGTGACGTTTGAATAATTAAATGATCAGCCATGTTGCAAGGTTCAGAGTTTGGAGCTGAATGTGCAGAATTTGATTGTTCTGCGGAGACAGTAGATGAGGTACTTGATTGTTCTGCTGAGACAGTAGATGAGGTATTGGAGGCAAGTACCAAGGAGGAGTTGGGACATATTCCTTAAAATTGGGTACCAGTGCTGGCGAGGCCAGTCCGTAGCAATTAGGATCATCTTTGTTTTTTCCTGTCTGACCTTTTGTAAGACCTTGGAGAGAAGAGGCAGAGGGGGAAAGGCATAGACTGATAGGTTTTTCCAACTGAAGGATAGGGCATCCACTTTTCATGCTGGTCTGTGATAAGTCCTTGTGCAGAATTTGTCCAGTTGATGATTTTGGGGAAAGGGAAATAGATCTATGTCTGGGCTCCCCCATTTCTGTGTTAACATGCTGAAGATTTGTGGATCCAGTTTCCACTCGTGCGAGTCCATAAGGTTTCTGCTTGGGTTGACTGCCAGAGCATTTTGTTTTCCTGGCAGGAATTGAGCCTGAAGATGTACTTGATAAGTCAAATCTGTGTTCCACAATTCCAAGGCTAGTCTGCAAAGGGGGTAAGAATGTGCACCCCCCTGCTTGTTTATGTACCACATAACCGTGGTGTTGTCAGTCTTTATCAGTAGTTGTCCTGGATGAAGTAAGTCCTTGAAGGCTGTCAGAGCATTCTGAACAGCTAGCGTCTCCTTCTGGTTGATATGCAGATGCATGTGCTATGGGGGGTTCCATATGCCCTGAATGCATCTCCCCGCCAGGTGGGCACCCCAAGCATAGTCTGATGCGTCTGTAGTTAGGGTTTGGGTGGCAGGGGGTAGAATGAATGACAGTCCCTTGGTTTGGTGACATGTCTCTGCCCACCACTGAAACTCCTGTTGTAGGCAGGGAATGAGAGGAATCATTGTTTCCAGACTGTGACAATGTTGACTCCATAAACTTTTTAGGTACCATTGAAGTTTCCTCATATGCAGTCTCACATATGGAATTAGTAGAATGCAGGATGCCATGAACCCCAAAGCCTGCAGAATTTGTCTTGCAGTTAACTGGGTTTTTGTTGCCATTTGTTTGAAGTATGCTGTCAGTTGCCTTTGCTTGTCTGGCGTAAGGTAAGCCATCTGGGCAGTTCTATTCAAGCTTGCACCCAGGAATGTAATTATCTGAGGGGGTACCAGTTGTGATTTCTTTTCGTTTATTGTGTACCCTAGGTATGTTAGAAGCCTTTTTACAAACGCCAGATGTTGGAGTGCCCTTGTCCTCTGCTTGAATGAGACAATCGTCCAGATAAGGATAAATTTGTATGTTTCTTTGTCTGCAGAATGCAATTACTGGTGCGAGGCACTTTGTAAAGACCCTGAGCACAGTAGATAAGCCAAAGGGCAGTGCAGAGAATTGGTAATGCAAAAAACCTGTTTTGAAGCGGAGGTATCTTCTGCACGATTCCCTTATTGGGATATGCAGGTATGCCTCTTTTAAGTCTAGAGTCACTAACCAAGCGTTCCTGCCCAGCATAGGCAGTAGCTGTTGTAAAGTCAGCATTTTGAATTCTGGAATGTTCAGGAATGTGTTCAAAATCGGTAAGTCCAGTATTGGACGCCAAGCATAGTCTTTTGTGGGTACCAGGAAAAATCTTGAATAAAAACTTGTCCTTTTTCCTTTTCTGGTACTAGTTGAATAGCCCCCATATCCATGAGGGACAAAGTACAGTTGTGTACCTGCCATAAATATAGATGCTAGAGTATATTCACTGTTGCAGTCATTACACTTGGGTTATCCTGCTGGCAGGCGACCCGCAGTCGGCTCGAGTTCCAAAGTCTTGGTCCGGCGTCGGTTGCTGTCGCCTCTTCCCTGACGTCAGTGTGCCAGGGGTATAAAAGATGCAACAGACACCATTTTCTTCAGTTTTTCTTGCCCCAGATGTCAGGTGCCCCCAGATACGAAGGCTGGAAAGATAAGATTATGCCAAAAAAAACAAGCATATATTACTATAAACATTTCCTTCCTCTACAAGCAAATACACAACATAGGTTGTATAGAATAGAGTAGCACAGAAAAGTCCCAGCAATGAAAAGGGGGATGGTGGGTGGGTAACCTGGACTGCAACAGTGAATACACTCTAACATCTACATTTATGGTAGGTACACAACTGTACTATGTTCATCGTGTTTCACTGTTGCAGTCATTACACTTGGGTAGAATCCCAAAGCTGAGGTTGGGCAGCTGGGTCTAAATTGTATTTGGAGAGGCTACCAGGCCCTGCAGAACTGCAGTAGCAAAGCCTGCTCTGGATTTAGAGTAGAGAGGTAAGTGGTAGTGCTTGGTGAAAGTGTGCAATGAGCTCCAGGTTGCAGCTTCTAAAATGTCTTTGGTTGGTACTCCTCTGAGAAAAGCTGCTGAAGTGGCTGCTGCTCTGGTAGAATGTGGCCTAATGCCCTTAGGCACTGATTTGCCATGTTGTGCATAACAGAAGCGGATGCAGTGCCCTATCCATTTTGAAATTGTCTGCTTTGTAATAGGCTCTCCTTGTGATCCTGTAGCATAGGCTACAAACAGTTGCTCAGTTTTTCTGAAAGCTTTTGTTTTGTCCAAGTAGAATCGTAGCTGTCTGTGTATATCCAAAGCGTGCAGAAGTCTCTCCCCTTTATTCTGGGGATTTGGGTAGAAAGTTGTTAAATGAATGGTTCGGTTCAAGGCCACATTGGAGATCACTTTTGGCATGAATGTTGGGTTTGCTTGTCCTGATGAAAAATGATGAAAGGTTCCACAGCCATTAATGCCTGTAACTCTGAGACTCTTCTTGCTGAAGTTATTGCTAGGAGCAGAGCAGTTTTCCATGATAAGAATTTTAGATCAGCTGTGCTGGCTGGTTCAAAAGGAGGCAGTGTGAGTTTTTCTAAAACAAAAATGAGATCCCAAGTTGGTACTGGTGCTCTCCTTGGGGTCTTATATTTTTTGCTCCTCTGAGGTACTGTCGTAGTAGAGGATGTGAAAAAATAGGAGGTTCCGTATTGTAATGAGCTGAAATGGCAGAGGAATGTATTTTAATTGATGAGAAAGATAGGCCTTTGTCCAGCATCTCAGTTAGCTATTGTAAAATCTGAGGTATATTTGGGACAAGTGGTTCGAGCCCTTGTGCCTGGTTCCAAGCACAGAATCTCTTCCATTTTTCTGCATAACATTTCCTAGTGCTGGGCCTCCTGGCTTCGAAAATGATATCCATAACAGCTTTAGAGAGAGGTGCAGTCTGAGTGGCTGCATTATCTGCCATGCTGCCAGATTTAAGATTCTGTGTTGACTGTGCAGAATCTGATTGTCTTGTTGAATCAGAAGATGAGGAATTTGGGGTAGAAGCCAAGCTGGGCCTTGAGACAAGCTCTTTAGGATTGGGTACCAGTGCTGGCGTGGCCAGTCTGGGGTAATCAGGATCATTTTTGGCCTTTCTTGTCTGACTTTTAGGAGCACCTTGGTAATAAGAGGCATCGGAGGGAAGGCATAGACTGTCAGGCCTTTCCAGCTGAATGATAGAGCATCCACTTTCCAAGCTCGAGAGTGATAAATTCTTCTGCAGAATTTCTGTAATTGGTAATTGTGAGGGGAGGCAAATAGATCTATGTCTGGGCGTCCCCATTCCCTCGTTATCATGCTGAACACTTGTGGATTTAGTTTCCATTCATGAGGATCCATGAGATTTCTGCTTGGTTTGTCTGCCAGTGTATTTTTTGTTCCTGGCAGGAATTGTGCCTGCAGATGTACTTGATAGGTCAGTGCTGTGTTCCACAAAGTCATGGCTTGTCTGCATAGGGGGTAGGAATGTGTGCCCCCTTGCTTGTTTATGTACCACATAACTGTGGTATTGTCCGTCTTTATTAAAAGTTGTCCTGGATGCAGAAGGTCCTTGAAAGCTGTCAGGAAATTCTGTACAGCTAGCATCTCTTTTTGATTGATGTGAAGATGCATTTGTTCCTTGGGCCACGTGCCCTGAATACATTTTCCTGCAATATGTGCCCCCCAGGCATAATCCGATGCATCCGTTGTTATTGTCTGCCTGGCTGTGGGTAAGGTGAAAGACTGTCCCTTGTTGTGGTGACAGGCCTGGGACCACCATCGAAACTCCTGTTGCAGGCAGGGAATCAAAGTTATGATTGTCACCAGGCTGTGACAATGCTGAGTCCAAACACTTTTTAGATACCATTGTACTTTCCTCATATGCAGTTTTGCATATGGAATTAGTAGAATGCAGGATGCCATGAAGCCCAGAGCCTGCAGAATTTTTCTTGCAGGGAGCTGGGTCTGTTGCCATCATTTGAAAGTAATGAGTCAGTTGCCTTTGTCTGGCGTGAGATAAGCCATCTGGGCAGTTGTAATTAAGCTTGCACCCAGGAATATTATCTCTTGAGGGGGCACTAGTTTTGATTTCTTTTGATTTACTGTGTACCCTAGGCAAATTAGTAATCTTTTTACAAACGCCAGATGCTTTAGAAGAATGTCCTTGCTCTCTGCTTGAATAGGGCAGTCGTCCAAGTAGGGATATATTTGAATTCCTTTTTGTCTGCAAAATGCAATTACTGGTGCCAGGCATTTTGTGAAGACCCTGGACGCAGTAGATAAGCCAAAGGGCAGTGCAGAGAATTGGTAATGCATTGAACCAGCTATGAATCTGAGGTATCTTCTGCAATTTTGTCGGATAGGGACATGCAGGTATGCCTCTTTGAGGTCCAAAGTAAGAAGCTAAGCCTTCTTGCCCAGCACGGGAAGAAGCTGCTGTAGTGTCAACATTTTGAATTTCGGAACATCCAGGCAAGCATTTAGAGTGGAAAGGTCTAGTATGGGTCTCCAGGCTTTGTCCTTTCTGGGGACCAGGAAGAGTCTTGAGTAAAATCCTTGTCCTTGTTCCTGTTGTGGCACTTTTTGAATAGCTCTCATGTCCATGAGGGCTGCAATTTGTTTTTGTGCCTCTGCCCATTGATTTTGTGGCAGGTCTGGCATTCCTTTTAGCCTTGGTAGAGTGTGAAAGTGGAACCTGTAACCTTGAGACACAATATTCAGAACCCATTTGTCTTGGGTGACTATATGCCAATTTTGTGAAAAAAGTGCCAGTTTTCCCTCTAAGGGAGCTGCCGAAAGGTTAAGTGTTTGGCATTTGAAGGGGGAAGTCATTGGGACTGTTTCCTGTAAGGTTGAGACTTGTCTTCACCTCCTTTTGGGGTTGAAGCACTCCACTGTCGTGGTCTGTAAGAGCCTTGGGGCTGAGATCTGCCTCTTGGGCATCTGTATCTGCTTCTCTGTGGTCTGTCTGACACTGGAAAGGACCAATTCTTTGAAGGCCAATTTCTGCTAAATTGAGGTGGCTGTACCTGTAAGAAATCCCTCACTGTTTGCATAGATTTTGCCTTATCCTCTATTTTCTTTAATACCTCTTCTGCCTTAACACCAAATAAAATATCCTGCTGTAAAGGAGCATCCAATAATTTAGCCTTAACATGATCAGGTAAACCTTGTTCTTTTAACCAAGCATGCCTTCGAATCACAGATCCTGTAACTGCTGCTCTACAAGAAGCCTCTAATGAATCAAAACCACATTCCAGAGTATGTTTTCCCACTTGTTCAGCTGCATGCAATAAATCCTGCATTTCCTTATAGTCAGGATGTTCTGAACTTCTAATCATTTCCTATTTTAACAGAGACATTAAATATTGTTGGTATTTAAGCATGTGAAACTGGCAATTTAAAGCTCTCACTGCTAAAGCTGCAGAAGTATAAACTTTCTTCCCCCATCTGTCTAATGCTCTGGAATCCCTGTCAGACGGAACTAGTTTCTTAGCCGTGGAAGCCTTTACCCCTTTGGGACCCTGGGAAATAGTTTCTGGGGCAGCAACAGTGTTTTTATAAAGGAATTTGTGAGAGTCAGGGACTCTGTAGTACCTGTCTGCCTTGACTGGAGCAGGGGGCAAAGAATCAGGATTTAAACTGGATTCAGAGAACACATCATCCACAATATCTAAAACTGGCGGAATAGCAAGGGGTCTTCGCCGAGGTAATAAAAGAAAGTCTCTGAGCCTTTTCTTGGATTCTGAATAATCCTGGCCCTCCCAGTGGAAATGCTCCCTCATGGTATGTAAAGTTTCCCCAAAAGAATAATCTTCAGGAGGAGAGGCTGAAGAACTTGATTCTTCAGCATCAGAGTCCTCATAGGGGGGTAAAGAGTATCCCTGGTCTGAAGAGGAATCAGAAGAAATGGTAACCTGGTCAGAGGAATCATGGTTTGTATCCTGCCTAGGCCTTTTATCAGGAGGGGGATGGGTACCCCTTGGTCAGAGTAATTAAGTCTTCGGCCATTTTGAGCATCTGTTTTTTAGGCATGGAGGCCTGTCCAGGTGAATGCTGTAATTGCTTCTTTGTCTTTAATGGAGTTTTAGACTTGGCTGTAGTTTTTATGGTAAGCTGAGAAGGTCTGAAAATACCCTCAGAAGCCGATGCCTGCTCAGCGGCTCTGGACCCATCTGAAGGGTTATCTTCCGTAGGCCCAACACCTTGAGTATCCAGAGGCCTAGACATCTCCACGTGAGAGTCGGAGGCGGCCTGTGACTCTGACGTAGCGGGTGTCAGGGGCTGCGAAAGTGCCTCACTGAGAACTGGAGACTGGCCTAGAAGAGGTTTCGTCGGTTTTGGACCTCGGATGCCTGTCTATCCTTGTCTTTGCGTTTTTTCGGAATTGCGGTCGTCGGTTGATCCGACGGCATAGTTATAATTGAACCTTCAGCCAAAGTAATGGCGAACAAAATCAAACTGACGTTTAATAGTGCATTTGTTAAATTTAGCACAAAACCGACAACTAGTGATGTTGTGGTCTGGGCCTAGGCATGGAATACAGTAAGAATGAAAATCCTTATGAGGTATTTGCTTCCCACAAGAAATACAATTATTAACTTTTACTGACATCGGTCTGAGGCAAGAAAAAGTTTCCCCAACGGGGTACTTAGCTTTATTGAAGACTTCGGTTCTGAAATTCAAATTGAAAACCTCAGGAGTGGGCCGACCGGCACTTGTGAACTGCTTTTGCTTCGGACACCTTGCGTAAAGAAAGACTGAATAAAATGGTGTCGGCTGCATCATATATACCCCTGGCGCACTGACGTCAGGGAAGATGCGACAGCAACCGACGCCGGACCAAGACTTTGGAACTCTGGCCGACTGCGGATGAATGTCAAGGCTCAAAGGGCGGAGAAGTTGATTTGGATAACACAAAATTTAAATCCCATGAAGCCACAGGTTCTTGCAAGGGAGGTCTTAAAGTGGCACCTTTAAGGAAAGTTTTGCACAGCCTATGTGACATCAGATTAGAATCTTGAAAGCCTAGATGAAAATTTGAAATAGCAGCCAACTGAACTCTCATAGTGGCAGTCGCAGATTCCTGGTGGAAAAGCTCAGACAGGAATTCCAAAACCACTGGAATGGAGGCGGTGTAAGGGTCAACATTCATTTTTTCCGCCCAGATAGAGCATCTTCTCCCATTTACTGGAATATAGTCTCCTAGTGGAAGGTTTATGAGAAGACGTAAGGATATGAGTCACGGAGGGTGAGAAGTCGTGAAGCCTGACTAGGGATGGAACTGGAGCAGCCACGCTGTCAAATTGAGGGTGTGTAAGGAGGGGTGAAGCGTGTCTGACATGTGAGTCAACAGGTCTGGAACTGGGTCCAGAATCCAAACCTGACAAGGCCAGTAAGAAGCAATGAGGATCAGTTTGCTTCCCAGCTGTTTGGCTTTCTGAATAACCTTGGGAATGAGGGGAAAGGGAGGAAAAGCATAAAGGAGACCCAGGGGCCAATCGTGAACAAGTGCATCTCTCGGTGACTCCCCCGGAGGGGGGATGAGGGAGAAGTAGCTGTTGCATTTGGCACTGATTGGGCTGGCAAAGAGATCGCAGCAAAATGGAATATCTGTTCTATTTCCTGTTTCAGAGACCACTCGTGAGGCATCAGGACTGCCCGGCACAGCTTGTCGGCTATCACGTTGGTTGTCCCTGGAATGTGCATTGCCACCAGAAAACACTTGGAAGATATCACCCATTTCCAAACTCGAATGGCCTCTCGACAGAGTGGTTAAGATCTGGTTCCCGCCCTGTATGTTGATATACCATACTACCGACATGTCTAATTGTATTGCAATAGTCCCCAGAGGTAGAAGGTCGTGAAGTGCTTGCAACGTCAGGAGCACCACCCTCATCTCTAGAACGCTGATATGCAGGTGAGCCTCGTGATCTTGCCATGTGCCTTGGACAGTCCTGCCTAGATAATGCCCCCCATCTGTTAGGCATCTGTGGTCACAGTGCCAAAAGGCTGGTGAGGAACAAAGTGCCCGTGGTTAACTGATTGGGTAGAGTCCACCAAATGAGGTCCTTCTTGCAAGAGTCTGTCAGCAGAATGTGATGAGATAATGGTAGGTGCTGAAAAGACCACTGGGATGAATGGCACTAGTAATATGGTGAAAGCCATGGTCCCTTGAAGCTGCAGAATAGTCTTGGCTTTGACCTGTCGTAAGGGGAGAAGTTGTTGAATTTGAATAACCAGATTCTGTGCCCTTTCTACAGGAAGATGAGCCAACATGTCTATTGTGTTTATCTCTGCGCCTATAAAAATCACAGATTGAGAGGGCAATAAGGCAAATTATTCCCAATTTACAGAAATTCCCAGCTGGGCACAAAGCTGAACGGTAGCGTCCCTGGTCTGAAAAAGTAGATGCCTGGTGGCGGCGGTCAAGAGCCATTCGTCCAGATACGGAAACACCTGGAATCCTCGAAGTCTCAGGTGAGCTGCCACTACCACCATATACTTGGTGAACATCCTGGGGGCTGTGGTGAGACTAAAGGGAAGAGCATGTAAAGTACAGTTGTGTACACTTACCATAAATGTAGATGTTTGAGTGTATTCACTGCTGTAGTTATTACATTTGGGTTATCTGCCTGCAGGTAGCCTCAGCCAGCCTGAATACCAAAGTCTTGGATTCCTGCGTCGGACGCTGTCTCTTCTTCCATGACGTCAGGGGTATAAAACATGCAGCCGACGCCATTACATCAGTTTTTCTTGCCCTGGATGTCAGGTGTCCCCATAATGGAAAGCAATTATATGTTAGGTTACACCGCCAACAAATAGCAAATACACCAGAAAGCTGAAATACACTAAATAAGAAGAAAAATATAGCCAAGAGATGTCAGGGGGCTGGAGGGAGGGTAACCAGGACTGCAACAGTGAATACACTCGAACATCTACATTTATGGTAAGTGTACACAACTGCATTATGTTCTTAGTGTTTCACTGTTGCAGTCATTACACATTTGGGTTGATTCCCAAAGCTAAGGAAGGGAGGAGGCAGTTAGAGAGCATTAGGACCAGCTATTAAGCCCTGCAAAAGTGCAGTGGCAAAACCAGCTCTGGATTTAGAAAAACTAGGCATGTGGTAATGCTTGGTGAAGGTATGTACAGAGCTCCAGGTAGCAGCTTCTAGGATGTCCCTGGTAGGGACACCTCTGGGAAAGGCTGTAGAGGTAGATGCAGCCCTGGTGGAATGTGATCTTATCCCCTGTGGGGTAGGTTTTCCCTGGTGCTTATAGTAGAAATGAATGCAATGGGCTATCCACTTAGAAATGGTTTGCTTTGAAATGGCCTTCCCCTCTGCCCCTGCAGCAAAGCCAACCAACAGATGTTCAGATTTTCTGAGAGGCTTAGTCCTGTCCATATAAAATCTAAGATGTCTGTGCATGCCCAAAGAGTGCTGTACTAACTCTGTTTTGTGGATTTGGGAAAAAAGTAGGCAAATGAATGGACTGGTTAAGGGCCACACTAGACACCACCTTGGGCATAAAGGAAGGACTGGTTCTGAGGGACACCCTGTCTGCATGGAAGATGAAGGGGCTCCACTGCCATGAGGGCCTGTAATTCAGACACTCTTCTTGCTGAAGTGATGGCTAGAAGGAAGGCTGTTTTCCAAGAAAGGAATTTCAACTCTGCAGTTGTAGCTGGCTCAAAAGGAGGTAGAGTGAGTTTTTCCAAAACAAAGTTAAGGTCCCAAGGCTGGAGTAGGGGCTCTCCTGCATGGTCTTAAATTTTTGGCTCCACTGAGGAACTGCTTTAGCAGGAGGTGATAGAAGAGGGGTGGTTCAGTATTATAATGTGCTGAAATGGCAGAGGCATGAATTTTAATTGACGAGAAAGGCCCTTGTGGAGCATCTCTGTTAAGTACTGAAGAATATGCAGTAAGCTGGGCACCATGGTGCCCATCCCCTTAGTCTGGCTCCAGGAACAGTATCTTTTCCACTTTTCAGAACAGGATTTTCTAGTACTAGGCCTCCTTGCCTCCAGAATGACATCTAGCACCTGCTTACTGAGGGATGCTATTGGAGAGCTCAAGGAATTAGCTAGGCTGCAAGGTTCATGGTTTGAAGCTGAGGGTGCAGAATCTGGCCCTCCTACTGGGAAAGCAGGGAAGGGGTCTGAGGCAGGTGCCAAGGTTCCAGCAGTGACATACGGCGCAAGAGGGGGTACCAGTGCTGGCATGGCCAGTCTGGTGCAATCAGTATTGTCCTTGGTTTGTCCTTTTTGATCTTTAGCAGAACTTTCGAGAGGAGAGGCAGAGGGGGAAAGGCATAAACTGAGAGGCTTTCCCAGGTGAAGGACAGGGAATCCACATTCCAAGCTTGACTGTGGGAAGTCCTTGTGCAGAATTTGTCCAATTAGTAGTTCTGAGGGGAGGCAAAAAGTACAGTTTTGTACCTATCATAAATGTAGATGTTAGAGTGTTCACACTGCTGCAGTCATTACACTTGGGTTATCCTGCCGTCAGGCGGTCCCACAGTCGGCCAGAGTTCCAAAGTCTTGGTCCGGCGTCGGTTGCTGTCGCTTCTTCCCTGACATCAGTGCGCCAGGGGTATACAAGATGCATCAGACGCCATTTTCTTCAGTTTTTCTTGCCCCAGATGTCAGATGCCCCCAAGTAGGTAGGCAATACATATTGCTAATAAAAAATATACATATAAAATAAAAAACAATACCTTCAGTTACAAGCAAATACACCACAAAGGTTGTACAGGATAGAAAGGTATAGATAAGTCCAGCTAGTTTTGAGGGGATGGAGGGAGGGTAACATGGACTGCAGCAGTGTGAGCACTCGTACATCTACATTTATGGTAGGTACAAAACTGTACTATGTTCATCGTGTTACACTGCTGCAGTCATTACACTTGGATAGAATCCCAAAGCTAAGGTTGGGTGGCTGGTCTATAAAGAGTTAGGATTGGCTATGAGGCCCTGCAGAACTGCAGTGGCAAATCCTGCTCTGGATTTAGAGTAAAGAGGCAGGTGGTAATGCTTGGTAAAGGTGTGCACTGAACTCCAAGTTGCACCCTCCAACATTTCCTTGGTAGGTAATCCTCTGAGAAAGGCTGTTGAATTGGCTGTTGCCCTGGTGAAATGTGGCCTAATGTTATTTGGGACTGATTTTCCATGCTGCGTGTAGCAGTAACGAATACAGTGTCCTATCCATTTGGATATAGTCTGCTTTGAGATAGCCTCGCCCTGTGATCCTGCAGCATATGCTACAAACAGTTGCCCAGTTTTCCTGAAAGTTTTTGTTTTGTCCAAGTAGAAGCGTAGCTGCCTGTGTATGTCCAAAGAATGCAGAAGTTTCTCCCCTTTATTCTGGGGGTTTGGATAAAAGGTTGGCAAATGGATGGTTTGGTTAAGAGCCACACTAGATACCACCTTTGGCATAGAGGTGGTGTTTGTCCTTAAAGAAACCCTGTCCTGATGAAAAATTATAAAAGGTTCCACTGCCATTAATGCCTGTAGCTCTGAGACTCTTCGTGCTGAAGTTACTGCCAGGAGCAGAGCTGTTTTCCATGATAAAAATTTTGGATCGGCTGTATTGGCTGGTTCATAAGGTGGCAGGGTCAGTTTTTCCAAAACAAAACTGAGGTCCCAAGTTGGTGTTGGTGCTCTCCGGGGCGGTCTTATGTTTTTAGCCCCTCTGAGGTACTGCTTTAGCAAGGGATGAGAGAATAAAGGAGGATCCGTGTTGTGATGTGCTGAAATGGCAGAGGCGTGTATCTTAATTGATGAGAAGGATAGGCTTCTGTCCAGCATCTCAGTTAAGTATTGTAAAATCTGAGGAATGTTTGGAACAAGAGGGTCAAGTCTTTGAGCCTGGTTCCAGGCGCAGAATCTCTTCCATTTTTCTGAGTGAGCTTTCCTGGTGCTAGGTCTCCTGGCCTCCAAAATGATGTCCATAACAGCTTTAGAGAGAGGTGTTGCCTGTTTGACTAATGAATCTGCCATGCAGCCAGGTTTAGGGTTTTGAGCTGACCGTGCAGGATCTGATTGTTTTGTTGAGTCAGAAGGTGTGGAATTTGAGGCAAAATCCATGGTGGGCCTTAAGCTAAGTTCCTTAAGATAGGGTACCAGTGCTGGCGTGGCCAGTCTGGAGCAATCAGGATCATCTGTGGTTTTTCTTGTCTGGCTATTAGGAGTACCTTTGAAAGGAGAGGCAGTGGCGGGAAGGCATAAACTTTTAGGTTTTTCCAGCTGAACAAAAGAGCATCCACTTTCCATGCTTGTTTGTGATAAGTCCTTGTGCAGAATTTTTGTAGTTGGAAATTCAGTGGGGAGGCATCCTCATTTTTGCATTACCATGCTGAAGATTTGTGTATTCAGTTTCCATTAGTGAGGGTCCATGATATTTCTGCTTAGATAGTCTGCCAGAGTATTTTTCTTTCCTGGCAGGAATTGTGCTTGCAGGTGAACTTAATACGTTAGAGCTGTGTTCCACAAGGTCATGGCTTGCCTGCATAGGGGATAAGAATGAGTGGCCCCTTGCTTGTTTACGTACCACATTACTGTGGTGTTGTCTGTCTTTAATAATAATTGTCCTGGATGCAGAAGGTCCTTGAAAGCTGTTAGGGTATTTTGAACAGCCAACATCTCTTTTTGATTGATGTGAAGATGCATCTGGTCTGTGGTCCACTTGCCCTGAATACATTTTCCTGCCATGTGTGCTCCCCAGGCATAATCCGAAACATCTGTTGTTAGAGTCTGCCTGGCTGTGGGTAGGGTAAAAGGCTGACCCTTGTTTAGGTGACATGCCTGTGCCCACCATCGAAACTCCTGTTGTAGGCAGGGAATCATTGGTATTACTGCTTCTAAACTGTGAGAGTGTTGAGTCCAAACACTTTTTAGGTACCATTGTAATTTCCTCATATGCAGTCTGGCATATGGTATTAGTAGTATGCAGGATGCCATGAATCCCAGGGCCTGCAGAATTTTCCTTGCAGGGAGATGGGACATTTTTGCCAGTAATTGAAAATATTGAGTTAGGTGAACTTGTTTGTCTGGCATGAGGTAAGCCATCTGGGCCGTTGTATTTAAGCTGGCACCCAGGAATATAATCTGTTGTGAGGGCACTAGTTTTGACTTCTTTTCGTTTACTGTGTACCCTAGAGAAATTAGCAACCTTTTTACAAATGCCAGATGCTATAGAATGTCCTTTTTCTCTGCTTGAATGAGGCAGTCATCCAGGTATAGATATATTTGAATTCCTTTTTGTCTGCAAAATGCAATTACTGGTGCCAGGCACTTTGTGAAGACCCTGTGCGCAGTAGATAAGCCAAAGGGCAGTGCAGAGAATTGGTAGTGCATTTTACCAGCTTTGAATCTGAGGTATCTTCTGCAATTTTGTTTGATAGGGACATGCAGGTATGCCTCTTTGAGGTCCAGAGTAACAAGCCAAGCCTTCTCGCCCAGCATGGGTAGAAGCTGTTGTAATGTCAACAGTTTGAATTTCGGAATATCCAGGTAAGTATTTAGAATTGAAAGGTCTAGTATGGGCCTCCAGGCCTTGTCCTTTCTGGGGACCAGGAAGAGTCTTGAGTAAAATCCTTGTCCTTGCTCCTGTTCTGGTACTTTTTGAATAGCTCTCATGTCCATGAGGGCTGAAATTAGTTTTTGTGCCTCTGCCCATTGATTTTGTGGCAGGTCTGGCATTCCCTTTAGCCTTGGTAAAGTATGAAAGTGGAACCTGTAACCTTGAGACACAATATTCAGAACCATTTGTCTTGGGTGATTGTTTGAGAGTTTTGAGAAAAAAGTGCTAGTTTTCCCCCTAAGAGGGCTTCCAAAAGGGAAGTGCTTGGCGTACAAAGTCATTGTGACTGTTTTCTGTAAGGCTGACACTTGTCCTCACCTCCTTTTGGGGTTGAGGTGCCCCACTGTCGTTGTCTATTTGAGCCTTGGGTTGAGATCTGTCTCTTGGGCGTCTTTATCTGCCTCTCTGTGGCCTGTCCGACACTGGAAAGGACCAATTCTTTGTTGGCCAATTTCTGCTAAATTGAGGTGGCTGTACCTGCAAGGAATCCTTGACTGTTGGCATAGATTTAGCTTTACCCTCCATTTTCTTTAACACCTCTTCTGCCTTAACACCAAACAAGGTATCATGCTGTAAAGGAGCATCCAATAATTTTGCCTTAACATGATCAGGTAAACTGTGTTCTTTTAACCAAGCATGTCTTCGAATCACAGAACCTGTAACTGCGGCTCTACAAGAGGCCTCTAAAGAATCAAAACCACATTGCAGAGTATGTTTTCCCACCAGTTCAACTGCATGCAATAAATCCTGCATTTCCTTACAATGAGGAGCTTCTGAGCTTGCAAGCATTTTCTGTTTTAACTGAGCCATTAAATATTGTTGGTACTTAAGCAAGTGAAACTGGCAATTTAAAGCTCTTACTGCTAAAGTTGCAGAAGTGTATACCTTCTTCCCCATCTATCTGGAATCTCTGTCAGTGGGTACTGGATTTTTTGCAATGGAAACCTTAACCCCTTTTGGACCCTGGGAAATAGTTTCTGGATCAGCAGAAGGGTTTTTATACAGAAACTTGTGAGAGTCAGGGACTCCATAATACCTATCTGGCTTGGCTGGTGCAGGGGACAAAGAATCTGGAGAAGCTGGATTCAGAGAACACATCATCCACAATATCTAGCACAGGCGGAATAGCCAGGGGTCTGTGCTGAGGCAATAAAAGGAAATTCCTGAGCCTTTTCTTGGATTCTGAGTAATCCTGACTTTCCCAATGGAAATGCTCCCTCATGGTATGTAAAGTTTCCCCAAAAGAATAATCCTCAGGAGGAGAGGCTGAAGGGATAGATTCTTCAGCATCAGAGTCCTCATGGGTGGGGGGGGTAGAGAGTATCCCTGGTCGGAAGAGGAATCAGAGGAAAGGGAAACCTGATCAGAGGAATCATAGTCCGTATCCTGCTTAGGCCTTTTCTCATGAGGGGGATGGGAACCCCTGATTAGAGTAATGAGGTCTTCGGCCATTTTAAGCATCTGTTTCTTAGGCATGGAGGACTGTCCAGGAGAATGCTGTACTTGTTTCTTTGTCCTTAATGGTACTTTTGTCTTGGCTGTTGTTTTAATTGTAAGTTGTGAAGGTCTGAAAACACCCTCAGAAGCCGATGCCTGCTCAGCGGCTCCGGACCCATCTGAGGGATTAGTTTCCGTAGGCCCAATGCCTTGAGTTTCCAGAGGCCTGGTGGTCTCCATGTGGGAGTCGGAGGCGGCCTGTGGCTCTGAGGCAGCGGGTGTCAGGGGCTGCGAAAGTGCCTCACTGAGAACCGGCAAACTGGCGACTGGCCTAGAAGAGGTTTCGTTATCAGTTTTGGACCTCGGATGCCTGTCTTTATCCTTGTCCTTGCGTTTTTTCGGTATTGCGGTCGTCGGTTTATCCAATGGCATAGTATAATTGAACCTTCGGCCAAAGTAGTGCAAAGCAAAATCAAAACGTCTTTTTATAGTGCGTTTGTTAAATCTAGCACAAAACCGACACAGCTAGTGACATCGTGATCAGGGCCTAGGCATGGAATACAGTAAGAGTGGAAGTCCTTATGAGGTATTTGCTTCCCACAAGAAATACAATTATTAACTTTTTCTGACATCGGTCTGAGGCAAGAAAAAAGTTTCCCCAACGGGGTACTTAGCTTTATTGAAGACTTCGGATTTGAAATTCGACTTCGAAAATCTCAGGAGTCGGCCGACCGGCACTTGCAAACTGCTTCTGCTTCGGGCACCGTGCGGCAAGAAAGACTCAAGAAAATGGCGTTGGATGCATCTTATATACCCCTGACGCACTGACGTCAGGGAAGAAGCGACAGCAACTGACGTAGGACCAAGACTTTGGAACTCTGGCTGACTGCGGGACCGCCTGACGGCAGGATAACCCAAGTGTAATGACTGCAGCAGTGTAACACGATGAACATCAGGTCTATCTCTGAATTCCCCCATTTGTTTCTCAAAAGGTTGAATATCTTTGGTTTTAGTTTCCACTCGTGTGGATCCATGAGATTTCTGCTTACGTCGTCTGCCAGTGAATTTAGCTTGCCTGGCAAGAATTGAGCTTGTAGGTGCACTTGGTAGCTCAAGGCTGTGTTCCACAGAGCCATGGCTAGTCTGCAGAGAGGGTATGAGTGGGTTCCCACCCTGCTTATGTACCACATAATACTGGTGTTTGTCTTCTCTTTACCAATAACTGTCCTGGAAGAATGTAGTCCTTGAAGGCTGTCCGGGAATTCTGTACAGCTAACATTTCTTTTTGATTGATATGAAGGTGCATCTGACTCGGGTTCCATTTGCCCTGAATGCACTGCCCTGTCAAGTGAGCCCCCCATGCATAGCACAGTCTGATGCGTCTGTTAGGGTTTGGGCAGCAGGGGGTAGAGTGAATGGAAGCCCCCTGTTGTGGTAGCAGGCCTCTGCCCACCAAATGAACTCTGTCTTTATACAAGGAATGATAGGAATCATTGATTCTAGGTCCTGAGAATGTTGACACCATAGGCTTTTTAGATACCATTGTAGTTTCCTCATATGCAGTCCTGCATATGGAATTAGTAGAATGCAAGAGGCCATGAACCCCAGGACTTGCAGGATTTTCCATGCAGATAGGTGGGTCTTTTTTGGTCAGTAGTTTGAAGTAGGCTGTCAAATAAACTTGTTTCTCTGGAGTGAAGTAAGCAGTCTGGGAAGTTGTGTTCAAGCTTGCTCACAGGAATACAATTTGTTGGCAGGGTACTAGAGCAGACTTCTTTTCGTTTATGGTGTACCTCAGAGAGGTTAGAAGTTTCTTTACAAATGCCACATGTTTTAGTAGCATGCCCTGGCTTTCTGCCTGAATTAGACAATCGTCCAGGTATGGGTATATTTGAATATTTCTTTGCTTGCAAAATGCAGTGACTGGAGCTAGGCACTGAATACCCCGGGCGCAGTAGATAAGCCAAAGGGAAGTGCAGAGAACTGATAGTGCATAAAGCCTGCTCTGAAGCGTAGGTACTTCCTGCAAGATTCCCTTATTGGAATGTGCAGGTAAGCTTCCTTTAAGTCTAAGGTTGCCAACCAGGCATCTAGCATAGGAAGCAGCTGTTGAAGTGTTAGCATTCTGAATTTTGGGATTACCAAAAAGGTGTTTAGAATAAAGAGGTCCAGGATAGGACGCCAGGAGCTGTTTTTTCTGGGTACCAGGAAAAGTCTTGAGTAAAAACACTGTCCCCTTTCTTCATCTGGGATAGGTTGAATAGCCCTGATACTTAGAAAAGAGATAATCTTCTGTTGAGCCTTAGCCCACTGATTTGGGGTTAGGTCAGGCCAACCGTTTGGGGTTGGTAAGGTGTGGAAGTGGAATCTGTATCCTTGGAAATCTATATTTAAAACCCATTTGTCCTGGGTAAGGAGTTCCCAGTTTTTGCATACATGGCAATCTTTCCCCCTAAGGAAGCAGGCAGTTGAGCAGGGCTTGGAAGGTTTAAGGTTAAGTCATTGTGACATTTTTCCATAGGGGGTGTCCTACTACTTCCAGCTTTGGAAGTCGGAGTCCCCCACTGCTTAGGCCTGTGAGTACCTTGAGACTGTAGCCTAGGTGGTCTGCTGTTCCTGGGTTTGGACTGAGAAGGCCTGGAAGAGACAGGAAAGGACCAATTCTTAGAAGGCCAATGCCTACTAAATCTGGGAGGCTGTACTTGCAGGGAATCTTTAACAGTTTGCATAGATTTAGCTTTTTCCTCCATCTTTTAAAGGGCTACTTCTGCTTTGTTGCCAAACAGGCTGTCTTTGTTTAAGGGAGCATCCATTAATTTAGCTTTAACATGATCTGGCAAATTTTGATCCTTAAGCCAAGCATGCCTTCTAAGTACAGACCCAGTGACAGCAGCCCTGCAAGATACTGCTAGAGTCAAAACCAGATTGCAAAAGTATGTTTACCAACTCGTTCAGCAGAATGCATTAAATCCTGTAATTCTTTATTTTCAGCACAGTCAGGAATCAACAACATTTTCTGTTTAAGTAGTCCCATAATATGCTGTTGATACTTTAACATATGAAAGTGGCAGTTTAAGGCCTTAATGGCCACAGTAGCAGAACTGTATACCCTCTTACCCCATCTGTCCAAGGCTCTGGAATCTCTATCAGAGGGGTAGGGTTTTTGGCAGTAGCAGCCTTAATGCCTTTAGGTCCTTGGAAAATGGTCTCTGGGTCTGCAGCAGGATTCTTGAAGAGGAACTTGTGAGAGTCGGGTACTCTAATACCGGTCAGGCTTCTTGGGAGCTGGAGGTAAAGTGTCTGAGGCCAGGCTAGAGTCCAAGAAGGCATCATCTACAATGTCCAGGACAGGAGGGATAGCTAAAGGCCTGTGTTGAGGAAGGAGCAAGAATTTTGGAGTCAGAGTAATCCTGGCTTTCCCAGCGGAAATGTTCCCTAAGAGTGTGCAAGGTTTCAACAAAAGAAAACTCTTCTGGAGGGGAAGCAGAGGGAAAGCATCAGAATCCTCATAGGTAGATAAGGGCAAATCCTGGTAATCAGAAGAAACAGAAATTTCAGAATCCTGATCAGAAGAATCAGAAGGAAAATCAGTTCTAGATCTCTCAGAGGGTGAAGGCTGGCTTCTCCTAATTAAAGTAATAAGGTCTTCAGCCATTCTTATCATTTGTTTTTTAGGCATAGGCATATGGGCCTGACCATGTGGTTTGGATGTCGGTTTTCTAAGTGTGGGTCGAGTTTTAGGCCTTGAAGATGATGGCATCGATTTGAAATTCAAGTCAGTAGGCCTGAATACACCCTCATAAGAGGGTGCCTACACAGCGGCTCTGTACCCATCCAAAGTAGAGACATCCGCAGGTTCCACAGTCGAAGAAGCATCTCATGGCATACCGGACTCCGAATGGGTCTTGGTAGAGGCCTGAAAATCTGAAGTAGCGGGTATCAGGCGCCGCACCTCACTGAGTACCGGCGAACTGGCGACTAGGTTAACGGAAGGGTTGTCGGCAGCTTTGGACCTATGTGGTCTGTCTCTGCATCTTTACATTTTTTCGCAATGTCAGTAGTCGGATGGCTTACCGAAGCCATTTCTGGATAGTTAGAGTACCAAAATAATTTGCTGCAAAAAAAACAGACGACGAACAGTCCGGGGGTTGAATAAGACACAAAACCGACAGCGAGGGATGTCGTGGTCTGGGCCTAAGCAAGGCATGCAATATGAATGAAAATCTTTATGAGGTATTTGCTTTCCACAGGTAATACAATTGTTAACTTTTACCGACATTGGCTAAGAGCAAGAAAAAGGATCCCCAATGGGGTACTTAGCTTTTTTGAAGACTTCAGTTCTGAAACTCGAAAATGAAAATTTCAGGAGTCGGCCGACTTGCGAACTTCTTCTGCTTCACGCACCGCGAGGAAAGAAAGACTGATGTAATGGCATTAGTTGCATGTTTTATACTCCTGACGACCTGACGTCATGGAAGAAGAGACAGTATCACTGTGCAGGAATCCAAGACTTTGATATTTAGGCTGGCGGAGGGCTACCTACAGGCAGATAACCCAAATGTAATGACTGCAACAGTGAAACACGAAGAACATCTGGTAATGACTGGCTCCCAACTGTATGCGTAGATGACTCCTCGATGCCCTGTCCATGTGGTAGTAGGGGTCTTGGAGATCTATTGAGCACATCCAATTGTCTTTCCCTAATAATGGGAGTATAGAGTGCAGTGTCACCATCTGGAACTTGTCCTCCTTTACTGATTCGTTCAATCTACTGAGGTCCAAGATGGGCCTCCAGTCCCCTGTACGTTTTGGCACTAAAAGGAATCTGGAGCAAGTTCCGGATCCTATTTGGTTTGCTGGGACAGTTTGGATGACTTTTTGACAGCAACTTGTTGACCTCCACAGTTGCCTGATCCCTGTGATTGGGTGGAACATCCAGGATCCTCTTGGGAACAAAAGGTGGAAGAGAAAAGGGTATGACATAACCTCTGGTAATAATTCTTTGTACCCACTTGTCTTGAGTGATACCAAGCCAGGCTACTGGATACAAAGAAATGCGACCCCAGACCTGCCCCAGAGAAGCACAGTCAGGCCCCACATCAGGAGCGCTGGTAAGGCCAGCCCCAAACGGAATAGCGATCTCCCTGGTTTTGCGGACCGCACCTGCCTGTAAGGAGACAGCTACCATTTCCTTCTCCTCTGCCTCTGAAGGAGGAGTCACTCTGTGCATCCTGGAAAAACCTCTGGGACTTTTTGAACTTTTAGTTATGTACTTACCATAACGATAGATGTATGTGATCCACCTCACCTTCATTCATAACTGATGGGCTCGGAGCCAAGAATCGTCTCCGACTCGGCAGATACATTAGCACAAAGTCTCTCATTGGCTGGGCCAACTCCCTTATCCCAGGATGCACCACGCCCAAACCCCCAGATCTTGTTTGCCCCACAACAACTCACTCACATGAGCCACTCCAACTGTACAATAGAGTTTCCCCCAGATCCAACAGGTAGGGGGAAGGAGGGTGGGTACGTACGAATGTAGGCGAGATGGATCACATAAATCTATCGTTATGTTAAGTACATAACTAAAAGATGTAATGAGATCCTATCTCGCCTACATTCATAACTGATGGGACAGCATCCCTAGCACCTAGATCCTGGGAGGCTCACTGGAAGACACTCCTGAGCACTGTGGCACCAAAGGACGCCCGACCTCTACAGGCCACGTCCAGTTTGTAATGAGAGATAAAATTATGTGGAGAAGCCCAAGTGGCCGCTGCACATATCTCATCCACCGACAGTCTGGCGTGGAAAGCCACAGAAGTAGCCATAGCCCTAGCAGAATGCGCTCTAACTGGAAATGGAAGGTCCCTTCCTGTTGATGCATAAATAAATGAAACACAATCCCTAATCCACCTAGCAATAGTGGTCTTAGTTACTGCTTTGCCAATCCTGTTATCTGCAAAGGCCACAAACAACTGGTCTGATTTCCTCTGCTGCTGTGTCCTATCCAAGTAAAACCTCAGTTGTCTATGCACATTCAACTGATGAAGTCTGTATTCTGCCTTGTTGGAAAATTTTGGAAAGAAAACTGGTAGCTCTATAGATTGTTGCAGGCAAAGAGCAGAAGAAACTTTCGGAAGAAAAGACAGGTTTAGTCTTAGAGATACTCTATCCTTGTGAAAGATCAGATAAGGGGGCTTAACAGAGAGGGCTTGAAGCTCCAAAACTCTTCTGGCTGAAGTAATAGCTACCAAGAAGGCAGTCTTCCAAGATAAGAACTTTTGCTCACAAGTGGCCGCTGGCTCGAAGGGATGAGACATCAAGGCTCCTAAAACTAGATTCAAATCCCATGGCAAAACAGGTTGCGACACCGGGGGGCGAAGCAACCAAGCTCCCTTAAGAAAGGCATTACACAACTTATGACTCATGAGTGAAGGCTCAAAGGCAACATGATAATTAGAAATCACTGCTAATTGGACTTTAAGCGTGGAGACAGCGGAACCCTGTCTAAAAAGAGTTGCCAAAAAAACTAAAATTGCGGACACTGGGGCTGTCATGGGGTCAAGGTTGTGCTGCTAGGCCCAAATGGCAAACCTTTTCCATTTATTAGAATATATCTCCTTAGTGGAAACTCTGTGAGAAGACAGAATCCAGACCAACTCAGGCGAAAGGATATGCTGTCTGACTAAGGTCGGAAGTGGAGCAGCCAAGCCGTTAGCTTGAGAGTTCGCAGTGATGGATGGGCCTGACCTGACTGAAGAGTCAGGAGGTCTGGAACTGGGCCCAGAATCCAAGGATCCTTCACTGCATACTTCCGAAGGAAAGGAAACCAAACTAGGTGGGGCCAGTGTGGTGCGATCAAAATCATGCTGCTTCCCAAGCAGATCACCCTCTGAATCACCTTTGACAGTAGTGGGACCGGAGGGAAGGCGTAGAGCAGACCGGAGGGCCAATTGTGGACTAGAGCGTCCCTGGGGGGGAATCAGGGAGAAGAAATTACTGCACTTAGTGTTCCAGGGGCTGGCGAAAAAGTCACAACAGGGGAACCCCCACTTGGACAAGATCAGAGCCACTACTCGGTCATTTATGGACCACTCGTGAGGCATCAGATTAACTCTGCTCAGCCTGTCTGCTATCACATTGGACTTCCACAAAATGTGCGTTGCCACTAGAAATCTCTGGGAAGCGATCGCCCAGTTCCAAACTCTCATGGCTTCTCTGCAAAGTGGATAAGACCTGGTTACTCCCTACTTGTTCAGGTACCATACTACCGCCATATTGTCTGAGAAGATTGCGATGGTACCCTTGGGAAGAGAGCTATGAAGTGCCTGCAACGCTAGAAGCACTGCCCTCATCTCCAGGACATTGATGTGTAAGTGGGTTTCGTGATCCTGCCACGTGCCTTGAACCGTCCTGTCCAGATAATGCCCCCTCCACCCTATCTGGGAGGCGTCCGTGGTCACTGTGGCAATGGGGGAGGGGGGGCAGAAGAGTCGCCCCTGGTTCAGGTTGGAGGAGAGGAGCCACCAACGAAGATCACGCCGGCAGGTATCCGTAATGAGAATCGGGCAGGAAAAGGGCAGAGCTTGGTACGACCACTGGGGCGACAGGAGCCATTGGAGAATTCGCATGTGCAATCTTGCCAGAGGGACCAGAAGAATGGCGGCCGCCATCGACCCCAAAAGCTGAAGAACCATCCTGGCTGGGGCTTTGTTTCGGGGCAGTAAGGCTAGAACTTGGTTCTGTAGTATCTTTATCCTCTCTGTTGGAAGGAATGCTCGCATCTTGACAGAGTCAAGCTCTGCACCTATAAAGGCAACACGCTGTGATGGCAGCAATACAGACTTTTCCCAGTTGAATGTAATTCCTAATAGATGTCCCAATTCGATGGTAGCACTCACGGCTTGAAGAAGAAGATGCCTGGTGGGGGCGGTGAGGAGCCAGTCGTCTAGATACAGAAACACCTGGAATCTCAAACGTCTCAGGTGAGCCGTCACCACTGCCAGACATTTGGTAAATATCCTGGGGGCTGTGGTGAGACCAAAGGGCAGGGCTCGGAACTGGAAGTGACTGGCTCCTAGGCAGAAGCGTAAATGTATCCTGGACGCCCTGTTTATCTTGATGTGATAATAGGCGTCCTTGAGATCGATGGAGCACATCCATACTCCTTCCAGCAATGGGAAAATGGATTGCAACATGACCATCCGGAACTTGGACTTCTTTACGAAGCGGTTTAGGTGGCTGAGGTCCAGAATGGGTCTCAAGTCCCCTGCTCTTTTCGGCACCAAAAATAACTGAGTAAGTTCCTAATCTGGTCTGGCCTGCGGGGACTGGCTGGATGACTCCCTTTCCGAGCAGCTTTGCGACCTCTATGGCTGCTTGATCCCGTTGACTGGGTGGCACGGCCGGGATTTTCCTTAACGGTGGAGGGGGATGGATAAATGGAATGGTGTAACCTCCGATGATGATACGAAGCACCCACTGATCCTGAGTGATGGAACCCCAGGCCCTTGGATGCTCCAAAAATCGACCCCGACTAGCTCCGGAGACGCACAGTCGGGCAGTCCCTCAGGAATGCTGGAAGGAGGAACGACAAAAGGATTCGCAGTCTCCTGTGTTGCGGGGGGCCTCCGCCGCCTCTAGGGCGACGTCTTCCAGAATAATTACCTCCTCCTCTGCCTCTGAAAGGGGGGGGTCACTCTGATGGGCAGGGAAAGACTTTTGGGACTTTCTGAACCACATCTTTCCTCCCCTCTGCTCCATGGGATAAGGTCTCGAAGGGAGCGAAAAACGGGCCCCAACGGCAGACAGTCTTACCCTCCTGCTCGCATCTAGTGAGTGTGTCTTTCACCTTGGGTCCAAAGAGAGAGGGACCCATCGAATGGAGCATCTGTGAAAGAAGACTTGAAAGCCTCCGCAAAGTGACACAAGCGCATCCAGGCTTGCCTCCTAAGGGCTACGTCCGAACTCGCTGCCCTACTCACCCCTTTGGCTACATACGATATGAGCCTCATGGACGAGTTAATCGAAGAAAGGGTAGACAGCTGGGCGTGGACAGACTGTGTCAACGCCTCAGGCACGTTACCCGACAGGGTATCTCCCAACTCCTTTATGAGATCCCTTTGGAGCCTCGTAAAATGACACAAATAATTCAGCAACCGCAGGGTAAAGGTCGCTGAAGTCAGGGTACGCTTCCCGTACCTATCCATGCTCCTGGACTCCTTGTTAGGAGGATGGATAGACGTAGATGCCTCTGCCACATCCTGCTGGGTGGCAGACGCCACCACCACAGCATCCACTGGGACTCCCTTGGTTAGAAACTCCTTGCCAGAGGGTGCGGATAAAAATTTGTTGGTGCGAGAAGGAACTGGCTTCCACAGAGTCAGGGTACTCCCACACCCTTCGACAAATAAGGTCCAGTAATTCATCGAAGAGTGGAGACATCCAGGAGGCAGAGGGTTGGGCTCTGCAGGCCTCGAGGAAGACAAACTCCTCAGCGGAAGGGGTTTTGGATGGCCAGTCACCCCTCTGTCTCAAAATCTCCAGGACATCGGAGAACGAGACATCGTCAGAGGACAACTTCGGGGACCCTTCCGCATCATCAAGGTCGGTGTCCGAGGTGAGAGACTCATCTGGGGAGTCTATGTGCTTCCTCTTGCACAACTTTTTCCTGGGGGGGTTCTTCAGGCAAAGACTCTGAAGGCTCCTTGGAAAAAGGGGGACCACACATGGAGGAATCCTCAGGCCTCGGAGCCGCGCTGTCCAAAGACAGGGGGGCACCAGAAGCTCTAGTCACCGTGTCTAGGGAAGGAGTCGCAGATTCTGGTGAAGTCACTAGAGATTTGTCTAGCGCACTCCTCATAGCCTCGAAGGCGGGTCCACCAGAATCTGAAGAAAGGCCTGCCTGCGAGACCATGACCGGTGTCGGGGTCCCCCTACCCAAGGCACCAAGGGGGAGACTCTGGGCCGACACCAGAAGCCCCGAGAAATCCCCCTCGGGCTCGGCCGAAGACATCCGAGAACCGAAACCCCTGGAAGGAACAGAAAAGGTTGGAGCTGAAGACGGTGCCGACAGACTAGCAGTAGGTCTCGGAACCAACTCAGGAACCTCACCTGACTCTGCGAACCCCGTCTCCGACGACACCAGGGTTGTCGGAGGAGGAAGAAACGGAATCGAAATGGTTGGCTCCGGCCGTTGGGCTGGAGCTGAAAATAATTTAGATAAGACAGGTGACTGGAGGAGCCTCTGGACCACCCTATCTAAATCCGAATTTGAAAGCCTGGAGGACCTGGAGGAAACAGACGGGGGGGTGAGAAACTCTTTCTACCGGCTCCGAGGCAATGCTGGAATGTCGACTCCTAATCGGCTCTGGAAGGATTGGAGCCAAGGAAGACTTGATTAGAACCGAGACCCCCTTTGGCGCCGACGGTTCAGGAGCCGAAGAAACTGACCCTGGAGCCGAAACACTCACCTGCGGCTCAGAGACCAATGGAGCCGAAGAAAACCCAGATTGGAATTCTCTATCCTGCGGCTCCGAGACCAATGGAGCCGAGGAAGGAGACCGAGACTTAGATGTTCTCTCCTGCGGCTCCCGAGACAATTGGAGCCGAGGAAGAAGATCCAGACACAGATCCTCTATCCTGCGGCTCTGAGATCAGTGGAGCAGAGGAAGAGGACAAAGATTTAGTTCTTTTTTCAGGCGGCTCCGACGGACTTGTCGGAGCTGAAGACTTCTTTTTCTTTGATTTCGAAGAGGGAGAAGAAGATATAGCTTCCTCAAAGGCTGGTTTTATTAAACCTTTCAAGATCAACTTATTTTTCTTCTCCTGAAGTACACGAGAGGAAAAGGCATGGCAAACACTGCAAGATTCTTGCATGTGTTTAGCCCCTAGGCAATAAACACAGATGGCATGGCTATCTGTTAACGACATTTTATAGCCACATTTCGAACATTTTTTAAAGCCTGACGGCTTATGCTCTTTTTTTTTTTGCCAGACTTGACCCACAAAGTACTTGAAACACAAGGAAGGGAAGGGTGAGAGGAGCTCTAACTAAAACGCTCGACAAGAAATAGGGCAAAGGTCCTCTAACTCAAACGGGCCTAGCCTGCCAAACAGAAGGAATCACACAACACCAAAAACAAACACAGCCAATCACAGGGTAGTACAGACGAAGATAGCTATTAAAATAGCTGTTTGGTTATAAAAATTTTAAGCTAAGAGCAAAAACGACACAAAAAGGCCAGAAAAAAAGAGTACTTCGCCACAGCCAAGTCGAGACCACGTCGTTACTTCAGAAGCGGCAAATGAGATCTGGGGGTTTGGGCGTGGTGCATCCTGGGATAAGGGGGTTGGCCCAGCCAATGAGAGACTTCGTGCTAGTGTATCGGCCGAGCCCATCAGTTATGAATGTAGGTGAGATAGGATCGCATTACATCCACATTTTACCGCCCCTCTGACCCTTAGGATATGGGCTAGAGGGAACAGTAAAACATACGCCCACGGCAGAGAGTGCTTTTCCTTCTTGCTTGCACCGGATGAGAGTGTCCTTTACTTTGGGTCCAAACAATGCGGAACCGAAGGGGGCATTGGTAAAGGTAGACTTGAACGGTTCTGCAAAATTACACAAACGCATCCAGGATTGACGCCTTAGGGAAATTCCTGAACCTGCTGCTCTACTTGCTCCATCAGCTACATACGAAATAAGCCGCATGGACGAGTTGATGATAGAGTTCAAGGTGGACAACTGGGCAGGCACCTTGTCAGGGACTTCCTCAGTATATGTACCTTGAAGAGAATCTCCTAATTCTTTAAGGAGATCTTTCTGAAGCCTAGTGAATTGAGTAAGGTAGTTCAGCGATCTAAAGGTAAATGCCGCTGAAGAGAAGATATGCTTCCCGTATCTGTCCATCGTTCGAGACTCCTTATTCAGCAGATGGACAGAAGTCATAGTCTCAGCTAGCTCCTTCCTGGTGGCCGCCACCACCGCCATGGCATCTGGGGGTGCAGAAAGAAACTTATTCGGTCTCCTGGGGACTGGCTCCATGGCATCAGGAGTATCCCACACCTTTCGACTAACTAGCTCCATCAGTTCGTCGAAGGGTGGAGACACCCAAGAGACTGAAGGTTGAGACCCGAAAGCCTTCAGGTACAATGACTCATCAGAAGGGGTGACAGTGGGCCAGCCACACCTGTGTTTAAGGATTTCCAGGATATCTACGAAGGAGACATCATCAGAGGACAACTTGGGGGACCCTTCTGACTCCTCAAGGTCAGTGTCAGAGGTCAGAGACTCATCCTGGGAGTCTACACATGCTTCTTCTTACATGTCCTCGTCTGTGTGGGCTCCTTGGAAGGATATTCCGGGGAGGTCTCTGAAGAGAGGGGGCCACCGGCCGGTGGCTCCTAAGGCTGAGGATCTCTCCTGTCCACGGAGAGAGTAGGAACGGAGACAGAAGTAGGTGCTTTAGGGGGAAGAGTGTCGGTACCCCTGGTAGGAGCTGAAGATCGGGACAACACACTCCTCATCATCTCGAATGTCGACCTCTCCGGCTCCAAGACAGAGGTAGGATCCAAACTCACCGTCGCAGATGCGCCGAGAGGAAGACTCTGAACTGAAGAGGTTCGGTTCCAGGCATCCCTGTCGGGACCGACCGGGGAGCTTCAGCTTCTAGACACCATGGACAGCACCCAGAGTATCGAAGTGGAACTCAGCTCTGAAACAGCCACAGGGGGAGGTGGAGCCGAGGGTTCCATCAGTGGTACCAAACATTCCGGCTCCAAAAGACCAGCATGGCTCGGAGGAGAAATGACCGAAGGGGACTTAATGGACTCAAGTGGTTTCGGAACCGAATGGGTCGGAGCCAACAACAATTTAGGTAAAGCAGAGGACTTCAAAAGTCTCAGCACTACCCTCTCCACATCTTCTTCCAATAAACTCCTGGAAGACCAGGAGGACAGAGTAGGAGAGCAGGATCTCTGCAGTACTGGTGACTTCAATGTAGGGGAGACCGGTAGAGGATCCATAGTCCGGCTCTGTGAAATAATCTCAGTGGTCGGCTCCAAGCTACTTGGGGCTGACCCTGTAATCACAGTACTACTCTCAATCGGCACAGTTTGGAGCCAATGAGACAGTGGACTTATCCGATTTGGTGATTTTAAGAGGTGGCTCCAAGACACAAGCTGGTGCCAGGGAGGGTCTCTTACAGGACTTAGACTTTTCCTTTTTAGATCCCCGAGATCTAGAAGAGGAGGAAGAGCTAGCCAGATCTTCCTCACAGGAAGGTTTAACAAGACCTTTTAGAATGAGCTTATTTTTTCTTTCTTGCAACACCCTAGTACTGAGAGAGTGGCAAAATAAGCAAGTTTCCTGTAAGTGGATGGCCTCCAAACAGTAAACGCAGTTACTTTGGCCATTCATTATGGACATCTTCTGTGAGCATTTAATGCATTTCTTTAAGCCAGATGGCTTAAGGTCCTTACTTTCTTTAGACATTCTCACACAGATAGAGCACGCACACACACACACACACACACACACACACACACACACAGAAAGAAAGAAAAGGGAGAGGACTTGGTCCTCTAATTTAAACGGGCCTAGCCCTGCAGGAAAGAGAAGACATGAAGGAATACGTCCTCTAACTTAAATGGGCCTTGCCCGGGCAGGAAAGGAAACGGAAAAACTAGGTCTTCTAGCTAAAACAGACCAAGGGAAAGGTACAATAAGAAGAGACGTCACACACTCAAACAGGAATAAAGTGTAAACTTTCAAAATTACTCAAGGAAAACAGAACCTCATTCTGTTAACAACACTAACCAATGTAGCAATCGGAAATCCGCAAAAAACTCAGACTTATGACTAAGGAAAAAAATAGAACCTCATTCTGTTAACAACGCTAACAATTTAGCAAGGAATCTGCAAAAAACTTCGACTTATGCCTAATAAACACACAGCCTGAGCGCAAAAGGCGCCTACAGTTACTAAACTCCATTAATAAACACGAAAACCAGCACACAGGATACCAAATACTATGAAGCCAAAAGGACAATGTACCAAGAGATTGCACACAAATGGTGCAATTATAAAGGCTAACTATTCTAATTTGCAAACTACGCTAACTATGACTAAACAATGACAAACAGTTTTTGACTAAAAAAGTCAAAAAATTTTTTGAATAAATGAAAAACTCAGCCAGAGCCAAAGAGAAGCATAACCGAACTTGTCGACGCGGCAAACGAGATCTGGGGATTGTACTGGTGCACCATGGGATACCTACCTAGCCACGGGCCAACTATAAGACTTTCAGCTTGTAAATAGGCCGAGTCGGAGCCGAGGATCGGCTCCGATCCCATATGTAAGAATGAAGGTGAGATGGCACTACAGAACATCTGCTATTGTGGGCGGGTCCTGATGTGGTTAAGGTGATCTTGCTGGGATTCTACGAGTAGAGCAATAGCAGCATTTGCCCTCCCTGAGAGAGAACAACAGGATTTAATTAGGGGGGCTTATGAAGGTTCCAAGTCAAGAATTAAGGTGGGAGGCTGCCTTTCCTGCAAACTGTCTCTGAAGAAAGGAACAAGGCAAGGGTGCCCTCTTTCCCCTTACTTATTTTAGAGCCACTGGTAATGACATTGCAAGGTACGTTATTCATAGATGAAATTATTTTGTATTTGATAAATCCAGAAAAGCAGATCTGTGTTGTGGAATATTCTGAGATAGTTTCAAGTCTTTTCAGGATAGAAAATAAAAGCTACAGCAGTTAACTATATAGACACACATGAACTGATTCAGCAATTACCCAGACTTATGGGGACATAAGGTGGGAGTATTAAGGTGCACAAATTAAACTCGATTCTATTATAACAGTGGGAAGGGACTAAACAAAAGCTAATGCCAAATTTGAGAAACTGGAAGCTCTTGACCATAGATATAAAATAGTAAGACAAGCAATGAAAATGTTTCTGGTCTCTAGCTTTATAAACAAGTCAGTCAACCAAATGAGAAGTTGTGAAGCATAATTAAGAGTTGAACTAACTTTTGAGGGGAAGAAGGCAAGAGTTAAGTGGGCAAAACTGAGTCTCCTCAAAGACCAAGGTGGTTTAGTTTTACATAACACACAGGGATATTTTACAGCTACAGAACTAAGGATCATACACAACACAAGCAGAAGATTATAAGTCAGAAGATTATAAGTCAATGTGAAAAGGGTTGGTGTTGGGGTTGTTGGAGAAGTAAGGAAAGAATAGGATTCTGGATGCAGGTCCTTCAGAACACCACAACCATACAGAACATTATACTCAACATAGCTGAAAGTATTTTATGAACTAAGCCAACCCAGGAATACAGAAAGATTTTACCAATATGGATGACTGCACATAGGGGCTGAAATTTGCTGGAGGAAAATAATAACCAAGGTTTTCTGAAAAAATAACTAGAGAAGAGAAAGGTAAAAGAATTGGATGGACTAAGCAAATGTTTGTACTGCCAAGTTAGCGACTACCCTGTCTATCAGGGATTTATAGAAAGAATAGACAGAGAGAAAAGGACGGAATGTTTAAATGAAACACCAGTTTTGGTAGCACTTTTGAGTCTAGAGCAAAAGTGGCTATTAATAAAGGGATAATGAATGGGGCATGTAACACACTGCACAATATATATAAGAATCAGTCATTGGAGATTAGGAAAGATTTGGAAGAGAGAATGAAGAGGCACTATACAAAGGAACAATCAAAGGAGATACCTACAACTCCCAAATATGCAATAAGTAAAGAGTTTGGGATGTTTGCTTGAAAGTGCATGCAAAGGTTTTTATGCCAGTCTTGCCTGCTTCTGTCAGAATGAAACTCCCTCCTGGGTTCCTTTGTATGGTGTTTTTCCACCACAGAAGCTCTCTTTTCATGCGTGGAAGCAGGTGCAGCAGGGTTTCCAGGGGTTGGGATTGCAGTTTCCAGACATTTATTTTATAAACTACTGAAGTTTTCTCAAGTGTAACTTTGCAAATGGAATCATGAGAATGAATTCTGAAGATTTTCTGTGTTCATATTTAAGCAAAGTCCTCTGTGATGCTCTGCCCCCTCTCCCAAGTCATATCCCCCCTCTCTCTGCGCCTCTCTTTCCCTTTCTGCTAGATTTTCTATGTATCATATCTGCAACCCCCCAGAAGCCAACTGATAGACCTTAAAGCTACACACCCCATGCACATGATACTGCCCCTTAACCTTAAGTTAAAACTAACAGAAATCAGGCTTTGCATATTACAGTGATTACTGTCAAGTTAACCTTAACATCATATTATGCATGCTATGTATGGGCTATTTACACAAAAAACTTAAACTATGTACACATTTTAAAACAAATTAAAAAATTAACAGTTTAGTCTTTGGAATCATTCTTAACTTTAACAGTTAAATTATCTTTTTTTTTTTTCTGGCAGTCTACTATATCTGGAGAATTTAAGACGACTACTTATGATGGCCTTCCTTTGAGGACAGCTCCTGCTGTCCTACAGTTTTATCCTGCTGTACTACAGTTTTATTTGGAGACATGACTTCAGAAGTCTCTCTCTGGAAAATATTAGTTTTCACAGTTTCTATTTTCTTTCACAAGACTGGTTCTGACACTTGATTACACAACATGGGAATGTTGACACACTTGCATTTGTCTAGTTAGTACAACTGTCTGCAACTACCTTTATACAGCTTATCAGCTTCCCCATTAACTACAAAGAATCTTGGTTCAACTACTTTACCAACATCAGCTGCAAGACAGACTATCTTTGGCTCTGGATTTTGTCTCCGGGCTACAAGTATTTCTGCCTTTTCTGATTTCCTTACTGAATTTCTTTTATTTTGTAAGGATATCTCAGGCTTTAATAATATAGATGGAGACAGGTGGATCTGCTTTTCAACCTTCTGCCTAGGGAGATAGGAAGAGTGCAGCGGAGTTTAATTCTATTCTAACACTGAAAAATATTCCTTAAAGCTTTGCTACAGCTCTTTCTCTTGACTTTCCTCACTAATTCAGTAGTTCTCTCTCCTTACCCATTGGACTGAAACAGTGATGACTGGACATTAAATGTCTGTATTCCCATTCATTCACAAATGTCATGAATTCCCGACTACTGTACTGTGGACCACAGCCAGATATGAGAAAGTACAGCTGTGTATACTTAACAATAAAATTTAGCTGCTAGTGTGTCTTCACTGTTACAGTAATTACTTGGGATTTCCTGCTGTGGAAGCTCTATGCCAGCCTGAATACCAGAGATTTTAGGTGGGTAATGTCTTTGAGGAACTGTTTCATCATAGGTTGAGAAAACAAAAGGGGCTGCATTGTCAGGCAAGCAGAAATAGCAGACATGAATTTTAATAGAGGAGTGAGAGAGACCCTTGATGAAAAGCTCTATAAAATGGGTCAAAAAGGGGACATTAGCTCACAGAGGTTGCTGACCCTTTAGCTGGCACCATACAGTGAATTTTCTCCATTAAAAAATGTAGGATTTCCCGGAAATGGGTCTTCTGGGCTCTTTCAATATTAAGTGGAATACCCCTGTCTAACTACTGGCCCTGATCATCATATCATCCAGGCTGCAGCTTCAGCTTGCTCAAACTGGAGTAGGGCCAAGAGGTCTACCACTTGCAGTAGCACTCAAAGTTTTCTTTGGAGGCAAAAAAGTTTGCTTCTGGCACATCCCATTTTCTTGAGATTCTTTTGAAGATGTACTTTTTTACCATCCACTCATGGAGGTTTGAAAACCGATCTGCAAAATTACTGCTTTCTCCTGGGAAACTGTGCTACTAGGGACAACCCCACCCCTTGTGCCACTTAACAGAGCTGCAATGCAAGCCAGCACAGTGGATAACAGTGGTACTTCCTTGCTTATGTACTATATCATCATGGTATTGACTTATCTTTATCACAAGGGTGTCTGCTTTCCACATTTGTTTCAATGACGTCTCTGCAAACTGCCATCATTTCTTTCACACTGATGTGGCACTGAAGGTTTTTTCCCCCTTGCCTTTCACCCAAAGAATGCCTGAATGGATGCCACGTGCTACATCAGAGGCATCTGATGTCATCAGCTGCTCCCCTAACTGACAATTGAAAGCCAGTTGAACATCTAAAACTTAAGGGAACCTTCTATACATTCCAATCATCTTGAGCTGAGCTGACTTAAGGGATCGTTTAAGCACAAAGCCCTTCAGAGCTTTCATGCAAACAAATGAAAATGCTGGGTAAAATGACACATCTTCACTCTGGCAAAATGGGATAGGTAAAATAGACACAACACTATATAAAAAAAAGATTAAATGCAACACATACCTACATAGAACAAGTATGCACCCCCATTTGTCTTTAATAACACTGTTAAAAACCAAATGTCAAGGGTAGCAAGCTTAAATATTGAATCTTAACATAACTGAACTAAAGAATATTGAATATGCCCTCAAGAAAAGGGGTTATAATACCAGAACCTTAGAAACTATTAAACATGAGAACGTAGCCCAAAGGGATATCAAGTATCAGCAAAACGTCTGAGCACATTCACTTTTAGTGAAAAATGGAACTCAGAGCAGTAATACTTTTTAGATGCAATCTGGCATACAACAGGAACAACTCTGCAGTACAACATAATTTTAAAAATATTGGTCCATACTTAAAGACATTCCTGAATTAGACACAGTACTGACGGACAGACCATTACAATTACAGGAGGAATAATTATCTGAATAATAAGCTGTGTTATAAAGAATAGACAGAGACTGTGAATATGTTCCAGAGTAAAAAAATGTGGCACATATAAATGTAATAACTGCATTTACTGCAATTATATATACACAGACAAGAGTACTGTACACCCTGTTAGTGACTAGGACTTTTTTCTCAGATTCTATGGGAAAGAATAGTTGTGTAAAATCTTACCATAACCATAGATGTCCTTCTCTTCTATGTTGCAATATTCTTTACATATGGGTCGCATTCCGCACTATCGACCCGATGTCCGGCCTGTATAGAAAGGCTTATTGCCACTGCCTGTACGTAGAATGTCGCATGTAGACAGTGATAACGTCAGCACATACAATCTTCAGAATAAGAAAGCCCCATAAGGAAAGGAGTCTAAAGGAGCCTAAGGAAATCATCCGAGGAAAGAGCAAGTTGTAGGGGGGAAGGCAGGAGGCAGGAGGGATAGAACACTGCAACACAGAAGAGAAGGACATCTATGGTTATGGTAGGATTTAACACTATTCTATGTTCTTCTATTCAATGCTGCAGTATTCTTTACATATGTGAGAGTAACAAAGCTGAAAGGGAACCCAGGGAGGAGGATAGAGTAGGGAAAGCTAAGAGGAAGCACTTTCCAGGAATCTATGCAGAAAGTACAGTTGTGTACACTTACCATAAATGTAGCTGTTCGAGTGTATTCACTGTTGCAGTCATCACATTTGGGTTATCCTGCCAGGGGTAGCCCTCAGTCAGCCCGAATACCAGAGGCTTAGTATTTATGCGTCAGTTGCTGTCGCTCCAGGACTGACGTCAGGTCGTCAGTGGTATAAAAACAGGCAGCAGACAGCATTACATCAGTTTTTCTTGCCCTGGCAGGAGCCTCCAAATAGGCAGCTACGTTATGGTGGAGGAACACCGCCAGTAGAAAGTAAATACCAACATTTCCTTGTAAGGAGAGACAGACAGACAAGGGGGATGGAGGGTGGGAAACCAGGACTGCAACAGTGAATACACTTGAACATTTACATTTAAGTGTACACAACTGTACTATGTTCTTCGTGTTTCACTGTTGCAGTCATCACATTTGGGTTGATTCACAAAGCTGAAGAAAAGGGTGGAGGCAGTCTGGAGACTGGCTAAGATGCCCTGCAAGACTGCGGTGGCAAAGCCTGCCCTGGATTTGGAGAAGATAGGCAGGTGGTAATGCTTGGTGAAGATATGAACAGATGTCTATGTTGCAGCCTCCAGGACATCCCTGGTGGGGACCCCTCTGAGATAAGCTGCAGAGGTGGAGGTTGCTTTTGTAGAATGTGTCCTGACCCCCTTTGGGGGTGGTTTTTCATGGTGTTTGCAGCAGGAATGGATGCAGTGTGCTAGCCATTTGGAGATTGTTTGTTTGGAAATGGCCTTGCCCTCTGCTCCTGCAGTGAAGCTGACTAGCAGTTGATCAGTTTTTCTAAAAGATTTAGTCATGTCCAGGTAGAATCTGAGCTGTCTGTGCACATCTAGGGAGTGCAGAATCCTTTCTCCCTTGTTTTGTGGGTTAGGGAAAAAGGAGGACAAATGAATGGATTGGTTGAGAGCCACACTGGACATCACTTTAGGCATGAAGGATGGGTTAGTCCTGAGGGAGACCCTGTCAGCATGGAAAATGATGAAGGGCTCCACAGTCATAAGTGATTGTAGCTCTGATACTCTTCTAGCTGAAGTGATGGTCAGAAGCAAGGCTGTCTTCCGAGAGAGAAATTTTAACTCTGCTGAAGCTGTAGGTTCGAAGGGGGGGGGGCAGGGTGAGCTTTTCCACCACAAAGTTAAGGTCCCAGGCTGGGGTAGGAACTCTTCTGGGTGGCCTTAAGTTGTCAGCCACTCTTACGGACTGTTTGATGAGAGGGTGTGAGAATAGCGGTGGCTCTGTGCTGAAATGAGCAGAGATGGCTGAGGCATGAATTTTAATAGAAGAGAAGGATACACACCCCCTGTGTAGTAGGTCTGACAGGTAATCCAGGATGAGAGGTAGGAAGGGCTGTGCTATTCTGGCTCCCTTAGCCTGGATCCAGGTGCAAAACCTTTTCCACTTGTCAGCATAGGATTTTCTAGTGTTGGGACCTGCCCTCACGTATAAAATCTAGAACTTGCTTGCTTAGGCTGGCAGCTTGAGGAGAAGTCAGGCTGCAATTGGGGATGCATGAATTCTCCATTCCTCTGGGTCAGGAGTGTTGGGATCTGAGGTAGGTGCCATGGTGGCAGAGGTGACAGGCTGTGCAGCAGCGGGTACCAGTGCTGGTGTGGCCAGTCTCGGGCAATCAGGATTGTCCTCGGTTTTTCCTCTCTTATTTTGAGCAGTGCCCTTGAAATGAGAGCTAGAGGGGGAAATGCATAGACCGAGAGGTTTACCCACTGGAAGGATTTAGCATCCACTTTCCAGGCCTTGCTGTGAGGTTCCCTGGTGCAAAATTTGCTGAGCTGATGATTGGAGAGGGAGGCAAAAAAGTCTATCTTCGGGGTGCCCCATTTCTGGGTTACAAGGGTGAAGGTTCTGAGGTCTAGCTGCCACTTGCGTGAGTCTAGCAGGTTTCCTCTTAAGTTGTCTGCCAGTGAGTTTAGACAGCTTGGCAGGAATTGTGTTAACAGGTGTATTTGCATGGCTGTAGCCGTGTGTCAAAGGGTCATGGCGAGGCTGTAGAGAGGATAAGAGAGAGTCTCACCCCTGCTTGTGGATATCCCATATCACTGTGGTGTTGTCTGTTTTGATCAGTAGAAGCCCCGGGGAGAGTAAGGTTCTGAAAGCTGTCAGGGCATGCTGAACAGCTAACATCTCTTTTAGGTTGATGTGCAGATGTATTTGATTTGGGCACCCCAGGCATAGTCTGATGCGTTTGTGGTGAGGGTCTGGGTGGTGTGGGGTTGTGAGAACGAAGTCCCTTGATGTGGTTGCATGCTGCTGCCCATCAAAGAAAATCTTTCTTTACACAAGGTATCATTGGTACAAGAGTTTCCATGTCTTGAGAGTGCTGACACCAAAGGCTTTTTAGGTACCACTGTAGTTTTCTCATATGCAGTCTGGCATATGGAATGAGTAGAATGGAAGAGGCAATGAGCCTTAGAGCTTGCAGGATTTTCCTTGCGGATAACTGGGTTCTGGTGGCTATTTGAGAGAAGTAGCCTGTCAGGTAGGCTTGTTTTTCTGGAGCAAGGAATGCCATCTGGGATGCTGTATCCAGGCTTGCTCCCAGGAATAGAATGTTTTGTGTGGGGATTATTTTTGATTTCTTTTTGTTGATAGTATACCCCAGGGAGGTCAGTAGGTCCTTTACAAAGGCCAGGCGCTGAAGCAGCTTTTCCTGTCTGCCCAAATCAGGCAGTCGTCCAAGTATGGGTATATTTGAAGATTTCTTTGCATAGATTTAGCTTTTTCTTCCATCTTTTTTAAGACCTCTTCTGCCTTGGTGCCGAATAAGTTGCCTTTGTCCAAGGGTGTGTCCAATAATTTGGATTTGACATGGTCTGCCAAGGTCTGTTCCTTAAGCCAAGCATGCCTTCTAATGACAAAACCAGTGACTGCTGTCCTGCAAAATGCTTCTAGGGCATCAAAACCACATTGTAAGGTGTGCTTAGTTACTTGACTTGCAGAATGCATTAACTCTTGTATCTCTATTTTCTGCACAAGCAGTAAAAGAAGATATTTTTTTGTTTGAGGAGTTTCATGGTATGTTGCTGATATTTCAGCATGTAGAACTGACAATTTAATGCTCTAATAGCAAGAGTAGCAGAGGTATATACTTTTTTACCCCATCTGCTAATTCTTGGGAATCCCTGTCTGAGGGGCTGGGATTGTTAGCTGAGGTTGCTTTGATTCCTTTAGGTCCTTGAGAGATGACAAATTTGTGAGAGTCACTCTATAATACCGGTCAGGTTTCCTGGTAGCAGGAGGGAGGGTGTCAGGAGTCAGACTGGATTCCATAAAAACATCATCCACAACATCCAGGACAGGTGGAATTGGCCAGAGGTCTGTGCTGTGATGGATCTAAGAATTTCCTGAGTCTCTTTTTAGACGGAGGATAGTCCTGACATTCCCACTGGAAATGCTCCCTTAAAGTATGTAGGGTTTCCCCAAAGGAAAAATCCTCTGCATCAGAATCCTCATAAGCAGAGAGGGGTTGCAAATCTTCATATTCAGATACATCAGTTATCTGACCCCTGTTCAGATAAAAAGTACAGTTTTGTACCTACCATAAATGTAGATGTTCGAGGATCCACATTGCTGCAGTCCTTACTATTTGGGTAGTCCGCTGTCCAGTCGGCCCGATACCAGAGTATGGCTGACGCCGGTCAGGCGCATTACTGACGTGCCAGTACGCCAGGGGTACTACTGCATGACCCGACGCCATATATCTCAGTCTTTTTTGCCCCCCATGTCAGAAGAGACTAAAAAGACAAGGCAAAAAAATACCTGCACCAAAATTATGTACAATATATATAAAAAAATATAAAAAAAAAAACATATAACTCAGAATGAGGCCTAATCCCAGCTGGAATCTCCTTGCCATGATGGAATAACAAAAGCCCATAAAATCATTGCTTGCCTGCATAGAGGATAAGAATGTGTGTCCCCTTTTGTTGATGTACATGATGACAGTTGTTGTGTTTAGAATTAACACCAACTGCCCAATCCTGGCAGTGCTGTGTTAACGCCAACATCTTGAACTTGGGAATGTCCAGATAAGTGTTGAGGAGAGATAGGTGAATGATATCCAACACCCATCTGTCTTGAGTAATTAACATCAGACTGTAAAGGAGCATCCAAAACTTGTCTTAACAATGCTCAGCTAAATTATAGTACCTATCAGGTTTAACAGGAGCAGGAGGCAGAGAGTCAGGGTCAGGGAAGCCTCTGCAAAACATCTTCCACCACACACAAGGAGGTATTGTTCAAAACTATCAAACTCCGTTCACCCTAGGGCCTCTCAGGAGGGGGGGGTAAGAACCAATCATATCAGTAATCTCTCTGCTGCCATTTTTAGCATATGTTTCTTAGGTACAGAAATGCGGAGAATGCTAAGAGAAGCTGAAGCTGACCTCTCCTACCTAGAAGTTTTGGCAAGAAGTTTTGGAGAGGCTACTGGGGACAAGTCTCTTTTTCTTTTGGAAGGGGGAGACTGGCTTCCCCTAATAAGCATTATAAGGTCTACTGCCATTTTAAGCATTTGGGACTGATGCAAGGAAGCAAGTGCCTGTGCTTGGGTTGTCGTTTTTTTGGGTGTGGTTTGTACTCTGTTTTTTTTTAAAAAACTGAAGATGGGAAAGGAGTTGGTCTGTGTCTAGTATCGGTAGTGCGAAGTACTTCCTCGGAAGTTGGTGCCTGCTCAGCGGCTCTGGACCCATCCAAGGTGGAGACATCTGCAGGATCCTTAGTCAACGAAGAGTCTCGCAGCACACCAGACTTCAAAAGAGTCTCGGTAGCGGCCTGTGAATACACAGAAGTGGGCATCAGGGGCTGTGAAAGCACCTCACTGAGGACCGGAGAACTGACGGCTAGCTTAATGGAAGAGTCGTCAGCTTTTGGACCTGTGCGGTCTCTCTCTCTCTCTCTGTCTATCCAAGATTGGTAGTCAGATGGCTTACCGAATTCGAGGACTGAGAGTGAAAATATCTAGCTACAATATGGCCCAGACGATTTATAGTTCTGGCATTGAACAAAGCACAAAAGCGACAGCGGGGGACGTTGTGGTCTGGGCCTAAGCAGGTGACGCAGTAAGAATGTAAATCTCAGACTGGTATTTGCTTTCCAGAGGCGAAGCAATTGTTAACTTTTTCTGACACTGGTTAGAGCAAGAAAAAAGAATCCCCAACAGGGTACTTAGCTTTAGAAGACGTCAACTTCAATTCGGAAATGAAAACTCAAGTAGCGGCTGACCGGCACTCGTACGAACTGCTTCTACTTCAGGCTCCTCGGCAAGAAAAACTGATGTAATGGAGCTGGCTGCCTGTTTTTATACCACTGATGACCTAACGTCAGTCCTGGAGCGACAGCAACCGACACAGACATACTAAGCCTCTGGTATGCGGGCCAACTGAGGGCTACCCCTGGCAGGATAACCCAAATGTGATGATTGCAACCGTGAAACAAGAAGATGACCTGCCGTTGCAAAACCTGCTCTGGATGTGGAAACAGTGTCCAATTTGTAAAGGTATGAACAGATGACCAAGTGGCAGGTTCCAGGATGGAATGAGCATTTAGACCTTTAAAAAAGGACCCTGAGGATGCCATTGATCTAGTGCAATGGGCCTTAATGGATGCTGATAAAGACTTCCCATGGAATTCATAACCAAACATAATAATCTTAGAGACTACGTGGAAATGGTTTCTTTGGATGCAGGCAAACCCAGAGCCCTGGAATGGGATGAACGGAAACAAAAAAACGTCCAAAGTATTTAAAATCCTCTCACTGGGGGATTGTGGAGAAGGGAAAAATGTAGGCGACTGGATGGCCTGATTAAGAGACAACTCATTCACCACTTTGGGAATGAAACTTGGATTAGTTCTCAAGGATACTCTGTCCCTATGAAAAACTAGGAAAGTGGGGAAGCCATCAGAGCCTGAATCTCAGAGACCCTTCTAGCAGAAGTTAAGGCTACTAGAAGCATTGTTTTACATGCGCAGAACTTTAGAGAAGCAGAAGGTGCTGGTTCAAAAGGGGCCTGAGGAAGTTTTTCTAATACATAGTTAAGACACCAAAGAGGAGGAACTGGTTTCATGGAGTGGGGGGGGGTCTCAAATGTAGGACGGTTTAGAAAAACAGCTGAACTTTTAACCTGGAAGCTAAGGGAGGAGTTAAAGGCAAACAGGCAGACAAAGCAGAACAGTGGACTTGAACTGAGGAGTAGGAAAGACCACTGTTAAGCAACTCACACAGGTAAGAAAGTACTAAGGTAATGTCCGCACCAAAGGGATCCTCTTTCCTTTTTTGGCACCAAATGGAAAATCTTCTCCACTTGGAAATGTAAGATTTCCTAGTAATGGGTTTCCTGACCTCCTGCAAAACCTGTAGCATGTATTAAGAAAATAGGTACCTGAAAGGAATCAAAAGCTGATCACCCACAAGGATAGCTGTAGGGTTGACATGAGTGAATCAATGACCCTTTGTCCTGAGTGAGCAGGTCCATCTGGTGAGGCAACGTGCAATGATGACCCTTGGCTAACTGCAGAAGAGGGAATCAGTGCTGTATTGGCCAAAAAGGGGTCACTAGCAAGATTGAGGTTCTCCTGTAGAATTTTCAACAGGACTTTCTAAATTAAGGGGAAGGAGGGGGATGCATAGAGAAGCTTCCCCTTCCATGACAAAGATAGAGCATCCACCTTCCACACTTGAGGGTGAGGGACCCTTGCACAAAAGCAAGGAAGCTGTCTATTTACAGGGGAGGCAAAACGTTCCAGTTCTGGAGTACCCCACCGGTGAACTAAATCCAGGAACACATCCCTGTAAAGCATCCACTCTTGACATTGTGTCATGGATCTGCTTAATGAGAGTCTACTTCAGAGTTCTGAGTCGAAGGAAGGTGCACAGCATGTAGATTCACTTTGTACAGAATAGTCAATTTCCAAGCCTTGATGGCCAGGCAGCAGAAAAGATATTCTGTGCCCCCCTGCTGCTTGTTTATATACCAAAGGACCGTGGTATTGTCTGAGAGGATCCTGAGAGGTCCAGGCTGAAACAGTGGGTGGAAGGTTTGCACAGCCAGAAGTAGAGCTCCCATCTCCCTGATGTTGATATGTTCCTTCCTTTGAGAAGGGGACCAAAGACCGTGAACTTTTCTGGGAGCAAATGTTGCTCCCCAACCCAAGTCTGAGGTGTCTGTGAAGAGTTGTGGAATTGGTTGAGGTATCCGAAGAGGTAAAGCCAGGGTTCTGACTGAGTTGCTGTATCCACCAATGCAACTCTTTTTTTCAGAGAGGGGAGCAGGGGAATTAAAGACATCTAAGGGATGAGCATGCTGGGACCAAGCTGTCTAGAAACTACTGTAACTTCATGTGTAGCTTTGCAAAGGGAAGCATGGGAATAGTGGAGGCCATGAACCCCAGCAATCTCAGAAATGACCTGGCTGTGATACAAGGAAGAGGCAGAGGAGCCTCCATGAAGGTCTTGAGAAGTTATTTTCTCGACACAAAGAAAAATCATCAATTCTGTGTGGAACCTGCACCCCAGGAAAATAATATCTTGACTTAGTGAAAGGGATGATTTTTTCAAATTTATGGGGAAACCCAGGGCCTGCAGAAAAAGAATAGCTATGTTCAGATGCTGGGTTAAAAAGTCTGGACTGTTGGCCAGAAACAGCAGATCGTCCAAGTATGGGTAGACTTACAAGCCTTTTAGCCTTAAATAAGTGATAGCTGGGGCCAGACACTTTGTGAATACCCTTGGAGCAGTAGGAAGGCCAAACAGCAAGGCAGTAAACAAGTGCAAAGAACCCACAGAGAAATGCAAAAACTTCCTGAAGTGAGGATGAATAGGATATGCAGGTGTGCATCCTTGAGATCCAGAGAAGCTACAGCTAAAAAGGCTTGAGGGGGACCAGGAGAAGGACAGCAAGCAGGGATAGCACTCTGAAAGAAGGCACTACCAGGTTTAATAGGGAAAGATCTAAAATTGGCTTCCAATGACTACCTTTTCTTGGAACTAGAAACATTCTGGAGCAGAATTCCCTCCCCAGTTGGCCTGGAGGGGCAGATTGGATGGTGCCTTGATGGGAAAGTTGAGCAAGAATCGAGGGAAACAGATGTAGTTGAATGGGGGGTATTCCCTAAATGGAAGGCAGAGTCTCCAAGTCGCTAAGTATCTGCTTCAGATAACTGAAATCACCCAGGAGTCTTGAGTGATGCCCATCGAAGCAGAAAGGGAAAGACAGAGGCACAGAGACAAGGGGATATGACTTGAGACAGGGGGCAGAGCATCACAGAGGACTTTGTCTGGGCTGAAAGGGCTGCTGAGAAGGACCAACAGCAGGAAAAGTCACATCCTTAGCCTGTGGGTGTCTCCTAGAAGGCTTACGAGGCCTAGTTCCAGAAGGAGCAGAAGTGGAGGAGCAAGCAGGTTTCCTGACAAAAGGAGTCTTGGCAGATAACTTTCTATGAAATTTTGGAACTGGAGAAACAAGCGTTTCAAATCCTGAAGCTCCTTACCTTTTTCCTGCAGCGATTTAAATAATTCTGCACCTGCTTTGCCAAAGAAGGAGGAATTATCTAAGAGGAGCATCAAGCAAGTCTGCCTTTATGTCATCAGGGAGTGCCTGAAGACGTAACCAGGAATGCCTTCTGAGAACAGATGCAGAAACTGCTGCTCTGAAAGAGGCCTATGCTGGATCGTAACTACACTTGATTGTCTACCTATCTGGGAGGAGGGTGATAAAAGAAAAAGCCAATAATTCAGTCTCTGATTCAGGCAAAGGGGAAAGAGCCTGGGTAGCCTGACTGAGCAAGGCCAAACCATACCTAGACGTGTATTTGATCATTTAGAGCCCTGACACCCAAAGTCAAAGAGGTATGGACCTTCTTAACCAGTCTTTCCAAAATTTTTACTTTCCTCATCTGAAGGAAGCAGTATGGTTGAGGGAGACCGTCAAGAAGATTTACCTGAGGTAATCAAAATCACAGGCACATGAAAAGAAACTTGCAGTCCTCACGGGCCTTACAGAAGCGATCAGGTATTTTAGGAGCAGGGGCCTGCGAGTCATGGGTCTTAGATGCTGCTTTAAAGGCATCTAAGAAGGCTGGCAGGACTGGTGGAACTGCTGAAGGAGCAGGGGTGTCCAGTTGGAGTAGCTCATATCTCTTGTTCTTCTGACATTTGAGAGGAATCCCACTTAAAAAAATTCCCTCATTTTAATACTTTCTCCAAAGGGAAGCTCTTCAATAGGAGAGTCACCCCCATTAGACTTTTCCACTGCGGAAGCATATTCCAGTCTAGAAAGGATCTGGGCGGAATATGCTAAGGAATCTTCAATCTGAAGACGACGACTCAGAGTCAGTGTCATGAATATGGAATTCCACAGGCTGCCCTGAAGGCAGCCCCTGGGACCCCGATGGTAGCATTGGGGAGGAGGAGAAGGCCACAGCTAGAGCCATCAGAGCCTTAATGACACCCTGCGAAATCTGACGTCGGCGTAGGAACAAGTCTAGATTTTTTTCTTTTCTTTTTAACGTGTTTCTCTCATTGGGGAGAAATGGCAGATGTAGGCCTTACCTCCAACTCCCTAGACAAAGGTGGTGGAAATGCCAGAGTCTTCTGCAATAACGAGCCACTGTTCCCCAAAGTTGTCTGAACAGAATATTTGCGTAGCCTTCTGCTTTGATATGGTTGCTGTCCTCAGTGAGGGATTCCTCAGGGGACTCCCAAGTGCTTCTTCTTGCATTTTCTCTTGATATGCTCCTCCCTAGGTGGGGAAATGGGACAGGACAAAGAAGAAGCAGGGCACCCTGAGTGCAGGGGAACCTGGGGACCCACACTCTGTCCCAAAGGCAACCAATATAGATTTACAGGCAAAGACTGAGGAAAATGGATTAGATCTGAAGAAACTGGATTAGATCTGAAGGCAATGCTGAAGTCTCCCATCTGCAAATGGGAGAATATCCGTTTCACGACAGTGAAGGCTGAAACTGCAGCTGGATGACTGGACCAGTGTTTCCCAGATCCACAAGACCAGAGTGAGATACCAGTGGTGATTGATATGCTCCAAGACAGAGAACGGACTTGAACTATCAAAAGCCACAGCATCTAAGGGCAGGGATGACTCCTAAATCCAGGGGGTCAACCCCAAACCATGGGCACTGGCTCCTAAGCTCAGTTCCAACAACTCCGGAATCAAGAATGCTAAGCATGGTGTTTGGTGCCTAAAGCAGCTATCTCTTTGGTGCCTAAAGCAGCTTTCTCTTCGGCACCAACACAAGGGAAGGCAACATGGTTGGGTCTGACAACCCCAGAGACAAAGGAACTGATGGAGGAACAACAATGTAGGAGCTGAAGCCTTAGAGACAATGAGGCTGGGCTAATAACTAACCTGATCTGATCCTGCAGGAAGGATTTCATCAGTTGTTCCAGATATGAAGGTTTCAGGCTCTCAACAGACCTAGTAGACCTACAGGAACAGGCCACTGAAAGTGGCTTTGATGACCTCTAGGCTGACATCAGATCTGAAGAATGAATCCAAAAAGGGGAAAAAATCAAACCCAAAGGGGGAAGGAGACAGCCCCAGAGAAAGTCTGCAAGAGAGATAGGGCAGAAGAGGGGACTGCAGTCTAGCTGAGGAAGCCAAAGGGTCCTCATCCAAAAAAGGGCTAGGTATGCCAAGAGCCAGGGAGTTAGAAGACTACGAAATAAGTACCAGAGACTGGGGTCACAAAAGCAACAAAGGATCTGAAGGGCCAAAGAGTGGGGGCACCGTTGGCTACATGAAATCATCCAAACAAAACAGCCAGGGAGTTAGAAGACTACGAAATAAGTACCAGAGACTGGGGTCATGTAAGCAACAAAGGATATGAAGGGCCAAAATGTGGGGGTACCATTGGCTACAGAAAATCATCCAAACACAAACAAGGTTGTTTGCAACTCACCCATTCTTTTTTTACAGGCCTTAGAGTTTTTTTGTTTTGACTGCTCTTCCTCCTGCCCTTACCCACTTAGTGCACCCTCTCATTAATGGCACAGGCTTCACAGTCCATCTCCAAATGGGAATTGCCAAAACAGTACACACACTTGCCATGGGCATCCTGCAGAGGCAGTGTATGCCCATATGACATATACTTATACCACAAAGCCTTACAACTGTCCATCTTAGGGGTACAGTACAGTTGTGTACACTTACCATAAATGTAGATGTTGAGTGTATTCACTGTTGCAGTCATCACACTTGGGTTATCTGCCTGCAGGTAGCCCTCAGTCAGCATGAATAACAGAGACTTAGTATTTCTGCGTCGGTTGCTGTCACTTCAGGACTGACGTCAGGTCATCAGGGGTATAAAAACAGGTAGCCGACACCATTACTTCAGTTCTTCTTGCCCCAAATGTCATTAGCCCCTTAGTAGGGAGCTAAGCTATTGTGGGGAAATAACCACCAGTAAAAAGTAAATACCAATACCAATATCCCTGTATGGGGTGAGTAAGATACACAGAGAGGAGGGGGAGAGAGAGAAGGGGGCTGGAGGAAGAGAAACCAGGACCTGCAACAGTGAATACACTGGAACATCTACATTTATGGTAAGTGTACACAACTGTACTACGTTCTTCGTGTTTCACTGTTGCAGTCATCACACTTTGGTTTAATTCCCAAAGCTGAAGAAAGGGTGGAGGCAGTCAAGAAGAGTTTGGGCTGGCTAGTATGCCCTGCAAGACTGCTGTTGCAAAACCCGTCCTGGATTTTGAAAAGATAGGCAGGTGGTAATGCTTTGTGAATGTGTATACAGAACTCCAGGTAGCAACTTCTAGAATGTACCTGATAGGGACTCCCCTGAGGAATGCTGTAGAGGTAGATGTTGCCCTAGTGGAATGTGTTCTGACCCTCTGAGGGGTTGGTTTTCCCATGGTGCTTGTAACAGAGATGGATACAGTGTGCTATCCATTTGGAAATGGTCTGTTTTGAAATGGCCTTGCCCTCTGCCCCTGGTGCAAAACAGAGTAGTAACTGGTCAGATTTCCTGAAGGGCTTAGTCCTGTCCAGGTAGAATCTGAGCTGTCTGTGCACGTCCAAGGAGTGCAGGATCCTTTCCCCTTTATTTTGAGGATTAGGGAAGAAGGTTGGCAAATGGAGGGATTGATTGAGAGCCACACTGGACACCACTTTGGGCATAAAGGCAGGGTTAGTACTGAGGGAAACCCTGTCGGCATGGAAAATAATGAAGGGTTCCACAGCCATGAGTGCTTATAGCTCAGACACTCTTCTAGCTGAAGTGATGGCTAGGAGCAAGGCTGTTTTCCAAGAGAGGAATTTTAACTCTGCTGATACAGCAGGTTCAAAGGGGGGAAGCGTGAGCTTTTCCAGTACAGAGTTAAGGTCCCAAGCAGGGGTGGGTGCTCTCCTTGGAGGCCTTAAGTTGTTTGCCCCTCTCAGGACCTGTTTGATAAGAGGGTGTGAGAAGAGAGGTGGCTCAGTGTTGTAATGAGCAGAAATGTCAGAGGCATATATCTTAATGGAGGAGAAGGATAGGCCTTTGTGTTGAGTATATCTGCTAGGTAAATCCAGGATAAGAGGCAGAGAGGGCAGAGTTGTGTCCACTCCTTTAGACTGAATCTATGAGGAGAACCTCTTCGACTTATCAGCATAGGATTTTCTTGTACTGTGTCTTCAAGAATGATGTCCAGCGGGGCATGGCCAAGGATGAACACAGGATAGCAGCAGATTTCTTCAGCTCCACCAACTTAACTGCACTGACAGGAAATAATTACTTTAAAAATCAACTAATGAAATAATTTTCTTTCTAAATACATTTGGAATATCAGTTTCTTGAATAATATCTAAAAAAGAAAGAAAATTTCAATAATTTTCCTGTCAGAAATCATCTTGGAAATTTCTCTTTCATCACCTCTGTTCAAAATGAGTTCCAGTAAGGCAAACAGTCAGGATTCCAGCATCAAGAAAGAGCTTCAGTCTCTAATATCTACTATTCAGCAACTAACAACCAAAATGGACAAACTGGATACTAAAATTGATAACTTCATAGAAAAAGCTACAAAACAAATGGATTTGTTACATCAAGACTTGCAACAACAGAAGGCTCAGATTACAGGCATAGAAGAGACTGTTAATGATATGGAGAACAGAATCCAGGAAGAAGAAATTAACATTGAGTTTTTGCTGAAGCAGAACACACACCTACAATCCAAACTTGATGACCTGGAAAACAGATCTAGACGCAATAATATTAGGATTTTTGGACTGCCAGAAAATATAGAAGGTAACAACATTACTTCCTTTTTAAATACTTGGCTTCCCAAAACTTTAGACTTGTCAGAAGCATTTTCTTTTGGTATTGAAAGAGCCCATAGGTCCTTATCTAATTTTAACTCTAACAAAAAGTATCCTAGATCAGTTATAGTAAGATTTATATCATCTTATGACAAGGAGATGGTGTTAAAATCTGCATGGGCTAAAGCACCTATTAAAATTAATGGGGCAACTGTGCGTTTTGACAAAGACTATTCTTCCTTGGTAATAACTAAAAGAAAAGTTTTTTTGCCATTAATTAGAGAGCTTAAGAAAGCACAGTTCAAAACTTACCTTTTATTTCCTGCCAAACTAAAAATCTTTTTACCTGATGGCCCTAGAATTTTTGAAGACTTGGACTCTGCTTTGCTGTATATTAAAAAAAATAAGATATTAGATAAAATAGAAGATATGGAATGGGCAAGTCCTTCGTTAAAGAGGATGGCAACAGGAACTTCTTGGAAGACTTCAGAGAAGCAAAAAAGACTAAAAAACAAATGACATGTTCTATATATATATTTTTTTTCTTTTCTTCTCTCTTAATCTCTTCAAATACAGTTACAGCATCTCCAGAAAACCACAAATATTTTAAAGATTTATTCAAAGTTATTTTTCTGTGTGCAAAGAACTGTTTTTGTTTCATAAATAGTCAAACTCTCTGAGGAACAAATAACATGCTATCAATCAACTTGTTTCTCTTTGTGATAAAGAGACCTAAGGTTAGTAATTTGATACATTTTCTTTCTCTTCTTGTTTTAAATAATGGCATTCTTTATAAACTATGCATTTAGTGAGGGGTGGGGGAGGGCAAGGAGAGAAGTATGATGTAAAATATGGAAAAAGTGAAATAACTTATTAGTTCTTTAAAACTATATATGCTGTTTAAACACTGTTGCTAAATATTATGTCATGATTTTATTGCTTATACATGATTACAAATATGTCATGATGTAATTGCAAATAATTAGAACTAAAATAGTTGTAAGTAATATGTTTCATGTTTAACTTTATTAATACAAACAGCAAGTAATATTTCTTTGTAGATACTCTTTGTAGCTTCCTTTTTTTCTTTCTTCTCACTCTTTCTTTTTTTTCTCTATTCTCTTCCTTTTCTTTTTTTTTTCTCTCTCTCTCTTTCTCTCTTATAAATACAGTTATATGCTTCTGATAATACTGATATATGTATATAATAAGATTTGTATGAGAAAATGAAATGGGGCATATAAAAATAAGTTGTATAATATGTTAAATAACTGTAGGCTTGGTTTCACTGTCATAGAGACTGTAATGACTTGTAAAATACTTTGCGAAGGTTTTGCACTGTTTAGTTTCATTTGTATTACTAAATGAATGTCAGTCACTTGTATTTACTAAAATTCCCGCCAGAATGTTAAGGGAGACAATTTGGGATGTAGGTTACCTCGTGAATAGTGTCCTCGAGTTGTTTTAAAAGCTTCAACACTTAGAATACACGCAGAGAAGCTGAATGCAGTCATTTTGAACTTTGACCCCTGATTTCACACTGACACATCGCAGATTCAAGAAGAACACTGTTCCAGGAAGTAAAACTGCTGTAAATGTGACTGTGATGAAAAACAAACTTTATGACATCTAAATGTGAGTTATTCTTTACAACAACTTACTTATTTAAGATGTAATTTATAAAATATGAAAGTTACAATGATTTTAAATGACTGAGTATGCCATAATAAGCAAGTGAGATATTTTAGAAGGCATAGAAGGTAAAACATATATACACGTTTTTGAAAGCTTACATGACTGCAACATATTATTGTATATAAATACTTATGATTTAAACATATATAATGTTATAAATCATTTGACTTATCTAATTGACAAGCACAAGTATCATTATGATTATATCTTAGAAGAAACTGTCATGTGACATTTTAAAGCAGCAGTTCAGATATATAAAATACAGATGGCTTTCTTCACAATGATTTATGTATAACTAGGAATTTACATTGCTGTGCAGTATGACTTGTAAACATATGTATGAGTATAAATATTTTATTTACTGGCAATAATAAGTATGAGAAGAAAGCTTTGGTGCAAGTAATTTAAAGTTTTTAAAACTGTTAACTGCATTTCTATGGCAGAAAGTAGGAATACCCTAATATATGTAATGTCTGAACCATTATAGCCTAAGTTATTGAATCCAAATGAACATAAGAACTTATTTTTACAAACTTTTAATAAACTAATATATAGATATGCCCCTTTTTTTTTCTCTCTCTCTTCCTTTCTCTCTCTCTCTTCTCGGTTCCCATTATCAAGTTTATTAGAATGCTATTTTGATTATGAGTGTATTTTACAAAATAGATGTACATAGTAATATGAGCTGTTTCTAAATGTTCTTATTTGTTTATATGAAGCTGATTTATAAATTGTTTAGCTTTGTCTTACTAGATAATCTTATTAAATGAAGTTAAATTTAGTTAATAATAGTTAGTACTGAATTGATATGGTGTCAGCTGAGGTACTGCTGCTTAGGATAGGGGGATAACTTGAGTGGTATGTGCTACTCCAGGCTGGGTGCAATGTTTAATCCTAATATTATTTTCACCTGTTTATTGTTGTTTGTATATAGTTCTGACATCCACAACACATTTTATAAACTTATTGTCACTACAAATAAAAGTGAAGCTTATACAAAATCCCATAAGATTTTCAATAAATACAGCTATAATTAATGGTACACCTAAAGGAGGAGGTATAATATCATTTATTTTGTTAATTGTTATTCTGATTATATGTTTATAAAAGCTAAATGATTTCTCTAAAAGGAATTTCTATAAACATTAATGGACTGAATAACCCATGTAAAAGGGCAAGTTTAATGAGATACATTAATTTGCATAGGGCCAACTTAGTATTCCTTCAAGAAACACATCTCCTGAAAAAGGATATTGATAAATTAGCCACTAATAAATATACAGTCTTGGTTAGTTCAGAACACACTCAGAAAAAAAGAGGAGTGGCTATTTTATAGAATAAAAGTATGCCCATACCTAAAATTAAGATGATAAAGGAATGTTTTGTATGGTTACAATACAGATTAATGGAAAGACATATACATTAATCAATGTATAGTGGATACCAGGAATTGACATTAATACAGTGAAACACCATCTCAATAAGATCATACCATTTTCTATAGGAGATATTATTTTAGCAGGTGACTTTAATTGTATCCTACATGAAAAAGATACTACTACTATAGGAAAAAGGAAAATTACATCTAATGCAAAACATTTAAAGGATTTTGTTAATTTATATCATTTGAATGATATTAATAATCAGATAGATTCAAAATCATTACCATACACTTTTTTTCTAACAGATATAAAACTTATTCAAAAATAGATAGAGTCTTTATTTCTAACCAGATGGTTACAGACTTAATTAATTCTAAAATCATTTTGTGTCCTATATCAGATCATAATTCAATTGTCTTTGAGTTTATGATAAAAAGTACTTACAATGTTCAGATCAAAAGGATACCAGCATACTTAACTCAACTAAAAGACTATAAAGATTATATACTTTCAGAAGTGCAACATTTTTTAGACTTAAACAATACACCTGAAGTCTCCATTGTTTATGTTTGTGATGCTTTAAAATCGTATTTATATGGACAAAGTATCAGATGGTATAATAATAAAAGGAAATCTTGGGACAAGGAATTATTAGATATTCAAAGCAAATTAGACTCAAACATATTAATAAAGAAAATATTATGGACAAAAAAGTCATTGAAGAAATAAATAAATTAAATGAGAAATACAAAGAAATTTTAACTCATAAAGTTAAAACAACATTAGAGAAATGTAAATTTTTGTCTTACTCAATAAGTCCCAAATACTTACATACTTAAAAATAAAACAAAAAGGTTGAATAAACAAAATTATATCAAAGAAATTTTCTCTCCAAGGAAAAAGAAGAATGTTTCTAGTTTACCAGAAATATTAGATGAATTTAGAAATCACTTTCACAAAATTAATCATAATAACATTAACATGGAGCCTAAAGATAAAATAAAGAAATTTATAACTACAAACATGAACAAAAAAACTTAATAAACAACAGACTAAACTAATGGATAAAAATATTTCATATACAGAGGTTATTACACAAATAAACAAGCTTAAATCAAACAAAGCACCAGGTAATGATGGTATTATACCAGAGATCTATAAAATTCTTCCCAAAAGTACTTACTCATTAATACATAAGGTTTTTATTTTGGCCCAAAATGAGTTAACAACTCCCTCATCTTGGCAATACACATTTATTTCACCAATTTTAAAACCCAATAAAGACCCAACCAGATGCACTTCATATAGACCTATTTCATTACTTAATGTTGACTATAAAATGTTTATGAGTATTTTTGCTGATAGATTAAAGACAATCATCCCAGGCATTATAGATATATTGTAAATAGAAATACTTTTGATAATATAAGGAGAACTTTAACGTTAATTGATTTTGCAAATAGGAAAAAGAAAGATTTAACAGTTATTAGTCTCGATATAAGTTCAGCATTTGATTCAGTAAGTTGGGACTACTTGTTTATCTTACTGAAGTGCACAAACTTCTCAGATGCATTTGTAAATCTAATTGAACATCTATATAAAGGAGCACTGGCTTACATTAAGATAGGAACATATGTCTAACAAAAAATACCCATTTTAAAAGGTACAAAACAAGGGTGTCCACTCTCTCCTCTATTATTTACTTTAATAATGGAGCCTTGGGCTAATTTGATCAGAAACAGTACTGATATAGAAGGATTTGATATAGATGAAAATACAATATCTAAAATTCAACTTTTTGCAGATGATGTTCTAATTGCATCAGCTGGATCTAACTCTTCTATGCAGTCCTTATTTGATAAAATGATGGATTTTAAAAATATCTCTGGTTTAATATTCAATGAAGAAAAAACTAAAATATTACTAATATACACACGAAAAAATGTCCTCATTAATGATTTTAACAAATATATACCCAACTCAGGTCAGATAACTTACTTAGGTATAATATTAACTAAAGATATCAAATCTATTATACATAATAATTATAGTACCTGTCTTCTTAATATACAAAATCTTTTCAATAGCTGGAACAATATGTTTTTTACCATGGAAGAGAGACTCACAATTATTAAAATGATAGTATTCCCTAAGATATTATACTTAATACAATCAATAATACTCCCACCTACAAAAATAATTATTAAGAAATTGAATTCACTAATGTTAAATTTCTTATGGGCACCTAATAGACCTAGGATTGCATTAAAGAAACATACTAATAGCTGGTCTCAAGGGGGCATTTCATTTCCAGACTTTAATCTACATACTATCTCTTCTATTATAAAAGTTATTACCTTGTTAATAGATCAGTCATATGTTGCAAGATGGAAAGATTACTGGGAACTAATTAGCATTCACTTCATGAAAATCTCTTTAATGCATAAAAATATTATTGTAAATAACCCCATGTTATGGTTACTAAAATAATTTTGTACTTCATCCATTACACCAAAATTAGAAGTTATGTACCTACCATAACGTTCCATGTTAGTTGTCTTCTCTCGCCTTCTTTCTTGCTGGATGGGTTCGGAGCCGATCCTCGGCTCCGACTCGGCACTTGCTTTAGCTCGAGAACTCCTTTTACCAGCTCGAGGCAACCCTATATCCCATGATGCAAGGCGGAACTACCTCAGATCTCGTTTGGCAGCTAACTTACCCTGCTAAAGACTATCCTAACATAATTAGGAACTATGGTTCCTAAAAGAAGTCCTCATAACCATGCTCCAGAGGAAGCAATCTAATAGGAACTCTCCAAGATCTGTCCAGGCCAGGGGGAAGGAGGGAGGGCGAAGAAAGAAGAGAGAAGACAACTAACATGGAACGTTATGGTAGGTACATAACTTCTAAATGTTAAGTTGTCAATCTCGCCTTCATTCTTGCTGGATGGGACCGTCCTAGCACCTGTATCCCGGGTGGCTCAATGGAACAGACTCTTGAGAACTGTGGAACCAAAACTGGCCCTATCTCTGGAGGCCAAATCCAACTTGTAATGAGACACAAAGGTATGAGGCGTGGCCCAAGTAGCTGCTGCACAAATAGTATCAATGGGTAGTCTATCCTGAAAGGCTACAGAAGTGGATAGACTCCTGGTCGAATGTGCTTTTGGCTTAGAAGATAGTTGTTTGCCTCTAAGAGAGTACACATAGGAAATGGTGGAAGTCAACCACCTGGATAAGGTAACTTTAGAAACTGGTAGACCTAACCTGTTTTCTGCATAGGAGACAAACAATTGGTCTGATTTTCTAATTTGTTTAGTCCTATGCAAATAGTACCTGAGCTGACGATGGACATCCAAAAAATGCAGCTTCTGTTCAGCTCTGTCAGAATAGTTAGGAAAAAAGACTGGTAGATCTATAGATTGGTTAATATTGGTTTGAGATACAACCTTGGGGAGAAAGGAAGGGTTAGTTCTTAACGAAACCCTATCCTTATGAAAAACCAGATAAGGTGAATCAATACAGAGGGCTTGAATCTCAGAAACTCTTCTTGCAGAAGTAACAGCCAGTAAAAATATAGTTTTCCACGTCAATAACTTCAAAGAACATGTAGCAGACGGTTCGAAAGGAGGTAGAATCAAGGATGCCAACATTAAGTTTAGATCCCATTGCGGAGGAGGGTGTTTCACAGGCGGTTTTAGGAGAAAAACTCCTCTCAAAAAGGCCTTGCATAATCTATGAGACATGATGTTATTGTCATGCAAGCCAACATGATACTTGGAAATAGCAGCCAGTTGTACTTTGACTGTAGATGACGAGGATCCTGAATGAAAAACCTCCGCCAGGAAATCCAAAACAGAATGTACGGGAGCAGTAAAAGGATCAATATTTCTGGCGTTTGCCCAAATCAAAAAACGTTACCACTTGCTAGCATAAATAGTTCTAGTGGACGACTTCAAAGAAGACACTAAAATGTCTCTGACCGAGTCAGAAATCATTGGTAGCCTGGCTAGGGAAGGAAGTGGAGCAACCAAGCAGTGAGGTTGAGAGAATGAATGGCCCGGTGCTGCTGACCCGACTGGTGGATCAAAAGATCTGGAACTGGGTCCAGATGCCAGGGCTGCACCAGAAGATGACGATGCAGAGACGGAAACCAAATTTGTCGAGGCCAATATGGAGCAATGAGGATCAATTTGGCTCTCAAAACGGTGGCTTTCTGAATGACTTGTGGAATCAATGGAAAAGGAGGAAAGGCATAAAGAAGTCCCCGAGGCCAATCCTGGGTTAGAGAGTCTCTCAAGGGTTGGCCTGGAAGGGGAAATAGTGTGAAGTAATCTGGGCACTTGTTGTTTTGAGGGGTAGCGAAAAGATCGCAACAAGGAGTGCCCCACTTCAGAAAAATCTGATCCACTACAGATTGATTGAGAGACCACTCGTGAGGCATCAGAATAGATCTGCTTAGCCTGTCCGCCAATAGGTTGGACCTGCCGGGGATGTGCGTTGCTATCAGAAACCGCTGAGAAGAGATCGCCCATTGCCAAAGTCTGAGAGCTTCTCGACATAATGGATAGGACCTGGTTCCGCCCTGTTTGTTGATGTACCAGACCACGGACATGTTGTCCGTTTGTACTGCAATAGTCCCCGTGGGAAGAAAGTTGTCGAGGGCTTGCAACGTTAAAAGCACTGCTCTCATCTCCAGGACATTTATGTGCAGATGGTATTCTATGGGTTGCCACGTCCCGTGGACCATCCTGCCCTGATAATGCCCCCCCACCCGATCAGAGAGGCATCCGTGGTGACTGTGGCAACTGGAGGAGGGGGAATAAAGGGTCGGCCCTGATGAAGAAGAGGGGAAGATATCCACCATTGTAGATGAGCCCTGCACGACTGTGTTACCAAGATTTCGTGTCTCATCGGAAGATCGTGGTACGACCACTGCGTGAATAACATCCACTGCAGGAGACGCATGTGGAAGCGAGCCAGTGGTAGAAGAACAATGGCCGCAGCCATTAGGCCTAGAACTTTCAAGACAAACCTGGCTTTGATCTTGTTGCTTTGTAACAGAAGCCGAACAAATTTTTGGATGTCCAGAATTCTTTGATCTGTTAGCCTGGCTAACATTTTGACGGTATTTAACTCTGCGCCTATAAAGGTGATAGATTGGCAAGGCAGCAGAGAGGATTTTTCAAAATTTACCGAAATTCCCAGTTTCTTGCAAAGCTGTAGGGTGTAGTCTCTGGACTGAAGAAGCAGATGCTTGGTGGTGGCGGAGAGGAGCCAGTCGTCCAAATAAGGAAACACCTGGAATCCTCGACGTCTCAGGTGAGCTGTGACCACTGCCATGCATTTGGTGAACACTCTGGGGGCTGAAGTGAGGCCAAAGGGCAGTGCTCTGAATTGGTAATGACTGGTCCCCAGCCGAAAGCGGAGAAACCTTCTGGAGCGTCTGTGAATCTTTATGTGATAGTACGCATCCTGAAGGTCTATAGAGCACATCCAGTTGTCCTTGCCCAGAAAGGGCAGAATGGACTGAAGCGTGACCATCCGGAATCTTGCTTTCTTGACAGACTTGTTTAGTCTGCTCAGGTCTAGTATCGGTCTCCAATCTCCCGTCCTTTTGGGGACCAAAAAGAATCTTGAGTAGAAGCCGGATCCTACTTGGTCTGCCGGCACTGTCTGGATGGCTCTTTTTTCTAGGAGTTTTGAAACCTCCTGTCTTGCCAAATCCCTTTGACCGGGTGAGATGTCTGGAAGGGATTGTAGAGGTACGGGAAACCTTTCGAAGGGGATCTTGTAACCCTCGGATATGATCGACTGTACCCACTTCTCTTGGGATAGGGATTGCCAGGCTACTGGGTACAGTGAAATCCTTCCCCCGACTGCCTCCAAGGGTGGGCAGTCGGGCAACACCTCAGGGATGCTGAAAGGGCTTCTCAGGAAGAGACTCCCTGTTGCCCTGGTTCTGAGGACCCCCCCTGCCTCTAGGGCGGCATCTATTATTGTTACCCCCTCTGCCTCTGGGGGTAAACTGACCACGTGTGTCCGGTGTAGCTCCTTGGGCTTTACGGAACCACATCTTCCCCCCTTTCTGACCCTTGGGATAAGGTCTAGAAGGAGTGGAAAACTGGACTCCAACGGCAGAAAGAGTTTTACCGTCCTGCTCACACCTGGTCAAAGTATCCTTCACCTGAGGTCCGAACAAAGCCGAACCATCAAAGGGGGTATTGGTGAAGGACGCCTTAAAGGGGTCCGCAAAATTACACACCCGCATCCAGGCTTGGCGTCTAAGAGCAACACCTGTGCCTGCGGCCCTGCTCGCTCCATCGGCCGCATAAGATATGAGCCGCATGGAGGAGTTAGATATGGAATTCAGGATAGCAAGCTGTGAGGCAATCTTTTCCTGAGCCCCAGCAGCAGAAGGATCCTGGACTACTTCTCCCAGTTCCTTGAGAATATCTCGTTGAAGCCTGGTGAAGTGACAAAGGTAATTCAGTGAACGCATAGCAAAGGTCGCTGAAGAAAACATCCGCTTTCCATACCTGTCCATGGTCCTAGAATCCTTATTAGGAGGATGGACAGGTACTGAAGGATCCGCCAGTTCCTTCTTAGTGGCCGCCACCACCATAGCATCCACAGAGACACCTTTGGAAAGGAACTGTTTATCCGAAGGGGCCGTGATGAACTTGGATGGTCTCCTGGGGACAGGTTCCACAGAATCTGGAGCCGCCCACGCCTTCCGAGCCACTACCTGCATAAGTGGGTCGAAAGGCGGAGACACCCAGGAGGTGGAGGGTCGGGATCCAAACACCTCCAGGTATACCGACTCATCCTCGGAGGGGTCAATGGAGGGCCAATTCCCCCTCTGTTTGAGGAGCTCAAGGATGTCTGAAAAAGAGACATCCTCAGAGGGGGACCGGGGGGAACCCTCTGACTCATCTAAGTCGGTATCAGATGTAGTAGACTCGGGGGAGTCTGTGTGTTTCCTCTTACACGTCCTCTTCCGAGGGGGTTCCCCTGCAGGATCAGGAGAAACCTCAGAAGAGGAGGAAATTCCCAGTGGGGAAACCTGGGGCGATGGATCCCTGGGCCTGAGAGCAAGAGGCTGGCAAGAGGCATCTACAGGCACTGATGAGGGAGGAGCTAGAGGGACGGACCGTTGACCTGGCTCTGAGGCCAGGACACTCCTCATCACCTCAAAGGCTCCTCTCCCCGGGAGACCAGAACACACCCGCTCCGAAGAGACAGGAATGGTCGGCTCCAAAGAGAGAGAAGGCTCCGTGGCCGATGTCGGTGCAGAGCTTACCAAAGCCGAAGCTCCGAGAGGGAGAGCGGGGTCGGACAAGGGTCCGATGCCACTAGCCCCCTCGGAGCCGACAGTGGAAACCCGACGACCGGATCCTTCCAAGGAAGGTCTCAAGGAAGAGATCGGAGCCGAGGACGACGGAGCCGAAGGATGTATCGGCTCCGGCATCGAAACAGTCGCTGTCCCGAGAAGCTCCGGCTCCGAACTCTGGTGTGGAGTCGGAGGAGGAAGCTCAATGATAGGGGTTATAGCCGCAGTCTGTTGAGATGGGCTATGGAGCATTTGGGCCAGTGCCTGAGACTTCAACAGCCTGCTTACCACCCTCTCCAAGTCGTGGTCAGACAGCCTGGAAGATCTCAAGACCGCTCCGATGGCTCTGCTCCGATAAAAGAGGAGACCCCGGAGCCGAGTGGATACTCATAATAGAAGGGGACCAGGATCTCTTATGGGTCGAAACCATCGGAGCCGAAGTCCCTTGAACTCCAGATGGAGCCGAGGATATCTCGGCTCCGATGCTGGATAAAGTGTCGGCTCCAGCCGGAGCCGACAAGGCCACAGTAGTCAGGGTATCGGAGCCAGCCGGCACCGAACCCACTACTTTAGAAGAAACAGTATCGACTCCAGCCGGAGCCGATGTCGGCTCCGACGGAGCCGGAGCCACCGGAGGAGGCTTGGACACTGTAGCCTGAGCCTTCGGTGGCTTATGAGGTTTCCCTGACCCTGATTTAGGAGGAGAACCTTCAGGTTTAAGCAAACCTCGGAGGATAAGCTTGTTCCTCCTTTCCTGCAGGACTCTCTGGCTAAAAGCATGACACAACGCACAGGAGTCCTGCAGGTGCAAAGGCCCCAGGCAATACACACAAGAAGTGTGACCGTCTGTCAGGGACATTTTCTGACAGCACTGGTCACACTTCTTGAAGCCTGAGACCTTGCCTTCTCTAGACATCCTAAGGAGGATAGACACAAACAGTCCCCACAAACACACAAATTAATCCCTACACAAACACACAGGAAGGGATAACCAAGGGGGAACTAGGCCTGACTAAACTACTGTAACATAAACTTATAAAAGTTTATAAAAGGATCGAAAAAGAGGGAAAGGGTGGGCTGTAACTAGTTTACAGACTAAACTGACACTCAAAAGGGAAAATAAACTCCTAACTACACTTTTCTTATTTTACTAAGAAAAAACTTACCTCAGCTGGCAAAGGAGACCTCTTTCGCTAAGCGGCAAACGAGATCTGGGGTAGTTCCGCCTTGCATCATGGGATATAGGGTTGCCTCGAGCTGGTAAAAGGAGTTCTCGAGCTAAAGCAAGTGCCGAGTTGGAGCCGAGGATCGGCTCCGAACCCATCCAGCAAGAATGAAGGCGAGATTGACAACTTAACATTATGTAGTTAGTTACCCATTAAACATTATTATCAGTTATCGTAATTTTATATTCATGCATCCTAAGTATAAGGAATGGAATTTTATTCTATTCCCTATAATGTATACACAAGGTATGCTTTTGTCAACCACCTCTGAAAGAACTCTTTTAGTCACAGAGAATGATCTAAAGTATTGGTATCAGTTGCTGTCTGATAATAAAGTAAAAAATTTAGACTTCTTAAAGCAAGAATTTGATTTGAGAAAAACATGTTGGTTAGAAATTCAGACTTTTAGACAACATCTTATTAATAAAATTGATTTAATGTCTTTAACAGTTAAAGAATCTGTTCCAATACTGATTGATTACTTGATATTAAATTTACAACATAGAGTTTCTGATAAATGTAAGCTCTCATACATACATAAAATTATCAGAGAAGAAACTCATTACAGTTCAGATACCTATTGGAATTATTTCATTTCCATTAATGGTGAATCACCAAAACAACAAGATAAACAATATATATTGGAATCTGCTTATAAAACTACTTCTTCCATTAATTGGAGACTTTTTACTTGGAAATTTTTACATAGATCCTTCTATACACCTCTAATGATAAATAAAATAAATAATAAAGACAACTTATGTAAAAGATGTAATAAAGTAACCGGAGCCTCAGTAGTAGTCATTGATTCGGCTGTACTCTGATCAGTTTTCTCGGTTTCGGCCGAAACCGAGACACTCGCGGTTTGCTTAACCATGGTTTCGGCCGAAACCGCGGACCGCGAGTGTCGGTCTTTTTCTTTGCATTTTTTAACAATTTGGGTAGTCGGAGGATCCGACGGCATAATGTACGCAAAATCAGAGCCGAAAAACTGTTCAGCAAACTCCGACCGACGTCTAAGCGTTCGTCGGTTGAAAGAAGCACAGGCCGAACAGGCTGCTACGTCGTGGTCTGGGCCTAAACAAGGCAAACAGTAAGAGTGGAATCTTTATGAGGTATTTGTTTCCCACAAGTTAAACAGTTATTGACTTTTTCTGACATCGGCTGAGGCAAGAAAGAGTCCCCAACGGGGTACTTAGCTTTTAGAAGTCTTCGAAGGAGTATTCGGTAGTAGTAATCTCTGGATCTGACCGACCGGCACTTGCGAACAGCTTCTGCTTCGGGCGCCACGCGGCAAGAAAGACTGAAGAAAATGGCGTCGGCTGATGCCTTTATACCCGAAGACCAGCAGAGATGACGTCGGGTGAAGTGCGACATCAGCCGAAGCCGGACCCGGACTTTGGAATCCGGCCGACCGAAGGGCTGCCTGACGACAGGACAACCCAGTTGTTATGACTGCAGATGCATCCATGAAGGACATCAACAAGATAAACAATATATATTGGAATCTGCTTATAAAACTACTTCTTCCATTAATTGGAGATTTTTACTTGGAAATTTTTACATAGATCCTTCTATACACCTTTAATGATAAATAAAATAAATAATAAAGACAACTTATGTAAAAGATGTAATGTAGAAATAAATGCTGATTGGGCACATATGTTTTATGACTGTATAAAATTGAAGGAATATTGGAAGTTAATCAATGATTTTTGCAGGCCCTTTTCACAGATAATTTCATTGTTTCTAAATCACTTATAACACCTGTTCCTAAAAGCGTTAAAAAAGTTAAACTTCCCTTACTATGGTCTATTCTAGCAGTGGCTAGAAAAATAATAACCAGAAATTGGATTTCAGATACCCCTCCTTCATTTAATGAATTTAAAAATTTTATGACTGAAGTGTGTCATATGGAATTGATGACAATAAAATCAAGAACTACTAGAAAAACATCTTATATTATATGGGATATTTTACAAAACCTGTTAAAATCTTAGTCTCAATAGCATGAGATTATAGTTTAATCAATTGATTTGATTTGTAGTGGATATCTTTGTAAATACTTTGGTTATTTTATTGAATGTTATAACTATTTCTATTTTAATTGCTTGTATAAAATTGTTATGATATTTATTTTGTATGTTAAAAACAATAAACTTGTTTTAAAAAAAAAGAATGATGTCCAGCACTTGTTTGCTTAAGGTTGCTGGGGGAGAATTCAAGGAATAAGCCAGGGTTTGCAGTTGTGGAATGCAGAATCTGTCCCTCCTGCTGAGAGAGGAGGGTTAGATTCTGGGTTAGATTCTGGTGTAGGGTGCCAGGGTGGCATCAATGTCAGGCTGCGCAGGAGTGGATACCAGTGCTGGCGTGGCCAGTCCAGGGTAATCAGAATTGTCCTTGGTCTGTTCTGCTTTATCTTGAGTAATACTCTTGAAAGGAGGGGCAGAGGGGGAAAGGTACAGATTTACCCACTGAAAAGATAGGGCATCCACTTTCCAGGCCCTGTTGTGAGGATTCCTGGTGCAGAATTTGCTGAGCTGCTGGTTGTAGGAGGAGGCAAAGAGATCCACCTCTGGGGTCCCCCATTTCTGAATCAGAAGGTTGAAGGTGCCGTGCAACAATTGCCACTGATGTGGGTCTAGGAGATTCCTGCTTAAGTCATCTGCCAGTAAGTTTTGTTTGCCTGGCAGGAATTGAGCTTGCATATGGACTTGAATGTCCAAGGCCGTGTTCCACAGGGCCATGGCTAGCCTGCAGTGGATAGGAATAGGTTCCTCCCTGCTTGTTGATGTACCACAATTTTGTTGTCAATTTTTATTAGCAGTTGTCCTGGAAAGATTAGGGATCTGAAAGCTGTCAGGGCATTCTGTACAGCTAGCATCTCTTTTTGGTTGATGTGCAGATGAATCTGACTTGGGCTCCAGTGGCCCTGAATAGATTCTCTGTCCATGTGTGGCTCCCAGGCATAATCTGATGAGTCTGTGGTTAGGGTCAGGGTAGCTTGGGGTTGAATAAATGGCAGTCCCTTGTTGTGGCTACATGCTGCTGCCCACCAGAGGAACTCTGTCCTTAGGGTATGATAGGAATGACTGTTTCCAGGTCCTGAGAATGTTGGCACCAAAGACTTTTTAAGTACCACTGGAATTTCCTCACATGCAGTCTTGCATGCGGAATCAGCAGTATACAGGAGGCAATGAACCCTAGGGCTTGCAGTATTTTTCTTGCAGATAGCTGGGTTCTCTGGTGGGCATTTGTTTGAAGTAGTCTGTCAGATAGACTTGTTTTTATGAGGTGAGGAATGCCATCTGGGGAAGTTGTGTCCAAGCTTGCTCCCAGGAATACAATCTTTTGACTGGGTACCAGTTTTGATTTCTTTTTGTTGATAGTGTACCCCAATGAAGTGAAAAGTTTTTTCACAAATGTCAGGTGCTGCAGCAGCAACTCCTGACTGTCTGCCTGAATCAGGTAGTCCAAGTATGGGTAAATTTGGATATTTCTTTGCCTGCAGTATGCAACGGCTGGAGCCAGGCATTTTGTGAATACTCTGGGCGCAGTAGATAAGCCAAAGGGAAGTGCAGAGAACTGCTAATGCATAGACCCTGCCCTGAAACGTATACTTCCTGCATGATTCCCTTATGGGGATATGCAGATAGGCTTCTTTTAAGTCTAGGGTGACTAACCAGGCATCCTTGGCTAGCATAGGAGGAAGCTATTGCAGGGTAGGCATTTTGAATTTTGGTACCACCAGGAAGGTGTTGAGAATGGAAAGATCCAGGATTGGGTGCCAAGAGTCCTCTTTCCTGGGTACCAGGAAGAATCTGGAGTAGAATCCTTGACCCCTCTTGTTCTACTGGAACTGACTGGATAAGCTCTGATATTGAGTAGGGAAAGTGCTTGGTTTTGAGCCTCTACCCACTGGTTTGGAGGAAGGTCTGGGAACCCGCTTGGGGTTGAAAGTGAATGGAAACAAAATTTGTACCCCTGGGATACAATATTGAGGACCCATCGGTCCTGAGTGATGGTCATCCAGTTTTTTGCATGAAGGGCAAGTTTTCTTCCTAGGGGCACAAGCAATTGGGCAGGGCTTGGGAGTGGAGTAAAGAAGTCATTGTGAGCTTTTTCTGTAAGGCGGTGGCTTACCACTCCCTGTTTTAAGGGTGGGGGCACTCCATTGCTTAGATCTCTGCATACCCTGAGACTGTAGTCTGGGTGGTCTGTTTCACCTGAGTCTGGTTTGAGAAGGCCTGGAAGGGGCTGGAAAGGACCAGTATTTGGAAGGGAAATGCCTACTGAATCTAGGGGGGTAAGAATTCTTTAACAGTCTGCATAGACTTAGCTTTTTCTTCCATCTTTATAAGAACCTCTTCTGCTTTTGTGCCAAACAAACAGTCCTTATTCAAAGGAGCGTCTAATAATTTTGATTTGACATGGTCTGGCAAGGTTTGCTCCTTCAGCCAAGCATGTCTTCTCAGTACAGAGCCAGTGACAGCTGCCCGGCAAGATGCTTCTAGGGTGTCAAAGCCACACTGCAAAGTATGCTTGCTGACTTGGCTTGCAGAGTGCATAAGCTCCTGCAATTCTTTATTTTCTGCATAGTCTGAAAATGTTGCCACTTTTTGTTTAATAAGTTCCATAATATGTTCCTGGTACTTCAGCATGTGAAAAGTACAGCTGTGTACCCTTACCATAAATGTAGATGTTCAAGTGTATTCACTGTTGCAGTCATTACATTTGGGAAATCTGCTGGCAGGTTGCCCTCAGTCGGCCTGATTAACAAAGTCTTGGGTCCTGCGTCGGTTGCTGTCGCCTTCTTCCATGACATCAGGTAGTCAGGGGTATAAAACATGCAGCAGACACCATTACATCATTTTTTCTTGCCCCAGATGTCAGGTGCCCTCCAAATGGGGAGCAAAAAAAAAAAAAAAAAAAAAAAATAATATATAATATATGTATATATATATATATATATATATATATATATATATATATATATATATATATATACATACACACATATATGTATACATAGATATACATACATACACACATATGCATATAATGTAAAACACAAAAAATATACCTCCAAACAAAAGCAAATACACCCAAAAAGGCTTTTAAGCATAGTAAAAGAAAGGAGAGTGTAGTACGAGAAAAACAGGGGGTTGGAGGGTGGGTAACCAGGACTGCAACAGTGAAAACATCTACATTTATAGTAAGTGTACACAACTGTACTATGTTCTTCGTGTTTCACTGTTGCAGTCATTACATTTGGGTAGAATCCCAAAGCTATGGTTGGGAGGATGGATTTATACAGCATTAGGAGCAGCTATAAGGCCTTGCAGGACAGCAGTGGCAAAGCCAGTTCTGGATTTAGAGAAGAGAGGTAAATGGTAATGTTTGGTGAACGTATGAACTGAGCTCCAGGTAGCAGCTTCTAGAATGTCTCTGGTAGGATCCCCTCTGAGAAAGGCTGCAGAAATAGATGCAGCCCAAGTGGAATGAGACCTGATCCCCTTGGGGATAGGTTTACCATGGTGCATATAGCAGAAATGAATACAATGGCTTACCCATTTGGAAATAGTCTGCTTTGAAATAGCCTTTCCCTCTGCCCCTGCAGCAAATGCCACCAATAGTTGTTCAGGTTTCCTTAGAGATTTCGTCCTGTAAGTAGAATCTAAGTTGTCTGTGTACATCCAATGAATGCAGAATCCACTCACTCTTGTTCTGTGGATTGGGGAAGAAAGTTGGCAGATGAATGGTCTGATTAAGAGCCAATCTGGATACCACCTTAGGCATGAAAGATGGATTGGTCCTGAGAACCAACCTGTCCAGATGAAAAATAATGAAAGGCTCCACTGCCATAAGAGCCTGTAATTCTGAAATCCTTTTAGCTGAAGTGACTGCTAAAAGGAAAGCTGTTTTCCAGGAGAGAAATTTTAGGTCTGCAGTAGCAGCTGGCTCCAAAGGAGGGAGAGTGAGTTCTTCTAAAACAAAACTGAGGTCCCATGCAGGAGTTGGTGCTCTCCTGGGAGGTCTTAAATTTTTGGTCCCTCTGAGATACTGCTTTAGCAGAGGATGAGAGAAGAGGGGAGGGTTCTGTGTTGTAATGAGCTGAAATGGCAGAGGCATGGATTTTTATGGAAGAAAAGGATAGGCCCTTGTGAAGCATCTCAGTTAAGTATTGCAGAATCTGAGGAATATTGAGCATTGCTGTGCTTATTCCTTGTGACTGGTTCCAGGCACAGAATCTTTTCCATTTGTCCGCATAAGATTTTCTAGCACTAGGTCTTCTAGCCTACAAAATGACACCCATCACTGGTTTGCTGAGGGATGCCAAGGGTGAAATTAGTTGATTAGCCACGCTGCAAGATTCAAAGTTTGGAGCAGAGTGTGCAGAATTTGGTAGTTTTGCTGAGACAGTAGGTAAGGTGTCTGAGGCAGGTGCCATGAAGGAAGGTGTTACACATATTGTGCAAGAATGGGTACAAGTGTTGGCGAGGCCAGTCTGGAGCAATCAGAATCAGAAGTAGCGGGTATCAAGCGCCTCACTGAGTACCGGCGAACCGGCTACTGGCTTAGAAGCGTCGTCGGTTTTGGACCTCAATGGTCTCTTTCTTTGTGTTTTTTAGGTATTCTGGTAGTTGGATTGCTAACTGACGACATTTCTGGATAGCTAAATCTTGAGCCAAAATATTTAGAAGCAAAAATATACAGACGTTTAATTGTGCGTTGATTAAATTTAGCACAAAACCGACAGCAAGGCACGTTGTGGTCGGGGCCTAGACAAGGAATACAGTACAAATGAAAATCCTTATGAGGCATTTGCTTCCCACAAGTAATGCAATTATTAACTTTTACTGACATTGGTAAGGAGCAAGAAAAAGTTTCTCCAATGGGGTACTTAGATTTTAGTTGAAGACTTTGGTTCTGAAACTTGAAAATGAAAATTTTTAGGAGTCGGCCGACCTGCACTTGCAAACTGCTTCTGCTTTGGGCACCGTGCGGCAAGAAAGACTGATGTAATGGCATCAGCTGCATGCTTTATACCCCAGACGACCTGACATCATGGAAGAAGGGACAGCAACCGACGCAGGACCCACGACTTTGTTAATCAGGCCGACTGAGGGCAACCTGCCAGCAGATTATCCAAATGTAATGACTGCAACGTGGTGGTGGTGCTGTGGTAGCGTTGTCGCCTCACAGTAAGACGCTGTCTGGTTCGATTCTCAGCTAGAGTATCTTCTGCGTGGAGACATGCGTGAATGGGTGTGCCTTCGTTGAAGGTTGTGCGTCAGGCCAGGCAAGCCGGTATGTAAAAATCAACTGCCAATCATTAGCGGACCAGAGTTCCGCTGTGGCGACCCCTAAACGGGAAAAGCCGAAAGATACAAACAATGACTGCAACAGTGAAACACGAAGAACATCTGACAATTCAATGCCCTAATAGCAAGAGTTGCAGAGGTATATACCTTCTTACCCCATATGTCCACAGCTCTGGAATCCCTGTCAGAAGGGGTGGGACTCTTGGCTGTAGTAGCCTTGATACATAAGGTCTTCAGCCATTCTAAGCATTTGTTTTTGTGTAATGGGAGCAGGCGCATGCCATTTGGTCGTCTGTTTTCTAGGCATACTGCATACTCTAGGCCTAAGAAACTTGGTAGTTTTGGTTAAAAAAAGTCGTCTGTTTGAGTTGAACATTGGTTGAGCGAATAGCTGCCTCAGATGCCGGTGCCTGCGCAGCAGCTCCAGACCCATCCAAGGTAGAGACATCCGCAGGTTCCAGAGTCGAAGAAGAGTTTTGCGGCACACTGGACTCTGAATGGGTCTTAGAAGAGGACTGCGAATCCACTAATGCGGGCATCACAGCCTGGGAAAGCGCCTCACTGAGTACCGGCGGACTGGCGACTAGCTTAAAAGAAACATCGTCGGCAGTTCTGGACCTATACGGTCTCTTTACCTTTACGTTTTTTCAGAATATCAGTAGCCGGATGGTTTACCAAAGCCATTTCAGAATATGGAGATCGAGAGCGAAAGAATTTAGTGACAAAGAGAACCAGATGACGAATGGTGCGGGTGTTAAATAGGGCACAAAACTGACAGTGAGGGGAGTCGTGGTCTGGGCCTAAACAGGTGATGCAGTTAGAATGAAAATCTCTGTGAGGTATTTGCTTTCCAAAGGAAAGACAACTGCTAACTTTTTCTGACATCAGTTAGAGAAGAAAAAAAGGATCTCCAATGGGGTACTTAGCATTAGAAGAGTTCATGATTATTAAATTCATAAAGTAAATTCAGGTAACAGCTGACCGGCACTTGCGAACTGCTTCTGCTTCAGGCTCCTTGGCAAGAGACTGGTATAATGGCACTGGCTGCCTGTTTTTATACCCCTGAGACCTGACGTCAGTCTTGGAGCGACAGCATCTGACGCAGAAATACTAAGTCTCTGGTATTCAGGCCGAATGAGGGCTACCCTGCAGGCAGATAAGCAGATAAAGTACAGTTGTGTACACTTACCATAAAATGTTGATGTTCGAGTGTATTCACTGTTGCAGTCATTACATTTGGGTAATCTGCTGGCAGGTTGCCCTCAGTCGACCTGAATAACAAAGTCTTGGGTCCTGCGTCGGTTGCGCTGTCCTCTTCTATGACGTCAGGTCGTCAGAGGTATAAAACATGCAGCCAATGCCATTTTATTCAGTTTTTCTTGCCCCAGATGTCAGGTGCCCCCCCCCCAAATGGGGAGCAAAAAAAAAAAAAGTGAAGGAAAGAAAATGTATAGAAATGGGGATGGCGGGTGGGTAACCTGGACTGCAACAGTAAATACACTCGAACATCTACATTTATGGTAAGTGTACACAACTGTACTATGTTCTTCGTGTTTCACTGTTGCAGTCATTACATTTGGGTAGAATCCCAAAGCTATGGAAGACAGGATGGAGCTAAACAGCATTAGGAGCGGCTATAAGGCCCTGCAAGACTGCAGTGGCAAAGCCTGCCCTGGATTTGGAGAAGAGAGGTAAATGATAATGCTTTGTGAGGGTATGAACAGAGCTTCAAGTAGCAGCTTCTAGAATGTCTTTGGTTGGAACCCCTCTGAGAAAAGCTGCTGAAGTAGAGGCACAGCCCTGGTGAAATGTGATCTGATCCCCTTGGGCAGAGGTTTACCATGGTGCAAATAGCAGAAACAAATGCAGTGGCTTATCCACTCAGAAATAGTCTGCTTTGATATAGCCTTCCCCTCTGACCCTGCAGCAAATGCTACCAGTAGTTGCTCAGACTTTCTTAGAGATTTGGTCCTGTTTAAGTAGAATCTTAGTTGTCTGTGTACATCCAATGAATGCAGAATCCGCTCCCCCTTGTTCTGCAGATTTGGGTAAAATGTTGGCAGATGAATGGTCTGGTTAAGAGCCACACTGGATACCACCTTAGGCATAAAAGGAGGATTGGTCTTGAGGGACACCCTGTCCGGGTAAAATATAATAAAAGGCTCCACTGCCATGAGAGCCTGTAGTTCTGAAACCCTTCTTGCTGAAGCGACTGCCAAGAGAAAAGCTGTTTTCCAAGATAGAAATTTTACATCCACAGTAGCTGCTGGTTCAAAAGGAGGCAGGGTGAGGTTTTCCAGCACAAAAGTGAGGTCCCATGCAAGAGTTGGTGATCTTCTGGGAGGCCCTAAATTTTTGGCCCCTCTAAGATACTGTTTACACAGAGGATGAGAAAAGAGGGGAGGCTCTGTGTTGTAATGAGCTGAGAAGGCAGAAGCATGGATTTTTATTGAAGAAAAAGATAGGCCCTTGTCGAGCATCTCAGCCAAATATTGTAAAATCTGAGGAATATTGGGCTTTGCTGTGTCTATTCCTTGTGCTTAGTTCCAAGCACAGAATCTCTTCCATTTATCAGCATAAGATTTTCTAGTACTAGGCCTTCTGGCTTCCAAAATGACATCCATCACAGAATTACTGAGAGGTGTTGTTTGAATAATTAGCTGATTAGCCATGCTGCAAGATTCAGAGTTTGGAGCCGAGTGTGCAAAATTTGATAGTTCTGCTGAGACAGTAGATGAGGTATTTCAGGCAAGTACCATGGAGGAAGGTGAAACATATTCCTTATAAGTGGGTACCGAGTGCTGGTGATGCCAGTCCGGAGCAATTAGGATCATTTCTGTTTTTTCCTGTCTGACTTTTAGTAAGACCTTGGAGAGTAGATGCAGAGGGGGAAAGGCATAGACTGATAGGTTTTTCCAGCTGAAGGATAGGGCCATCCACTTTCCATGCTTTTTTGTGATGAGATCTTGTGCAGAATTTGTCCAACTGATAATTCTGGGGAGAGGCAAATAGATCTACGTCTGGGCTCCCCCATTTCTGTGTTAACATGCTGAAGATTTGTGGATCCAGTTTCCATTTGTGCAGGTCCATGAGGATTCTGCTTAGGTCGTCTGCCAGAGTATTTTGCTTTCCTGGCAGGAATTGAGCTTGAAGATGTATTTGGTAAGTCAAGGCTGTGCTCCACAAGGCCATGGCTAGTCTGCAAAGGGGGTAGGAATGTGTACCCCCCTGCTTGTTTATGTATCTGTTGTCCGTCTATCAGTAGTTGTCCTGCATGAAGTAAGTCCTTGAAGGCTGTCAGAGCATTCTGAACTAGCATCTCTTTCTGGTTGATATGCAGATGCATTTGGTTTGGGATCCATTTGCCCTGAATGCATCTCCCTGCCAGGTGGGCCCCCCAAGCATAATCTGATGCGTCTGTAGTTAGGGTTTGGGTGGCAGGGGGTAGAGTGAATGACAGTCCCTTGTTTTGGTGACATGTCTCTGCCCACCTAAGAAACTGCTGTTGTAGGCGGGGAATGAGAGGAATTATTGTTTCCAGACTGTGACAGTGTTGACTCCATAAACTTTACAGGTACCACTGAAGTTTCCTCATATGCAGTCTCGCATATGGAATTAGTGGAATGCAGGATGCCATGAACCCCAAAGTCTGCAGAATTTGTCTTGCAGATAACTGGGTTTTTGTTACCATTTGTTTGAAGTACGTTGTCAGTTGCCTTTGTTTCTCTGGCGTGAGGTAACCATCTGGGCAGTTGTATTCAAGCTTGCACCCAGGAATGTAATTATTTGAGAGGGTACCAGTTGTGATTTCTCTTTGTTTTTGATGTACCCTAGGCATGCTAGAAGCCTTTTTACAAACGCCAGATGCTGAAGAAGAGTGTCCTTGTCCTCTGCTTGAATGAGACAGTCGTCCAGGTAAGGATAAATTTGAATGCTTCTTTGTCTGCAGAATGCAATAACTGGTGCCAGGCACTTTGTAAAGACCCTGGGCGCAGTAGATAAGCCAAAGGGCAGTGCAGAGAATTGGTAATGCAGAAAACCTGCTTTGAAACAGAGGTATCTTCTGCATGATTCCCTTATTGGGATATGCAGGTATGCCTCTTAAGTCTAGAGTTACAAACCAAGCATTCCTGCCTAGCATAGGCAGTAGCTGTTGTAAAGTCAGCATTTTGAATTTTGGAATATCCAGGAATGTGTTCAAAATTGATAAGTCCAGTACTGGACTCCATGAATTGTCTTTTCTGGGTACGAGGAAAAGTCTTGAAAAAAAACCTTGTCCTTTTTCCTTTTTTGGTACCGGCTGAATAGCCCCCAATATCTATGAGGGACATGACTTGTTTCTGGGCCTCTGCCCACTGGTTTTGTCTCAGATCCGGCCATCCGTTTGGAATTGGCAAAGTATGGAAATTAAATTTGTACCCCTAGGATACTATGTTTAATACTCACTTGTCCTGGGTAACTAACTTCCAATTTTGAGCATGATGTGCTAGTTTTTCCCCCCAAGGGGGCTGCCAAAAGATAAGTGCTTGGTGATGGTAGAGGAAAGTCAATGAGACTGCTTACTGTAGGGTTGTGCTTTGTTTCCTCCAGATTTGAAGGTGGAGGCACCCCATTGCTTTGACCTGCAAGAACCCTGTGATTGGAATCTGGAGCCTTTTGAGCGCCTGGATTTGCCCTGAGAGGCTCTGTTGGACACAGGAAAGGACCAATTTTTAGTAGGCCAGTGCCTACTGAACCTGTGTGGCTGCACTTGCAAGAAATCTTTTACAGTTTGCACAGATTTAGCTTTGTCTTCCATTTTTTTTTTTTAAATCTCTTCTGCCTTATTACCAAACAAAGTATCGTGCTGCAAAGGGGCATCCAACAATTTAGCTTTAACATGATCAGGCAGATTTTGCTCCTTGAGCCAGGCATGCCTTCTAATCACAGATCCATTAACGGCGGCCCTACAAGAGGCCTCCAAGGAATCAAAACCACATTGAAAAGTATGCTTTCCAACCTGTTCTGCTGAATGCAATAATTCCTGTAACTATTTTCCACACAATCAGAAATCAACATAATTTTCTGTTTCAGTAAGCTCATAACATGCTGTTGATATTTAAGCATATGAAACTGGCAGTTTAAGGCCCTAATTGCCAAGGTTGCAGACGTATAGACCTTCTTACCCCATCTATCCAGCGCCCTGGAATCTCTACCAGAAGGGGTAGGATTTTTGGCTGTAGAGGCCTTTACACCATTGGGACCCTGAGAAATAGTCTCAGGATCAGCAGCAGGATTTTTAAAAATAAATTTGTGGGAGTCAGGAACCCTGTAATATCTGTCTGGCTTACTAGGAGCCGGAGGCAGGGAATCAGGATCCATGCTTGATTCCGAGAACACATCATCAACAATGTCTAATATAGGAGGTATTGCCAAAGGCCTATGCTGAGGAAGAAGGAAATCCCTAAGCCTCTTTTTTGATTTGGAGAAGTCCTGACTCTCCCAGTGAAAATGTTCCCTTAAAGTATGCAAAGTCTCTCCAAAAGAGTAATCCTCAGGAGGAGAAGCAGATGGGATGGATTCCTCTGCATCAGAATCTTCATAGGGTGGAATAGAAAATCCCTGATCAGAAGAGGAGTCAGAAGAAATGGAAACCTCCTGATCTGAAGATTCACAATCAGTTCCCTGCCTAGGCCTCTTAGCAGGGGGGGGGGGGGGGGCTAATCAAGGTAATTAAATCCTCAGCCATTTTGATCATCTGCTTTTTAGGCATAGGGGCCTGAGCACGTAAGCTCATGCGTCAGTTTTTTAGACTGAGAAGTTGTTTTTGACCTTGATTTTGTTGCTGGCGTCGGTTTACTATAAAAATGTTGAGGCCTGAAACCCTCAGAAGCAGGTGCCTGCACAGCGGCTCCGGACCCATCCAAGGGAGAGACAATTGCGGGTTCAAAACTCTGAGAATCTTGTGGCATACCGGACTCCGAATGGGTCTCGGTAGAAGCCTGCGACTCAAAAGCAGCGGGTATCAGGGGCTGCGAAAGCGCCTCACTGAGTACCGGCGAACCGGCAACTGGCTTAGGAGAAGCTTAGTCGTTGGTTTTGGACCTCGACGGTCTGTCTCTGTCTTTTTCATTGTGTTTTTTAAGAACTCCGGTAGTCGGATTGCTAACCGACGACATTGCAGGATAACAATCTTGAACCAAAAATATTTAGAAGCAAAAATATACCGGCGCTTAATAGTGCATTGGTTAAATCTAGCACAAAACCGACAGCAAGGCACGTTGTGATCTGCGCCTAGGCAAGGAAAAGAAAATCCTTAAGAGGTATTTGCTTCCCACAAGTAATGCAATTATTAACTTTTACTGACATCGGTAAGGAGCAAGAAAAAGTTTCCCCAATGAGGTACTTAGCTTTAGTTTGAAGACTTAGGTTCTGAAACTCGAATACGAAAATTTCAGGAGTCGGCCGACCGGCACTTGCGAACTGCTTCTGCTTCAGGCACTGCGCGGCAAGAAAGACTGAATAAAATGGCGCCGGCTGCATGTTTTATACCCCTGACAACCTGACGTCATGGCAGAGGAGACAGCAACCAAAGCAGGACCCAAGACTTTGTTATTGAGGCCGACTTGAGGACAACCTTGCAGCAGATTATCCAAATGTAATGACTGCAACAGTGAAACACGAAGAACATCATCACACTAACATATAAGATCAACCAGTGGCAACTTACCTACATACCCAGCAATATAGAACACTATCAAAATTCCAAACGCTATTATATATCAAACACTAATCAGAAAAAAATTCACGTAAATTTAACAAATGTAATTTAAAGGCAAGGAACAAAGTTTAGAATATCAAGAGACATTACACACTAAGCACAACAAAGCAGATCTAACAAACCTATGAGAAACTATCCTAGAACTATTTAGAAAAGAGCACAGGAAGAATTTGGTTTCTAAAAGATCTCAATAGAAGCCAAGAATGCTATCCACAGGGTACACTATGACAAAGCTCTTCATCCACAATCAAATCAAGGTGGGAGCAAACAAGATCTGATGACAGAGTGCAATAGTAGGGGCTTCTGGGTAGAAGAGACAGCGCTCTGAGTTTGAATATTCTGAATATGGCCTACTTCAGATCAGAGAACCCACAGGTTGAGACCAGATAGATAAGACCACTCCAGATCCAGATGTTTATCAGTTGAACTTAGCTGCCAATAACAGCTGGGTCTGATACAGCATTAGCATATGAAAGCTTTTGTGCAGTCTGTTGGCAGGCAAGTTACAGGCTGTAACAAAATCCTCCTCCAGGGCTGAAAAAAAAACAGGTGGAATTGGTGCAGGTTCCAAACAATCTTGCTGCAATAAATCATAACACTTCTTCAGAGACAGTAGAATGTCATTATGCTCTCAATGAAACAATAAGATTCATTCTGGATATAGTTTCAGAAAGACAGACTCCTTCAAAAGGACTGGCAGAAGCCACACTTTCCTCAGAATTTGAATCAGAAACCTTAGAAGAAAAAACAGAATTTGTTCCTTCACAATTACATGATTAAAATCTTGAACCTCATCAGAAAATGAACACTCCCATTTTCTCTTTCCAGAAACAGCAAAATGGAAAGTTCAACAAACTGAATGAAACTTTGAGCCAAGTCTAATAAATCACTCTTGTCCAAGTAAATGGGGCAAGAGAAAACGTATGCCTATGCTTTTGCTTCTTTTTGACGGGAATTTATAAAGCAGACCAACTTTTGCTAGACAAAACCTCCCTAAGAATGAACAATCCAATCTAGTTAGGCAGAGATGAATTCCCTGCTCCTTCTCCCAGAACAGACAAATGATTCTCCCTTGCTCACCAAGGGCACTCACAGTAGCTGCAGAGTCTAACTCCTGGTCCATGGTGGCTGAAAGGACTACACCAGAGGGAGCCAAGGAAAACGATGAATGGTCTGAAGAACCAGAAATGGACATAGTTGTCACCCACATCACAGGCTGAGGCACATTAGCAGCCCGATGTGGTGGCAAAGGCTGTTAATTAATTTTCTTCTTTTTGTAGCTGGTAGAAGGAAGAACAGAGAAATAGTAGGTTGTTCCATGGTAAAGCCAAAAAAAAATGACTAATTCCATAGGAAGCCTGGCAGAAGTAGTTGGTAAAACCGGTAAATAAGGTCACTTTTTCCACCAAAAAGCACTTTAAAGCACATTAAATACTTAATCCCAGACATCAAAAGTAAAATAAAAAAAAAAAAGTTGTAGTACCATAACGTTCCATCTGAGTTGTTGCTTCATTCTGTTCTCTGATCTGACTTGGCCATATACTCCAGCCTTGGAGTCAAAAATTGAGCTCCTCCTTGAGCTCCTCCTCTCCTACCCACAATGCCTCACTCCTCAGAGTTTGCTGCGCTTAAGGAAAAAGCCAATACTTAAACACAACTAGGATTGCCACCTTTTAAGCGGGCCAAAGTGGGGCATGGGGGGGGGGGTGTGACCAATATGACACTGGCCACACCCTGTACCGTGACACCACCACCAGAGTGGTGAAAAAGATGCTGTTATGGGTACGACGGATGGCTGCTGGAGTGGCTAGCTGGTTGGTGGGAGTAGCAGCTGGATGGAGGAATGACTGGCTGGAGTGGCTAGCTGGTCGGTGGGAGTAGCTGCTGGCTGGATGGAGGAGGCTGGCTGGCTGGATGGAGGAGGCTGGCTGGCTGGAGGAGGCTGGCTGGCTGGATGGAGGAGGACGGCTGGATGGATGGAGGAGGACGGCTGGCTGGCTGAATGGAGGTGGCTGGCTGGCTGAATGGAGGCGGCTGGCTGGCTGAATGGAGGCGGCTGGCTGGCTGAATGGAGGCGGCTGGCTGGCTGAATGGAGGCGGCTGGCTGGCTGAATGGAGGCGGCTGGCTGGCTGAATGGAGGCGGCTGGCTGGCTGAATGGAGGCGGCTGGCTGGCTGAATGGAGGCGGCTGGCTGGCTGAATGGAGGCGGCTGGCTGGCTGGCTGGCTGAATGGAGGCTGGCTGGCTGGCTGAATGGAGGCTGGCTGGCTGGCTGGCTGAATGGAGGCGGCTGGCTGGCTGGCTGAATGGAGGCGGCTGGCTGGCTGGCTGAATGGAGGCGGCTGGCTGGCTGGCTGGCTGAATGGAGGCGGCTGGCTGGCTGGCTGGCTGAATGGAGGCGGCTGGCTGGCTGGCTGGCTGAATGGAGGCGGCTGGCTGGCTGGCTGAATGGAGGCGGCTGGCTGGCTGGCTGGCTGGCTGAATGGAGGCGGCTGGCTGGCTGGCTGAATGGAGGCGGCTGGCTGAATGGAGGCGGCTGGCTGGCTGGCTGAATGGAGGCGGCTGGCTGGCTGGCTGAATGGAGGCGGCTGGCTGGCTGGCTGGCTGAATGGAGGCGGCTGGCTGGCTGGCTGGCTGAATGGAGGCGGCTGGCTGGCTGGCTGGCTGAATGGAGGCGGCTGGCTGGCTGGCTGAATGGAGGCGGCTGGCTGGCTGAATGGAGGCGGCTGGCTGGCTGGCTGGCTGGCTGAATGGCTGGCTGGCTGGCTGAATGGAGGCGGCTGGCTGGCTGGCTGAATGGAGGCGGCTGGCTGGCTGAATGGAGGCGGCTGGCTGGCTGGCTGAATGGAGGCGGCTGGCTGGCTGGCTGGCTGGCTGAATGGCTGGCTGAATGGAGGCGGCTGGCTGGCTGGCTGGCTGAATGGAGGCGGCTGGCTGGCTGGCTGGCTGAATGGAGGCGGCTGGCTGGCTGGCTGGCTGAATGGAGGCGGATGGCTGGCTGGCTGAATGGAGGCGGATGGCTGGCTGGCTGGCTGGCTGAATGGAGGCGGATGGCTGGCTGGCTGGCTGGCTGAATGGAGGCGGATGGCTGGCTGGCTGAATGGAGGCGGATGGCTGGCTGGCTGGCTGGCTGAATGGAGGCGGATGGCTGGCTGGCTGGCTGGCTGAATGGAGGCGGATGGCTGGCTGGCTGGCTGAATGGAGGCGGCTGGCTGGCTGGCTGGCTGAATGGAGGCGGCTGGCTGGCTGGCTGGCTGAATGGAGGCGGCTGGCTGGCTGGCTGGCTGGCTGGCTGGATGGATGGAGGCGGATGGCTGGCTGGCTGGCTGGATGGAGGCGGATGGCTGGCTGGCTGGCTGGCTGAATGGAGGCGGCTGGCTGGCTGGATGGATGGAGGCGGATGGCTGGCTGGCTGGCTGGATGGAGGCGGATGGCTGGCTGGCTGGCTGGATGGAGGCGGCTGGCTGGCTGGATGGAGGCGGCTGGCTGGATAGATGGAGGCGGCTGGCTGGATAGATGGAGGCGGATGGCTGGATGGATGGAGGCGGCTGGCTGGATGGAGGCGGCTGGCTGGCTGGCTGGCTGAATGGAGGCGGGCGGCTGGCTGGCTGGCTGAATGGAGGCGGCTGGCTGGCTGGCTGGCTGGCTGAATGGAGGCGGCTGGCTGGCTGGCTGAATGGAGGCGGCTGGCTGGCTGGCTGAATGGAGGCGGGCGGCTGGCTGGCTGGCTGAATGGAGGCGGGCGGCTGGCTGGCTGGCTGAATGGAGGCGGGCGGCTGGCTGGCTGGCTGAATGGAGGCGGATGGCTGGCTGGCTGGCTGAATGGCGGATGGCTGGCTGGCTGGCTGAACGGAGGCGGATGGCTGGCTGGCTGGCTGAACGGAGGCGGATGGCTGGCTGGCTGGCTGAACGGAGGCGGATGGCTGGCTGGCTGGCTGAACGGAGGCGGATGGCTGGCTGGCTGGCTGAATGGAGGCGGATGGCTGGCTGGCTGGCTGAACGGAGGCGGATGGCTGGCTGGCTGGCTGAATGGAGGCGGATGGCTGGCTCGCTGAATGGAGGCGGATGGCTGGCTGGCTGAATGGAGGCGGATGGCTGGCTGGCTGAATGGAGGCGGATGGCTGGCTGGCTGAATGGAGGCGGATGGCTGGCTGGCTGAATGGAGGCGGATGGCTGGCTGGCTGGCTGAATGGAGGCGGATGGCTGGCTGGCTGAATGGAGGCGGATGGCTGGCTGGCTGAATGGAGGCGGATGGCTGGCTGAATGGAGGCGGATGGCTGGCTGAATGGAGGCGGATGGCTGGCTGGCTGGCTGAATGGAGGCGGATGGCTGGCTGGCTGAATGGAGGCGGATGGCTGGCTGGCTGAATGGAGGCGGATGGCTGGCTGGCTGAATGGAGGCGGATGGCTGGCTGGCTGAATGGAGGCGGATGGCTGGCTGGCTGAATGGAGGCGGATGGCTGGCTGGCTGGCTGAATGGAGGCTGGCTGGCTGGCTGGCTGAATGGAGGCGGATGGCTGGCTGGCTGGCTGAATGGAGGCGGATGGCTGGCTGGCTGGCTGAATGGAGGCGGATGGCTGGCTGGCTGGCTGAATGGAGGCGGCTGGCTGGCTGGCTGGCTGAATGGAGGCGGCTGGCTGGCTGGCTGGCTGAATGGAGGCGGCTGGCTGGCTGGCTGGCTGGCTGGATGGAGGCGGCTGGCTGGCTGGCTGGATGGAGGCGGATGGCTGGCTGGCTGGCTGGCTGACTGAATGGAGGCGGCTGGCTGGCTGGCTGAATGGAGGCTGGCTGGCTGGCTGAATGGAGGCGGATGGCTGGCTGGCTGGCTGAATGGAGGCGGCTGGCTGGCTGGCTGAATGGAGGCGGCTGGCTGGCTGGCTGAATGGAGGCGGCTGGCTGGCTGGCTGAATGGAGGCTGGCTGGCTGGCTGGCTGAATGGAGGCGGGCGGCTGGCTGGCTGAATGGAGGCGGGCGGCTGGCTGGCTGGCTGAATGGAGGCGGGCGGCTGGCTGGCTGGCTGAATGGAGGCGGCTGGCTGGCTGGCTGGATGGAGGCGGCTGGCTGGCTGGCTGGATGGAGGCGGCTGGCTGGCTGGCTGGATGGAGGCGGCTGGCTGGATGGAGGCGGCTGGCTGGCTGGCTGGCTGGCTGGCTGAATGGAGGCGGCTGGCTGGCTGGCTGAATGGAGGCGGCTGGCTGGCTGGCTGAATGGAGGCGGCTGGCTGGCTGGCTGGCTGATGGCTGGCTGGCTGGCTGGCTGGCTGAATGGAGGCGGCTGGCTGGCTGAATGGAGGCGGATGGCTGGCTGGCTGGCTGGCTGAATGGAGGCGGATGGCTGGCTGGCTGGCTGAATGGAGGCGGCTGGCTGGCTGGCTGAATGGAGGCGGCTGGCTGGCTGGCTGAATGGAGGCGGCTGGCTGGCTGGCTGAATGGAGGCGGCTGGCTGGCTGGCTGAATGGAGGCGGCTGGCTGGCTGGCTGAATGGAGGCGGATGGCTGGCTGGCTGGCTGGCTGAATGGAGGCGGATGGCTGGCTGGCTGGCTGAATGGAGGCGGATGGCTGGCTGGCTGGCTGAATGGAGGCGGATGGCTGGCTGGCTGGATGGAGGCGGGTGGCTGGCTGGCTGAATGGAGGCGGATGGCTGGCTGGCTGGCTGGCTGGCTGAATGGAGGCGGATGGCTGGCTGGCTGAATGGAGGCGGATGGCTGGCTGGCTGAATGGAGGCGGATGGCTGGCTGGCTGGCTGAATGGAGGCGGATGGCTGGCTGGCTGGCTGAATGGAGGCGGATGGCTGGCTGGCTGAATGGAGGCGGATGGCTGGCTGGCTGGCTGAATGGAGGCGGATGGCTGGCTGGCTGGCTGAATGGAGGCGGATGGCTGGCTGGCTGGCTGAATGGAGGCGGATGGCTGGCTGGCTGGATGGAGGCGGCTGGCTGGCTGGCTGGATGGAGGCGGCTGGCTGGCTGGCTGGATGGATGGAGGCGGCTGGCTGGCTGGCTGGATGGAGGCGGCTGGCTGGCTGGCTGAACGGAGGCGGATGGCTGGCTGGCTGGCTGAATGGAGGCGGATGGCTGGCTGGCTGAATGGAGGCGGATGGCTGGCTGGCTGAATGGAGGCGGATGGCTGGCTGGCTGGCTGGCTGAATGGAGGCGGATGGCTGGCTGGCTGAATGGAGGCGGATGGCTGGCTGGCTGAATGGAGGCGGATGGCTGGCTGGCTGAATGGAGGCGGATGGCTGGCTGGCTGAATGGAGGCGGATGGCTGGCTGGCTGAATGGAGGCGGATGGCTGGCTGGCTGAATGGAGGCGGATGGCTGGCTGGCTGAATGGAGGCGGATGGCTGGCTGGCTGAATGGAGGCGGATGGCTGGCTGGCTGAATGGAGGCGGATGGCTGGCTGGCTGAATGGAGGATGGCTGGCTGGCTGGCTGGCTGAATGGAGGCGGATGGCTGGCTGGCTGAATGGAGGCGGATGGCTGGCTGGCTGGCTGAATGGAGGCGGATGGCTGGCTGGCTGGCTGGCTGAATGGAGGCGGATGGCTGGCTGGCTGGCTGGCTGAATGGAGGCGGATGGCTGGCTGGCTGGCTGAATGGAGGCGGATGGCTGGCTGGCTGGCTGAATGGAGGCGGATGGCTGGCTGGCTGAATGGAGGCGGATGGCTGGCTGGCTGAATGGAGGCGGATGGCTGGCTGGCTGGCTGAATGGAGGCGGATGGCTGGCTGGCTGAATGGAGGCGGATGGCTGGCTGGCTGGCTGAATGGAGGCGGATGGCTGGCTGGCTGGCTGAATGGAGGCGGATGGCTGGCTGGCTGGCTGAATGGAGGCGGATGGCTGGCTGGCTGGCTGAATGGAGGCGGATGGCTGGCTGGCTGAATGGAGGCGGATGGCTGGCTGGCTGGCTGAATGGAGGCGGATGGCTGGCTGGCTGGCTGGCTGAATGGAGGCGGATGGCTGGCTGGCTGGCTGAATGGAGGCGGATGGCTGGCTGGCTGGCTGAATGGAGGCGGATGGCTGGCTGGCTGGCTGAATGGAGGCGGATGGCTGGCTGGCTGAATGGAGGCGGATGGCTGGCTGGCTGGCTGAATGGAGGCGGATGGCTGGCTGGCTGGCTGAATGGAGGCGGATGGCTGGCTGGCTGGCTGAATGGAGGCGGATGGCTGGCTGGCTGGCTGAATGGAGGCGGATGGCTGGCTGGCTGGCTGAATGGAGGCGGATGGCTGGCTGGCTGGCTGGCTGAATGGAGGGATGGCTGGCTGGCTGGCTGAATGGAGGCGGATGGCTGGCTGGCTGGCTGAATGGAGGCGGATGGCTGGCTGGCTGGCTGAATGGAGGCGGATGGCTGGCTGGCTGGCTGAATGGAGGCGGATGGCTGGCTGGCTGAATGGAGGCGGATGGCTGGCTGGCTGGCTGAATGGAGGCGGATGGCTGGCTGGCTGGCTGAATGGAGGCGGATGGCTGGCTGGCTGGCTGAATGGAGGCGGATGGCTGGCTGGCTGGCTGAATGGAGGCGGATGGCTGGCTGGCTGGCTGAATGGAGGCGGATGGCTGGCTGGCTGAATGGAGGCGGATGGCTGGCTGGCTGAATGGAGGCGGATGGCTGGCTGGCTGGCTGAATGGAGGCGGATGGCTGGCTGGCTGGCTGGCTGAATGGAGGCGGATGGCTGGCTGGCTGGCTGAATGGAGGCGGATGGCTGGCTGGCTGGCTGGCTGAATGGAGGCGGATGGCTGGCTGGCTGGCTGGCTGAATGGAGGCGGATGGCTGGCTGGCTGGCTGGCTGGCTGGCTGGCTGAATGGAGGCGGGCGGCTGGCTGGCTGGCTGAATGGAGGCGGATGGCTGGCTGGCTGGCTGGCTGAATGGAGGCGGATGGCTGGCTGGCTGGCTGAATGGAGGCGGATGGCTGGCTGGCTGGCTGGCTGAATGGAGGCGGATGGCTGGCTGGCTGGCTGGCTGAATGGAGGCGGATGGCTGGCTGGCTGGCTGGCTGAATGGAGGCGGATGGCTGGCTGGCTGGCTGAATGGAGGCGGATGGCTGGCTGGCTGGCTGAATGGAGGCGGATGGCTGGCTGGCTGAATGGAGGCGGATGGCTGGCTGGCTGGCTGAATGGAGGCGGATGGCTGGCTGAATGGAGGCGGATGGCTGGCTGAATGGAGGCGGATGGCTGGCTGGCTGGCTGAATGGAGGCGGATGGCTGGCTGGCTGGCTGAATGGAGGCGGATGGCTGGCTGGCTGGCTGAATGGAGGACGGCTGGCTGGCTGGCTGAATGGAGGCGGATGGCTGGCTGGCTGGCTGAATGGAGGCGGATGGCTGGCTGGCTGGCTGAATGGAGGCGGATGGCTGGCTGGCTGGCTGAATGGAGGCGGATGGCTGGCTGGCTGGCTGAATGGAGGCGGATGGCTGGCTGGCTGGCTGAATGGAGGCGGATGGCTGGCTGGCTGGCTGGATGGAGGAGGATGGCTGGCTGGCTGGCTGAATGGAGGAGGAGGACGGCTGGCTGGCTGAATGGAGGAGGAGGACGGCTGGCTGGCTGAATGGAGGAGGAGGACGGCTGGCTGGCTGGCTGAATGGAGGAGGACGGCTGGCTGGCTGGCTGAATGGAGGAGGATGGCTGGCTGGCTGGCTGGCTGGCTGAATGGAGGAGGATGGCTGGCTGGCTGGCTGAATGGAGGAGGATGGCTGGCTGGCTGGCTGGCTGAATGGAGGAGGAGGACGGCTGGCTGGCTGGCTGAATGGAGGAGGAGGACGGCTGGCTGGCTGGCTGAATGGAGGAGGAGGACGGCTGGCTGGCTGGCTGAATGGAGGAGGACGGCTGGCTGGCTGGCTGAATGGAGGAGGAGGACGGCTGGCTGGCTGGCTGGCTGAATGGAGGAGGAGGACGGCTGGCTGGCTGGCTGGCTGAATGGAGGAGGAGGACGGCTGGCTGAATGGAGGAGGATGGCTGGCTGGCTGGCTGAATGGAGGAGGATGGCTGGCTGGCTGAATGGAGGAGGATGGCTGGCTGGCTGGCTGAATGGAGGAGGATGGCTGGCTGGCTGGCTGAATGGAGGAGGATGGCTGGCTGGCTGGCTGGCTGAATGGAGGAGGATGGCTGGCTGGCTGGCTGGCTGAATGGAGGAGGATGGCTGGCTGGCTGGCTGAATGGAGGAGGATGGCTGGCTGGCTGGCTGAATGGAGGAGGATGGCTGGCTGGCTGGCTGAATGGAGGAGGATGGCTGGCTGAATGGAGGAGGATGGCTGGCTGAATGGAGGAGGATGGCTGGCTGAATGGAGGAGGATGGCTGGCTGAATGGAGGAGGATGGCTGGCTGAATGGAGGAGGATGGCTGGCTGAATGGAGGAGGATGGATGGCTGAATGGAGGAGGATGGATGGCTGGCTGGCTGGCTGAATGGAGGCGGATGGCTGGCTGCATGAAGGAGGACTGGCTGGCTGAATGGAGGAGGATGGCTGCTGGATTGCTTGTTCTTAAAAAAAAAAATCTTGGTCTTTTTTTAGCGGCTGTAGAAGCGCTTAAAACAAAGCGCTCCTACAGTCGCAATCTTTGCAGGGCTCTTCCTGCCCCAATCCCCACTCCTTTTGCTGCACGAATTAAAGCACCCGGACCTAACAGGCAGCAGCTTTGCCTGCAGGTCCAGGTTGGTGACGTAACTGAATTGCCGTGAAAAAGTCAGAAGTAATTGCGACTTTTCCACTGCAATTCAGTGCGATCGCAAAAGTGGGACTTTTCAGGTCCCACTACTTGATACAGCAGTCAGTGGGATAAGGTGGCTTAAGCCGTGAGTGTGCCGCTGACAACGGGATGGGTGGCAACCTTAAACAACCAAGGGTCAGCCACACCATACAGGAGAATACGCCAGGGGCTCGAATGACACAGCAGTGGATGAGACCGGACTCTACCCTTGCCAAGCCCTTCCAGGACCTAAGGAAGGGCAAAGAAAGGGGGAGAGAGTTGAAGACAAATGAAGAAAACTCAGATGGAATGTTATGGTAAGAACATACCTTTTTTTAATCTGAAGTTGTCTTCATTTGGTCTTCAACCTGTGGAACAGAGTCCCCAGGGACATAATCCCTGCATGGCTGTCATGGAAGGATACTCCAGAGCAAAGAAAAGCCAAAGGAGGCCCTGCTCCTAGAACAGACATCCAATTTGTGATGGGATATGAAGGTGTGACAGGAAGACCAAGCAGCTGCTGATCAAATGTCACTGACTGGAACTCTGGACCAAAAGGCTGTGGAAGTGGATACAGACCTACTGGAATAGGCCTTAATCTGATTTGTTCCCTTATTAGAATATGCCAATGCAATACACTTTGAGATCCAATTAGCTAAAGTCACTTTAGTGATTGGTCTTTCTAATCTGGAGCTAGCAAAGGAAACAACAAAAAGCTTGTTCAATTTTTTGATGTTTTTTGTCCTATCCAAGTAAAATGTAACTGTCTGTGGACATCAAGTGGATGAAGTTTGTTGCAACCCGCCTGACTGATGAACCAGGATGAACCAGGAGGTCTGGAATTGGGTCCAGAGTTGATCGAGAAGGTAATGGTGCAGGAACGGAAACCATATCTGTCGTGGCCAGTAGGGAGCAATGAGGATCATTTTGCAACCCAACGATATTGCTTTCTGTATAAATTTGGGTACCAGAGGGAATGGATGAAAGGCATAAAAAAGTCCCTGGGGCCAATCGTGGACTAGAGCGTCTCTGTGTGTGTGACCCGGAAGCAGGAGAAGGGAGTAGTAGTTGCTGCATTTGCTTTTGAAGGGGGTGGCAAAGAGATCACAGCAAGGCTGTCCCCATTTGCGAAAAAAAGATTTGTCTTATCCTGATTCAGAGACCACTCATGAGGCATTAGAATAGCTCTGCTGACCCTGTCTGCTATGACGTTGGATCTCCCAGGGATGTGCGTCGCAATCAGAAAATGTTGGGAGGAAATCGCCTACTGCCAAAGCCTGAGTGCTTCTTGACATAGGGGGTAGAACCTGGTTCCGCCCTGCTTGTTGATGTACCACACCACTGACATGTTGTCCGTTTGGATAGCAAATGGTCCCAGGAGGAAGACAGCCTTGAAGGGCTTGCAATGCCAGAAGCACGGCTCTCATTTCCAGGACATTCATATGCAGATGGTACTCGTGAGGTTGCCACGTGCCTTGGACTGTCTTGCTCAGATAATGCCCCTCCCCCCCATCAGGGAGGTGTCTGTCGTCACTGTGGCTACAGGAGGGGGTTGTATGTAAGGTCTTCCCTGAGTAACTAGTGGGGAGACCATCCACCAAGAAAGACACCTTTTGCATGCATCCGTGATCATGATCTCATGTGTCATGGGTAGCTCTTGGAAAGACCACTGAGTGAACAGAAGCCACTGAAGAATCCTCATATGAAAGCGTGCCAGTGGGATTAGCAGAATGGCTGCTGCCATGGAGCCCAGAGTTTGAAGGATGTACCTGACTTGGATCCTTTTGCTCTGCATCAGAACCTGTACCTGTTGACGAATTGCGGACACCCTTTCTGGTAGTAGCCTTGCAAACATATCCCTTGTGTCTAAGTCTGCTCCTATATAAGTGATAGATTGACAGGGCAACTAGGCAGATTTTTCGAAATTTATTGTGATGCCGAGCTGTGAGCAGATCAAGATACTGTAGTACCTTGCTTGTATGAGTTGATGCCTGGTGGTAGCAGTAAGGAGCCAGTCGTCTAGATACGGAAACACCTGGAATCCTTGATGCCTCAGATGAGTCGTGACCACTGCCATACATTTGGTGAACACCCTGGGGGCTGTGGTGAGACCAAAGGGCAGAGCTCTGAACTGATAATGACTGGCCCCCAGCCGGAAGCGAAGATATCTTCTGGAGCACCTGTCCATCTTTAAATAGTAGTCCGCATCCTGAAGATCTATAGAGCAAATCCAATTGTCCAGACCTAGAAAGGGTAGAATGGACTGTAGCGTGACCATCCAAAACTTTGTTCTTTGTACAGACCTGTTTAGTCTGCTGAGATCCAAAATCTGTCTCCAGTCCCCTGTCTTTTTTGGTACTAAAAAGAACCTCGAGTAAGTTCCGGATCCGTGCTGGTCTGCCGGGACTTCCTGGATGGCTCTTTTTTCTACCAGTTTTGAAACTTGTATTACTGCTTGCTCCTTCAAATTGGGTGGAACATCTGGGAGGGTCTTCCTTGACTGCAAGGGGGGTTGAAGGAAGGGGATTTTTGTAACCTCCGGATATAACGGACCATACCCATCTGTCTTGTGTTAAACTTCGCCAGGCTTTTGGGTAAAGCAAAAGTCTTCCCCCGACTGCCTCCAGAGATGAGCAGCCGGGCAACCCTTCAGGGATGCTGAAAGGGCTCATCAGAGAAGGATTCTCTGTTGCCCTGGTTCTGTGGACCCCCTCTGCCACGAGGGTGGCATCTATTATTATTGTTTCCCCCTCTGCCTCTGGAGGAAAAATCACTACGTGTGTCAGGAAAGGCTCCCTGAGATTTAGGGAACCACATGTTACCACTCTTCTGACTTTTGGGGTAGGGTCTAGAAGGAGTGGAAAAACGGACTCCCACGGCAGAGAGAGTCTTGCCTTCTTGCTCACACCTAGTCAAAGTGTCTTTCACCTGTGGTCCAAAAAGAAATGAACCATCAAAGGGAGTGTTGGTGAAGGACGCTCGAAAGGGTTCCGCAAAATTACACAGCCGCATCCAGGCATGCCTCCTAAGGGCCACCCCAGAACCAGCGGCTCTACTCGCCCCATTGTCTGCATAGGAAATGAACCTCATGGAGGAGTTAACAGAATTAAGCATCACTAGCTGGGAAGCCACCTTAGCTTGCGCTCCCTCAGCTGTCGGATCTTGGAGGGTATCTCCGAGCTCTTTAAGGAGATCCCTTTGAAGGCGAGTAAAATGACATAAGTAGTTCAGTGACCTCATAGAGAAGGTCGCTGAAGCAAACATTCACTTCCCATATCTGTCCATCGTCCTGGACTCTTTGTTAGGGGGATGGACAGACAAAGAGGTCTCTGCTACCTCTTTTTTTTGTGGCTGCTGCTACCACCATAGCATCAACAGGGACACCTTTCATAAGGAACGGTTTATCCTGGGGTGCTGTAATAAATTTACCAGGTCTCCTCGGAGTTGGTTCCATTGTATCCGGAGCTGACCAAGCCTTTCGAGCCACCACAGTCATAAGTGGATCGAAAGGCGGAGACACTCAGGAGGTGGAAGGTCGGGAACTGAAGGCATCCAGAAATACAGACTCATCCTCAGAAGGGGCTAGGGGATTCCAGTTCCCCCTCTGCTTGAACATCTCCAGGATGTCCGAAAAAGGAGACATCCTCAAAGGGGGATCTTGGGGACCCTTCCGATTCATCTAAGTCTGTATCAGAAGTGACAGACTCAGGGGAGTCAATGTGCTTCCTCTTGCACTTTTTCCGAGGGGGCTCCTCTGACAGATCAGGAGAGGCCTCGGAAGAAGAGGAAACACCCAACGGGGTGTTCTGGAGCATCGGTTCCCTATGCTTGGGGCCTGGAGGAGGAGCAGAGGTTGGCACAGGCACTACAGGGGAAGGAGCAGGTGGGGCTGATGGTGAAGCTGACTCAGTGGCCAGCACACTCCGCATGACAAAGAAGGCGTTCCTGCCACAATGCAGAGAAAGCTCCGGTTCTGAAGAAATAGGAATCTTTCTCTGCACCGAGGGAGATGGCTCCGAGGCCGATGTAGGAGCCAAGCTCACCTGCGCCGAAGCTCCGAGAGGGAGAACGGGGTCGGACAAGGGTCCGCTGCTACTTGCCCCCTTGGAGCAGAGGGAGCCCCGGCGCCCAGATCCCTCAATGGACGGCATTACCGAGGGGATTGGAGCCGACGTCGGAACCGAAGGAGATAGTGTTATCGGACCCGACGGTTCCACTACTCGAACCCCAACGAACTCTGGCTCTGAACTAATTGGAGTCGGGGGAGGAACATTGAGAGAAGTGGACGGAGCTGATACCTGTTGAGGAGGGCTGGACAACAACTTGGCTAGTGCCTGCGACTTCAGCAACCTACTGACCACTCTCTCCACATCGTGCTCCGAAAGCCTAGCGGACCGAGAGGAGTGAGAGGATCGGTGACTGAGCACGCTCTGGAGTAAAGCGGACCGTGGAGCCGAACATACCGATTCAAGTGAGGGGGACCTGTGGCTCCGCTAAAGCTCCAAAGCCTCTGATGGAGCCGATGGGGAGATTGTCTTGTCTGTGCCAGCCGGAACCGACGAGGAAGGTAAACCCTGAACCGAAGACGGCTCCGAACTTGGAGACGACGGCTTAGTGGGTTTAGGGGATTTCACAGGCTGTGAGCTCTTGGCCGGAGAATCCTGGGGTTTTAGAAGGCCCCTAAGAATAAGCTTATTCTTACACTCCTGCAAGACTCTTGGACTAAAGGCATGGCAGATACAACAAGTGTCCTGCAGGTGCACAGTGCCTAAACAATAGATGCAAGAAGTGTGCCCATCTGTCAGATACATTTTCTGACAGCACGAGTCACACTTCTTGAACCCAGAAACCTTGGATTCCTTTGACATCCTTGATCGTAAGGAAAATAATTATAACAATTACAATAATAACAACCAGAAGCAAAATACAGTCTGCAAAAAACACACAACTGTAAAGACTATAGCTACAGGTTTCTTTCTTTTTTTTTTTTTTTTATATAGAGAATAGGAAAGCCTCTAACTTAAAAGGCTAGCCTATAAGAGAAGGGTACAAGGAAAAGCCTATAACAAACTGCTAACCTGACAAGAAGAGGTAGGGGGAGGGGTGGGGGAGAACTCTCCAAGTTAAACGAGTTCTACAAGAAAACAGGAGGGATACTATGAGCTAAACTACTATCATAAAAACAAGACTATCGTTAACAACAACATACTAGAAGGGTAGAATTCTAGTGAAGAAAGTTACACAAAAAACTTTATATGAGCCTGAGCCAGAAAAAAACGACACCTCACAGCTGAAGTGGCAAACGAGATCTGGGTAGCTATCGCTTGGCATTATGGGATAAGGGGTAGCCTCGAGCCAGTAAACGGCTCTCGAGCAATTGAAGATGGCCGAGTCGGAGCCGAGGATCGGCTCCGATCCCAACCAGCAAGAACGAAGGCGAGATAGACAACTTAACATCACAAATTATGATCTGCAGATTTTTCTGAAGTTAAGTAGAGACTTTGAGGGGCCTGGTGAAATTAAAGAAATGGCAATGGCAAAAGAAGCACCCTGAAGCATGTTTACACTTAAAGGTGACACCTCGTTTTCTATGGATTTCCAAGATGCTTACATATGGTTCCAGTTATCCTGACCTATTGACCAAGTGGCAGAAACTGAATATGGAGACTAGTTTTAGGTATAAGCGACTGCTGACTGAACATTCAAATTTGATGGAAGGAGGTTTGATTTCCGACCTAAATGGTTTGAAGAAATCATTTAATGGTTAATTTCCTCTGGTAGCTGTTAAATAAAACCGTGGATGAAGTCATCACTCATGCCTCACTTTTAGGAGGCTGCTGCAGCAGAAAAGATCCAAACTAGAGCGAGATCTTAGAGACTTTAGGGCTGTGAATGTATTTTATTGGGCTATGATTCCAGGTGGCTTTAGAGGTGTTCGTAAGAGACCAGTTACATCTGAAAATAATGCCAATGTGGACAAAAACATGAGCACAATTAATTCTGACATGCTGAATCCTAGATCAGAAGTGGGAGTGTTATCTATTAATGATGCTGCTTTAGTTTCATCAGCCTCAAACTGTTCTATGGCTGATGTTAGACCTAAGACTGAGAGCCGCTATAGACACTAAGCAGGTTTTTCTGGGACTACCCCTTCCCATCTGGGATCAGAGGTATCATCAGAGGTCACCAAGTCGGGGGAGAAAGTGCCAAAAATATTTAGAAAAATGGAACACCATTCCTTCAGTGAAGAATGCCTGGATGCAAAACAGTGACTTAGTGTAGCCTTTCTGCGGTTGTTTTATCAATGGCTCAACTGAATGTTTTGCAGAAAGGTCTTTCCTATGTTCCTGCTGCACCAAGTCATTTTAGTGATACTGTTTAAATCTGAAATTGTTTTCAAGGAATAATACACTGAATTTATTATTTCCACCTACGGATGAGCAAAACTGTGTCTTTAAAAAAACGAGTACTTTTACATCTAGTTTTTATCCACAGGTTGAGGCACTTATGAGAACCTGTGAACATGATTTTAGAAGGTACAATGGATGTGACATTTTATATAAACATAGAAAAGATTTTTACAATTTATCAGCTAGAGAGTGACTTTCCTGGATTTGTAAGTATTTTTTCTGGCTTTCGCTTTAATTACTGCATCTCGACTGTATTTTGCCTAAAAACAGCTCTGCATATTGTTTTTACTGTACTTGTGTTGATTTTATACTGTTAGCACCTTAAAAAGTTATTTTTTGTTTAATTTAATTGTTAGGCTAACACACTCAAGTGCGCTAGCCGTTTTATAGCATTTACTGTTTGCTACTGTATCTTTTTCTCCTTTCTCTGTAAAAAAAAGAAAAAAAAAAACAAAAAAAACATATCCTTGTTTTCCCGCTTTTCTGAACTAGAAAAGTCCAGTCTTCAGATTTTGCTGATCTCTGGGCTTTGTCTTAGTTCCTGTGCTATCCATATCCTTATTTGGAAAAGAGGAAGCTTCTTTGTTCACCAGTGGGAGTGGGGAGCACTGAGCAACCTATTTGTCCCTAGAGGATTGGTTCCAGCCCAGCAACTTGTAGTTTATTGGCCATTTTGGGTCAATTCCTGGCTCTTTTCAACCCCCTGCTATAAAGCCCGCTTTTGCTCGCTTGAGCGCGAAGTTGTTCAGAGCAGCATGGGGCAGCGCCGGTTAATTAAGTTTAAACTATTTCTGGCTCCATAAAGTCTACTCTTCAACTTTTCCCTTAGAACTGCTCTACTTGCAATCTAAACAGCCTATACTATAACTGAAAAGCTCAGCACTTGCTCCTAAAGCATTTTTATACAGGTAAAGCACTCTTAAACAAAAGAAAGTACTTCATTCACCTAAATTCCCTTGAGTACCCATTTCCCTATAGATCCTTTCTGACTCAGTTACACAGCAATCTTTTTCACTGTTCTAGCATGTCGAAGGGTCAGTTGCTGGCATCCTCTCCTGTTCAGCTGGTGAATCTGGGAATCTTGAGGCAATGTTACAATTGCCTCATGTACATAGACAACCCTCTCCTCCTCCCAACAAATACAAATATATGCGAGAGATGCAACTATATAGCCAAACTGGAGGCTGAGCTCTCTCAATTCAGTACTGGCAAGACCAGTCATGAGGAGAAGGTAACCACGCACACCACAAACCCAGTCTCACACAGAACTATCACAACTGCAAACCAAACACATAAACACACAAAAACATACTCGAGGCTGATTAAAAATCTACCAAAACAACAGAGGCCTCCAAAGCAGACACCCAAGCAACCGCCACCTCAAGACATAGCACATGCAACACATAGTTCACAAAGTCAGTGTGCTAAACAGTCACAGCCCTTAAGGCCAAACAACATGTCAGACACACTTGTAATAGATGACTCCATAGTCAGACACACTGACGTCCCGCTCACCAGACTGAACAAGGAAAAGGTCACAGTAAGCTGCCTGTCGGGAGCTAGAATCCGCCACATAACACAAGCACTCAGGTCACTCCACAGCAAGTACAAATATGACTCAGTCATTGTACATGCCAGTGTGAACGACCGGAGACGTACCTCCCTGGACTACATGAAAAGAGACATAGAGGAGCTCTCTGATTATGTAACCCAGGCCGGTATGACCCTGACCCTGAGCAGCATCTTACCCTCACCAAGAATGATGCCACAGTACAAAGACAAAATGATCAGTTTTAACAATTGGCTTAATTACTGGTGTCATTCTAAGGGGATCCAATGTCTGTCTGCTTGGGATGACATGCTCGACAAGCCACACTGCTTCGCAAGGGATGGCTTGCACCTGTCACCCTGGGCTTCGGATATTGGCCAAGGCTCTTGCCACCCCATAGTGCCTTTTTAGGCAAGGCTCAAATGACAAACCTACCTCCCTAGAAAACACAAGTGGAAAAAAAATAAGGGTAATGCTGCTCAATGCCAGAAGTCTAAACCTCAAGATGCACGCCCTAGAAGCCCTCCTCAGTATGGAGAACATCGATGTCTGTGCAGTGACTGAAACCTGGTTCAAGGCTCCTGAGAGCACCCCAGCACTATCAGGTTTTACCTCATATCATGCTTTCCGCCCCAAAACTTGGACCGAACCACAAAAGGAGGGGGAGTATCCATATTCATCAAAGATACCCACACCTCCAGGTTAGTGGCAACGCACGAAGCATCGGAGACCATCCAGGTGCAACTAACCATAGGCAAAACTGCCTTAAAATTTGTAGCATGCTACAGACCACCCTCTCAAACTCAGGAACCCCACACAGCCTTCCTGAAGACACTGGAGAGTATGAATGTCTCTCCTAATACCATCATATTGGGAGACTTCAACTACCCAAACATACACTGGGAACATTACTCAAGCCCAAACACCCTAGCCCAAAGGTTCCTAGAATTCATAAACTCAAATGTGATGGAAAGTACAGTTTTGTACCTACCATAAATGTAGATGTCCGAACAGGATAGCATCTGCAGTCCTTACAAATGGGTTGTCCTGTCGTCAGGCAGCCCTTCGGTCGGCCGGATTCCAAAGTCTGGGTCTGGCCTCGGCTGGTGTCGCACTTCACCCGAAGTCATCTCTGCTGGTCTTCGGGTATAAAGGCATCAGCCGACGCCATTTTCCTCAGTGTTTCTTGCCCCAGATGCCAGTTGCCCTCTTGGAAAGCTAAATTTTTGGGTAAATGCCAATGTTTCCAAATAAGTAGAAGGCAAACACAAAAAATAAGCATGTATGTACATATATACAAACAAATACACCATAAGAGATCCCCCCCCCAAGCTAGCTATTAGATGGGTAAATACCCTAGGAGTACCTCAGAGGGGAAGGAGGGTGGGTAATCCTGACTGCAGATGCTATCCTGTTCGGACATCTACATTTATGGTAGGTACAAAACTGTACTATGTCCTTCAAGGATGCATCTGCAGTCCTTACAAATGGGTAGAATACCATAGCCAAACTAGGGGAGGAGGAAGAAGAATTATGGTGTAGTTAGGATCCCTTGCAAAACAGCAGTGGCAAACCCTGCTCGGGATCTAGAGTATAGAGGTAAGTTATAATGCTTGGCAAATGTATGCACGGAGGTCCAAGTAGCAGCCTCAATGATGTCCTTGGTAGCCACTCCTCGTAAGAAAGCTGTGGTAGTGGCTGTAGCCCTTGTAGAATGAGGCCTTATGTTCTGTGGAATTTGCTTTCCATGGTAGGAGTAACAGAATCTTATGCAATTTCCTATCCACTTGGAGATTGTCTGTTTGGAAATTGCTTTTCCTTCCCTTCCTGTTGCATAAGCTACTAGAAGCTGGTCAGTTTTTCTATTGCCCTTGGTTCTGTCCAGGTAGTAGCGCAACTGTCTATGTACATCCAAGGTATGCAGCAGTCTTTCCCCCCTGTTCTGTGGATTGGGAAAGAAGGTAGGTAGGTGGATTGCCTGGTTTAGAGACACTCTGGATACCACCTTAGGCATAAATGTAGGATTAGTTCTCATGGACACTCTATCTTGATGGAAGATTAGGAAGGGTTGTACTGCCATTAAAGCCTGTAGTTCCGAAACCCTTCTTGCTGAAGTAATTGCCAGTAGACAAGCAGTTTTCCAGGATAGGTCTTGAAGATCTGCTGTTGCTGCTGGTTCGAATGGAGGGAGTGTCAATTTTTCTAGCACAAAGTTCAAGTCCCATGCTGGTAATGGTGGTTTCCTTGGAGGTTTTACATTCTTAATTCCTCTGAGGAACTGCCTGAGTAGAGGATGAGAGAAGACAGGGGGATCGAAGCTGTATTCTGCAGAAATAGCTGATGCATGTATCTTGATGGAGGAATAGGACAGGCCTTTGTGGAGAAGCTCTGCCAAATACTCCAGGATGTTTGCAATATCTATCTTTGACACATCTTTCCCTCTTTCAGTACTCCAAATGACAAACCTTTTCCATTTTCCTGCATAGTTCCTTCTTGTTGAAGGTCTGCGGGCCTCAAGGATAATGTCTTTAACCCTTTGTGATAAATCTGGGTTAGTTGCCCTTATGTAATGTTCCAGGCAGTCAGTTGCAGAGTTTTCAGGTTTGGATGCAGGATGTTGTAGTTGTTCTGAGTTAACATCAAAGGCATTAGGGGTAGAGTCCACGTTTCCCCCCGAGACATGCTCCTCAGCAATGGATACCAATGTTGTCTTGGCCAATTTGGAGCTATCAGAATTATCCTTGGACGTTCCTCTTTGATTTTCAGTAGTACCTTGTGCATCAAAGGAAGAGGTGGAAATGCATATGCTGTCAGGCCTTTCCAACTGAAGGATAGAGAGTCCACCTTCCAAGCAAGTGGGTGGTATGTCCTTGTGCAGAATTTCTCGAGCTGGTGATTGAGTGGGGATGCGAATAGGTCTATTTGTGGCATTCCCCATTTCTTTGTGATGGCCTTGAAGATGTCCGGGTGTAGCATCCATTCGTGAGCATCCGAGGTAGTTCTGCTTAACATGTCTGCTAGGATGTTTTCTTTTCCCAGTACAAATATTGCCTGTAACTGAATGTTGTAGCTCAGAGCCATATTCCATAGGTCCAGGGCCATTCGGCATAGGGGGTATGAATGAGTGCCTCCCTGTTTGTTGATGTACCACATGACTGTGGTGTTGTCTGTCCTTATCATCAATTGGCCTTCTTTGAGGAATGGTTTGAAATTCTGGATTGCTAGTTTTACTGCCAGCATTTCTTTTTGATTTATATGCAGGTGCAGCTGATCTGGAGTCCATAAGCCTTGAATGCACTTGTCCAGCATGTGGGCCCCCCAACCTAGGTCTGAGGCGTCCGTTGTGATGGTTTGGCTTGTTTGAATGTTGTGGAAGGACAAACCTGAGTTTGACTGGCATGCCTGAGCCCACCATAGGAACTCTTGTTTCAGGCATGGGATTAGTGGTATTTCGGTTTCTAAGCTGTGCCTGTGTTGAGACCATAAATTCTTCAGGTACCACTGTAGTTTTCTCATGTGCAGTCTGGCATGGGGGACCAGGATTATGCAGGATGCCATGAAGCCCAAGGCCTGCAGTACTTTCCTTGCTGTTAGTTTGTTCTGCTTTGTTAATGCCAAGAAGTAAAGAGGAAGTTGTTCTTGTTTTTCTGCAGTTAGGAATGCCATCTGTTTTACTGTGTCCAATTCTGCACCCAAGAATGTTCTTATTTGGGATGGTATCAGTCTTGACTTTTTTAAATTGACTGTGTATCCCAGGGCTTGTAGTAAGCAAATGACTCTTTGCAAATCTTGTGTCAGCTTGCTTTTGTTGTCCGCTTGTATCAGGCAGTCGTCCAGGTATGGATAAATTTGTATTCCCTGTAGCCTGCAGTGAGCGATTGCTGATGCCAGGCATTTCGTGAACACTCTGGGCGCAGTAGATAAGCCAAAGGGCAATGCTCTGATCCTGCAAGAAATCTGAGGTATCTTCTGCAATTTGGTCGTATGGGGACGTGCAGGTATGCCTCCTTGAGATCTAGAGTCACCAGCCAGCACTCCTTGCCCAGCATGGGAAGAAGTTGCTGTAGGGTCAGCATTTTGAATTTTGGAACAATGATGAATGTGTTTAAAGCGGACAGGTCGAGAATAGGTCTCCAACTTTTCTCTTTTCTTGGTACTAGGAAGAGTCTGAAGTAAAATCCCTTGCCCTGTTCTGTAGGTGGTACCCTTTCCACAGCTCTCATCTTTGTTAATTGAGCTATTTGTTTTAGAGCTTCTGTCTTTTGATTTGGTGGTAGGTTTGGCATTCCTCTTTTTATTGGTAAGGTGTGGAAAGGAAACCTGTAGCCTTGGTCTATAGTTTGCAAAATCCACTTGTCTCTTGTGATACAGTGCCAATTTTTTGAAAATAAGGCTAACTTTCCGCCTAAGGGTGCTGCTATTTGTTCCCTGGTAGGCGGTGTCAGAGCCAAGTCACTGTGATTGTCCTGTTGCAGTGGTAGTGGTTGTATCTGTGCCTCGTTGGTTATTGCCTTGCCACTGGCGTCCCCTGTAGGCACCTCCTCTGGATTGATTTCTGCCTCTGGAACGTCTATTCCTGCCTCTCTAAGATTTGTAGGAGTCTGAAAAGGACCAATTTTTGGAAGGCCAGTTCCTGCTAAACCTTGGGGGCTGAACCTGTAAGAAATCTTTAACTGTTTGTACAGATTTTGCCTTCTCTTCCATTTTCTTCATTACTTGTTGGGCAGGAGAACCAAATAGACTGACCTTATCCATAGGAGCATCTAATAGCTTTGTTTTAACATGATCCGGCAAGACCTGTTCTTTCAACCATGCATGCCTTCTTATAACTGTGCCAGTCATGGCTGATCTAAATGAAGCCTCCAGTGCATCATAGCCACATTTTAAGGAATGGTTACTAACCTGCTGAGTGTTATTCACCATTTCTAAAACATATTTCTTATCTAAGGAATCATCAGAGGACAGTTTCTTAGTTAACTGATCAAGCATAAACTCTTGGTATTGGATCATATGAAACTGACAGTTCAAAGCTCTAGCTGAGAGAGTAGCAGAGGTGTATACTTTTTTACCCCATCTCTCTAAGGACCTGGATTCCCTTTCAGAAGGGAGAGGGTTTTTCGCTGAGGTCGAAGCTACTGCCTTAGGTCCCTGGGAGATAGTCTCAGGATCTGCAAGAGGGGCCTTGTATAAGTGGTGATGTGTGTCCGGTACCCTGTAAAACCTATCGGGTTTGGCAGGGGCTGGAGGTAAAGTATCAGGAGCAGTGCAAGCATCATTAAATGCATCATCCACAACAGGAAGAACTGGAGGTATAGCTAAGGGCCTATGTTGCGGTAAGTGTAGAAAGGTCCTAAGCCTTTTTCTTGAATCTGAGAAATCTTGTCCCTGCCAATGGAATTGCTCTCTCATGGCATGTAAAGTTTCCCCAAAGGAAAATTCCTCTGGTGGAGAGGCAGAAGGGATAGAATCTTCTGCATCGGAATCTTCATAAGTAGAAAAAGGAGCCTCTGGATGATCTGTATTGTCTGTATCATCAGAAGAGTCATCTGAGGACACTGGCTCAGGGGGCTCTGCTCTAGGTCTCTTTTCTGGAGGTTGAGAGGCCCTGTCTGGGTGTGATTGGGATCCCCTTATTAAAGAGATGAGATCCTCTGCCAGAGTAAGCATTTGGGAACTGGAACTGGGCCTGTGAGAGGGGGGCTTAACAGGCACAGACTTAGCAGTTTTGGCTGCTTTAGCCCTGGCAAAGGCCTTTATAGACATGGCTGCAGGAGGCCTAGCAGCACCACGTGCTGGGGTAGAGACATCCAAAGGGATGGTGTCCGATAATTCTAGAGAAACCACATTAGAAGGCATATTTTCAGAGGCCGATTCAACTAGGGTAACAGGGGCCTCGGTAGTAGTCATGGATTCGGCTGAAGTTTGACCCGTTTGCTCGGTTTCGGCCGAAACCGAGACACTAGCGGTTTGCTTAACCGTGGTTTCGGCCGAATCCGCGGACCGCGAGTGTCGGTCCTTTTCTTTGCGTTTCTTAACAATTTGAGTAGTCGGAGGATCCGACGGCATAATGTACGCAAAATCAGAGCCGAAAAACTGTTCAGCAAACTCCGACCGACGCCTAAGCGTTCGTCGGTTGAAAGAAGCACAGGCTAAACAGGCTGCTACGTCGTGGTCTGGGCCTAGACAAGGTAAGCAGTAAGAGTGGAAATCTTTATGAGGTATTTGTTTCCCACAAGTTAAACAATTAATCACTTTTTCTGACATCGGCTGAGGCAAGAAAGAGTCCCCAACGGGGTACTTAGCTTTTTAGAAGTCTTCGAGTAGTATTCGGTAGTAGTAATCTCTGGATCTGACCGACCGGCACTTGCGAACAGCTTCTGCTTCGGGCGCCACGCGGCAAGAAAGACTGAGGAAAATGGCGTCGGCTGATGCCTTTATACCCGAAGACCAGCAGAGATGACGTCGGGTGAAGTGCGACACCAGCCGAGGCCAGACCCAGACTTTGGAATCCGGCCGACCGAAGGGCTGCCTGACGACAGGACAACCCATTTGTAAGGACTGCAGATGCATCCTTGAAGGACATCTAGTCACCATTCCCACAAGAGGAGACAATATACTAGACCTGATCATCACAAACATGGAGAAAAAATGCTCCACACCGGAAGTATATCCCTCACTGATAAGATCAGACCATAAATTAATCTCACTGGAAATCCACATCCCGCCCCCACCCCCTGCACAAAAGACCACAGTGAAGAACTTCTCAAAAGCCAACTTCACACTTCTCAAGACGGAAGTGGTATCCTTCAAGGCCCCTGGGCCAGTGGAAACCACAACCCACACTGCTGAATTCTTTACAAATGCTTTCTTCGGGCACCTTCAAGAATGTATGGATCATGTAATCCCAAATAAAACCAAGACCCATTCCCCCAAAGGCAGGCGCCCGGTCTGGTGGACCCCAGCCATAAACAAACTTTACAACAGAAGGAGGAAGCTACTACATGACAGAGCAAAATCCCTAAATGGGAAGGCATCTCTGATCAGTACTAGCAAAAAACTACGATCACTCATAAAATCATCCAAGGCCAACTTTGAGAGAAAAATCGCAAAAGACAATCACAAGGCCTTCTTTAGCTACGTTAGAAACCTGGGTAGAAACTCCCAGATATGCTCTGAGTTAGTCTAAAATGACACAAAATACACTGAACCCACTGACATTGCCAACATTCTGGCAGACAGGTTCAGTGCAAATTTCTCCTCCCCCTCCCCCCCAAAAGGAGAAATAACTATCCCAGCAGAGTGTAGCCTCCCTAACATCTCAGATGCCCAGGTGAGAGCCGCCCTCTCTAAAGCTAAAAACACAGCATCAATGGGACTGGACTGTGTCCCGGGCTGTGTGCTACATGAACTCCAAGAGGAACTAAACCCACACATAAGGCTGCTGTTTAATCTTAGCCTTACTACAGGATATGTACCCAAAGAGTGGCGTACGGCAACAGTGGTCCCACTTCACAAAGGAGGTGCTTCTACGGACCCCGGAAATTACCGCCCCATAAGCTTGACGAGCCTGGTCTGCAAAGCTATGGAGAGGATCATTATGGAACTCATAAACAAAGACATTGGGGACCTACAGACTTTGGATCCTACCCAATTTGGCTTTGTCAAGGGCAGATCCTGCCTTTTGAACTTGGTCAACTTTTTTGAAACTGTCACTAAGGCCATTGATGAGGGTAAGGCAGTCCACACAGCCTACCTTGACCTTGCAAAAGCCTTTGAAAGAATACCCCACTCGGGCATCATAGACAAACTCACCAGCTTAAATGTAAACTCATATGTCACGAGATGGGTTGCAAACTGGCTCAAGGACAGAACCCACAGGGTCAGAGTTGCAGGAGCTATGTCAGACTCTAAGCCAGTCACAAGCGGTGTCCCACAGGGCTCAGTCCTGGGACCCCTCTTGTTCGGCATTTATTTTTCCGAGGTATAGGCAAACATAGGAGGATTGTGGCTGACAAAGTTCGCAGATGACTGCAAAATGGGCGCCATAATTGATACTCCAGCGGACACAAACATCCTTCAGAGAGGCCTCATAGAAACGGATAATTGGTGCCAGAGCCATGGCCTTAAGCTGAACGCCAAAAAATGTATAGTCATACCCTTTGGGAAAAACAAGGTACCCACAAATTACCACATAGGTGGTAATCCATTAAGTACGGAAGTGGTAATCAGGGACCTAGGGACCCAGATTGACAGTAATCTCTCATTTGACACTCACATTGCCAAAGTGGTTAGGAAGACCTTCTATATTGCCCACCTTATGACTTAAACCTCAACACAGAAATAAATAGGACGTGCTGGAGGGACAGATTCATAACCCAGAGGCTCCCTACACTCTGGAACAGAATCCCAATCCATGTTAGGCAGAGCCCCTCACTAACTCTATTCAAGAGAAGTCTTGACGAGTGGATGGGAGATCGTAGGTTTACCCCGGGGGTCATCTCTGTGTCACTACTGGACAGAGGCACAGCAAACTAAATCCTAAATGGGCGTAGTATTCTCATCCTAAGGGGTGGTGAAAGCCACACACACACACTGGCTAGGCTTATAAATGCCCTAGGGCAGATAGCCTAGTACGAACCTATGAACCTATAAAGAATGTATAGCCCTTAAAGAGTTCCAGGACAATGATGGCATCACCATTTGTCCTGCTAACAAGGGTGGAGCCATAGCCATAGTTGTTCTGAACCGAGCAGATTATCTAAGAGGAATGCACATGCTGTTATTGGATAAATCTACTTATAGACAAATCATGCTTGGAGAAGTAAATAAAGTAATAAGTAAAGTTCATAATGAATTACATGACAGTTTTACATAACTAATGAGTTATTCGATTTTATGGTGGACAGTCCAATCATTCTCCTTAAGGGTTTACCCACGATACATAAATCTTTAGAAAATCCTCCATTTAGGCTGATTGTGTCTGGCGAGGGTTGGCTTACCAAGCCTATTTCAATTTATTTAGAAAAGACCTTACATCTACTTCTATCTGAAGCCCCCACTATTCTGATGGGTACCAAAATTTACCAACTTTATTCCAAGAATTAGAGGCCACTCTCTTTGGGTGGTGATGACATATTAGTCACATGATGTATGTTTACTTTTTATCTGTATCCTGAATGATCCAGGTATAGAGTTAATGAAGAATTTCCTGATGGAAAAATAGTGATTTTTCAGGAAACTTTATCCATACACTTTGTATGTTGATGAAATTAGTCTTAGAAAATAATGTCTTCATGTTCAATGGTAACTACTATATACAAATAGTAAGGGTGGCAATAGGTACTCTGTGTTCCAACTCATATGCCAACATGATTATGGCTGCATAGTGGGAAAAATGAAACATTTGTATTTGTGAATGATATATTTTTATATGGTGAGGTACAACTATACAACTGCATCATATCAGATATTTAGAGAATACTACGTCTTTTTTGAATCTGACATTGCACATGTCTACAGGTGTTGTCGATTTCCTAGATGTTAGGCTACAACTGGTTAACAGAACACTGGACACTAGAATTTTCAAGAACTGTAAAAAGAATATTTTTTTTGGAAAGGAGTAGTATGCATCCTGTGTATTTATTTAAAAATGTATTGAGAGGACAGGCCCTGTGTGTATTTAGGTTTACCAGTAAAGATGCTACTCTTTTAGTTCAAGTAGAAAATCTGAAGAAAGAATTTATGGACAGAGGTTACACTGAAGCTGAATGTAAATTTAATGTTAAGATAGTTAGGGATGAGAAGAATAAAAAGAGAAAGTCCTATTTCTCTAATAGGGATGGTTCACCGGTTAATGTTTTGAATAAGTTTAAATCTGAAAAATGCAGGATCTGTCTCTGCCTTTTACATTAGATAAACACACTTTGAATATTCTACAAAATAACTGGCATATTTTAACAGCAGATGAAAATATTACTAGAATAAGTAGGTTCTCGACCTATGATTACATATAATGTGAAATCTTTAAAAATATATACGTAAATAAAAAGTACAGTTTTGTACCTACCATAAATGTAGATGTTCGAGTGCTAATACAGCTGCAGTCATAACAGATGGGTTCTCCTGCCGTCAGGCAGGTCCTCAGTCGGCCGAATTCCAAAGTCTAGGTCCGGCGTCGGTTGTCGTCGCTTCTTCCCTGACGTCAGTGCGACAGGGGTATAAAAGAACCAGCCAACGCCATTTTCTTCAGTTTTTCTTGCCCCAGATGTCAGGTGCCCCCAGAAAAAAGGCAATACATAAAATTATGTAATTAATGCAATGCAATATAATCAAAGACCAGTAGTTGCAAGCAAATACACCATAAAAAAAGACCCCTAGAGGGGAAGGAGGGAGGGAAACCTGGACTGCAGCTGTATTAGCACTCGAACATCTACATTTATGGTAGGTACAAAACTGTACTATGTTCATCGTGCATACAGCTGCAGTCATAACAGATGGGTAGAATCCCAAAGCTAAGAAAGGGGTGGTAGGCACTAGGTGGAGCTAGGAGGAGCCAAAATGCCCTGCAAGACTGCAGTGGCAAAGCCTGCTCTAGATTTGGAGTATAATGGTAGGTTGTAGTGCTTAGAGAAGGTATGCACAGAACTCCAAGTGGCTGCTTCTAAAATATCCTTGGTAGGAACTCCTCTGAGGAAGGCTGCAGAGGTGGCTGTGGCCCTGGTAGAATGAGTTCTAATTCCTGTAGGTACAGTTTTGCCATGAAAGGAATAGCAAAAGCGTATGCAGTGGGCTATCCATTTTGAGATTGTCTGTTTGGATATTGACTTTCCTTGAGCTCCTACAGCACAGGCCACAAAAAGCTGTTCTGATTTTCTGAAAGGTTTTGTTCTGTCCAAATAATAACGCAGTTGTCTGTGGATGTCCAAGGAATGCAGTAATCTCTCCCCTTTGTTTTGAGGATTAGGATAAAAAGTAGGTAAATGTATGGCCTGATTTAAAGCTACCCTGGATACCACTTTAGGCATAAAGGACGGGTTGGTACGTAATGAAACTGTCCTGATGGAAGATGATAAAAGGCTGGACAGCCATAAGAGCCTGTAGTTCTGAAACTCTACGAGCTGAAGTGATAGCCAGTAGGAAAGCTGTTTTCCAGGGCAAATATTGCAAATCTGATGAGGCATGTTGGTTCAAAAGGAGGCAAAGTCAGTTTTTCCAGAATGAAATTAAGATCCCAAGCAGGTATTGGTTGTTTCCTTGGAGGTCTTAAATTCTTAGCCCCTCTGAGGAACTGTCTTAATAGAGGGTGAGAGAATAAAGGTGGATCAGTGTTGTATTCTGCAGAAATGGCTGAGGCATGGATTTTAATGGAGGAGAACGAAAGTCCACTGCTTAGCAGTTCAGCCAAATATTGTAGTATTTGAGGTAAATTCAGTTTTCCAGGGCACTGGCCCTTTTTCTCATTCCAAACAAAAACGTTTTCATTTTGCAGAGTAAGCTTTTCTAGTTGATGGCCTTCTGGCCTCCAAAATGACATCCTGCACCTCCTTGGAGAGCAGGGCCTGCTGCGATGCTAAGGAATCTTCCATGCGGCTAGATTGTTTTCAGCTGACTGTGAAGAGTTTTGAAGCTGTGCTGAGTCAGAAGAAGAGGCATTAGAGGCAGGGTCCATGGTGGGGAATGTGTCAGGCTCCTCAGGAGTGGGTACCAGTGTTGCCTTGGCCAGTCCGGAGCAATGAGGATCATCTATGGTCTGTCTGCTCTGGTCTTCAATAGGACTTTGGGCAGCAGAGGAAGAGGTGGGAAGGCATAAACTGACATTGATGTCCAACTGAAAGAGAGCGTCCACTCTCCAGGCCTTTGGATGGAAGATCCTTGTGCAGAATTTTGCCAATTGATGATTTTTGTGGGAGGCAAAGAGATCTATGTCTGGCCTCCCCCATTCTTGGATTATTTCTGTAAAAACTTTTGGATGCAACTTCCATTCGTGTGGATCTGTCATATTCCTGCTTAGGTTGTCTGCCAGCGTGTTTTCCTTGCCTGGCAAGTACTGTGCTTGTAGTTCCATTTGTAAGTCCATGGCCATGCTCCAAAGTGACATGGCCAGTCTGTATAGGGGATAAGAATGTGTTCCTCCCTGCTTGTTTATGTACCACATAACTGTGGTGTTGTCTGCTCTTATCAATAGCTGACCTGGTTGTAGAAGGTCCTTGAAAGCTGTAATAGCATTTATCACTGCTAGCATTTCTTTTTGATTGATGTGAAGGTGCTTTTCTTTTTGGGTCCATTTGCCCTGAATGCACCGGTCTGTCATGTGCGCCCCCCAGGCGTAGTCCGAGGCGTCTGTTGTGATGACTTGATTTGCTTGAGGCTTGCTGAATGGAAGACCTGTGTTTGTTTGGCATGCTTGAGCCCACCACAGAAATTCCTTTTGCAGACATGGAATTAGTGGTATTATTATTTCCAAACTGTGGCTGTGTTGAGACCATATGTTTTTTAGGTACCATTGTAGTTTTCTCATATGCAGCTTTGCACATGGGATTAGTAAGATGCAAGATGCCATGAATCTCAGAGCCTGCAGGATTTTCCTTGCAGTCAGCCTGGTGCAATTTGCCAGTGTTCTGAAATATTGAATTAGTTGCCTCTGCTTCACTGGCGTGGGGTAGGCCCATCTGGGTGTTTGTGTCCAAATTGGCACCCAGGAAAATTATCTTCCGAGAGGGTATTAGTCTTGACTTCTCTTTGTTGACTGTGTATCCTAGAGAGTTTAATAACATTATTACATAAGCCAGATGTTTCAGAAGAATGTGCTTGCTGTCCGCTTGGATCAGGCAGTCGTCCAAATAAGGGTATATTTGTATCCCTTGAAGACTGCAGTAGGCAATTACTGATGCCAGGCATCTCGTGAATACTCTGGGCGCAGTAGATAAACCAAAGGGCAATGCAGAGAATTGATAATGGGTTGAACCTGCAAGAAATCTGAGGTAGCTTCTGCAATTTTGTCTGATTGGGACATGCAGGCATGCCTCCTTGAGGTCCAATGTTACCAGCCAAGACTCCTTGCCCAGCATGGGAAGAAGTTGCTGTAGAGTGAGCATTTTGAATTTTGGTACGAGCAGAAATGTGTTTAGGATGGAGAGGTCCAAAATAGGTCTCCAATCTTTTCCCTTCCTTGGTACCAGAAATAGCCTGGAATAAAAACATTGACCTTGTTCGTGCGTAGGTACCTCTTGAATAGCTTTCATGTTTATAAGATCTGAAATTTGCTTTTGTGCCTCTGCCCTTTGATTGTGTGGCAGGTTTGGCATGACTTTCATTTTTGGAAGGGTCTGAAAATGGAATATGTAGCCTCTGTTTATAATGTTCAGGATCCATTTGTCCTTTGTGACAATATGCCAATTTTTTGAGAATAGCGCCAGCTTTCCTCCTAAGGGGGTTGTCATTTGAGACCTGGTTGGCATGCAAAGGGGAAAGTCATTGGTTTTGCTTTCTGAAAGATTGCGAGTTGTCCTCACCACCTCTTTGTGTAGGAGCTTGCCATTGTCTGCCTCTGTACGAGCCTTGTGTTTGCCCTTTGCCCCTCGGGCGCCTGTATCTGCCTCTTTGGGGTCTGTCTGTGGCAGGAAAGGACCAGTTTTTGGAAGGCCAATTTCTACTAAAATGTGGGGGTTGAACCTGCAGAAATTCTTTCACAGTTTGCATTGATTTAGCCTTTTCCTCCATTTTCCATACTACTTCCTCAGCATTTGCCCCAAATAGTACATCCTTTTGAAGAGGGGCGTCTAGTAATTTAGCTTTGACATGATCAGGCAAGGCTTGTTCCTTGAGCCAGGCATGCCTACGTATGACTGAGCCTGTAACAGCAGCTCTACATGAGGCCTCTAGAGCATCAAAACCACATTGTAAGGTATGTTTACCCACTTGTTCTGCACTATGCATCAAATCCTGCAACTCCTTCATGTCTGGTTGTTCAGGTTGTGACATTTTACTTTTCAATTGAGATAACAGAAACTGTTGGTATTTTAGCATATGAAACTGACAGTTTAAGGCCCTCATGGATAAGGTAGCCGAGGTATATACCTTTTTTCCCCACCTTTCCTAAGGATCTGGAATCTCTCTCAGAAGGCAATGGGTTTTTGGCAATGGATGCCTTAACTCCCTTGGGCCCCTGTGAGATGGTTTCTAGGTCAGCAGCATGGCTTTTGTATAGAAATTGGTGTGAGTCAGGAACCCTGTAGTACCTGTCAGGCTTAGCTAGAGCTGGAGGAAGAGAGTCCGGGTTAAGGCAGGCCTCCGAGTAAACATCATCTAGGATGTCCAGGACAGGAGGAATAGCCAGAGGCCTGTGCTGTGGTAACAAAAGAAATTCCCTGAGCCTTTTCTTGGAATCTGAATAATCCTGGCCTTCCCAGTGGAAGTGTTCCCTTAAGGTATGCAGAGTTTCACCAAATGAGTAATCCTCAGGGGGGATACAGAAGGAATAGATTCCTCTGCATCAGAGTCTTCAAAAGGGGAGTAAAACTGTTCCTGATAATCAGAGTGCTCTGAAATAATGGAGCCCTGATCAGAGGAGGGGAATCTTCCTCCACTCTGGGTCTTTTGTCCGGAGGTGGCAGAGAACCTCTGATTAGAGTAATTAAATCCTCAGCCATTTTGAGCATCTGTTTCTTAGGCATGGGGCCTGGAGATGGGCCCTGTGTAGCTGGTCTCTTAGGGTGCATGGTAGCTTTAGACTTGGTGAAAGCCTTGATGGAGAAAGAAGAGGAAGGTCTGAAGACACCTTGAGTGGAGGTGGACATGTCCACATTCTGTGTTTCAATGCCAAGTGTGGCTTCGGTATCTGTAGTCAGGGTGTGGGCCGAGGAGCCTGCGACCTCGGGTACAGGAGACACCACCAAGGATGTGTCGTCGGTAATTAGGGGCTGCGTAGGTGCCTCGCTGAGAACCGTACCACGTGTAGTTGGCTTTGGCGTGGTGTCGGTAGAGGCCGCGGACCTCGAGTGTCGGTCCTTGTCTTTGCGTTTTTTAGACAAAACCGGAGTCGGAGTATCCGACAACATAGTATAGTTAAATGCTTTCCCAAAAAAATGCTGGGCGAACTCCGCCCGACGCTTGATAGTGCGTTTGTTGAATGTAGCACAAAAGCGACAGACCGAGACGTCGTGGTCTGGGCCTAAACAAGGTATACAGAGGGAATGGAAATCCTTATGCGGTATTTGCTTCCCACAAGAAATACAATTATTAACTTTGTCTGACATCGGTCTGAGGCAAGAAAAAGTTTCCCCAACGGGGTACTTAGCTTTTAAGAAGACTTCGGTTCCAAATTTATCGTAATCTCAGGAGCTGGCCGACCGGCACTTGCGAACTGCTTCTGCTTCGGGCACCGCACGGCAAGAAAGACTGAAGAAAATGGCGTCGGCTGGTTCTTTTATACCCCTGTCGCACTGACGTCAGGGAAGAAGTGACGACAACCGACGCCGGACCTAGACTTTGGAATTCGGCCGACCAAGGACCCGCCTGACGGCAGGAGAACCCATCTGTTATGACTGCAGCTGTATGCACGATGAACATCAAGTACATTTATGACCAAGGTACATTCAGGAAGAATAGGTATTTTTACTTGTAGGCATGGTAACTACTGCAGGTACATTTCAAACGATAATTTATTCATACATCCTACGACAGGTATGTGTTACAAATTTAATCATTATGCTGACGGCCAGCCACAGAATGTTGTTTATTTAGCTAAGTGCACTAAATATCTTAAATTTTATGCTGGTAAGACCAAGAGGGCTCTCAGGGACAGAATAAGAGAGCATGTCTACTATATTAATATAGGTGATATTAAAAGTGCACTAGCAAGACATGTTTTACAAGTAGGGGGAGATCATGTCTTTGTATTTTTGATTTTACAAATTTTTGTCTAGTGTTGGGAGATTGGGAGACACTGAAAATGCTACTGAAAAGACAGAGCAGAGGTGGGTCATTACGCTTCAAGCTGATAAGCACCATGGACTGCATGATGCAGTTTCCCTTAAACTCTTTTTAAAAGACAGAAAACTATTCCATTAGTTAAGAGTATGTAATACTGGCTATGCTATCTAATAATTCCCCAGAACCTGTGACTGTCTATATGTGAGTATGGATTCTTGATTCGAGCTGGGATATATAAAGGTTTGACTGATTTTTGATTTAAGCGAGGAAGATTTATGTATTTAAGTATATTAGAGATTACCTTTTATTTTGTTTTATAGTGAAGAGAGTTACCTTCCATTATATTTTTTATTTCTCTATGACTGTTTTTCTAGTTTAGGAGTGATCTTCAGTGAACTTAGTAACATCTTTAATAGGAGTCATTCCATGAAGAACTTTGGCCTTTTTCTTTGGAGGTTCTATTGGCTCAGCCGATTCCAGATCCAACCTAAGGGATAGTTTTTTTTAAGTCTTTGATTTTCTAAATACAGGTTAAGGGCAGCCAAGCGGCTTCTAAGAGTTTTAGGGACAAATGACTGGAAGATGGCGCAGGAAGTATGGTCATGTTCCCGCCCTAGACAGAAGATGCAACAGTCGTGGGCATCTTTATGCGGACTTTGATGTCTGCATCAACATTTACCCTTCTTAGTTGACATTGGCTAAAGTAAAAGGCAGCTAACCAAGCTTCAAGCAAAAATATCAATAAGAAATCCCCAATGGGATATACTTAGCTTTAGATGTCTTGATGAAGAGGAGCGATGCGATCGATCTGATGTTGAACTGTGGCAGAAAAGTTCTGAGGTCTGTGCATGCAGACATCAGAATTAAGGCCTCTGGTTTAAGACCCTACGTGTGATATGCACCTGTAGCAACCAGGCTGAAAGCTTTTGTACAGGAGCAGATGTTCGAGTGCTGGAGTCTCCTGAGGCGGAGGATCCCACAGTATGAATACTGCAACATGAGAATAGGACATCAAACTTGTTCTTGCATGATTTGCAAGTATCATCTCGAAGATTTTTATGAGTTACAATCTGTGGTAAGCGATCATTTTTAAAATTTAAGTTTGTATATATTTAGCAATTGCTTGTACTACCAAGACAGTTTTTGATTGATCTAAACAATGTGTCTAAGACAGGAACGATCAAGTTTTTTCGTGATTGAGTTTTCAGATTTTAACACTGAATTCTCGTTCTTGAGAGATTTGGACCCTATGTTTTAGAAATGCACTTTTATACATCAGATTATGGTAAGCGTATCTTACATATGTTCTTAAAATTTATTATGCACCATCGAGAGATGAGTCTCAAGGATTTTTTATCATCTTAGAATATTTTATTGGTGGATTCATTTATCACAATGGTAGTAGGAGTGTACTGTAAAATTAAGTGTACTGTTACTGTGGCAACTAATGGGTTTATTTGACTAAGTGTTTAATGTAGGTTGTTAGCAATTAGTTGCAATGTATTTAAAGGAGGAGTATGTATAGTTTTTTCAACGTCTGATGAATCATGCTTGATCTACAAGAAAGCTCTTATTTACTTCGTTTGTGAATAAAATGTTTAAATTTTTACCTGCCATGTTTGTCGCTTCTTCATTTGTTTTACTGGATCTAATTTAATATTAGTTTAAATATTTTTCCACAAAAGTAAAAAGTAACACCTGTTAGTCACATGACAAACTTTTTTCCACATAATTCATAACTTCACAGAAAAATTTACTGTAGTTAAAGTAAAATGTGGAAGATGTTTTCCCCAACAAAAGGACTTTATTTTTTTGGAGAGAATACTTTAGATGCTTTTTTCATAGAAAAGGTGTGAATCATGTGAAACGCAAGCTACTATTTAATAGTAATTTCATTAACCAAGACTAAGGGACTGTTGGCTTGTCGTGACAGAACTGAAAACCAAGAAAGTACAGTTGTGTACACTTACCATAAATGCAGATGTTCGAGTGTATTCATTGTTGCAGTCATCACATCTGGGTTATCTGCTTGCAGTAGCCCTCAGTCGGCCTGATTATCAAAGTCTTGGGTCCTGCGTTGGTTGCTGTCTCATCTTCTGTGATGTCAGGTAGTTGGGGGTATAAAGCATGTAGCCAATGCCATTACATCAGTTTTTCTTGCCCCAGATGTCAGGTGCTCCCCTAATGGGAAGCAATTTAAAAAAAAATATATATATATATATATATATATATATATATATATACACACACACACATATACAAGGTTATACCTCCAACAAAAAAGCAAATACACCAAAAAACTTTTAAGCATAGTAAAGGAGAATAGAGGTATAGCTAAAAGAAGTCAGGGGGCTGGAGGAAGGGTAACCAGGACTGCAACAGTGAATATACTCTGAAATCTATATTTATGGTAAGTGTACACAACTGTACTATGTTCTTCATGTTTCACTGTCGCTGTCATCACATTTGGGTAGAGTCCCAAAGTTAAGGATGGGAGGAGGAATTCAAATAGCATTAGGACCAGCTATAAGGCCCTGCAAGACTGCAGTGGCAAAGCCAGCTCTGGATTTAGAGAAAATTGGCAAATGGTAATGCTTGGTGAAAGTATGTACAGAACTCCGGGTAGAAGCTTCTAGGATGTCTCTGGTAGGGTCACCTCTAAGAAAGGCTGTAGAGGTAGATGCAGTCCTGGTTGAATGGGGTCTAATCCCCTATGGGATAGGTTTTCCATGGTGCTTATAAAAGAAATGAATGCAATGGCCTATCCATTTAGAAATGGTTTGCTCTGAAATAGCCTTCCCCTCTGCCCTGCAGCAAATGCCACCAGCAGTTGTTCAGATTTCCTTTGAGGTTTAGTCCTGTCCAAGAAAAATCTAAGTTGTCTGTGCACATCTAAGGAGTGCAGTATCCATTCGACTTTGTTCTGTGGATTGGAAAACAAGGTTGGCAAATTAATGGATTAAGAGCCACACTGGATACCTCCTTGGGCATGAAGGAGGGACTGGTCCTGAGGGACACCCTGTCCGCATGAAAGATGATGAAAGGCCCCACTGCCATAAGGGCCTGTAATTCAGATAACCTTCTTGCTGAAGTGATTGCTAAAAGGAAAGCTGTTTTCCAAGAGACAAATTTTAACTCTGCAGTTGCAGCTGGCTCAAACGGAGGAAGAGTGAGTTTTTCCAATACAAAATTAAGGTCCCAGGCTGGAGTTGGGGCTCTCCTGGGTGGTCTTAAGTTTTTGGCCCCTCTGAGGAACTGCTTGAGCAGTGGATGAGAAAAGAGGGGTGGTTCTGTGTTGTAATGAGCTGAAATGGCTGAGGCATGAATTTTGATGGAGGAAAAAGAAAGGCCCTTCTGAAGCATCTCAGTTAAGTATTGAAGAATCTGAGGTAAACTGGGCGCTGCTGTGGCCATTCCTTGAGTTTGGTTCCAGGCACAGAATCTTTTCCATTTTTCAGCATAAGATTTTCTAGTACTAGGCCTCCTTGTCTCCAAAATGACATCCAACACTTGTTTACTGAGGGATGGTAACGGAGAGATTAGGTAATTAGCCAGGCTGCCAGGTTCAGGGTTTGAAGCTGGAGGTGCAGAATCTGGCTCGCCTGCTGTGACAGCAGGGTAATGGTCTGAGGCAGGTGCCATGGGGCTAGCTGTAACACACTGCGCAATAGGGGGTACCAGTGTTGACGTGGCCAGTCTGGTGCAATCAATCAGTATCATCCTTGGTTTGTCCTGTCTGATCTTTAGTAGTACTTTGGAGAGGAGAGGCAGAGGAGGAAAGGCATAAACTGATAGATTTTTCCAGCTGAAGGAAAGAGCATCCACTTTCCAAGCTTGTTTGTGGGGAGTCCTTGTGCAGAATTTGTCCACTTGGTAGTTCTGGGGGGAGGCAAACAGGTCTATATCTGGGCTCCCCCATTTGTTGATCAACATGTTGAAAGTCTTTGGTTCCAGTTTCCACTCGTGTGGGTCCATGAAATTTCTGCTTAGTTCATCTGCCAGTGTATTTAGTTTTCCAGGCAGGAATTGAGCCTGTAGATGCAACTGGTAGCTCAAGGCTGTGTTCCACAGAGCCATGGCTAGTCTGCAGAGAAGGTAAGAATAGGTACCTCCCCTGCTTGTTTATGTACAACATAACAGTGGTGTTGTCCGTCTTTACCATTAATTGTCCTGGAAGAATGTGGTCCTTCAAGGCATTCTGTACAGCTAACATTTCTTTTTGATTGATATGCAGGTGCATTTGACTTGGGTTCCATTTGCCCTGAATGCACTTCCCTGCAACGGTGATCCCCCCCATACATAGTCTGATGCGTCTGTTAGGGTTTGGGCAGCAGGGGGTAGAGTGAATGGTAGTCCCTTGTTTGGTGGCATGCCTCTGCCCACCAAAGGAATTCTAACCGTAGGCAAGGTATGATAGGAATCATTGCTTCTAGATCCTGAGAATGTTGACACCATAGGCTTTTTAGATACCAATGTAGTTTCCTCATGTGCAGTCTTGCATATGGAATTAGTAGAATGCACGAGGCCATGTACCCCAAAGGCTTGCAGTATTTGCCTTGCAGATAGCAGGGTTTTTGTGGCCACTAGTTTGAAGTAAGCTGTCAAATGAATTTGTTTCTCTGGCATGAGGAAAGCTATCTAGAAAGTTGTGTTCAAGCTTGCTCCCAGGAATATCATTTATTGACAGGGTACCAGATGTGATTTCTTTTCGTTTATGGCATACCCCAGACAAGTTAACACCTTTTGTACAAATGCCAGATGATTCAGAAATATGTTCTGGCTTTCTGCCTGAATTAGACAATCGTCCAGGTATGGGTATATTTGAATACTTCTTTGCCTGTAAAATGCAATGACTGGAGCTAGGCACTTTGTGAATACCCTGGGCGCAGTAGATAAGCCAAAGGGCAGTGCAGAGAACTGATAGTGCATGTAGACTGCTTTAAAGCGTAGGTATCTTCTGCAAGATTCCCTGATTGGAATGTGCAGGTAGGCTTCCTTTAAATCCAGTGTTGCCAACCAGGCATCCTTGCCTAGCATAGGAAGTAACTAGTGAAGAGTTAGCATCTTGAATTTTGGAATCACCAAAAAGGTGTTTAAGGTAGAAATGTCCAGGATAGGATACCATGAGTTGTATTTTCTGGGTACCAGGAAAAGTCTTGAGTAGAAACCTTGTCCCTTTTCCTCTTCTGGTACAGTTTGAATAGCCTTTATGCTTAAGAGAGAGAGTAATTGCTTTTTAGCCTCTGCCCATTGATTTGGGGGTAGATCTGGCCAACCGTTTGGGGTTGGTTAGGTGTGGAAGTGAAATCTGTATCTTTGGGAAACTATATTTAAAACCCATTTGTCCTGGGTAATGAATTCAGAGTTTTTTGCCTGCAGAGCAATCTTTCCCCCTAAAGGAGCAGTCAGTTGAGAAGTGCTTGGAAGTTTCAAAATTAAGTCACTGAGACAGTTTACCATAGGGGGAGTCTTACTACTCCCTGATTTGGAAGTGGGAGCCCCCCACTGCTTAGTCCTGTGCATACCCTGGGACTGAAGCCTGGGTGTTCTGCTGGTTCTGGGTTTGGACTGAGAAGGCCTGGAAGAGGCAGGAAAGGACCAATTCTTAGAGGGTCAAATGCCTACTAAATCTTGGAGGCTGTACTTGTAAAAACTCTAACAGTTTGCATAGATTTAGCTTTTTCCTCCATCTTTTTAAGAACAACTTCTGCTTTGTTGCCAAACAGGCGGTCCCGATTTAAGGGAGCATCCAGCAAATTAGCTTATCTGGCAAGGATTGCTCCTTAAGCCAAGCATGACTTCTAAGTACAGACCCAGTGACAGCAGCTCTGCAAGATGCCTCTACAGAATCAAAACCACATTGCAAAGTATGTTTTCCAACCTGCTCAGCAGAATGCATTAAATCCTGTAAATCCTTGTTTTCAGCACAACCAAGAATCAAAATCATTTTCTGTTTAAGCAATCCAATAATATGCTGCTGATACTTTACATGAAACTGGCAATTTAAGGCCCTAATGGTCAAGGCTGCATAAGTGTATACCTTCTTACCACCTCATAAGTACATAAAGGTAAATCCTGGTCATCAGAGGAAACAGAAATTTCAGAATCCTGGTCAGAAGTATCATTCGCAAATCGAGTCCTAGGTCTCAGAGGGGGAAGGCTGGCTTCTCCTAATTAAAGTAATAAGGTCTTCAGCCATTCTTATCATTTGTTTTTTCGGCATAGAGGCCTGACCATGTGGTCTGGGCATCTGTTTTCTAGTCATGGTTCGAGTTTTAGGCCTTGAGGAAGAAGATGGCATCAGTTTAATATGCAAGTCAGTAGGCCTGAATACACCCTCAGAAGCCGGTGCCTGCACAGCGGCTCCAGACCAATCCAAGGTAGAGACATCCGCAGGTTCCACAGTTGAAGCATCTCCCGGCATACCGGACTCCGAATGGGTCGCAGTAGAGGCCTGCGATTCTGAAGTGGCAGGTATCAGGGGCTGCAAAAGCGTCTCACTGAGTACCGGCGAACAGGCGACTGGGCTTAGGAGAAGCGTCGTCAGCTTTGGACCTAGGCGGCCTGTCTCTGTCTTTATCTTTGCATTTTTTCGGAATGTCGGTAGTTGGAGGGCTTACTGAATTATCTGGTTAATTGAACCAAGTACCAAAATATTTAGAAGCGAAACTATACCGACGAATAGTTTGTTGCTTAAATAAGGCACAAAACCGACAGAGAGGTACGTCGTAGTCAGGGCCTAGGCAAGGAATACAGTACGAATGAAAATCTTTATAAGGTATTTGCTTTCCACAAGTAATACAATTATTGATTTTTACTGACATCGGTTTAGAGCAAGAAAAAGTTTCTCCAACAGGGTACTTAGCTTTAGTTGAAGACTTCGGTTCTGAAATTCTAAAATGAAAATTTCAGGAGTCTGACGACTGGCACTTGCCAACTGCTTTGGGCACCGGATGGCAAGAAAGAATGATGTCATGGTGTCGGCTGCATGCTTTATACCCCTGACTACCTGACTTCACGGAAGATGAGACAGCAACCGACGCAGGATCCAAGACTTTGATAATCAGGCCGACTGAGGGCTACTGCAAGCAGATAACCCAAATGTGATGACTGCAACAGTGAAACACGAAGAACATCACTGCATTTATATGGGAGTCTTATGCACCTACGCAACCACCTTCGAAGGCAAGTAACCCGCACTGATTACAGGAAAAGCTGCTATTGGAAAAATCTGCACTGAAGAAAAACAAAACAAAAAAAAAAACAAAAAACAGAAGGTGGGTAAATCTCGAATGTCATTGATTTACAATACAGTGACCTTCCCAAGTTAAGAGCAACACTGGTGTTCTACAATTGGCTTGTTTTTGACATCAGAAGGATGAAGTCCCCCTAGTGGCTGGCTACTTTTCAGAATTTCATTAGTAACATACCTGCCCAATATAAGTAAGCTTCATATGTGTTCGGAGATGCAAATATTCTACAGCGAAAGGGCAACAAAATGTATGAAACCATTTTTCTCCAGTTTACACCAATTAAAGTAAACAGGACATAAAACAGGACCTGCAACTGCCTGCAAGACACTATTATTAAATAGTCAAATTACTCCACTACTGTTTAAATGCCAACTTCCTTTAGTTGAAATGTTTAAGCTTCTGAACTTCCTAAACTGAGCAGCAATAAACAGAGCTAAACTACATTAAAAACATGTGCAACTTCCTCCAAGGCTGCCCATCACACGTCAACACTAACATTGCTATCCTAGCAGACCTAAGGTCTTCAATTAACAATCGTCTTTGTTGAATCTGTTCATCAAAACATGTTTGCCAACTTACCATCTGTCTGCGTTGGTGGGACATATGTTGTGAATCTGTCCTGACTAGCCACTGTGATTCCAGCAACATCCACTTCTTTGGGAATAAATCGTTCCAAGTCAATATCCTTCATCTCCACTATCTCTGTACTCTGTATTCAAAAATATACAAATAATGAATACTACACAATCGTAAACATAACTGAAAGATAACACTGTGCCACAAAGTGTTTTACAACCCAGTTCAGTGATTCAAAAATATACAATATACAGCACACATTTTAAGCTGAAAAAAAAAAGAAAGAAAAGAATACTGCAATCTCAAGAAATGTTTTTAGCACTATCAATGAAATAAGACACCTCATAAGGCATTCTAAAGCTAACTATGAATACAAATTAACCTCCATCACCAAGGATAAACATAAGGCCTTCTTTACCTGCATCAGAAATCTTAAAAGGAAAAACACAGGCAAGCACAGGATGACTATGGCTAACCAAGTTCGCAGACGATTGTAAACTAGGGGCTATAAATGACTCTCCGGCTGACACAGACATCCTCCAAAAGGGTCTCACTGAGACGGATACCTGGTGTCAAAATCATGGCCTCAAGCTAAATGCCAAAAAGTGCATAGTCATCCCCTTTGGAAAAAACAAAGTACCCACAAACTACCACATAGGTGGCAATCCCCTAACTACGGAAGACGTAATAAGGGATCGGGGGACCCCAGTAGATAGTAATCTCACCTTTGATAATCACATTGCCAAAGTGGTTAGAAAATCCTTCTACGTGGCCCACCTAATCAAAAAAGGGTATGCATCCAGATCAAAAGAGGTCATTGTGCCCCTCTACTCATCACACCCATCTTAGAGTACAATGCCCCATTTGGGATGTACCTTACAAGACACCTGCAACAGCTGGAAAGACCACAGAAGTACCTCACCAAGAGGATAAATGGCCTCAAACAGATGCCCTATGCAGTTCAACTGAAGAAAACTCCAGTTGTGCTCGGTTGCATACCGCCTACTCAGAGGTGATCTCTGCCTGACATACAAGGCCATGTCCAACCCAGAATTGATGGACATGTTCCACCTAAAGCTGGAGGGATAGATTCCTGTCCCAGAGACTTCCCATGCTTTGGAACAAGATCCCAATTTACATTAGGCAGAGCTCCTCGCTAACACTCTTCAAAAGAAACCTTGACGAGTGGATGGGAAACAGAAAGTTTACCTCGGGGATCACTTCAGTGGCTCTGCTGGACAGAGGCACAGGGAACTAATCTGAGGGGATGGCGAAAGCCAACACATTCTGGCTAGGCTTATAAATGCCTTCGGGCAGATAGCCTAGTACCCACCTATGAACAGATCTGCGGAGAATTGGTTGGTTATGGCACCACATATACTGGAACCTACAGAAATAGCCAATCTGCTGGCTGACAGGCTCAGTGAAAACGTCTATCCCATGTTCTAGTCACAAATCCCCAAAAGCATCCCTACCACCTGCCCTCCACCTACTATCTCCAAGGAGCAGGTTGTAAACACTCCAAAGCCAAAAACACAGCCTCTATTGGACCTGATAACATCCCAGGCTGCATTCTAAATGGATTAAAAGAGGATCTAGCCGCATCACTGGATACTCTTTTTAACCATAGTCTAAAGCAGTGGTTTTGTACCTGTTGAATGAAAAACAGCAACAGTCATCCTGTTACATAAAGGAGGCACCTTCACTGACCCTGGGAACTACAGACTCCATAAGCTTGACCAGCCTAATCTGCAAGATTATGGAAAGAATAAGCATGGACTTTATTAAAAAAGATACAGGAGACCTCCAAACACTTGACCTGATCCAGTCTCGCTTCATTAATGGGAGATCCTGTCTCTTGAATTTGGTGAACTTCTTTGAGACAGTCACCAAAGCCCTGGACAAAGGCAAATCTGTGCATAAGGCCTACCTGGACTTGGCCAAGACCTTTGACACTATTCCCTAACTCAGGCATTGATAAACTCACCTAGCTGGAGATCAACCTGTGCACACATTCAAAATAGGTGACTCTACCTCCATCAGCAGACCTGTAATCAGTGGTGTTTCACAGGGATCAGTGTTGGGGCCCCTACTGTTTGGAATCTACTTCTTCGATGTACAGGCTAAAACAAAAGGCCTATATGGCTGACAAAGTTTGCTGACTGCTGCAAACTGGGTGCAGTCATGAAGTCCCCAAACGATGTCAACATCCTATAAGACAGACTTAAATGACTGGTGACAAAGTCATAGGCTAAAACTCAATGCAAAAAAATGCATCATCATCCTCTTCTGCAAGGGAGAGTTCCCTGCTTACCACATTACCACCCTAAGCACGGAATCACTGGTGAGAGATTTGGGCACACAGTTTGACAGCAACTTTTCCTTTGACCACCACGTCTCCACAGTGGTAAGAAAGGTTTTCTTCGCCGCCCACCTGATAGGTAAGGGCACTGTATCCAGAGCAAGAGAGGATATAATCACCACATACTCCTCAGTCATCAGGCCAATGACAAGAGTACAATGCTACTTTTGGTATGTACCTTACCAGGCATTTGCAGCAACTGGAAAGACCTCAGAGGTTTCTTACAAAGAAAATTCAGGGTCTTTAGCAAATGTCATATGTTGACAGACTGAAATCACTGTCACTATACTCTCTGTCTTACAGACTACTCAGAAGCAACCTCTACCTTGCATATAAAGCAATCTCAGATCCTGCTCTAACGGAAATGCTGCACATTCATAAATCAAACAGTACAAGATGCACTCGCTCTAGGGAACTCGCCTTAGTATGTGACATCAAGAGGACTTGCTGGAGAGACAGAATGCTCTCACAGAAGTTACCTCTCCTCTGGAACAAACTTCCAGTTCAAGTGAAACAGTGCCCCTCTCTCACCCTATTTAAGCTTAATTTGGATGACAATGGGAAACCACAAACTCCCCCTGGAAGTTTCATCTGTGTCCCTCTTGGACTGGGGCAGTAGTTGCTGACTTAGTAATGCTTAACACCTTGACATTCTTGGGAACAGGGTTTGCACCTGGCTAGGCTTTTAAGAGCCCTATGGCCATTAGCCTAGTACCTATGATCATATCTTTGGTCTCCTGGACAACCCAAGTTGGCAACTTTATGAGAACTGTGTCCCTGTACTTCAAAAGGATGGGGAAATGGTATTTGCAACAACACAGTAGTACCTATTGTCTGAGCCTGCTAAGATCACCAACATTCTGAACTACTGCATAACCTGCTAGTAATGAAGGGAGCAATTTTCCAGCTTATGATCCAAAGAGGACAGAAACCCAGAAAATACACCATGCTGCTTTTTATAAGGGTTTAGTTATGAGACATACTCACTGCGAAGTGCAGATGTGCAAATACCGAGACCACTGCTGTAGAATTCTTCATTATCAATGAAACGAACTGGGGGCTGGCAGCAGTTTTTGTGTTGGATCTTTCCCAGCTGCCATTCATCCCACAATGCCACTGGATGAAATGCGGGATATTATTCTCATGCAATGAAATGCTAGGGGAAGCTTCGAATAGACATTTGCCCTTTTCTGGTATTTTGCGGTTCAGCAAAAGTGATAAAATGTTAATGATATCTACAAATTCTCTTTCACAGGGCTAAAGCAGCCTCAACCTGAAAAAGACTTGGCAAAACAAAGTAGGGTAATGACAGACAAGATTATGATTGTGCCTCTGTTCATAACCAACTATGTGTTTGAGACATGGGATGTAAAAAAAAAAAACTCTCATGGGGGTGGGGGTGCCAGACCACGAGAATGCCACCACTGCCAGGTCAGCAAAGTCAAGTATGCTCAAATATATGGGCTGTAATGGTAATACAACATAAACACCTTGACAATGCAGAGAAATTATTTCATAACAGCAACTAAGTAATCAGCGATTCAAGCTTCAAAATCATCCACAATCACACAATTCCAGTGACAGGATGAACCTTTTTATGAATATCATAACACAAATGGGTAGACAGCAGAACAGGAGAAACCTACAACTATGCACTGCAGCCAGAGCAAATGAGGTGGTATCCATTATGTATCTGATTCAATTGACGCTTTAAGAAGAAACACAGAACAACCCCTTCCCAAAGCATAATTCATCTACAACACTGAAAAACACAGACCCACAAGCACTATCGCACCCCACAGAATGGCATCCAAAGTTGCCTCAAGTCATATTTCGAAAGTACAAAGAAAGCTCAGTAAGTCAAACAGCCCCATGTTACTGTGGATGGACCTAGCATTAACATGTGTGGGTTCCTTTAGGAGACCACCAGAGAACAAGTGCCTGTCACCTAGCAGAAACTACAAGCCACAAGCTGGAAAGTACAGTTTTGTACCTACCATAAATGTAGATGTCCGAGAGGTATGCATCTGCAGTCCTAACAAATGGGTTGTCCTGCCTCAGGCAGCCCTTCGGTCGGCCGGATTCCAAAGTCTGGGCCTGGCCTCGGCTGATGTCACACTTCACCCGACGTCATAGCTGCAGTTAACCGGGTATAAAGGCATCAGCCGATGCAATTTTCCTCAGTGTTTCTTGCCCCAGATGCCAGGTGCCCTCTAGGAAGGCTAAATTTGGATAAATGCAAATGTTTCCAAACAATATAGCACAAATAGAAATAAACATGTATATACATATATACAAACAAATACACCATAATAGATTCCCCCAGCTAGCTACAAGATGGGCAAATACCCTAGGAGTACCACAGAGGGGAAGGAGGGTGGGTAATCCTGACTGCAGATGCATACCTCTCGGACATCTACATTTATGGTAGGTACAAAACTGTACTATGTCCTTCAAGGATGCATCTGCAGTCCTAACAAATGGGTAGAATACCATAGCCAAACTGGGGGAGGAGGCACTAAGATGATTATGGTGTAGTTAAGATCCTTTGCAAAACAGCAGTGGCAAAACTTGCTCGGGATCTGGAGTATAAAGGTAGATTATAATGCTTGGCAAATGTATGCACGGAGCTCCAAGTAGCAGCCTCTAAAATGTCTTTGGTAGCCACTCCTCGTAAAAAAGCTGTAGTAGTGGCTGTAGCCCTTGTGGAGTGAGGTCTGATGTTTTCTGGAGTTGTCTTTCCATGAAAAGAGTAACAAAATCTAATGCAATTTCCTATCCATTTTGAGATTGTCTGTTTTGGAATTGCTTTTCCTTCCATTCCTGTTGCATATGCTACCAGAAGCTGGTCAGTTTTCCTATTGTTCTTGGTTCTGTCCAGGTAGTAGCACAATTGCCTATGCACATCCAAGGTATGTAGTAGTCTTTCCCCCCTGTTCTGTGGGTTGGGGAAGAATGTAGGTAGGTGGATTGCTTGGTTTAATGATACCCTGGAGACCACCTTTGGCATAAAAGTAGGATTAGTTCTCAGGGACACTCTATCCTGATGGAAGATAAGGAAGGGCTGTACTGCCATTAATACCTGTAATTCAAAAACCCTTCTTGCTGAAGTGATTGCAAGCAGGAAAGCAGTTTTCCAAGATAAGTACTGTAATTCTGCTGTTGCTGCTGGTTCAAAAGGGGGAAGTGTCAACTTTTCTAACACATAGTTCAAGTCCCATGTAGGCAATGGTGGCTTCCTTGGTGGCTTTACATTTTTAATTCCTCTCAGGAACTGCCTGAGTAGAGGATGAGAAAAGACTGGAGGATCCATGTTGTATTCTGCTGAAATAGCTGACGCATGAATCTTAATGGAGGAGTAGGACAGGCCATTGTGGAAAAGCTCTGCTAAGTATTCCAGGATGTTAGCTATGTTTGCCAGTGATACATTTTCTCCTTTTGCTGCACTCCAAATGAGATATCTTTTCCATTTTGCTGAATAAGTTTTTCTTGTTGAGGGTCTGCGAGCCTCCAAGATAATGTCTTTAACCCTTTGAGATAAATCTGGGTTATTTTGTCTTATGCAATGTTCCAAGCAGCTAGCTGCAGTGTTTTCAAGTTTGGATGCAGGATTTTGAAGTTGTTCTGTGTTAGCAGTAAAGGAACTAGGGGTAGAGGCCATGCGTGTTCCCGAGACATACTCCTCAGTAGTGGGTACCAATGCTGCCTCGGCCAGTCTGGAGCTATCAAGATGATCCTTGGGTGATCTTCTTTGATCTTCAGTAGCACCTTGTGCATCAAAGGAAGAGGTGGGAATGCATATACTGTCAGGTTTTCCCAACTGAAGGATAGGGAGTCCACCTTCCAAGCAAGTGGGTGGTATGTCCTTGTGCAGAATTTTTTCAATTGGTGGTTGTGTGGGGATGCGAATAAGTCTATTTCTGGTAGTCCCCATTTCCTTGTAATGGATATGAAGATGTCTGGATGCAGCATCAATTTGTGGGCATCCGTGGTAGTTCTGCTTAAGATGTCTGCTAGTATATTTTCTTTTCCTGGCACAAATATTGCCTGGAGCTGAATGTTGAGGTTCAGGGCCACATTCCAGAGGTCCATTGCCATCCGGCATAGAGGGTATGAATGTGTGCCTCCCTGTTTGTTGATATACCACATAACTGTGGTGTTGTCTGTCCTTACCAGCAAATGACCCTGTTGAAGAAACGGTCTGAATGTCTGAATTGCCAGTTTTACTGCCAGCATCTCTTTTTGATTTATGTGTAGGTTCATCTGGCCTTGAGTCCATAAGCCTTGTATGCATTTGTCCAGCATGTGCGCCCCCCAACCGAGGTCTGAGGCGTCCGTGGTGATAGTCTGGCTTGGGTGAGGGCTGTGGAAAGGCAGTTCTTTGTTCAATTGACACGCCTGAGCCCACCATCGGAATTCTTGCTTCAGGCATGGAATTATTGGAATTTGGGTTTCTAGACTGTGCTTGTGCTGAGACCATAAATTCCTTAGGTACCACTGCAACTTCCTCATATGTAGTCCGGCATGTGGAATCAATATTATGCAGGATGCCATGTAACCCAGGGCTTGCAGGACTTTCCTTGCTGTAAGCTGGTTCTGCGTTGTTAATGCCCTGAAATAGAGTGGTAGGTGCTTCTGCTTTTCTGCTGTGAGGAATGCCATTTGGTTTGATGTGTCCAGTTCTGCACCCAAGAAGGTTATCCTTTGGGATGGTATCAGCCTTGACTTTTTTATGCTGACTGTGTATCCCAGGGCTTGCAATAGGTGAATGACCTTTCTCAAATCTTCTGTTAATTTGTTTTTGTTGTCCGCTTGTAACAGGCAGTCGTCCAGGTATGGGTAAATTTGAATTCCCTGAAGCCTGCAATGAGCAATTACTGATGCCAGGCATTTCGTGAATACTCTGGGCGCAGTAGATAAGCCAAAAGGCAATGCTGAGAATTGATAATGCTCTGATCCTGCCAGAAATCTGAGGTATCTTCTGCAATTTGGTCGTATGGGGACGTGCAGGTATGCCTCCTTGAGATCTAGAGTTACCAGCCAAGACTCCTTGGCCAGCATGCGAAGAAGCTGCTGTAGGGTCAGCATCTTGAATTTTGGAACAATGAGATATGTGTTCAGAGCGGACAGGTCGAGAATAGGTCTCCATTGGTTTTCCTTTCTTGGCACCAGGAACAGTCTGGAGTAAAATCCTTGTCCTTGTTCCATAGACGGTACCTTTTCTATAGCTCTCATCCTTAGTAAGTGGTCTATTTGTTCTAGAGCGTTTGACTTTTGATTTGGAGGTAGGTTTGGCATTCCTCTCTTCCTTGGTAGAGTATGGAAGTGAAACCTGTAACCTTTGTCTATTGTCTGTAAAATCCATTTGTCTCCTGTAATGTAATGCCAGTTTACTGAAAATAAGGCTAGCTTTCCGCCTAAGGGTGCTTCTAGTTGTTCCCTGGTAGGCGGTTGCAGAGCCAAGTCACTGCGATTGTCCTGTGGAAGTGGTAGTGGCTGGATCTGTGGCAGTACTTCTCTGGTTGTTAGGCTGCCACTGGCGCCCCTGTAGGCACCTCTGGATTGACCTCTGCCTCTTGGGCCTATTCCTGCCTCTCTGTGCTCTGGTGGTGTCTGGAAAGGACCAATTCTTGGAAGGCCAGTTCCTACTAAACCTCGGAGGCTGGACCTGTAAGAAATCCTTGACTGTCTGGACAGATTTTGCTTTCTCTTCCACCTTCTTCAACACTTGCTGTGCAGGGGAGCCAAACAGACTGTGTTTTTCCATGGGAGCATCTAGGAGCTTTGACTTTACATGGTCTGGTAAGGACTGCTCTTTTAACCATGCATGCCTTCTGATCACTGTACCAGTCATAGCTGATCTAAAGGAAGCCTCCAGTGAATCATAGCCGCATTTTAAGGAATGATTACTGACCTGCTGAATGTTATGTACCAATTCCTGAAGGGACTTTCGGTCTAAAGGTTCAGGCGAGGACAGTTTTTTAGTTAACTGATCTAACATAAATTCCTGATACTGAATCATGTGGAATTGACAGTTTAAGGCCCTAGCCGAAAGAGTAGCAGAAGTATAAACTTTTTTACCCCATCTCTCTAAGGCCCTAGATTCCTTTTCAGAGGGGAGGGGGTTTTTGGCAGAGACAGCTGCTACAGCTTTGGGGCCCTGTGAAAAAGTTTCAGGATCTGCAATAGGAGCCTTATACAAATGATAATGTGTGTCCGGAACCCTGTAGTATCTGTCGGGCTTAGCAGGGGCCGGAGGGAGAGAGTCAGGAGCAGTACAAGCATCATTAAATGCATCATCCACAACTGTAAGTACTGGAGGAATGGCTAAAGGCCTATGCTGTGGCAAATGTAAAAAGGTCCTAAGCCTTTTCCTAGAGTCTGAAAAATCCTGGCCCTGCCATTGAAATTGTTCTCTCATAGCATGCAAGGTTTCCCCAAAAGAAAATTCCTCAGGAGGAGAGGCAGAAGGAATGGAGTCTTCTGCATCATAGTCCTCATATGGAGAATAAGGGCCTTCTGGAGGGTTTGTATTTTCTGAATCATCAGAGGAGCAGTCTGTAGAAACTGGCTCAGGGGGCTCTGCTCTAGGCCTCTTCTCTGGAGGGGGGTGAGAGGCCCTGTCAGGGTGAGGCTGGGATCCCCTGATCAAAGAAATGAGATCCTCTGCTAGACTAAGCATTTGAGTACTAGTGCTAGGCCTGTGAGGGGGTTTTAGCAGGCACGGTCTTTGTTGATTTGGCTGCTTTAGCCCTGGTAAAAGCCTTAATTGACATGGATGCAGGGGGCCTAGCAGCTCCACGAGCAGGAGTGGATATATCTAAAGGGATAGTATCAGATAAATCCTGAGAACCTGTAGGAGCAGGTGGAATATCAGTAGCAGATTCAGCCATGCTGGATGAGGCCTCGGTTGTAGGAGGCATGCTATCGGCCGAAGGAAGAACCGAGGACTCGGTTTCAGCCGAAACTGAGACACTCGCGGTTGGCTTAACCGGACCGCGAGTGTCGGTCCTTTTCCTTACGCTTTTTAGCTAAATGTGAAGTCGGAGTCTCCGACGGCATGTTGTAAGCAAAAGCGGGCCAAAACCTCTGCAAACTCCGACCGACGTCTAAGTGTCCGTCGGTTGAAGGAAGCACAGGCTAGACAAGCTGCTACGTCGTGGTCTGGGCCTAAACAAGGTAGGCAGTAAGAGTGGAAATCTTTATGAGGTATTTGTTTCCCACAAGTTAAACAGTTATTCACTTTTTCTGACATCGGCTGAGGCAAGAAAGAGTCCCCAACGGGGTACTTAGCTTTTTAGAAGTCTTCGGTAGTAGCAATCTCTGGTTCTGACCGACCGACACTTGCGAACAGCTTCTGCTTCGGGTGCCACGCGGCAAGAAAGACAGAGGAAAATGGCGTCGGCTGATGCCTTTATACCCGGTTAACTGCAGCTATGACGTCGGGTGAAGTGCGACATCAGCCGAGGCCAGACCCAGACTTTGGAATCCGGCCGACCGAAGGGCTGCCTGAGGCAGGACAACCCATTTGTTAGGACTGCAGATGCATCCTTGAAGGACATCCTTGGGTACAACCTAAAGGAAGGACAGATAAATTATCCTTGGGTAGAGGTTAATGGTCAGGAAACTCGCTAGGGATGCGTACACAGAAGTGCCTATATAAAGGCTCATTCTGGATGCCTCTCCCATGCTTACGTAAAATATAAGCATCTAGAAATAGGAAAAATTCACAGTGAGAGCAGATAAAGAAGGAACCCGTCATAATGCAGTGGTACAGGGAGAGTTATTAAGATTATTAAAACAAAAATGGAAAATAAATAGGTAAACATAACAGGCAAAAACAGACCTGCAAAAGAGAAAAGACATGACAATTCTGGCTACAGCAAAAGGCAGAACTGATAAATTATAGTAAAATAAACTTTGAAAATCAAAAAACATAAAGCAAAAAAAGATGCATCTGGCTGAAGTCTCAGGTATTTAATAAAAACTGTTCACAACTGTTAAACTCTTTCATCTTAACATAAAAATCAAAGTTTTCATCAGAAAAAGAAACTGCCATTACTTCCTTAAGCAACATTCACACTGTGCATTTAATCCTTAAAAAAATACAAATAAAAAGACTGTAGCTTTCAAACAAAGTGCAGTTTTGCAATTTGAACTTACAATAGCAGATGTTCAAATGGTCACTGCTGCACTAGCCTTAGCTATATGGGTTATATCCTGCCAAGGATATAATGGCCTTCCAGCTTCCAAAGCTTCAGGACACCTTTCACGTACCCAAACTGTCAAGCAGCTCAAGCTGAGCTGACTAAAAGAGAAGTATGGGCACGGAGCCCTTCAGAACCTTCCTGCCAGCAGACAGAGAGGGAGGCTGAGCCTTGAAAATGATAATGCTAGGAACAAAAAAAATAGTCTACACCCTGACATAAAAACACACACCAAAAAACAAGGAGGATGGAGGGAGGGAGTGGTGGCTACTGCAGCAGTGATGAAACATCTACTGTTACGTTAAGTTCAGCTTATACAACGTTGTTCATATTGCAGTAGCATTAACTATATGGGTAGATTACCATAGCTATCTATATTTGGGAGTTGGATAGAGAAGGTTTCAGGAGACCACAGAGAAATGTCCTAGCAAAGCTTGACCTAGACTTTGAGAAGAAATCAAGCTTATAATGCTTTGTAAAAATATGCACAGAGGACCAAGTAGCAGCTTCTAGAATACTTCTAGAATCCAACCCTTTCCAAAAAGCCGCAATTGAAGCCAGGGCCCTTGTAGAGTGGGCCCTGATCTCACCTGGAGAAGATTTGTTATGATGACAACAAAAGGTAATAAATAGCCTTATAGGTTTCATAGGTGCTTACTAGATTAATGATCACAAGGTCCCTTTTAAGCCTAGCCATAAATCTCAAATCTCTGACGAGTTCTGGTACTCTTGGTAAGTGCAAGCAGGGGCTTGAGAGATGAAACATTTACAAGCATTTGGAAATAAACAACTAAATGTCCCGATCTTAGGTGGTGAAAACAAAAATACTAATAAAAAAATGAGGAAGAAATAAAAATAAACCTCTTTAATGGTATAGTGCTTTTGACCAATACAGGAGTTCTTCAGAATAAATATACGTAGTAATTAAAAAAAAAAAAAAAAATTGTATCTTACCATAATGTTCCATCCGAGTTGTCCATCTTCATTCGTCATAAACGTGTGGGGTTCGGTTCTAATCCTTTGGAACCAACTCATCTGCTTCTATAGCTCGTGGATTCCAAAAACTGTCGAGCACACCCCTTACCCATAATGTTTAGGGAAGATTACCTCAGATCAAGTTTGCTGCCAAGTCAAAAAGATGTGAAACTATATGGAAGGAGACCATATCTGGAGTAGCCATATATTCCAAAAGGAACAATCTCAGGTGAATACCCATTCTTCCAGGAAATCTGGCAGTGGAGTTGATGACAAATGAAGCTGGACAACTCAGATGGAACACTATGGTAAGGAAACTTCTTTATCTGAAGTTGTCAATCTTCATTCTGTCATCAATGTGTGGTACAGAGTCCCCAGCTACTTATAATCCTGGGGGGACTCACGGAAGGATATTCCTGAACACCATTGAACCAAATGATGCTCTTACCCTAGACAGCAAATATAACTTGTAATGAGTAACAAAAGTATGGGGAGATGCCCAAGTTGCAGCCACACAGACGTCATCCATAGATGTTCTCGACTGGAAGACAGCATTAGTAGCTACCACTCTTGTTGAGAGTGCTTTTGAGGGTTATAGGAAATTAAATGTTCATCATCCCATAAACGAATGAGATACAGTTTGCTTAGCTAGGCTCACTTTGTTCTCAGGTTGACTAATTTATTATGTGAAAAGGAAACAAACAGCTGGTCTGATTTCCTGATGCCCTTGGTCTTGTCAAGGTAAAATTTTAGTTGTCTGTGAAAATCTAACAGATGTAATGAGTACTTACCTTTGTTAGAGAAATTTGGGAAAAACACAAGGTTGACACATTGATTAAGGCTGGTTTTCGAAACTACTTTAGGTAGAAAGGATGTGTTAGTTCCAAGAGAAACTGGGTCCTTATGAAAAATCAAATACAGTGGTTTAGACAAAGGTGCTTGAATTTCCAAAATTCATCTAGCCGAAGTGATGGCTACCAAAAAGATAGTTTTCCAGGATAGAAACTTTAAATAACAAGTAGAAGCTGGTTCAAAAGGGGATTGTGTCAGAGCATGCAGCATCAGAGTGAGGTCCCAAGGAGGAGGAGGATCCTTGTAAGGGGGTTTTAGGATGAGTGCACCTTTCAAAAAGGCTTTACAAGGCCTATGTGAAGCCACTGGCAATCCATGGAAAACATTGTGGAAATGAAAAATGACTGCCAGTTGGACTTTAACCGTAGAGATGGAAGCACCTTCACCGAAAATGGAAGCTAGAAAATGAAGAATATCGTGAATTGGCACTGAAAAAGGATCAAAGTGATGTAGAACAAATCTTTTCCACTTACTTGCATAACATTTCCGGTTTGTGAGAAAAGTATGTATTGGACTGGGGAAGACAGCATATCATGCCTGGACACTAATGGAATTGAAGAAACCAAGCTGTCAGCTTGAAAGATGGAATGTCTAGGTAACTGATGCCTGTTGGGTGTGACAGGAGGTCCGGAGTTGGATCCAGAATCCAAGGTTGTTGCGTCAGATAAGGCCAAAGAAAGGGGAACCAAATTTGCTCTTCAACTTGGCTGCTTTCTTGAGGGTTTTGGGAATTAGTGGGGTCAGTGAAAAGGCATAAAGGGTCGCCAACTGTGAAGAAGAGCACCCCTCTGCAATTCCCTCTTGGGGGGGGGGGTGAGGGCAAAATAGCTGCTGCATTTGTTGTTCAGAGTGGAGACAAAAGCGTCGCAGCAAGGCTGGCCCAATATGCAGAATATTGTGCTGAGGTGCCAATCTTGAGGTACAAGAATGCACCTGCTCAATTTATCTGCTTGCACATTTGAATATCCTGAAAAACATGTTGCAATCAGAAAGTGGCTGGATGAGATCACCCACTGCCATTCTCTGACAGCTTCTCGGCATAAGGGGTAAGATCTAGTTTCCCCTTGTTTGTTGATGTATCAGACGCACTGACGTGTGTCTGTATCACAACTGTCCCTAGAGGTAGAAAGTCCTGGAATGCTTGCAACGCTAATAGCACTGCTCTCATTTCTAGAACATTTATGTGCAGATTGGCCTCTGTTGGGGACCAAATGCTTTGGGCCGCCTTTTCCCTGGCAATGCCCCTCCCCAAGATGGGAAGTGTCCATGGTCACTGTGGCCTTGGGTTGAGGGGGAAAGAATTGGCATCCATGTAAGACTGGTTTTGAATGAATCTACCATAAGAGGTCTCGCTTGCATGTGTTGGTGATTAAGACTGGCATTGACAAGGAATGCTGAAGGATTGATCATTGTGCTGCATGAAGCCATTGCAAAATTCTCATGTGGAACCTGGCTAGGGGAACAAGAGTTATGGCAGCCGCCACTGATCCTAATGCTTCAAATACTAGTCATGCTGGAACTCAGTTTCTTTGTAATAATATATGGACTTGACATTGGATAGTCTTCAGTTGAGATGGAGGAAGTGAGGCAATGGAGGTTCTTGTGTCCAACAAAGCTCCCATAACAGTTAGACTTTGTGTTGGTTCCATTGAGGATTTCTTGAAGTTGATTGTGATGCCTGGATGGTCACATAATTGTAAGACTTTTTGTTTTGCTGTTAGCAGTAGCTGCCTGGTAGCAGCAGAAATGAGCCAGTCATCTAAGAATAATTGCAGTCTTAAGTAAGCTGCTACTACTGCCATGCATTTAGTAAACACCCTGGGGGTTGTGATGAGGCCAAAGGGCAGAACTCTGAATTGGTAATGATAGACTCCCAGCCAGAAGTGAGGAATTTTCTGGAATGTCTGTCCATCCTTATGTAGTAGCAGTAGTATGCATTCTGAAGATCTATACAGCACAACCAGCAATCCTTTCCTAAAAATGGAAAAATGGACTGAATCGTGACAATCCAGAATGCTTTTTTTCTAACAGATTTGTTCAGTTCGCTGAGATTCATTATTGGTCTCCAGTCCCCTGTCTTTTTTGGCACTAAAAAGAATCTTGAGTAAAAACCAGTTTCCATTTGGTCTAGTGGGACTCCTTTGATGGCTTTTTTCTATCAACTTTTGAATGGCTACTTGTTCCCCCTGACTGGGTGGAACACTGGGGAATTTCTTTGAATAGGGAGGAGGAAGGGAAAAGGGTATTATGGATGGCGCAGTGGTAGCATTGTTGTCTCACAGCAAGAGGTTCTCTTGTTCAGTTCTCAGCTGGAGTGCCTTCTGTGCAGAGTCTGCAAGTCCTCCCTGCGTTTGTGTGGGTTTCCTCCGGGTGCTCAGATTTCCTCCCACTTTACAAAGAAATGCGTCTGGACTGTTTCTTCCTGGGCCTCCACTGAAAACTGGCTTCGTTCCAAGTTGGACTTTCCCGGTTAACAAACATTAAATAAAATAAATAAATATAACCTCTCGAAATGACTCGCTGCATCTAAGTATAGGAGGTGATTTTTTGCTAGGCTTTTAGGTGCAGGGAAAAGTGATCCCTGATAGCCGCCAGAGGTGGACAAATTGGGCCTCCATTCAGGAGGACTGGAAGAGCTTCCTGAAGAAAGAATCCCAGAAATCCTGGTGCTGTGGGCCACCTTTGCCATGAGGGTGGCGTCTTCCATTATTGTTCCTCCCTCTGCCCCTGGAGGAACCATTACCAGGTGTATTCTGGGAAGACCCTTGGAATTTTTTGAACCACATTTTGCCTGTTCCTCATTGGTTCCTAGAGAAGGACCTCGGAGGAGTGGAAAAACATACTCCTATGGCAGAAACGGTTTCCCCATCTTTCTCACATCTGGTCAAAGTGTCTCTGTTTGGCCAAAATGGGATTAACCATCAAAGGGTGCAATGACAAACTAAGACTTGAATGACTCCGCAAAATCACACACACGCATCCAAGCATGCCTCCTTATGGAAATGCCTGAACCCGCTCTTCCTGTAGTTCCTTTGACTGCATGTGAAATGAGCCTCATGGAAGAATTAGAAATAGAAGTCAGGATAGCCAATTGAGAAGTGACTGATTCTTATACACCCTCTCAGAAGCTGTTTCTGAGGCTGACAGCTCCCTAATCAGATCCCACTCTAATTTAGTAAAATGTGCCAGGTAATTCAAAGACCACAGGGCAAAGGTCAATGAAGCGTAAACTTGCTTCCTATTTATCATCCGTGACTCCTTGCTGCAGGGATGACTAGAGTATCTTTCCTCTGCTAGTTCCCTTTAGTGAACGCTGCTACCACCGTAGCATCTATAGGAACTCCCTTTGTCCAGAAAGGCTTATCCTCTGTAGTTGTAATAATTCTGTCTTGTCATTTGGGGACTGGTTCAGTGGCATCATGGGGCCTTCCAGATGTGACGAGTTCAACTCAATGAGCTCGTCGGTAGGCGGAGACACCCAGGAAGTACATGGGCGGGTACCACAAGCCTGCAGATACATGGATTCCTCAGTTGAAGGGTTGAGGAACTTCCAACCACCTCTCTGCTTGAGGATTTCCAAGATGTCTCCAAAGCAGACATAATCAGGAGGTGAGCTGGGGGACCCTTCACCCTCATTGAAATCTGTGTTTTCTGTGATGGACTCCTCTGGATAGTTTAAGTGTTTCCTCTTACAAAACATACTGAGGGACCTCCTCAGGGGGAACATCTGGAGAGGCCACAGAAGAAGGAATACTCTGCTGGGTAACCTGAGTCTGCAGTACCCGTTGACCCTGTAGAGGGGTTGGTTGATGCTGCAGACCTGAAAGTCAAGGACGTAGGCTAAAAGTAGGAAGGAACCAACCTGGTGCTAGAAGAAGCCAATGTCTTCTTCGTGGCCTCGAAGGTTGACCCACCAAAAGACAAGTGGGACTCCAGAACTGAAAGGGCAGACCTCGGTGCCAAAGCCCCTCCCTGCACCTGTGAGGTCCCCTTTGAGACCCAAGACAAATCCAAACTCATCTGTGCTAACTCCCAGAGACACAGACGGCTCAGATTAAAAGGGAGCAGATCCCAATACTCAGAACTGACAGTCAAGCTATGGCTCTGCGAGCACTCCGGTTCTGACACAACCAAAATGCTCAAGGCAATTGTCCATTCCGAAGTAAAAGATACATTTGGAACCGGACGGAGACCACTGAGGGGGACTTTGGTCTGTCCAAGAAATAATTTGGTGGCCTGTCAGCAAATGGGTTCACTGAAGGGGAATACTGAGTCCTAGGTAGTGGGAGGAAGGAAGATGCCAATTGTTCCAGTGTCGACAAAGGAGTCGGCACCAAGGAAGCAGATAATGGTTCCAAAGCATGGTTTGGGGTTGTGGATTTAGAAGTTGGCTCTGATGTAGTCTTCTTTATTGGACTAGGTGCCGAGAAAGTGCTCAGACCTGAGGCAAAGCATTTCTTTGCCTCTGAGATCTAGAGGAGGAGGAGGAAGAAGAGAAGGCAGAAATAGTATGTCCACATTTTTGTTTAGTCTCTACCTGAACCAGAGATCCAGATATGGCTTCCCCAAAAGAGGAAGGAAACGGACCTTTCAGAATGAATTTGTTTTTTCTCTCTACCAAAGCTCAGTGACTGAAAATTAGAAGTTATGTACCTACCATAATGTTCCATGTTAGTTGTCTTCTCTCGCCTTCTTTCTTGCTGGATGGGTTCGGAGCCGATCCTCGGCTCCGACTCGGCACTTGCTAAGCTTGAGAGTCACTTTTACCAGCTCGAGGCAGCCCCATATCCCATGATGCAAGGCGGTAATTACTCAGATCTCGTTTGGTATCTAGAGGAAAAACTGCCTATAAAAACTTTCCACTAAGGAAAGAGAAACACTAACCTAAAAAGGCTGTAATGGAAACCAGGTAATCAAGGACAAGAACTATCTGGTGTCCAAGGAAGAAGGATCTTCCAGAGAAAAGGGGAGATCAAGGTCTGTCCAGGCTAGGGGGGACAGGAGGGAGGGACGCAAGAAAGAAGGCGAGAGAAGACAACTAACATGGAACGTTATGGTAGGTACATAACTTCTAAATGTTAAGTTGTCAATCTCGCTTCATTCTTGCTGGATGGGACCGTCCTAGCACCTCTATCCTGGGTGGTTCAATGGAACAGACTCTTGAGAACAGTGGAACCAAAGCTTGCCCTGTCCCTGGAGGCCAAATCCAATTTGTAATGAGAAACGAAGGTATGAGGAGTGGCCCAAGTGGCTGCTGCACAAATAGTATCTAAGGGTAGTCTAGCCTAAAAGGCTGTAGAAGTGGCTAGACCTCTTGTGGAATGAGCTTTAGGTTTTGAGTTCAGCTGTTTGCCCCTAAGCTGATAAATGTCAGAAATGGTGGAAGATAGCCAACTAGATAAGGTCACTTTAGAAACAGGGAGACCTTTTCTATTTTCAGCATAAGACAGGAAGAGCTGATCGGACTTCATAAATTGCTTCGTTCTGTCCAAGTAATATCCAAGTTGGCGATGAACATCCAGGTAATGCAATTTTTGTTCCGCCATGTTAGAATAATTTGGAAAAAATACAGGAAGATCAATGGATTGGTTTAAATTTGTCTTAGAAGCAACCTTGGGCAAAAAGGATGGTTTGGTTCTCAAGGATACTCTGTCTTTGTGGAAGACCAAATAAGGGGGACGAACACAGAGGGCATGAAGTTCAGACACTCTTCTAGCCGAGGTAATAGCGACTAGAAAAAGTGTCTTCCAAGAAAGAAACTTTAATGAACATGAAGCAGCCGGTTCGAAAGGGGGAAGTATCAAGGATGTCAGCACTAAATTTAAGTCCCACTGTGGTGGAGGATCTCTAACGGGGGTTTAAGAAGGAACACTCCTTTGAGAAAGGCTTTACAAAGTTTGTGGGACATAATGTTGTGGTCTGCAAAGCCGACATGGAAGTTCGAGACTGCAGCCAACTGAACTTTGACTGTGGAAGACGAAGAACCTGAGTGAAAAATTTCCGCAAGGAAATCCAAGACCGACTGAATAGGGGCAGTAAAGGGGTCTATGTTCATAGATATTGCCCAAAAAGAGAAGCGTTTCCACTTGCTAGAATAAATCCTCCTGGTAGAGGACGTAAGAGAAGCTACTATGATATCTCTAACGGGGTTAGAGATCATAGGAAGCCTGGCTAAGGAAGAAGTGGAGCAACCAAGCTGTGAGGTTGAGGGAAGGAACGGACCGGTGCAGTTGACCCGACTGGTGGGTCAGAAGATCTGGAACTGGGTCCAGATGCCAAGGCCGCACCAAAAGATGGCGATGAAGGAACGGGAAACAAATTTGTCGAGGCCAGTAAGGGGCAATGAGAATCATTTTGGCTCTCAAGACGGTAGCTTTCTGGAGTACTTGTGGTATCAAAGGAAAGGGAGGAAAGGCATAAAGAAGTCCCCGGGGCCAATCTTGAGTAAGAGCGTCTCTGGGGGGATGGCCCGGAAGTGGGAAGGGAAAGAAGAAGTCTGGGCATTTGCTGTTTTGGGGTGTAGCAAAAAGATCGCAGCATGGGCGGCCCCACTTCTGAAAAATCTCCTCCACAATGGATTGCTTGAGAGACCACTCGTGAGGCATGAGAATAGCTCTGCTCAATCTGTCCGCTATTATGTTGGTTTTCCCGGGGATATGCGTTGCTACCAGAAACTGATGAGAGGAGATCGCCCATTGCCAAAGTCTGAGAGCTTCTCGACACAAGGGATAGGACTTGGTTCCGCCCTGCTTGTTGATGTACCACACGACAGACATGTTGTCCGTGTGAACTGCAATAGTCCCTAAAGGGAGAAAGTCGTTGAGGGCTTGCAACATTAAAAGCATTGCTCTCATCTCTAGGACATTTATGTGCAGGTGGTATTTGAACGGTTGCCACGTGCCATGAACCATCCTGCCCTGATAATGCCCCCCCCACCCGATCAGGGAGGCATCCAAAGTGACCGTGGCTACCGGGGCCGGGGGAACAAATGGTCTGCCCTGATGAACTAGAGGAGAGGAAATCCACCAGGATAGATGGTTCTTGCAGGTTTGTCTCACCAGAATCTTGTGACGCATGGGAAGCTGCTGGAAGGACCATTGGGTGAACAACATCCATTGTAGGAGACGCATGTAAAAGCGGGCCAGAGGAAGAAGTGTTATGGCAGCTGCCATGAGGCCCAACACTTTCAGGACCAACCTGGCTTGTGCCCTTTTGCTGGATAGGATGATCCGGACGTGGTTTTGGATATCTAGGATTCTCTGACTTGTTAGGTTTGCTGACATCCGAGTAGTGTCTAGATTTGCGCCTATAAAGGTAATAGATTGGCAGGGCGACAAGGAAGATTTTTCGAAGTTGACTGAAATTCCTAAGTGACCGCAGAGACGTAGAGTGTAATCTCTGGCTTGGAGAAGTTGATGCCTGGTGGTGGCTGAGAGGAGCCAGTCGTCGAGATATGGAAACACCTGGAATCCTTGACGTCTCAGGTGAGCCGTGACCACTGCCATGCATTTGGTGAACACTCTGGGGGCTGTAGTGAGGCCAAAGGGCAGGGCTCTGAATTGAAAATGACTGGTCCCCAGCCGAAAGCGGAGAAAACTTCTGGAGCATCTGTGAATCTTTAAATGATAGTACGCATCCTGAAGGTCTATGGAGCATATCCAGTTGTATTTGCCCAGAAAGGGCAAAATCGATTGAAGTGTGACCATCCAAAATCTTGTCTTTTTGACAGACTTGTTGAGCCTGCTGAGGTCTAATATTGGTCTCCAGTCTCCCGTCTTTTTGGGGACCAAAAAGAACCTTGAGTAGATTCCGAACTCTAAATGATCTTTCGGTACTGGCTGGATGGACCTTTTCTTTAGAAGCTTTGACACCTCTAATTTTGCAATTTCCCTTAGACCGGGTGGTACGTCTGGAAGGGAACCTCTTTGAGGGAAGGGGCTTTCCTCGAAAGGAATCTTGTAACCCTCGGATATGATCGACTGTACCCATTTGTCTTGAGAGAGGGAAAGCCAGGCTTCTGGGTACAGCGACAATCTCCCCCCGACTGCCTCCAAGGGTGGGCAGTCGGGCAACACCTCAGGGATGCTGGAAGGGCTTGTCAGAGAGGCTCTCTGGAGCCCTGGTTCTGCGGACCCCCTCTGCCCCTAGGGCGGCGTCTGTTATTACCCCCTCTGCCTCTTGGGGTAAACTGACCACGTGCATCAGGCGTGACTCCTTGTGATTTCTGGAACCACATTTTCCCTCCCTTCTGACCTTTGGGGTAAGGTCTAGAAGGAGTGGAGAAATGGACTCCTACGGCAGAAAGAGTCTTGCTGTCCTGCTCGCACCTGGTTAAAGTGTCCTTCACCTGAGGGCCAAACAATGTTGTCCCATCAAAGGGAGAGTTTGTGAAGGACGCCTTAAAGGGGTCTGCAAAATTACAGAGCCGCATCCAGGACTGACGTCTGAGGGCCACTCCTGTGCCTGCAGCTCTACTCGCCCCATCAGCTGCATAAGAAATGAGCCGCATGGAGGAGTTGGTTATGGAATTTAGGATTCCCAGCTGACAGGCGATCTTTTCTTGAGCCCCTGCTGCTGACGGATCCTGTACTACTTCACCTAGCTCTTTGAGGATGTCTCTCTGAAGTCTGGTGAAGTGACACAAATAATTCAGCGAACGCATAGCAAAGGTCGCTGAAGAGAACATCCGCTTGCCATACCTGTCCATGGTCCTAGACTCCTTGTTAGGAGGATGGACTGGCATGGAAGGATCTTCAAGTTCCTTCTTGGTGGCGGCCGCCACCACCATGGCATCAACCGGGACACCCTTAGTAAGAAATTAGAAGTTATGTACTCACCACAACGTTCCATCTGAGTAGGTGTATTCATTTGTCTGCAACCTGTGGGTTATGGATCCGATATCGGATCCGAACAGGCATGGTTTTCCAGCTATGGATCCAAGCTCTCAGCTCCTCCCCTCACCCATAATGCCCTGCTCTACCCTCATGACCTCAGATCGAGTTTGCCAAAGCAACAACACCCTGAAAAGGGTAACATAGAATATGCAGGAAACTGAAAGGCCAGGGGGATAGGAGGGCGGGATGGTTGCAGACAAATGAATACACCTACTCAGATGGAACGTTATGGTGAGTACATAACTTCTAAATCTGAAGTAGGATATTCATTTGTCTGCAACCTGTGGGACAGAGTCCCCAGCTACCTGAATCTTGGGCGGCCATCATGGAAGGATATTCCGGAGCACCGCGGAGCCAAAGGATGCTCTACCCCTAGATGCAAGATCCAACTTATAGTGGGAAATAGAAGTATGAGATGAAGCCCACGTGGCTGCTGCACAAATATCATCTAGAGGAATCCTAGCCTTGAAGGCTGCCGAGGTAGATACTAACCGGGTTGAATGGGCATGAACACCCTCCGGTGCGGGCCTTCCTGAAGCTTGATAAGCCAATAAGATGCACTGTTTAATCCAGCGGGACAGAGAAACTTTAGAAATTGGCTTGCCCAAATTAAATTTTGCAAAGGAAATAAACAACTGGTCGGATTGCCTATGACCAGCCGTCCTGTTTAGATAAAATCTAAGTTGCCTGTGAACATCTAATGAGTGGAGCTTATATTCACCTTTGTTTTCATATTTAGGGAAGAAAACAGGGAGGTTAATGGATTGATTGATGTTTGCTTCAGAAGCGACTTTAGGAAGAAAGGACGGGTTGGTCCTGAGGTAGACACGGTCCGGATGAAAAACCAAGTAAGGAGGTTTAGCTGATAATGCTTGAAGCTCAGAAACTCTCTTGGCCGATGTAATGGCTACCAAAAAGGCTGTCTTGTAGGACAAGAATTTGAGATCCACCGTAGCCGCTGGCTCGAAAGGCGGTCAAGGCCTGTAGAACCAGAGAGAGGTCCCAAGGAGGAACCGCTTGTTTTACAGGGGGCCTGAGAAGAAAAGTACCTTTAAGAAAAATTTTACACAATTTGGCTGACATAAGAGGATTAGAGTCATGGCCAATGTGATAATGAGAAATTGCCGCCAGTTGTACTTTGACTGTGGAACTGCTGGCACCATCGTTAAAAAGAGTGGTTAAAAAGTCAAGCACTAATGCAAGAGGAACCGTGAAGGGATTCAGGCCTTGCCGCTCCGCCCACAAAGAAAACCGTTTCCACTTGCTGCGGTAGACCTTTCTAGTGGATGGTTTATGAGCTGCCACCAAAATTGCCTTAACAGGTGACGAAATACCGAGTCCTGATCAAGAGTGGAACTGGAGCAGCCAAGCGGTCAGCTTCAGGTTGTCCAGATTCGGAGGAGGTATGCAGGATGGATGGGATATCAGATCCGGAATGGGATCTAGAATCCAAGGAGGATTCACCGAGTGAGACCTTAGGAAGGGGAACCAGATCTGTCGAGGCCAAACGGAGCAATGAGAATCATTCTGCAACCCACCCGAGAGGCTTTCTGAAGAACTTGGAGCATCAGAGGCAAGGGTGGATAAGCATACAGAAGACCGGGTGGCCAAGCATGCACCAGAGCGTCTCTTGGGAACCTCCGGAGGAGGTATCAGAGCGAAAAACTGTCGCACTTGGTGTTTGAGGGAGAGGCAAAAGATCGCATGAAGGAGTTCCCCACCGTGCGAATATGCGTTCCGCTACTCGACAATTGAGAGACCACTCGTAAGGGGTCAGAATGGTGCGACTGAGCTTGTCCGCTAGGATGTTGGACCGACCGAATGTGCGTTGCTATTAAGCGGTTGGTGGAGATTGCCCATTCCCAAACTCTCATGGCTTCTCGACAAAGAGGGTAAGACCTTGTTCCCCTTGCTTGTTGATGTACCAGACCACAGACATGTTGTCCGATTGAATCGCAATTGTTCCCAAGGGAAGAAAGTCCTGAAGTGCTAGCAACGCTAAGAGCACTGCTCTCATCTCTAGAACATTGATATGCAGTAAGGTCTCTGAATCGTCCACGTGCCTTGGACGGTCCGGCCCGAAAGTGCCCCCACCCGAGGCGGAGGCGTCCGTGGTCACCGTGGCGAGAGGGGAGAAGCACAAAATGGGCGGCCCCTGTGGAGATCCGGGAGTGAAGCCACCACAAGAGGGACCGCTTGCAAGCCTTGCTGATCGCAATGGGATGATGCATGGGGAGAGCAAGGTATGACCACTGTACTAAGAGCGTCCACTGTAGAATGCGCATATTGAGCCTGGCAAGAGGAAGAAGTGCTATAGCAGATGCCATGGACCCTAGAGCCCTCAGGACCAACTCCGGAACAGAACTTGAGTGGAGAATGGCCCGCACCTGGAGCTGCAGATTTTGAACTCTGTCCGCAGTGAGGAAGGCTCGTAAACTCCTTGTGTCTAGCCTGGCCCCTATAAAATCTAAGAGCTGTGTGGGCGCCAGGTTGGATTTCTTTGTATTTATTGTAATGCCCAGAACAGGAGCAAGATGGAGAAAGGAGTCTCGCACCAATAAAAGTAGATGCCTTGTTGGGGCGGTAAGAAGCCAGTCGTCCAGGTAGGGAAACACCTGCACCCCCTGAAGCCTCAGGTGGGCCGCTACCACTGCTAATACTTTGGTGAACACCCTGGGGGCTGTGGTGAGACCAAAGGGAAGGACCCGGAACTGGTAGTGACTGGCTCCCAGCCAGAAGCGGAGGAACCTCCTGGAGCGCCTGTCCATCAGGATGTGGTAGTACGCGTCCTTGAGGTCTATCGAGCACATCCAGTGATTTTCTCCCAGAAGGGGGAGAATAGATTGCAGAGTGACCATTCGGAATTTTTCTTTGGGGACTGCCAGATTCAATAGAGAGAGGTCTAGGATTGGTCTTAGTTCCCCCGTCTTCTTTGGCACTAAAAAGAACCTGGAGTAGAACCCTGATCCGATCTGGTCTGGGGGGACGGGCTGGATGGCTCTTTTCTTTAGCAGATGGCCAATTTCTGCCAAAGCGGCCTCCCGTTGACCGGGTGGGACGTCTGGGAGGGACTTCAACTTTGGAAGGTGAAGGAAAGGGATGCGATATCCTCTGGATATGATTTGGAGAACCCAGCGGTCTGATGTTATGGACTCCCATGCCGCTAGGTGCCCCGAACGTCCCGACTGCCTCCAGAGTGGAGCAGTCGGGCAACCCTCAGGGTTGCTGCGGGCCGTTCAGAGAAAGGTTCCCTGGACCCGAAGTTTCTGGGAGCCCCTCTGCCTCTAGGGGCGTCCTCCCTGTCCTCCTCTGCCACGGAAGGACTGGTTGTCCGGAGCAGGCTGGGACTGCTGCGACTTCGAACCACATCTTCTTCTGACCCTTTTGGTTCCTAGAGTAGGGCCTCTGGGGTGCAGAGAAGCGGATTCAGGCGGCAGACAGCGTCTTCCGTCCTTCTCGCTCTGGGTCAACGTCTCGCGATGGTTTTGCCAAAGAGAGCAGAACCATCAAAGGCGTTCGCAAATGACGCTTTGAAGGGCTCAGAAAAATCGCAGTGACGGCCAGGCCTGGCGTCTAGTGACTAGGCCTGTCCCGCAGCTCTAGCGGCGCCTTCCGTGGCGTGGGAGAGTAGCCGATAGAGGTATTAGTAACTGACCTAAGAGTGGCCATACGGGTGGAGTGCAGAACCCTGTCCTCCTCGAAATGGACTCTGGGGAGATGCAGCATATTCTTTAATGAGATCCCGCTGCATCCTAATGACATGTGCCAAGTAGTTCAGCGCCCTTACCGAGAAGGTCGCTGAACTAAACATCCGCTTCCCAAGCGGTCCATCATCCGAGACTCCTTGCTCGGGATGGACTGAGGGACTCTCCTGAGCCAGTTCCCTCTTGGTGGCCGCCGTCAACATGGCATCTACCGGAGGCCCCTTACTCCAATGGGCACGGTCGGACGGTGGGCTAAGGATCCTATCGGGCCTCTTAGGAATTGGCTCCACGGTGTCCGGTTCCTTCCACGCCCTGGTGGTAATGAGGTCCACCAGGGGTCGGCAGGAGGGGACACCCAAGAGGTAGACGGGCCCGCTTCAAATGCCTCCAAGAACACGGACTCGTCCGAGGAAGACTTGGGGCAGACCACCCCTTATACGGAGCATTTCCATGATGTCTCCAAATGAGACATCCTCGGGGTGACCGTGGGGAGCCTTCCCTTCCTCCAAGTCCGTGTCTTCTGTGAGAGACTCGGGAGTCAATGTGCCTCCTTTTGCACATGCTTGCGAGGGACATCCTCTGGGGGCTGTCAGAGGAGTCCTCGCAAGCAGCAACTTGTTCCATTGGAGCAACTTGGGGCACAGAAGCGGGCTGTCCCAGGGGCGGATGGTGGAAGCCTGGCCCAGTGCAGAGGGAGCTGGGCGGAGCGGAACAAGTGCCGGGGTCCGGAGACCCTCAACAGGGCCCTCTCCACTACATCAAATGCCGAAGGGAGCCGACCTCGACCAAAGGATCCGACAATCGGCTCCCCTCGGATCCGAAGAGTGGATCGAGCCGGCGCCCGGCGCTCCGGATCCGGGACAGTGCGCTCCGACACAGACGGCGCCGAAGGAGCACTGATCCCCGGATCCGAGGCTCGGATCCAGGCTCGAGGTCGGATCCGATGCACTCGAGGGCAGGGTCGGATCCGAAGTACCAAGTACTATCGGCCGACCCACCCCGCTCGAAGCTGCTCGGCTCCAGCTGCTCGAACCCGGATAGCGGGTCGGAGAAGGAGCAATAGGTTTGAAAAGGGTGTTGAGCTCCCCAGAGGGAGGCAAGAGCACTCCCATCTGCATCTGGGCCTGGATGAATCTTCAAATCATCCGGTCCAGATCAGCATCGAAGGCTATATGTAGATCTGCGAGGCTACCGAGGTAGGCCTGGAGTGCCTCCTCGATAGCCTCGGCAGATCGGGTCTCCTCCTTCTCAGGAACCGTGAAAAGCACACTGGGGACCGGAGCGAAGGAGGAGACCGAGCCGACACGGAGCCGGGAGAAGCCGCTTGGCTGGCGGGCCGAAACAGAGGTCTCGGCCGCCGCTTGTGGTGCTTCTCCCTCCGGTCCTTTTTCCTAGCATCCCTCTCCTCCAAACCAGAACGGGAGGTTGAGTCCCAGGAGGAGGAGGGGAGCCACGGAGGAAGAACCGAAACCACGGTTACTCCCGAAGGAGCGGAGGTCGGAGCCGAGTCCGGCGGTAAAAGGCCCGCCAAGACAAGCTTGGACCTCCGCTCCTTCAGTGCCCTGGGGTTGAACCCTGCACAAATGGAGCATCCAGATGTGAGGTGTTCAACCCCCAGGCACCTAACACAGTGTGGCCATCAGCTGGGGAAAGCTTATGGCCACACTCGGAGCATTTAGAAAATATAGATTTGGGCTGTTCAGCCATCCCAATCTATAAACAAGCTACTAAACTAAAGTAACTAAAACAATATACACACACAGGCCCAACACAACACACACTACGCCAACAGCAAGGGGAGGGAAAAAATACTTAGATTAACTCTAAAATAAAATATCAAAGAGGGAAACCTAAACTTTCACACAAAAAATGAATAAAAACTTCAAAATCTTATATTAACAATAAGTAAAACTAGCACTTAGCTGAGAGCTATAGAAACCAATCCAGTCACCATGCGCGGCAAACGAGATCTGGGGTCATGAGGGTAGAGCAGGGCATTATGGGTGAGGGGAGGAGCTGAGAGCTTGGATCCATAGCTGGAAAACCATGCCGGTTCGGATCCGATATCGGATCCATAACCCACAGGTTGCAGACAAATGAATATCCTACTTCAGATCTGCTTTTCAGCGGGGGCCGTGATAAACTTTGAAGGTCTCCTGGGGACTGGTTCCACCGAATCAGGAGATGCCCACGCCTTTCGAGCTATGACTTCCATAAGGGGGTCGAAAGGCGGAGACACCCAGGAGGTGGAGGGTCGAGATCCAAAAGCCTCCAGGTATACCGATTCATCCTCGGAGGGATTAATGGAGGGCCAGTTCCCCCTCTGTTTGAGGAGTTCAAGGATGTCTGAAAAGGAGACATCCACAGAGGGAGATCTTGGGGACCCCTCCGACTCATCTAAATTGGTATCTGATGTTGTAGACTCAGGGGAGTCTAAATGCTTCCTCTTGCAGGTCCTCTTACGTGGGGGTTCACCTGAAGTATCAGGAGAAACCTCGGAAGAGGAAGTCCTTCCCAATGGGGAAACCTGGGGCGATGGATCTCTGGGTCCGGGAGCAAGAGAGCGGGAAGAGGCATCTACAGGCACCATAGAGGGAGAAGCTAAAGGAACCGACTGCTGGCTAAGCTCTGGGGCTAGCACACTCCTCATCACCTCGAAGGCTCCCCTTCCAGGGAGGGCTGAGAGATCCCGCTCCGAAGAAACAGGGATCCCTGGTCCCACCGAAAGGGAAGGCTCCGAAGCAGATGGGGCCGAGCTCACCAAGGCCGAAGCTCCGAGAGGGAGAAAGTACAGTTTTGTACCTACCATAAATGTAGATGTCCGATAGGTATGCATCTGCAGTCATCACATATGGGTTGTCCTGCCTCAGGCAGCCCTTTGGTCGGCCGGATTCCAAAGTCTGGGTCCGGCGTCGGCTGATGTCGCCCCCTCCCCAACGTCACAGTGCCTGGGGTATAAAAGCATCAGCCGACGCCATCTTCCTCAGTTTTTCTTGCCCCAGATGCCCTCTAGGAAGGCTAAATTTGGAAAATAAGCAATAAAAAATCCAAACATTTGCATATATATATATATATATATATATATATATATACATATATATATAATGTAAAAACAAATACACCACAATAGATCCCCCCCAGCTAGCCAATAGAGAGGTAAGCACCCTAGGAATACCACAGAGGGGAAGGAGGGAGGGTAAACCTGACTGCAGATACATACCTATCGGACATCTACATTTATGGTAGGTACAAAACTTTACTATATCCTTCAAGGATGCATCTGCAGTCATCACATATGGGTAGAATACCATAGCCAATCTGGGGGTGGAGGTACTAGGAAAAGGATGGTGTAGCTAAGATACCCTGCAGGACAGCCGTAGCAAAGCCTGCTCTGGATCTGGAATATAAAGGTAAATTGTAATGCTTGGCAAATGTATGCACGGAGCTCCATGTGGCAGCTTCTAAAATGTCTTTTGTAGCCACCCCTCTTGAGAAGGCTGTGGAGGTGGCTGTGGCTCTCGTAGAATGAGGTCTAATGTTAGCTGGTACAGTCTTTCCATGGAATGAGTAACAAAAGCGGATGCAATTTCCTATCCATTTTGAAATTGTCTGTTTGGAAATTGCTTTTCCTTGAGTACCAGCAGCATATGCTACCAGTAGCTGGTCAGTTTTCCTGAAACCTTTAGTTCTGTCCAAGTAGTAGCGCAACTGTCTGTGAATGTCCAGGGTGTGCAGCAGTTTCTCCCCTTTGTTTTGTGGATTTGGGAAGAAGGTAGGCAAGTGAATGGCTTGATTCAATGAAACCCTGGATACCACCTTTGGCATAAAAGTAGGATTAGCTCTTAATGAAACTCTGTCCTGGTAAAAAATAATAAATGGCTGAACTGCCATCAGGGCCTGCAATTCTGAAACCCTTCTTGCTGAGGTTATTGCCAGAAGGAAAGCAGTCTTCCATGAAAGGTACTGTAGATCTGCAGATGCTGCTGGTTCAAATGGAGGCAGTGTTAGTTTTTCCAACACGTAGTTAAGGTCCCAAGCAGGGAGAGGTGGTTTCCTAGGAGGTTTGATGTTTTTAATTCCTCTTAGAAACTGTCTTAGGAGAGGATGAGAAAAGACAGGTGGATCAGTATTGTACTCAGCTGAAATTGCTGAAGCATGATTCTTAATAGAAGAGTAAGACAGCCCATTGTGGAACATTTCTGCCAAGTATTCCAGGATATGTGCCATGTTCATCATTGTCGCATCTAGGCCCTTTGTGGTGTTCCAGATGAGAAATCTTTTCCATTTTGCTGAATAAGCCTTCCTTGTGGAAGGGCAGCGAGCTTCCATAATAATATTCTTCACTCTCTGGGATAGCTTATCCTGAGGAGGAGTCAAGGTATTCTCCACGCTGTTAGTTGCAATGTTTTCAGGTTGGAATGTAGAGTTTTGTATCTGTGCTGTCAGTAGAAGTGGCCATAGAGGTAAGGGCCATGGTTTCATACGTGACATGCTCCTTAGCAGTGGGTACCAGTGCTGTCTTGGCCAGTCCGGAGCTATCAGAATCACTTTTGGCTGCTCTGCCCTGATCTTCAGTAACACCTTGGTCATTAATGGAATAGGAGGAAATGCATACACTGTCAGATTTCTCCAGCTGAACGAGAGGGCGTCCACTTTCCACGCTTGTGGGTGGTATGTCCTTGAGCAGAATTTCTTCAGTTGATGGTTGTTGGGGGGATGCAAATATATCTATGTCCGGGCTCCCCCAAGATTGTGTTATCTGTTGAAAAATGTCTGGGTGCAGCATCCATTCGTGTGCATCCATGATATTTCTGCTTAAGCTGTCCGCCAGTGTATTGTCCTTCCCTGGCACAAACTGAGCTTGTAGCTGTATATTGAGTTTCAAGGAAAGATCCCATAGATTCATTGCCAGTCTGCAAAGAGGGTAAGAATGGGTACCTCCTTGCTTGTTTATGTACCACATAACTGTGGTGTTGTCTGTCCTTATTAGTAGATGGCCTTGATGCAGAAAGAGTTTGAAGGCCTCGATTGCATGTATCACTGCTAGCATTTCTTTTTGATTTATGTGCATGCGTAGCTCCTTTTGTGACCACTGTCCTTGAATACCTCTGCCCTCCATGTGTGCTCCCCAACCTAGGTCTGAAGCGTCTGTTGTAATAGTTTGGGAAGTTTTTGGCTTTGTGAAGGGCAACCCTCTGTTGGACTGGCTGGCCTGAGCCCACCACAGAAATTCCTTGTGAAGGCATGGAATGAGTGGGATTAACGTTTCCAAACTGTGACTGTGCTGAGTCCATAAACTCCTTCGGTACCACTGTAGCTTTCTCATATGTAGCCTTGCTTGTGGTATCAAAAGAATACAGGATGCCATGTAACCCAGGGCCTGCAGGATTTTCCTTGCAGTCAGCTGGGTTTGTCTTGTCAGATTCTTGAAGTAATCTGGTAGTTGACTTTGTTTTTCTTCTGTGAGATAAGCCATTTGGGTGGTTGTATCTAGATCCGCACCCAGAAAGGTTATTCTTTGGGATGGAACAAGTCTTCATTTGTGCATATTGACTGTATATCCCAAGGCCTGTAGAAGATTGATGGCATAATTTAAGTCCTTTATCAAAGTTTGGTGGTTGTCCGCTTGTATAAGGCAGTCATCCAGATATGGGTAGATTTGAATCCCCTGGAGTCTGCAGTGTGCTATTACTGATGCCAGGCATTTCGTGAATACTCTGGGCGCAGTAGATGAGCCAAAGGGTAATGCTGAGAATTGATAATGCTCTGACCCTGCAAGAAATCTGAGGTAAATTCTGCAACTTTGTTTGATAGGGACATGCAGGTATGCCTCCTTGAGGTCTAGAGTAACCAGCCAAGACCCCTTTCCCAGCATGGGAAGGAGTTGCTGTAGAGTCAGCATCTTGAATTTTGGCACAATGAGATAAGTATTCAGTGCGGACAAGTCGAGAATTGGTCTCCATTGATGCTCTTTTCTTGGAACAAGGAATAGTCTTGAGTAAAATCCTTGGCCTTGTTCTGGAATAGGAACTTTTTCTATGGCTCTCATTTGTAGTAAGTTTGAGATTTGTTTCAAAGCCTCTGCCCTTTGATTTGGTGGCAGACCTGGCATGCCTTGTCTTTTTGGCAATGTGTGGAAATGGAACCTGTATCCGTTGTCTATTATTTGGAGTGTCCATTTGTCTCTTGTAATGTTGTGCCAATTTCTTGAGAATAAAGAAAGTTTTCCACCCAAAGGTGCTTCTAATTGAGCCCTGGTTGGCAGAGTCAATGCAAAGTCATTGAGTTTGTCCTTGTGAGGCAGTTGCAGGTCCTGAACTGCCTGTCTGGATTGGAGGTTGCCATTGACGGCCTCTGTAGGAGCCCTTGGATTGCCCTCTACCTCTGGCACGCCTGTTCCTGCCCCTTTGAAATCTTTCTGTGTCCAGAAAGGACCAATTCTTGGAAGGCCAGTTTCTGCTGAATCTAGGCGGTTGGACTTGAAGAAAATCCTTAACTGTTTGTACAGATTTTGCCTTTTCCTCAAATTTCTTTAGGACGTCTTGAGCAGTGGAACCAAATAACTTTTGCTTTTCCAGTGGAGCATCCAAAAGCTTAGCTTTAACATGTTCTGGCAGAGATTGTTCCTTCAGCCAAGCATGCCTGCGTATGACACCACCTGTCATTGCTGACTTATATGAAGCTTCTAATGCATCATACCCACACTGCAAAAAATGGTTGCTAACCTGCTGGGAGTTGTGCACCAGATCCTGAAGAGATTTACGGTCAAGGGGTTCAGAAGAAGACAATTTCTTATGCATTTCTTCTAACAAATACTCTTGATACTGTATCACGTGAAATTGACAATTTAATGCCCTCATAGCAAGAGTGGCAGAAGTATACACTTTTTACCCCATCTCTCTAATGCCCTGGACTCCTTTGCAGAGGGGAGTGGGTTCTTAGTAGTAACTGCTGCAACCCCATTAGGGCCCTGTGAAATAGTTTCAGGGTCAGCAGAGTGGGCCTTATAAAGAAAATTATGTGTGTCTGGGACTCTGTAATACCTATCAGGCTTAAAAGGGGCCGGAGGCAGAGTGTCAGGGGTCATACTAGAGTCAGAGTATACATCATCAATCACATTTAAAACAGGAGGAATAGCCAAAGGTCTATGCTGAGGTAAATGGAGAAAAGTTCTTAGTCTTTTCCTGGAATCAGAATATTCCTGGCCCTGCCATTTGAAATGCTCTCTCAGAGTGAAGGGTCTCTCCAAAGGAAAGCTCTTCAGGAGGGGAGGCCGAGGGAATGGATTCCTCTGCATCCAAATCCTCGTAGGCCAAATAAGCCTCCTCCTGGTAGTCTGAGTGATCCGAGCCAGCAGAAGTCTCCTCTGAGGAAAGAGGATCAGGAGGATCCATCCTGGGCCTTTTGTCTAAAGGGGGTTGGGAGCCCATGTCCGGATGAGGCTGAGAGCCCCTAATTAAGGAGATAAGGTCCTCTGCTAAAGTTAGAATTTGTGAACTAGAAGAAGGTCCCTGAGGAATAACTCTGGGAGGCATGGCTTTAGAGTGTTTTGCAGCTCTAGCCCTGGTGAAGGCCTTGATAGACATGGATGCAGGAGGCCTGGCTGCACCACGTGTTGGTGTAGCTTTGTCTAAAGGTATGGTGTCGGAAGATTCCAATACACCAGTTTCGGAAGGCAATTCTGTAACCGACTCGGTAGGAGCCTCCGGGGCCGAGGCTGTCGGTTGTAATATTTCAGGGTTCGTAAGTTCCAAGGACTCGGTATCAGCCGAGACACTCGCGGTAGGCCTAACCGCGGTTTCAGCCGAAACCACGGCCCGCGTGCGTCTGTCCTTGTCTTTCCGTTTCTTAATTAAATGAGATGTCGGGGTTTCCGACGGCATTTTGTAAGCAAAACTATCCCCAAAAAACTCTTCTGCGAACTTCGACCGACGTCTAAGCGTGCGTCGGTTGAAGGAAGCGCAGGCAGAACAGGCCGAAACGTCGTGGTCTGGGCCTAAGCAAGGAAGACAATAAGAGTGGAAATCCTTATGAGGTATTTGTTTCCCACAAGTTAAACAATTATTAACTTTTTCTGACATCGGCTGAGGCAAGAAAGAGTCCCCAACGGGGTACTTAGCTTTTGAAGTCTTCGGATAGCGAATTTACAGGAGCTGGTCGACCGGCACTTGCGAACTGCTTCTGCTTCGGGCACCACACGGCAAGAAAGACTGAGGAAGATGGCGTCGGCTGACGCTTTTATACCCCAGGAGCTGTGACGTCGGGGAGGGGGTGACATCAGCCAACGCCGGACCCAGACTTTGGAATCCGGCCGACCGAAGGGCTGCCTGAGGCAGGACAACCCATATGTGATGACTGCAGATGCATCCTTGAAGGACATCGGGGTCGGACAAGGGTCCGATGCCACTCGCCCCCTCAGAACCGACCAGGGAAGCCCGACGCCCGGATACCTCCAAGGAAGGTCTCAAGGAGGAGATAGGAGTCGAGGACGACGGAGCCGAAAGGTGTGATATCAGCTCCGAAGCAGCAACAGTCACGGTACCAATAATCTCCGGTTCCGAACTCTGTAGGAGAGTCGAAGGAGGAATCTCAGGGGGGTGTAGGACAGCTGACGTCTGATGAGACGGGCTATGGAGCATCTGGGCTAGTGCCTGTGATTTTAATAGCCTACTCACCACTCTCTCTCTAAGTCATGGTCTGAGAGCCTTAGGCCTTTCCCACCCTCACAGTTCCCGTCAGGATTTCCCTCAGGTATGTGTGTGTTGTGTCACTGTTACAGTAATAACTAATTTATAACCCATCACATATGGGTTGTCCGATGGCTCCGCTCCGAAAGCAAGGGAGAGGCTGGAGCCGAGTGTATAGACTCCAAAGAAGGAGATCTAGACCTCTAAGGAGATCTAGACCTCTTCTTGGATGGAGCCATCGGAGCCGAAGAACGTTCAGCTCCAGGCGGAGCCGACAACTTGTCGGCTCCGAGAGGAGACAAAGATATCTCGGCTCCAGCCGGAGCCGAGACATGCTTCGACGCCAGGGTGTCAGCTCCAGACGGAGCCGACACAGGTGCCGAAGCCAGGGTATCGGCGCCGACCGGCGCCGGTACAGAAGCTTCCAACAAGGAAGGATCGGCTCCGGATGGAGCCGATGTCGACTCCGGCGGAGTCGGAACCAAGACCACAGACTTGGACACCGAAGCCTGGGTCTTGGAAGGCTTGGAGGGCTTCCCGGAGCCGACCTTAGCCGGGGAGCTCTCTGGTTTAAGACCCCTGAGGATCAACTTATTTCTACGTTCCTGCAGGACTCTCTGGCTGAAAGAATGACATAGCACAGGAGTCCTGCAGGTGTAGGGGTCCCAGGCAATAAATACAAGAAGTGTGACAGTCTGTCAGAGACATCTTCTGACAGCACGAGTCACACTTCTTGAAACCTGAGACCCTAGTATCTTTAGACACGTCTCAGTCCTAAAACACTTACACACACCAATCAGTCCAATACAAAGACACTAACAACAAAAAATTATTAATAACTAATAAATTAGTTATTACTGTAACAGTGACACAACACACACATACCTGAGGGAAATCCTGACAGGAACTGTGAGGGTGGGAAAGGCCTAAGGCCCGAAACTCAAACTAAGTGAACTAAGGGGAAATGGGTATGGAGCTAAGTGAATAAAGTACACTGAAGGATATAAAGACTAAAAGACTAAAAATTAGAGTTTTTAGACACCTAAAACCTTAAAAATAGCAAGAAAAATATCACTTACCAGGAGCTGGTAAAAAGAATGACCTCATTAGCGAAGCGGCAAACGAGATCTGGGTAATTACCGCCTTGCATCATGGGATATGGGGCTGCCTCGAGCTGGTAAAAGTGACTCTCGAGCTTAGCAAGTGCCGAGTCGGAGCCGAGGATCGGCTCCGAACCCATCCAGCAAGAATGAAGGCGAGATTGACAACTTAACATCATGGCAAATAGAGCTCTTGCAAATGTAAGGGACCCAAGCAATATATGCATAACGAATGCTGGCCCGAAAAGGGAGTTTTATGATCACATTTCATACATTTTTTTAAAGCCAACCGGAGTTTTCTTTATCTGCCATTTCAAGGAGAAATCAGCGAGAGCAACGCGTACACACACCACACATATATAAGAAAAAAAGCATGCACACTAGAAAAAAAAACAACAGGGAGAGCAGAACAGAAAAAAGTTTTTTTTTTTTTTTTTATATATAAGGAAAAGAATTGCCAGCAATGGTAACAAGATTTGCCTAGCGGTAAGGGGAGAGTAAAGGATGCCAGCAATGGTAAGTAGGAGCTACAAAATGGCAGATGGAAAGTGAGGGAAAAGTGAGTGTGTGGAAAAAATTTGCCTAAAACACAGCTGAAAGATATTAAAAAAGGTGTGAAAGACAAAAGGTCAGAACCAAATTTAGAAGAGAAAAATAGAAATAATTTGACTTAACTGGTAAGGCTCAAGAGAGAGCTGTAGAACCCAAAGCATTACGGGTAAGGGAAGTGCTTGAGACTTTTTGGAATCCATGAGCTACAGAAGTATCTGAGTCTGTTCTCAAGGAATGGAACCAAATCCCACACGATGACAGAATGAAGATAGACAACTACAGATCATTTAAATACCATCTACAACAACCGAATAGGACTTTAAAAGCACAGTAAGTTGTTGTTGTCTCTTTCGGTTTTTCCTGGTTCGGGGTCGCCAAAGCGGAACTCCGGTCCGCTAATGATTGGCAGTAGATTTTTACGTGCCGAGTTTCCGGCCCTGACACACAACCTTCAACAAAGGTACGCCCATTCACACGTCTCCACACAGAAGACGCTCTAGCTGAGAATCGAACAGGACAACGTCTTACTGTGAGGCGATGGCGACAACACTACCGCAGCACCACCACCGCAGTCTAGTAAACAGTAATATGGAAAAAAAACCCTCTCATTTACATTTATCATAACATTGTCTCCTGTTTAATACCACTTTATAGTTGACAACTATTAAGGCCAAGAGTACTGTATGCGTACAATTCAACCTGGCATTTCAATTCTCTAAATTCCAGCTCCTCTTTTCTATCGCCATTAAAATCAAGTAGTTATCTGATAAATCACACAGAAATAAAACTTCATAAAAGTTTTGCACTCAGATGGCGTGCTTAGCAAGTGCATCGAACGTGTTCCTGATTTTAATAGCATACTGTTCATAAACTCTTCTCTTTATTTACCTATTGGTTTTACCTACAGAAGAGGAACATTTTGTGACAAACCACATACTGGGAGCTGCATGCAATAAAACTTGGCACTGAATAAGACTTTTGACTCAAGACCTTAAAATAAGGACCATCAAAGATGCATCTGCACAATGAACACTGGTGGCATTTACAAGTCCCCCTTCTTCTATTGAACTTGGATCTGTAAAGTAATCTGATGTTACTATTTTGTTAATGAAACAAGGTGCATCCCCCACTAATTGCTTAATGACACTACTAACCTCTAAAATTCTCCAATTGTTATTACTTTTGCCTCACTATCAAAGGAGAAAAACCAAAGGCATAGAGCGCGACCACTCTTGATTTTTTTGTTACTCAGAACCTCATTAGGCAATGTCCTTGACAGTTTCCTGGTGAACTATCTTTTCTATAAAATCTGAAGCTCCTCATTATGCAACTCATTAAAGGACAACAATGGGATTCTATTATTAAATGCTCAACTTCTCTGTCTTTTTTACTCCCTACTTACTGTCCTTGCTATGAATGTACAATACAGCACTTAAAATATTTTAAATTGACTGTTTCATTCCACTAGAAAGTACAGTTGTATATGCTTACCATAAATGTAGATATTCAAGTGTATTCACTGCTGCAGTCATTACATTTGAGTTATCTGCCTGCAGGTAGCCCTCAGCCGGCCTGATTATCAAAGTATTGGGACATGCGTCAGATGCTCTCTCATCTTCCAGGACGTCAGGTCGTCAGGGATATAAAGTATGCAGCCGATGCCATTACATAATTTTTCTTGCCCCAGACGTCAGGTGCCCCCATAATGGGATGCAATTATATGTACAGTTACACCTCCAACAAAAAGCAAATACACCAGAAAGCTGAAATACACTAACCAAGAAGCAAAGTATAGCTAAGAGAAGTCAGGGGGCTGGTGGGAGGGTAACCAGGACTGCAATAGTGAATACACTCGAACATCTACATTTATGGTAAGTGTACACAACTTTACTATGTTCTTCGTGTTTCACTGTTGCCGTCATTACATTTGGGTAGATTCCCAAAGCTAAAGAAGGGAGGAGGAAGTTAGAGAGCATTAGGACCAGCTATTAAGCCCTGCAAGACTGCAGTGGCAAAACCAGCTTGGGATTTAGAGAAAATAGACAAGTGGTAATGCTTGGTGAAGGTATGTACAGAGCTCCAGGTAGCAGCTTCTAGGATGTCCCTGGTAGGGACACGTCTGAGGAAAGGCTGTAGAAGCAGATGCAGCCCTGGTGGAATGTGATCTTATCCTCTGCGGGGCAGGTTTTTCATGTTGCTTACAGCAGAAACTTAGAAATGGTTTGCTTTGAAATGGCCTCCCCCCTCTGCCCCCGTTGCAAAGGCAACTAAGCAGCTGTTCAGTTTTTCTGAGAGTCTTAGTCCTGTCCAAATAAAATCTTAGTTGTCTGTGCACGCCCAAAGAGTGCAGTATTTATTCTCCTTTGTTCTGTGGATTAGGAAAAAAGGTAAGCAAATGAATGGACTGATTAAGGGCCACACTGGACACCACCTTGGGCATAAAGGAAGGACTGGTCCTAAGGGACACCCTATCCGCATGGAAGATGATGAAGGGCTCCACTGCCATGAGGGTCTGTAGTTCAGACACTCTTATAGCTGAAGTGATGGCTAGAAGGAAAGCAGTTTTCCAAGAAAGGAATTTCAACTCCGCAGATGCAACTGGCTAAAAAGAAGGTAGAGTGAGATTTTCCAATACAAAGTTAAGGTCCCAGGCTGGAGTAGGGGCTCTCCTGGGTGGTCTTAAATTTTTGGCCCCTCGGAGGAATTGTTTCAGCAGGGGGTGAGAGAAGAGGGGTGGTTCAATATTGCAATGCACTGAAATGGCCAAGGCATGAATTTGAATTGATGAGAAGGAAAGGCTCTTGTGGAGCATCTCTGTTAAGTATTGAAGAATATGTGGTAAGCTGGCCACTGTTGTGCCCATCTCTTGAGTCTGGCTCCAGGAACAGTATCTTTTCCACTTTTCTGCATAGGATTTTCTAGTACTAGGCCTCCTTGCCTCCAGAATGACATCTAGCACCTGCTTACTGAGGGATGCTACTGGAGAGCTCAAGAGAATTAGCCAGGCTGCAAGGCTCAGGGTTTGAAGCTGGGGGTGCAGAATCTGGCCCTCCAGCTGGGACAGCAGGGAAGGGGTCTGAGGCAGGTGCCAAGGATCCAGCAGTGACATACTGCACAAGAGGGGGTACCAGTGATGGCGTGGCCAGTCTGGTGCAATCAGTATTGTCCTTGGTTTGTCTTGTTTGATCTTTAGTGGAACTTTCGAGAGGAGGAAAGGCATAGACAGAGGCTTTTCCAGGTGAAGGACAGGGCATCCACTTTCCAAGCTTGACTGTGGGAAGTCCTTGTGCAGAATTTGTCCAATTGGTAGTTCTGAGGGGAGGCAAACAGGTCTATCTCTGGGTACCCCCCATTTGTTTCTCAAAATGCTGAATATCTTTGGTTCCAGTTTCCACTCATGTTGATCCAGGAGATTTCTGCTTAGGTCGTCTGCTAGTGAATTTAGCTTGTAGGTGCACTTGGTAGCTCAAGACTGTGTTCCACAGAGCCATGGCTAGTCTGCAGAGAGGGTACGAGTGGGTTCCCCCCTGCTTGTTTATGTACCACATAACAGTGGTGTCATCTGTCTTTACCAATAATTGTTCTGGAAGAATGCGGTCCTTGAAGTCTGTCAGGGAATTCTGTACAGCTAACATTTCTTTTTGATTGACATGCAGGTGCATCTGACTCTGGTTCCATTTGCCCTGAATGCACTGCCTTGCCAAGTAAGTCCCCATGTATAGTCTGATGCGTCTGTTGTTAGGGTTTGGGTAGCAGGGGGTAGAATGAACGTCAGTCCCTTGTTGTGGTAGCAGGCATCTGCCCACCAAAGGAACTGTCTTTATACAAGGAATGATAGGAATCATTGATTCCAGGTCCTGGGAATGTTGACACCATAGGCTTTTTAGATACCACTGTAGTCTTTCATATGCAGTCTTGCATATGGAATTAGTAGAATGTAAGAGGCCATGAACCCCAGGGCTTGCAGGATTTTCCTTGCAGATAGCTGGGTCTTTGTGGCCAGTAGTTTGAAGTAGGCTGTCAAATAAACTTGTTTCTCTGGCGTGAGATAAGCCATCTGGGAAGTTGTGTTCAAGCATGCTCCCAGGAATACAATTTTTGTTGGCAGGGTACCAGATGAGATTATTTTCGTTTATGGTGTACCCCAGTGAGGTTAGAAGTTTCTTTACAAATGCCAGATGATTTAGTGGCATGTCTTGGCTTTCTGCCTGAATTAGACAATCGTCCGGGTATGGGTATATCTGAATACTTCTTTGCCTGCAAAATGCAATGACTGGAGCTAGGCACTTTGTGAATACCCTGGGCGCAGTAGATAAGCCCAAGGGAAGTGCAGAGAACTGCATGTAGCATGCTCTGAAGCGTAGGTATTTCCTGCAAAATTCCCTTATTGGAATGTGCAGATAAGCTTCCTTTAAGTCTAGGGTTGCCAACCAGGCATCTTTGCCTAGCATAGGAAGCAGCTGATGAAGTGTTAGCATTTTGAATTTTGGAATTACCAAAAAGGTGTTTAGGACAGACAGGTCCAGGATAGGATGCCAGGAGTTCTTTTCTGGGTACCACAAAAAGTCTTGAGTAAAAACCTTGTCCCCATTCTTCTGCTGGGACAGGCTGAACAGCCCTGATACTCAGAAGAGAGAGAACCTGCTGTTGAGCCTCTGTGCACTGCTTTGGGGGTAGGTCTGGCCAACCTTTTGGGGTTGGTAAGGTGTGGAAGTGGAATCTATATCCTTGGGAAACTATATTTAAAACCCATTTGACTTGGGTAATGAGTTTCCAGTTTTTTGCATGCAGGGCGATCTTTACCTCAAAGTGCGGTCAGTTGAGCAGGGCCTGGAAGGTTTAAGGTTAAGTCATTGTGACAGTTTACCACAGGGGGGTGTCTTACTACTTCCAGCTTTGGAAGTGGGAGCTCCCCACTGCTTAGGCCTGCGAGTACCTTGAGACTGTGGCCTAGGTGGTCTGCTGTTCCTGGATTTGGACTGAAGGCCTAGGAGACAGGAAAGGACAAATTCTTAGAAGGCCAATGCCTACTAAATCTGGGTGGCTGTACTTGCAGGAAATCTTTAACAGTTTGCATAGATTTCGCTTTTTCCTCCATCTTTTTAAGAACTTCTTCTGCTTTGTTGCCAAACATGCAGTCTTGGTTTAAGGCAGCATCCAGTTATTTGGCTTTAACATGATCTGGCAGAGTTTGCTCCTTAAGCCAAGCATGCCTTCTAAGAACAGACCCAGTAACAACAGCCCTACAAGATGCCTCTAAAGTCAAAACTACACTGCAGAGTATGTTTACTAACGTGTTCAGCAGAATGCATTAAATCCTGTAATTCTTTATTTTCAGCACAGTAGCAGAAGTCTATACCTTCTTACCCCATCTGTCCAGGACCCTGGAATGTCCATCAGAGGGGGTAGGATTTTTGGCAGTAGTAGCCTTAATGCCTTTGGGTCCCTGTGAAATGGTCTCTGGGTCTGCAGTAGGATTCTTAGAGAGGAACTTGTGAGAATCAGGTACTCTGTAATACCTGTCAGGTTTCCTGGGAGCCAGAGGTAAGGTATCTGGGGCCAGGCTAGATTCCAAGAAGGCATCATCTACAATGTCCAGTACAGGGGGGACAGCTAAAGGCCTGTGTTGAGGCAGGAGTAAGAATTCTCTAAGCCTCTTTTTAGAGTCAGAGTAATCCTGGCTTTCCCAGTGGAAATGCTCCCTAAGAGTGTGCAATGTTTCACCAAAAGAGAAAACTTCTGGAGGGGAAACAGAGGGAAGAGAGTCCTCTGCATCAGAATCCTTATAAGTAGGTAAGGGCAAATCCTGGTCATCAGAAGCAGCAGAAATTTCAGAATCCTGATCAGAAGAATCTGAAGGAAAATCAGTTCTAGGTCTCCTGGCAGGAGAAGGGTGGCTTCCCCTAATTAGAGTAAGAAGGTCTTCAGCCATTCTTATTTGTTTTTTAGGCATATGGGCCTGACCATGCAGTTTGGACGTAGGTTTTCTAGGCGTGAATCAAGTCTTAGGCCTTGAAGAAGAAGATGGCATTGGTTTGATATGCAAGTCAGTAGGAATGAATACACCCTCAGAAGCCGGTGCCTGCACAGAGGCTCTGGATCCATCCAAGGTAGAGACATCCGCAGATCCATAGTCGAAGAAGCATCTCGTGGCATACCAGACTCTGAATGGGTCTCAGAAGAGGCCTGTGAATCTGAAGTAGCGGGTATGAGAGTCTGCGATAGTGCCTCACTCAGTTCCGGCAAACTGGCGACTAGCTTAACGGAAGCATTGGCGGCAGCTTTGGACCTATGCGGTCTGTCTCTGTCTTTAGCTGTTTTCAGAATGTCGATAGTCGGACAGCTTACTGAAGTCATTTCTGGATAATTGAACCGAGTACCGAAATAGTTAGATGCGAAAATGAACAGATGACAAATAGTACAAGGATTGAATAAGGCACAAAACCAACAGCGAGGGACGTCGTGGTCTGGGCCTAAGCAAGGAATGCAATACGAATGAAAATCTTTATGAGGTATTTGCTTTTCACAAGAAATACAATTGTTCACTTTTACTGACATCGGTTTAGAGCAAGAAAAAGGATCCCTAATGGGGTACTTAGCTTTTCTGAAGACTTCAAGTTCTGAAACTCGAAAATGTCAGGATTTGGCTGACCGGCACTTGCAAAAGTACAGTTGTGTACACTTACCATAAATGTAGATGTTCGAGTGTATTCACTGTTGCAGTCATTACATTTGGGTAATCTGCTGGCAGGTTGCCCTCAGTTGGCCTGATTAAAAAAGTCTTGGGTCCTGCGTAGGTTGCTGTCCCTACTTCCACAAAGTCAGGTTGTCAGGGGTATAAAACATGCAGCCAATGTTATTACATCAGTTTTTCTTGTCCCAGATGTCAGGTGCCCCCCAAATGGGGAGCAAAATATATAAATAATTAAAAACACAAAAATATATACCTCCAAAGAAAAGCAAATACACCAAAAAGGCTTTTTATAGTAAAAGAAAACAGAGGCACAGTAAGAGAAAAACAGGGGGCTGGAGGGAGGGTAAAATACAGTTGTGTACACTTACCATAAATGTAGATGTTAGAGTGTATTTACTGTTGCAGTCATTACATCTGGGTAATCTGCTGGCAGGTTGCCCTCAGTCGGCCTGAATTCCAAATCTTGGGTCCTGCGTCGGTTGCTGTCTCCTCTTCCATGACGTCAGGGGTATAAAACATGCAGCCGACGCCATTTTCTTTACTTTTTCTTGACAGTTACAGTTTGCATAGACTTAGCTTTGTCCCCCATGCTGTAAAGGTGCATCCAGCAATTCAGCTTTAACATGATTATTTATTTTCTGCACATATAGAAATCAACATCATTTTCTGTTTAGTATATATATATATGTTGTTGATACTTATATGAAACTGATGTATAAAGAGGGTAGGATTTTTTTGCTGTTGAGGCTTTAACACCTTTAAACACATTATCCACAATGTCTAAAACACGGCTATGCTGAGAGAGAAGGAAATCCCTGAGCTCTATTTGATTCTGAGAACTCTTGACTCTCCAGTGAAATGCTCCCTCACAGTACATGCAAGGTTTCATAGGAATATATATATATGCAGATATAAGACCTCTGCATAGAATATATATATATATATATATATAATATATATATATATATATGAAGATTCATAATCAGTGTCTTGCGCAGGTATCTTATATATATATATATATATATATAAATGTTATTGAATACACTCAAAGACATCCATCTACAAAGAATACACCACATAGGTGTAGAAGAAAGATAAACTCCAGAAAGAAAGGGGGATGGGCAGGAAGTAACCTGGACTGCAACTGTGAACAGTGAAGCTTCATCTACATTTACAGTAAGTCTACAAAACTGTACTATGTTCTTTGTGTTTCACTGTTGCAGTCATTACATTTGGGTTGAATCCCAAAAGCTGGAGCTAAACAGTGCATTGGGCGGCTATAAGGCCCTGCAGAACTGCAGTGGCAAAGCCTGCCCTGGACTTGAGAGGCAAATGATAATGCTTTGTAAAGGTGTGAACAGAACTCCAAGTAGCAGCCTCTAGAATGTCTTTGGTTGGTACTCCTCTGAGAAGGCTGCTGAAGTAGCTGTAGCTCTGGTGGAGTGAGACCCAATGCCCTTGGGCACAGGTTTACCGTGGTATAAGTAGCAGAAATGAATGCAGGCTTGGGATCCACTTTAAAATAGTCTGCTTTGAAATAGCCTTTCCTTCTGATCCTGCAGCATATGTCACTAGTAATTGCTCAGTTTTTCTTAGAGCTTTAGTCCTGCTCAAGTAGAATCCTAGCTGTCTGTGTACGTCCAAGGAACGCAGAATTCTCTCCCCCTTGTTCTCTTGGTTGGATAAAAGGTTGGCAGATGAATAGTTTGGTTAAGAGCCACACTGGAAACCACCTTAGGCATAAATGTAGGATTTGTCCTCAGAGACACCCTGTCTGGGTAAAATATGATAAAAGGCTCTAGAGCCATGAAGGCCTGTAGCTCTGAAACTCTTCTTGCTGAAGTAATTGCTAGTAGCAGAGCTGTTTTCCATGATTAGAACTTTATATCAGCGGTAGCAGCTGGTTCAAATAGAGGCAAGGTGAGCTTTTCCAACACATAGTTGAGGTCCCATGCAGGTATTGGTGATGATCTAGGTGGCCTTAAATGTTTGGCTCCTCTAAGATACTGCTTTAGTAAAGGAGGAGAAAAGATTGGTGGCTCTGTATTTTAATGAGCCGAAATGGCAGAGGATTTTAATTGATGAGAAAGATAGGCCTTTGTGAAGCATCTAAGTCAAATATTGTAATATCTGAGGAATATTTGGTTCTGCTGTATCAGTTCCTTGTGCTTGATCCCAAGCACATAATCTTTTCCATTTATCAGCATAAGATTTTCTAATACTAGGCCTTCTGGCTTCCAAAATGACATCCATCACAGCTTTACTGAGAGGTGCTGTATGTATAACTACATGATCGGCCATGCTGCCAGGTTCAGTGTCTGGAGTAGAATGTGCAGGATCTGTATGTTTTTGCTGGGACAGTAGTTGAGGTCTTTGAGGTAAGGTCCAAGCTGGGTATTGAGACAAGTTCCTTAGGATTGGGTACCAGTATTGGCGGGGCCAGTCCGGGGCAATTAGTATCATTTTTGGTTTCTCTTGTCCGACTTTTAGGAGGACCTTGGGAAGAAGAGGCAGAGAAAGAAAGGCATAAACTGATAGGTTTTTCCAACTGAAGGACAGGGCGTCCACTTTCCATGCTTGTCTGTGTTAAGTCCTTGTGCAGAATATTTTCAACTGATAATTTTGAGGAGAGGCAAATAGATCTATGTCTGGGCTCCCCCATTTCTTTGTTATCATGCTGAAGACTTGTGGATCTAGTTTCCACTCGTGAGGATCCATAAGGTTTCTGCTTAAATCATCTGCTTGAAGATGTATTTGGTAAGTCAAAGCTGTGTCCCACAGTGTCATGGCTAATCTGCAAAGGGGGTATGAGTGCGTGCCCCCCTGCTTGTTTATATACCACATGACCATGGTGTTGTCCGTCTTTATCAGTAGTTGTCCTGGATGAAGTAAGTCCTTGAAGGCTGTCAGGACATTTTGAACAGCTAACATCTCTTTTTGGTTGATATGCAGATGCATTTGTTTTGGGGTCCATATGCCCTGAATGCATCTTCCCGCCATGTGGGCCCCCCATGCATAATCTGATGCATCTGTTGTTAAGGTTTGGCTGGCAGGGCGTAGAGTGAAAGCCCGTCCCATGTTATGGTGACATGCCTCTGCCCACCATAGAAACTCCTGTTGTAGGCAGGGTATGAGAGGAATCCTTGCTTCCAGACTGTGACAGTGTTGACTCCATAAACGTTTTAGTACTACTGTAGTTTCCTCATATGCAGTCTTACATACGGAATCAGCAGAATGCAGGATGCCATGAAATCCAAAGCCTGCAGAGTTTGCCTTGCAGATAACTGGGTTTTTGTTGCCATCAGTTTGAAGTAGTCAGTTGCCTTTGTCTTACACGAGGAAAGCAATCTGGGCAGTTGTATTCAAGCTTGCACCCAGGAATGTTATCTTTTGAGAGAGTACCAGTTGTGATATATTTTCGTTTACTGTGGACCCTAGGCATGTTAGAAGCCTTTTCACAAATGCCAGATGCTGAAGAAGAATGTCCTTTGTTCTCTGCTTGAATGAGACAGTCGTCCAAGGAAGGATAGATTTGTAAACGTTTTTGTCTGCAAAATGGAATTACTGGTGCCAGGCACTTTGTAAAGACCCTGGGCGCAGTAGATAAGTCAAAGGGCAGTGCAGAGAATTGGTAATGCATAAAGCCAGCCTTGAAACGGAGGTATCTTCTGCACGATTCCCTTATTGGGATATGCAGGTATGCCTCTTAAGTCTAATGTCACCAGCCAAGCGTTCTTGCCCAGCATGGACAGAAGCTGCTGCAAAGTTAGCATTTTGAATTTTGGAATGTCCAGGTATGTGTTCAAAATTGATAAATCCAGTATTGGGTGCCAGGCCTGGTCTTTTCTGGGTACCAAGAACAGTCTTGAATAAAACCCATGTCCTTTTTCCTGTTCTGGTATTGGCTGAATAGCCCCCACATCCATGAGACGTAACTTGTTTCTGTGCCTCTGCCCAATGATTTTTTGGCAGATCTGGCCAACAGTTTGCAATTGGCAGTGTGTGGAAGTGGAATCTGTATCCCTGAGATACTATGTTTAACACCCATTTGTCCTAGGCTGCCAATTTTGAGCATAAAGTGCGAATTTCCCCCTAAGGATGCTGCCAAAAGATAAGTGCTTGGTGATGGCAGAGGGAAGTCATTGAGACTGTTTAGTGTAGGGTTGCGCTTTACTTCCTCCAGATTTGGAGGTAGAAGCACCCCATTGCTTTGACCTGTAAAGAATCCTGTGACTGGTATCTAGAACCTTTAGGGTGCCTAAATTTGCCCCATTGAGCTCTGTCAGACAAAGGAAAGGACCAATTTTTTTGTAGGCCAGTGTCTACTGAATCTTGGTGGCTGCACTTGTAAGAAGTCTTTTACAGTTTGCATAGACTTAGCTTTGTCGTCCATTTTCTTTAAAACCTCTTCTGCCTTAATACCAGAGTACCATGCTGTAAAGGTGCATCCAGCAATTCAGCTTTAACATGATTAGGCAAATTTTGCTCTTTTAGCCAGGCATTCCTCCTAATCACAGATAAAGTAACTGCGGCCCTGCAGGAGGCCTCTAAGGAATCAAAACCACATTGCAAAGTATGCTTTCCAACTTGTTCTGCTGCATGCAATAATTCCTGCAATTCTTTATTTTCTGCACATTCAGAAATCAACATCATTTTCTGTTTCAGTAATCCCATAACATGTTGTTGATACTTGAGCATATGAAACTGGCAGTTTAAGGCTCTAATTGCCAAGGTTGCAGATGTATAAACCTTCTTCCCCAATTATCCAGTGCCCTGGAATCTCTGTCAGAGGGGTAGGATTTTTTGCTGTTGAGGCCTTAACACCTTTTGGACCCTGTGAAATAGTTTCAGGGTCAGCAACAGGGTTTCTAAATAAAAATGTGTGTGAGTCAGGAACCCTGTAATATCTGTCTGGCTTGCAAGGAGCCGGAGGTAAGAAGTCTGGAGTCAAGCTTGACTCCGAAAACACATTATCCACAATGTCTAAAACACGAGGTACGGCTAAAGGCCTATGCTGAGAGAGAAGGAAATCCCTGAGCCTCTTTTTTGATTCTGAGAACTCTTGACTCTCCCAGTGAAAATGCTCCCTCACAGTATGCAAGGTTTCTCCAAAGGAATAATCTTCAGGAGGAGATGCAGATGGGATAAGACTCCTCTGCATCAGAATCCTCATATGGTGGTATAGATAATTCCTGATCAGAAGAAATAGAAACCTGATCTGAAGATTCATAATCAGTGTCTTGCGCCTAGGTCTCTTATCAGGAGGGGGATAGGAAACCCTGATCAAGGTAATTAGGTCTTCAGCCATTTTGATCATCTGCTTTTTGGGCATAGAGGCCTGTGCACGTGGCTCATGCGTCAGTTTTTTAGCTTTAGTAGTTGCTTTTGTCTTTGATTTTGAAGCTGGCGTCGGTTTTATATATAAATGTTATGGCCTGAATACACTCTCAGAAGCCGTGCCTGCTCAGCGGCTCTGGACCCATCCGAGGGAGAGACATCCATGGGTACAATACTTTGAGAATCTCGTGGCGTGCCGGACTCCACATGGGTCTCGGTAGGGGACTGCAACTCGAAAGTAGCGGGTATCGGGGCTCGCGAAAGTGCCTCACTGAGTACCCGGCCGAACTGGCGATTGGCTTAGGAGAAGCTTCATCGGTTTTGTACCTCGACGGTCTGTCTCTGTCCTATTCTTTGTGTTTTTTGTATACTCTGGTAGTTGGATTGCTATCAGACGACATTTCAGGGTAGTTAAATCTGTTTCCAAAATATTTTGAGGCATAGATATACCGACGCTTAATAGTGCATTGGTTAAATCTAGCACAAAACCGACAGCTAGGCAACATTATGATCAGGGCCTAGGCAAGGAATACAGTACAAATGGAAATCCTTATGAGGTATTTGCTTCCCACAAGTAATGCAATTATTAACTTTTACTGACATCAGTATGGAGCAAGAAAAAAGTTTCCCCAATGGGGTACTTAGCTTTAGTGAAGACTTCGGTTCTGAAACTCGAATTCGAAATTTTCAGGAGTTGGCCAACCGGCACTTGCGAAATGCTTCTGCTTTGGGCACTGCGCAGCAAGAAAGACAAAGAAAATGGCGTCGGCTGCCTGTTTTATACCCCTGATGACCTATCGTCATGGAAGAGGAGACAGCAACCGACGCAGGACCCAAGACTTTGGAATTCAGGCTGAATGAGGGCAACCTGCCAGCAGATTACCCAAATGTAATGACTGCAACAGTGAAACATGAACATCCATACCTGCTGGGGGAATATGGGTCTGAAAAATAGACTTCACAAGTTGTTGGAGTGAAAATAACCTGTCTAGAGGCAGAAACACCCTGCCCTATATCGCATCCAACTAGGCACCTATAAAGTCCGACACCTGAACAGGTTCCAGGTTTGACTTGGCTAGATCGATCGTAATGCCCAGGGGAAGGGGCTAGGAGGAGGAGGCAATCCCTGGCTTGAATCAGTTGATACCTGGAGAGAGCAGAAAGGAGCCAATTGTCCAGGTAAGGGAAGACCTGAAACCCCTGCAGCTGCAGGTGAGCCGTTACTACCGCTATCACTTTGGTAAATACCCAGGGGACAGTGGTGAGTCCAAAGGGGAGCGCTCTGAAATGAAAATGACTGGCTCCAAGCTGGAACTGAAGGAACTGTCTGGAGTGTCTGTAAATTTTCTCACAATGATGCATCCTGAAGGTCCACCGAGCACATCCAGTCGTTCATCTGCAGAATGGACTACATGGTGAACATCGAAATTTCATCTTAGCAACAGACAGGTTCAGGGTTGTATGATCCAAAATGGGTCTCAAGTCCCAGTTTTCTTTGGTACCAAAAAGAACCTGGAATAAATGCCTGATCCGGACTGGTCTGGGAGGATGGGCTGGATGACTTGTTTTTCAAGCAGCCTGGTGATTTCTATGGATGCCACCTCCTGCTGGCGGGTGGAGCGTCTGGGAGGTTTCTCTTTTAGAGAGGAAGGATGAAGAGCGGGATGGAATAACCTCTGGATATAATCTGCAGCACCCAATGATCATTAAGTGATGGACTCCCAGGCTGTTGGTTGCAGGGATAGATGCCCCAACTGCCTCAGAGAAGAGCAGTCAGGCAACCCTTCAGGATTGCTGACAGGGTCTGTCTGAAAACAAAGAGAGACCCCCCCCTGGTTCCTAGGAACCCCTCTGCCACGTGGGCGTCTGTCATTTCCTGCTCTACCCCTGAGGCCCGACCCAGTGTCTTGGGGAAAAGCCCGAGACTTCTGAAACCACAACTTCTTGACCCCATGCTGATTCCCAGAAAAGGATCACAGTGGAGGAGAGAAGCAGATGCTGATGGCAGACCAAGGTCTTCCCATATTTATCGCTCTGGGTAGGCGTCACGAACAGTTTTGCTAAAAAAGTTGACCTGCCATAGGGGTGTTCATGAATGATGCCTTGAAGGCTTCCAAAAAGCACAAAACCACAGCCAGGCATGCTGTCCAAGGGCAAAGCCATCCCAGCCACCCTAGAGGCACCCTCAGTTGAATGAGAGAAGCCTCGTGGGCGTGTTAGAAATGGCAGCTAGGATGGCCAGGCGAGAAAGAAAACCATCTTCTCCTCTGTCGACATGGACCCTGGGGCAGACTCAGAGACTTCCTTACCCTGGTCTCTCTGTATTCTGGTGACATGGACCAAAGAGTTCAGTGCCGCATAGAGCAGGGTGGCTGAAGCATACACCCGCTTCCCGAAGTGGTCCATCATCCTAGTCTCCCCCCTGTCTGGAGGATGGACTGAGAAGCTCTCGTGGGCCAGCTGCTTGGTAGCCACTGCAACCACCAAGGCAATCGATTGGGAACCCTTGGATCAATGGGGCCTGTCCAAAGGAGCACAAAGAACCTTGTGCCAAATGCCTCCAAGAATACAGACTCATCAGGGTTGGGTTTGAGGGAAGACCACCCACCCCCCCTCTGGTGCAGAATCTCCATGATGTCCCCAAAAGAGACATAGTCAGGGTGTGATCATGGGACTCCCTCACCCTTGTACAAATTTGTATCTTCCGTGAGAGATTCTGGTGGGGAATCTAAGTGCCTCCTCTTCCATGTATGACGCCGAGGCACCTCCTATGGGGCAAGCTCTGGGGAGGACTCAGAAGCTTCAGAGAATTCCTGAAGAGGAACCTCCTAGGACGGTGTGGCGACTGTCCCTGAGGGGGCAGGACGGAAGACTCTGGTCCAGAAACAGAAGGAGCCAGGGCAGAATCCAAGGAAGAAAGGGTCAAGGCTCTTGAAGGGCAGAGGACCCTCTCCACCACCTCAAAAGCTGAAGGCAAGTGGACCCCAGAATGCAGTGCAGCCAGAGCTGAAACTGTCAGCATTGGAGCCTCCCAGACCGCTGCCCCCAGCGCCAAAGGGGGAGACGAAGCAGAGCTTCCCAGCGTTAAGCACAGAGGGAAGGACAGCTCAAAACCTCACAACCAAAGTCAGCCCCACAGAGCCGATGCCAAAGCTACGACTCCGAGTCAGTCCTATCCGAAGACATCAGAGCTGAAATGCTCAAGGTAACTGTCAGGGCCAAAGTACAAGGGACCATCAGTGCAGACAACTCAATACTAGGAAACATCAGACAGAAGTACTCCTAAGCCAAAGGTCGGATCAGAGAAGGAGATATCGGGAGGAAACCAGACTGCATTGCTCACGGCTCCAGAAAGGAACTGAGCAGGCAAGACTCCAAAGCTGAATCTGGGCCCAAAGAAACCATCATTATCCTGTCCACCTCTGCTTCAGACAGACTCCGAAGTGGACGGACAGGAAGCTACCAACCCGGGCTGGAATGATGCCAAGGGAGGCAGACTAAGGAGACCTAGCTTGGGAACTCTCTCTGGCTCCGGGGAGAAATGGAGCGACAGAAGGAGGAGAACCCTGAGCTAGTTTGGGTCCTAGACTTGGTGGGAGGTTCAGCATGGGAAGACCACTCAGGAGACCTATTCCTGGGATGATCACACTCCTTTGTACCTGATCTGCTCTCCTTCTTCAGGCTTTCTGACACGAGAGTTTGAGTCCCAGAAGCAGGGGAATAGAAGTAGAGGCCTCCACACAGGGAGGTAGCAGGCCCTTTAAGATAAGCTTGTTCCTCCTGTCGATATTAAGCACATGGGGGTTGAAGCCAGCGCCAAATCGAGCAGGAGGAATCAAGGTGGGGAACCCCAAACAAAACGCACAGAGGGTGGGGGCATCAAATGGAGGAATCTTGTGCCCACACTCCGTACAATTCTCGACCCCTAGCTTAGCAGTGTTGGCCATGGGAACAAAAGCAGCACACACTCCCACATAAGAGAACAACAGACAGAGAGAGAAGGGAATGAAAGGACAGCAAAGAAGTTCTCTCTCTCTAGCTCTCTTTTTAACCTAAAACAGACCAATGCAGAGACAGAAGGGTACGAAGATAGAGGACAGACAGAGAAGAAAAAATCACAAGGAAAACTTACTCAGCAACTATAAAAATCCCTGGAGGAGCTTAGACAAATGGTGAGCTATGCCATTCAAAGCAGTGGCAAACAAAATCTGGGGGAGGAGGAGATTCGAATCCCAAAAGGCCTTAACACCTTTTGGACCCTGTGAAATAGTTTCAGGGTCAGCAACAGGGTTTCTAAATAAAAATGTGTGTGAGTCAGGAACCCTGTAATATCTGTCTGGCTTGCAAGGAGCCGGAGGTAAGAAGTCTGGAGTCAAGCTTGACTCCGAAAACACATTATCCACAATGTCTAAAACACGAGGTACGGCTAAAGGCCTATGCTGAGAGAGAAGGAAATCCCTGAGCCTCTTTTTTGATTCTGAGAACTCTTGACTCTCCCAGTGAAAATGCTCCCTCACAGTATGCAAGGTTTCTCCAAAGGAATAATCTTCAGGAGGAGATGCAGATGGGATAAGACTCCTCTGCATCAGAATCCTCATATGGTGGTATAGATAATTCCTGATCAGAAGAAATAGAAACCTGATCTGAAGATTCATAATCAGTGTCTTGCGCCTAGGTCTCTTATCAGGAGGGGGATAGGAAACCCTGATCAAGGTAATTAGGTCTTCAGCCATTTTGATCATCTGCTTTTTGGGCATAGAGGCCTGTGCACGTGGCTCATGCGTCAGTTTTTTAGCTTTAGTAGTTGCTTTTGTCTTTGATTTTGAAGCTGGCGTCGGTTTTATATATAAATGTTATGGCCTGAATACACTCTCAGAAGCCGGTGCCTGCTCAGCGGCTCTGGACCCATCCGAGGGAGAGACATCCATGGGTACAATACTTTGAGAATCTCGTGGCGTGCCGGACTCCACATGGGTCTCGGTAGGGGACTGCAACTCGAAAGTAGCGGGTATCGGGGGCTGCGAAAGTGCCTCACTGAGTACCGGCGAACTGGCGATTGGCTTAGGAGAAGCTTCATCGGTTTTGTACCTCGACGGTCTGTCTCTGTCCTATTCTTTGTGTTTTTTGTATACTCTGGTAGTCGGATTGCTATCAGACGACATTTCAGGGTAGTTAAATCTGTTTCCAAAATATTTTGAGGCATAGATATACCGACGCTTAATAGTGCATTGGTTAAATCTAGCACAAAACCGACAGCTAGGCAACATTATGATCAGGGCCTAGGCAAGGAATACAGTACAAATGGAAATCCTTATGAGGTATTTGCTTCCCACAAGTAATGCAATTATTAACTTTTACTGACATCAGTATGGAGCAAGAAAAAAAAGTTTCCCCAATGGGGTACTTAGCTTTAGTGAAGACTTCGGTTCTGAAACTCGAATTCGAAATTTTCAGGAGTTGGCCAACCGGCACTTGCGAAATGCTTCTGCTTTGGGCACTGCGCAGCAAGAAAGACAAAGAAAATGGCGTCGGCTGCCTGTTTTATACCCCTGATGACCTATCGTCATGGAAGAGGAGACAGCAACCGACGCAGGACCCAAGACTTTGGAATTCAGGCTGAATGAGGGCAACCTGCCAGCAGATTACCCAAATGTAATGACTGCAACAGTGAAACATGAACATCCATACCTGCTGGGGGAAGATGGGTCTGAAAAATAGACTTCACAAGTTGTTGGAGTGAAAATAACCTGTCTAGAGGCAGAAACACCCTGCCCTATATTGCATCCAACTAGGCACCTATAAAGTCCGACACCTGAACAGGTTCCAGGTTTGACTTGGCTAGATCGATCGTAATGCCCAGGGGAAGGGGCTAGGAGGAGGAGGCAATCCCTGGCTTGAATCAGTTGATACCTGGAGAGAGCAGAAAGGAGCCAATTGTCCAGGTAAGGGAAGACCTGAAACCCCTGCAGCTGCAGGTGAGCCGTTACTACCACTATCACTTTGGTAAATACCCAGGGGACAGTGGTGAGTCCAAAGGGGAGCGCTCTGAAATGAAAATGACTGGCTCCAAGCTGGAACTGAAGGAACTGTCTGGAGTGTCTGTAAATTTTCTCACAATAGTACGCATCCTGAAGGTCCACCGAGCACATCCAGTCGTTCATCTGCAGAATGGACTACATGGTGAACATCCGAAATTTCATCTTAGCAACAGACAGGTTCAGGGTTGTATGATCCAAAATGGGTCTCAAGTCCCAGTTTTCTTTGGTACCAAAAAGAACCTGGAATAAATGCCTGATCCGGACTGGTCTGGGAGGATGGGCTGGATGACTTGTTTTTCAAGCAGCCTGGTGATTTCTATGGATGCCACCTCCTGCTGGCCGGGTGGAACGTCTGGGAGGTTTCTCTTTAGAGAGGAAGGATGAAGAACGGGATGGAATAACCTCTGGATATAATCTGCAGCACCCAATGATCATTCGTGATGGACTCCCAGGCTGTTGGTTGCAGGGATAGATGCCCCCAACTGCCTCCAGAGAAGAGCAGTCAGGCAACCCTTCAGGATTGCTGACAGGGTCTGTCTGAAAACAAAGAGAGACCCCCCCCTGGTTCCTAGGAACCCCTCTGCCACGTGGGCGTCTGTCATTTCCTGCTCTACCCCTGGGGGAAGACTGACCCCGAGTGTCTTGGGGAAAAGCCCCGAGACTTCTGAAACCACAACTTCTTGACCCCATGCTGATTCCCAGAAAAGGATCACAGTGGAGGAGAGAAGCAGATGCTGATGGCAGACCAAGGTCTTCCCATATTTATCGCTCTGGGTAAGAGCGTCACGAACAGTTTTGCTAAAAAAAGTTGACCTGCCATAGGGGGTGTTCATGAATGATGCCTTGAAGGCTTCCAAAAAAAGCACAAAACCACAGCCAGGCATGCTGTCCAAGGGCAAAGCCCATCCCAGCCACCCTAGAGGCACCCTCAGTTGAATGAGAGAGAAGCCTCGTGGACGTGTTAGAAATGGCAGCTAGGATGGCCAGACGAGAAGAGAAAACCATCTTCTCCTCTGTCGACATGGACCCTGGGGCAGACTCAGAGACTTCCTTACCCTGGTCTCTCTGTATTCTGGTGACATGGACCAAAGAGTTCAGTGCACGCAGAGCAAGGGTGGCTGAAGCATACACCCGCTTCCCGAAGTGGTCCATCACCCTAGACTCCCCCCTGTCTGGAGGATGGACTGAGAAGCTGTCTTGGGCCAGCTCCTTGGTGGCCACTGCAACCACCAAGGCAATCGATTGGGGAACCCTTGGATCAATGGGGCCTGTCCAAAGGAGCACAAAGAACCTTGTGCCAAATGCCTCCAAGAATACAGACTCATCAGGGTTGGGTTTGAGGGAAGACCACCCACCCCCCCTCTGGTGCAGAATCTCCATGATGTCCCCAAAAGAGACATAGTCAGGGTGTGATCATGGGACTCCCTCACCCTTGTACAAATTTGTATCTTCCGTGAGAGATTCTGGTGGGGAATCTAAGTGCCTCCTCTTCCATGTATGACGCCGAGGCACCTCCTATGGGGCAAGCTCTGGGGAGGACTCAGAAGCTTCAGAGAATTCCTGAAGAGGAACCTCCTAGGACGGTGTGGCGACTGTCCCTGAGGGGGCAGGACGGAAGACTCTGGTCCAGAAACAGAAGGAGCCAGGGCAGAATCCAAGGAAGAAAGGGTCAAGGCTCTTGAAGGAGCAGAGAGGACCCTCTCCACCACCTCAAAAGCTGAAGGCAAGTGGACCCCAGAATGCAGTGCAGCCAGAGCTGAAACTGTCAGCATTGGAGCCTCCCAGACCGCTGCCCCCAGCGCCAAAGGGGGAGTCGAAGCAGAGCTTCCCAGCGTGTAAGCACAGAGGGGAAGGGACAGCTCCAAAAACCTCACAACCAAAGTCAGCCCCACAGAGCCGATGCCAAAGCTACGACTCCGAGTCAGTCCTATCCGAAGACATCAGAGCTGAAATGCTCAAGGTAACTGTCAGGGCCAAAGTACAAGGGACCATCAGTGCAGACAACTCAATACTAGGAAACATCAGACACAAGTACTCCTAAGCCAAAGGTCGGATCAGAGAAGGAGATATCGGGAGGAAACCAGACTGCATTGCTCACGGCTCCAGAAAGGAACTGAGCAGGCAAGACTCCAAGCTGAATCTGGGCCCAAAGAAACCATCATTATCCTGTCCACCTCTGCTTCAGACAGACTCCGAGTGGACCGGACAGGGAAAGCTACCAACCCCGGGCTGGAATGATGCCAAGGGGAGGCAGACTAAGGAGACCTAGCTTGGGAACTCTCTGGCTCCGGGGAGAAATGGAGCAACAGAAGGCGAGGAGAACCCTGAGCTAGTTTGGGTCTAGACTTGGTGGGAGGTTCAGCATGGGAAGACCACTCATGAGACCTATTCCTGGGATGATCACACTCCTTTGTACCTGATCTGCTCTCCTTCTTCAGGCTTTCTGACACGAGTTTGAGTCCCAGAAGCAGGGGGAATAGAAGTAGAGGCCTCCACACAGGGAGGTAGCAGGCCCTTTAAGATAAGCTTGTTCCTCCTGTCGATAAGCACATGGGGGTTGAAGCCAGCGCAAATCGAGCAGGAGGAATCAAGGTGGGGAACCCCCAAACATACCACGCACAGAGTGTGGGCATCAGATGGAGGAATCTTGTGCCCACACTCCGTACAATTCTTGAACCCTAGCTTAGGAGTGTTGGCCATGGGAACAAAAAGCGCACACACTCCACATAAGAGAACAGCAGACAGAGAGAGAAGGGAATGAAAGGACAGCAAGAAGTTCTCTCTCTCTCTCGCTCTCTTTTTAACCTAAAACAGACCAATGCAGAGACAGAAGGGTACGAAGATAGAGGACAGACAGAGAGAAGAAAAATCACAAGGAAAACTTACTCAGCAACTATAAAATCCCTGGAGGAGCTTAGACAAATGGTGAGCTATGCCATTCAAAACGAGTGGCAAACAAAATCTGGGGGAGGAGGGAGAGCGAGGCATTATTGGTAGGGGAGGAGCTTGGATTTCGGCTCCAATGCTAGAGTATATGGCTGAATTGGAACCATGCCGGATCTGAGTCCCATCATAGCACGCAACCTTCCATCACCAAAATTAGAACACCAGCCCTCATAATGTGGAACAAATGGGCAAAATGTGGAACACATACTAACTGCTTACTAACAACTTCAACTAGGAAGGCCATAGGATGGTTAAAATATGTTGGTTTTACTTATAAAGAAGATATTATAATGAATTAATATGATTAATTTCTATTTCCCGTGGATTTCACTTAAATTCCTAGCGCTGAATGTGTGACAGAGTCTTGCAATGTGGAACATTGAGGAACTTTGAGGAACATGAACTATTTAAGACCCCAAATGAGGTATGTTCCTCGTAATGAGGTACACTTGAGAGGTATGAGTCCCATAGGTTGAAGACCAAATGAAAAACAACTTCAGATCGCATTAGCCTTATGGACTGGAGATTCTGGATTAAGAAAAAGAGGAAAGCCTACAAAGCAAAAAATCTATTTTTTTTTTGTTTTTATGAAGACAGGTCTGGGATATCTAAAACAGGATTACAGTGTTATAACACTGCACCATTAAGAATCCTCTTGACTAAACCCCCCTGTTTACAGGATATGGATGTCCAAGAAGCTACTGAATCAGAAATGAAGTCAGTTTAAATCTTGGCATGCATGGAACAGACCCTAGAACTGGTGCTGCACAGAAATTTAAAGAAAACATCCTGTTGACAAATATCTTTCTAAACAGTCTCTCTCTCACTTTGATGACCACATGTTAAAGAAGCTTAGTTTATATATTTAAGTCTGTTTACTGGGGTAGTACACCAATCACAAACCATTTGCAAGCACAGCCAAGTGAAGAAATTCACAAAAAATAAAACTAAACTAATTTGCAAATGGCAATCACAGGATGTACAAGTTCAGGTGACAGCTGAAACAATGAGCAAAGATTAGATGTGTAAAATCTTACCATAACCATAGGTGTCGTCCTCTTCCATGTTACAGTATTCTCACATGTGGGGTCTTCCGCCTGAGGGCAACCGAACGTCCGGCTCATCAACCAAAGCTTAAGCCTGGTTGCTGTAAGGTGTGTGGGACGTCACATGCAGGACCATAAACTGTGGGCCATAAATGTGATGTCTGAATGCACAGATGTCAGAACTAACTGCCTAGTCGGACAATAGTCTAAGGATAGGAGGATGCCATCCAGATAAGGGAAAAAAGGCTCTCCACTGAGACGGAATGAATACAGCAACATGGAAGAGAAAGATATCTATGGTTATACAACTAATCTATGCCTTCCTATTCTCATGTTGCAGCATTCTCACGTGGGAGAGTACCATAGCTCATGCAGAGAAAAAAGTGGTGGAAGAGGTGGCAGTCTCCAGGAATCCATAGAGGATGGCTTTGAAGAAACCACTGCTCTACTGGTGTGTGCCTTCACTGTGTGGGGCAACTCCTTGCCATTTAAAGTGTAACAGAAGGATACTGTTTTGCATATCCTGAAGGATATAGTCTGTTTGGATACAGCTTTCCCCAGGGCCCTGGGGTGAAAGGATACAAAGAGCTAATTGGACTTTATAATGCTGTTGGTCTTGTTCAGATAAAACCTCAATTGCCTGTGAAGATCAAGGGAATGGAGAACTCTCTCACTGTCATTTTGTGGTTAAGGGAAGAACGTGGGTAAATTGATAGACTGGTTAAGGGACAGTTCATTTACCACTTGGGCATGAAGGAAGAGTTAGTACGAAGAGAAACCTTGTCCTTATGGAATATGGTGTAGGATGGGGTAGCCGTGAGTGCCTGTAGCTCTGAAACTCTCCTAGCTGAGGTAAGGACTATTAACAAGACAGTTTTCCAGGTGCGCATTTTTAAAGTGGCAGGGGCTGCTGGTTCAAAATGGGCCAGTGGTAAGCTTCTCAAGCACAAAGGTCAGATTCCAAGGAGGAGGAATAGGCTTCCTTGGTGGTCTGATGTTTAGGACCCCCTTAAGAAAGTTTTACCTGCAACCTAGGTAATTAGGGAGTATCCATGGGTAAAGCAGGCTGAAATGGCTGACAAGTGGACTTTCATTGAAGAGTATGAAAGTTCTGATTTTATGAGCTCTCACATGTACCTCAACGCTAGAGGTACATCCGCTTGGAAGGTGGTCTAGTTGCCTCTGAAGGCACCATTTGGAGAACCTTTTCCATTTAGCTAGATAGGATCTCCTGGTAGTGGGTTTCCTGGCCTCCATCAGGACAGACAGCGCGTCCTCTGAGTATAGGTGTCTGAAAGGGATCAGAAGTTCATCACACACACAGGGTAAGATTGAGGGTTGGCAGATGAGAGATCTCTTTTGTTGTGTGAGCACGTCCACTTTCTGAGGCAACTTGTGGCGATTGCCCTTGCCAAGAGATAGAAGGGGGAACCAATGCTGCCTTGGCCAAAAGGGAGTCACCAGCAAGATTTTTGGCTTGTCCCTCTGAAATCTTCAGCAGGACCTTCTGAATGAGAGGGAAGGGGGGGAACGCATGCACGAACAGCCCTTCCAGGAAAGTGAAAAGGCATCCATTTTCCAAGCTAGCGGAGATGGGAGCCTGGATCAGAACCGCATAGTTGTCTGTTCTGAGGGGAGGCAAACAGGTCTGTTTGTGGGGTGCCCCATTGGTGGACAATGTCTAGGAAGACATCTCGGCTCAACATCCACTCGTGATTTTGAGACAGTGATTTGCTGAGGGCATCTGCTAGATGGTTGTCCTGCGATGGAATGTAGACAGCCTGCAAGGTTACACTGTACTGTGTGGCCAACTCTCAACCTTGTAAATAGGATCTGGCTCCCCTCTGCTTGTTTGTACCACATCACTGTGGTGTTGCCTGTGAAGACTTGTAAGGGACCAGGCTGTAGGAGTGGGAGAAAGGTTTTCAGAGCTAGAAAAAGAGCAGTAATTTCCCTCAAACTTATGTGTGTTTTTCTTGAGGGATGGCTCCCATTGGGCTTGCACCTTCAGACCCATTCATAGTGGCTCCATCCCAGGTATGAGGTGTCTGTGTACATGATTTGAACTGCTTTGGATGGCTGCAGAAGGAGGCCTGGATTCTGGAGTATGTGGTGTATCCACCAGCTTAACTTTTTTTAGGCAGGGCAGGAAAGGAACCTGGAAATCCAGAGGATGACTGTGTTGGGACCAGATATTCTTCAGATACCATTGGAACGTCCTCATGTGTAACCTTGGAAGGGGTAGCATGGGAAGAGTAGCTGCCATGACGCCCAGCATATGGATAAATTTCCTGGCTGAGATGAGTGAGACTTGGAGGAGGCTTTGAAAAACAACTGGTTAGTGAAGTAACCTTCTCTGGTGGGAGGAAGACCTTCATCAGATCTGTCTTTATCCTGCAACCCAAGAAAATTTGGTCATGGGATGCAGTTAGAGAGGACTTCAGCAGGTTCAGGGTAAAACTCAGACTTCCTAGGAGAGACATAGTGAATTGCAGGTGTGCCTGAAGAGTGCTTGCCTCTTCTGCTTGGATGAGGAGGTCGTCCAGGTAAGGGAAGACCTGTATACCCTTTGCCCTGCAGAAGGCTACTGCTGGAGCAAGACACTTTGTGAAAACCCTTGTTGCAGTGGACAAACCAAAAGGCAAGGCAGTAAACTGAAAATGTGAGATGGCACAGCAAAGTGCAGATCTCCAGAAGTCTGGGTGGACGGGAATATGGAGCTATGCTTTTTTCAGGTACAGAGTGGCCATGAAGGCCCCAGGTGTCAAAAGTGGAAGAAGGGTTTGCAAGGATAGCATATGGAAAGCGGGAACATGCAGGAAGGGGTTTAGAAGGGACTGGTCCAATACTGGCCTCAAAGGGCCCTCCTTTTTTGTAACCACAGAGCCTGGAGCAAAACCCTTGGCCCTCTTTGTCCTCTTGGGACTTGCTCTATGGTGCCTTGAGATAGTAAATCTTGAATAACTTGGGGGATCAGGTGGGATTTTTTTGGAGGTAGGGATATGCCTCCTGGAGTAAGCTTTTCTTGCCAAGTGATAAAGTACCATTTTTCCACTACTGACAGAACCCAGCAATCTGAGGTTATATGTTGCCACAGGGGTAGACAGTGAGAGGCGCGGGCAGAAAGGTTTATATGGAGGGGAGTTTTTTGGCAGTCACGCAGTACTTGGTCTGTCTGGAAAGGACTGCCTGGGTGTAGTAAGAGAGGAGGCAGCCCTGGGGGAATGAGGGCTTTCTGGTCCCTTTTCCTATGCTGTGGAGGAGGAGAAGCAGGTGCCCTTCTAACAAAGCTTGGTTTAGCTGGGTAGTTCCTGTAAAACTTAGGAACTGGAGATACCAGCAGATGTGTCAAGTCCTGCAGTTCCTTACCTTTTCTTGCAGGCTTCTGAACAGCTCTGCAGATCGCTTGCCAAAAAGAAACTTGTTGCCCAGTGGGGTATCCAGGATCTTGCTCTTGAAATCGTTCGGCAGGGGTTGAAGCCTGAGCCAGGAATACCTGCATAACACAGAAGCAAGTGCAGCTCATATGGCAGAGGCTTCAGCAGCATCATAGCTGCATTTAATGGAATGCCTGGCTACCTGTGCTGCTAAAGAAAGTTTTGAGGCAACGTGAGGCTAGTTAGGGGAATCAGGCATTGGAGAGAGTAGGGTAGAGGCCTGGGAAACAATATCTAGGGTGTACTTAATCATATGAGTTTGGTAACTGATGGCCCTAAAAGCTAGGGTAGAGGAAGTATAGATCTTTTTCCCCAGTCTACCACCAGACTGTCCTTGTCAGATGGCAGTAAAGAAGATGGAATTTACTTTGATTGCTTGTCTGGTGCCACAGCAATAATCACAGGGTCTGCCATTGGGGGGGGGGGGGTTGATGAGGTATCTGTAATCATCAGGGACTTTACAGAATCTATCTGGCCTTTTAGGGGTGGGGGGTTGGGATTCTGGGGTCTTGGAGGCAGCAGCAAAGACATCCAAGTAAGCAGGAATCACTGGAGGGATAGCAGAGGAAGAGGGAGTCTCCATTTGGAGAAGCTCAAAATATCCTTTTTGTACTTCAGTCATTTGGGTGGAGTCTCACTGAACGTAATCTCTCACTTTGGAGATAGTCTCCCCAAAGGTAATGTCTTCTGGTGGAGCATCTCCTTCGAAGGAGTCTTCATCTAGGAAGCAATATTCCAGGGGTGAGACCAGCTGTGAAGTGTATTTCACAGATTCATCAGGAGGAGGAGGGAAGGAGTCTGCAGAAGCAGGCCTGGGGCTTAGGGTAGGCAGAGCAGGAGTTTGAGTTGAAGTAGGCCTCAAGGACACAAAGGCCTGAAAAAGTGACTGGGAGAAAGTTTGCCAGTCAGGTTGTTGCTCCACTGGAGCAGATAGATGTTTGGTCTTTTGTTTCCTCTTGAGAGGAGTCTTGCAGAGGGCCTGGATTCCAGAGAAAGACCGGGGGCTGAAGCATCTTCTTCAGAAAATAAAGTCGACTGTCCAAGCGAGCCTTGTCCCCCCCCCACATCAGCAGAGGCAGACGTCTCAGATACCTCCTCGGACATGCATCTACAGACCCAAGGGAGGCTTCTGAAATGGTACCAGACGAATTTGCCAGTTCTGTTGGACGTTCCTCAGCCCCTAGACCAGCAGCTGGCGGGACGTCCGAAGTAGGTGGCACAGTACCCAGCCTAGAAACTTTGGCCTTCTTTTTAGGCAGCTCCACCCCTATATCTGGTTCAGGATCCATACAGAGGGCTAAGCGTTTGAGTCGCTGATTTTCTACAAATAATTTAAGGGCTGCCAGATGGCTGCTCAATGTCTTAGGGACAAACAACTGACAGATTTTACATGACATATGGTCAAGTGATGGCCCTAAGCAAAACAAGCTAAGATCATGGGTATCCTTGTGCGGAATTTGCCGACCGTACTTACATTTCCCCTTTCTAGATGACATCGGCTAACAGCAGAAAAAACAGCAACCTAAGCTCTGACAAAAACAAGAAGATTCCCCAATGGGGTACTTATCTTAAGCATCTTCTGAGATTCTGAGCAGAATGAGCAAGCTGACGTTCGAAGGTGGCAAAAGAAGTTCTGAGGTCTGCTTGTGCAGATGTCACATTTTGGCCCATGGTTTACAGATCTGCACATGACATCCCACACACCTTACAACACTCAGGCTTAAGCTTTGGTAGATGAGCGGACGTTCAGTCACCCTCAGGAGGAAGATCCCACATGTGAGAATACTGCAACATGAGAACAGAAGGACATTTTAATAGAGGAGTAAAACAAATGTGGATTGACTTTGCTAATAAATACAGGAGGTAAACAGATGACAAGAGAGGGTCGAACCAGAAGTGATGTAGGAGAGAGAGGAGATAAGTGATGTCCTGACGGCAGTGCTTTTTGAGTTGTGTCTGAAAGCGAAGAAAGAAGAGAATTCTTTTAGGCGAGGGTGGAGTTTGGATGCAAGCATGGCAAAGGAGTGATCAGTACAGAACAGTTTGGTTTGCCTGAACTAGTGAAGAGAAGCGTGATATCCAAATCTGTTCAGACCTGTACAAGCCTCAGATACGGTACAAGAGTAGGGGAAGGATGTCTAGCATAGGATCAGTCCACCCCACCTGCAAGACACCCAAACACTGAATGAGGGTATTATTATAGCAAATTCTTAAACTGCAACAAGTTCTTCATTTAGATTACTGCTGTAAGTAGTCCTGCTGACTGAAAGACTAAACTGCAAAAACTGGAGTACAGCATATCCTCCTGATGTTTAGGTTTTGGTCCTCTCTAGGATAGGTTTCTGTGACCCCTAAGACCACTAGTAGAACTTTGTGGAAAACAGGGGGAATTAGATGCTTGATCTTCCTGCAAAGATGGGACTCTTCATTTTAGGTTTCTTTATTAATTGTCATAACCTTAGGAAATGACCTGTAGTACCCATTTGTCCACTGTAATTTCATATTTTAGACATAGGATTACCCTTCCAGTTGTCTTTAAATGTGGGGTGAGAGGCACAGGGAATGGGGTGAGGATTTGGGTAAAGGTAAAAGAAAAAAATCACATATTCATGGATGATCCATGGTGATTGAAGGCCCTTGTGGCTTTCTCATGGGATCTCCCTGACATTTTTCCTTATAATGGCTACTCTTCATTTCAATGGCTTACCTCATCCTTGCCTAGGATAGTAAGCACCAAGTTTAGAAGGGGTAGTTCTTGTCATACTTGGGATTGAAGAAGTTAAAGAGCTGCTTCACACTTGCGCAGCTTTGCCCCTTTCCTCTATTTTTATCAGCAGTACACTAATGAGGTTTCCCAACAGCAGCTCTGTATGCAGTGGAGTACTTAGCAGCTGTACTTTCACATCCTTTGGCAGTGTATGTATATATCTTCAAGTCAGGAATGCCTTCTTATGACTGACACCATACTGCATCAAACAGTATCACGGCCAGACTAAGTTGAGTGTTTTTCCACCTAACTAGTAGTATGGGTGAGTTCTAGTAACTTTGCCTCAGGTATTGGAAGACACCTCCCAGGCGTTTTTTTAAACAAGAAACATCTTTATTAAATTATCATGTATGACATAGATAATCATACATTTATATAAATTAATACAAACCATACTGAGAATTTCAGTTATAAGCATTGTACATCACAAACCATACTGACATAATTTCAGTTGCAAACATTACACATCATTTACAATATATCCAGTCACTGTCAGTCAAACATTACACAGCTCATTCAAATCATGCCTTCTTTTAAACCTTGTTCCTCCTCTGCATGTACTGTTCCCACATTTCCCATTTTTTCTATGTAATTTGCTCCTACCTTTTTCTAAAGATCACAATTCCAGTTGTTTTATCCCTGTTAAGAACAGGAATTGGAAGCATTAGATAATAATGGCATACTAATTCCTAGTGTGGTTGCCCCTTTTATTTTACATAATGCAAAAGGTGATTTTACCATATACAACTTTTCTACGTTAACGTTTGAACCTGAACTAATTGAGCTTCTTGCTTTAGGTAACACTTTTGTTCCATCTAAGCGGCTTGACGTGGCTAAGGTTCTTGTAGACCTGAAATGTTATGTTCATAAGCTTAATTTAAAATTGCTTTTTAATAACTCTGTTGATAAAGTTACTGCTGGTTTAAAAATGCCTAGCTCGTTTAACCCACCCTTACATGTTGGGTTACGCATGTTTGAAAATGCTTGCGAATTGGATATTAGACACCTGGATAAAACTCAATCGTGTACTAAGAACAAGTTTAACATCACAAAAGAACAGTTATTAGCCCTTAATAGGTTACGTGACCTTTCTGTTAGAGTTATGAAACCTGATAAAGGGGGCGGGCTTGTCATTTTGGAAAACAGTCGATACATAGAAAAAATGCTTCTAGTTTTAGACATAAGCATTAACAGGATTAGAGGTTACTACAGGGATTTATTCATAGAGGGCAGAATTGACTTAGACACCTATGAATACATTGCTATTTCACAACCTAGAATCCCAGTAATGTTTGGTATCCCCAAGGTTCATAAAAACCTTGAGGATCCTCCTATGAGGGCATTAGTGGATGGGAGGTCTTCTATCTCCCACCCTTGTGCTAAATATATTGACTTTGTACTTTCTAAGTATTTAAAGCTGATTCCAAGCATTTGTAAAGATTCTTGGTGTTTTTTGTCGAACATTAACAAATTTGGTTTTGATAGGTCTTATAATTTTCTTACAATCGACGTAGTTGATTTGTACACCTCTATACCTCACCAAGAGGCTATTGAATGGTTGGAACTTTTATTGATGGAATTAAAAGCCCCCAGGAATGAAATAAATAATGTTACGGAATTACTTGAAATAGTGTTATCCTCTAACTTTTTTATATTTGAGAAGGATTATTACATCCAAAAACGTGGGGTAGCAATGGGATCCCCATGTGGGGCTATAGTGGCCAACATGTTTATGGCATACTGGGAGAAACAATATGTAGTTAACCACCCAGTTTGGAAAGAGAAAATTGGCTACTATACCCGGTTTTTGGATGACATTTTTATCCTTTTCATAGGGGATGTACATTTGGCGCAGGGCTTTGTTGACTATCTTAATCAAACCACGCCCTTTAAGTTCACTTTCAAGTTTGCCAGTGATGAGTTAGACTACCTTGATGTGAAATTGAAAAAGGATTTGGGTAATCTCAAATTTGTCTCCACCATTTTTCGGAAACATACCTATGTTAATTCTTTCCTACACTTTTCAAGCTCTCACCCCTTTAAACTAAAGAGAGCCATTATCAAAGGGCAATTAGTTAGGGCGGTAAGAATGTGTAGTGAAATTAAAGATTTTGAAGATGAATGTTCCTTATTAACTGATTTTTTTTATTGACCGAGGGTACCCACTTGTTATTATAGAAGAATTAGTAAGGGAGGTTACAGTAAAGAGATCAAATGTTTTTTTTAAACCATTAATACACAAAGAAGGGGTTATTCTTCCTGAGTCCAGTGAAAGTATACTTGAGAACAATGTTATTGACTTATCTAGGAATACTAGTACAGAAAAGTTTGCCAATATGTATCCTTTGAGTTTTATAACTACATTTAGTCTGGACTCAAGACAAATTTCAGAGATTATTGAAAAGAATTGGTATTTTATCACAACTAATTCTTTTTTAGTGGAGAAGTTAGGGGTAAAACCCAGAATAGTATATAAAAGGGGTAGTAACATCAAAGAGCTATTGCAAAGAAACCAAACCAGTCATTCTTTTAATAGAATAAAAGGCTGTTTCAGTTGTGGAGCATGTAATTGGTGTAACGTAATACGCACAGGCAATTCTTTTACTATTGGCCACAAAAGATACGAAATCAATAGTAAAATTAACTGTGAAACGAAATCCGTCATTTATGTGGCTTTTTGCGTTTGTTGCCCTGCTTTCTACGTTGGTAAAACCGACAGGAAGTTTAGGGAACGAATATATCAACACTGTTACGCCATAAAAAACAATAAAAGTGAAAATGCACTAGCGAAACACGTAGAGAACCACCCTGGTCATAATTTTGTATTTATGGGAATAGATTGTATTCCCATTACAATTAGAGGTGGTCCAACTTCTCTTTTATTAGAGATTTGTGAGTTAGAATGGCAACTCAAGTTTGATGCTTTTAATTTCCCCGGGGCTGAACGAGAGTTGCAATATTGCCCCTGTTTTAAAGTATAGATCTTATTTGAGGTAATTCGTTTTTATATTACATTTTGTTCCATTCGCATTTTGGTTTTTAAAAAGTTTTTCTAGTCATGTTAGGATATGTTTATGATGTATATACGTCTTAATATGAGTAGTGTTTTATCTAAATAGTTACTGATTAAAATGAAAAATGTATTTATTTACAATACTTAAATAATGTTTTTTAGCCTTGTAAACCTACTAGGAAATTTCTTGTGGTTAAACACATAGGTTACACTAGTGGATATACATAAGTTTCATATTTGCAGTAAAAGGCATTTATTGTTTGAATTTATTTTGTTTTTATTAGTAAAGTTATAGGTTACTCAACATTTGTCCATCTTTAAAAAAAAGTGTTGCTTTAAACAAATAGGAAGTGATGTATTTTGTTATATTTTAATTGATTGCATGTATATATATAGGATCAAAAAGGTTTGGTGCCTTTTTTGGTCTTTCTGCCTCTGAGGAAGCTACTCTACTGAAGTAGCGAAAACGCTGTATTTATTGTGGTTAATAAAATTGCGTTAAGGCTTTTTGTGGCTTTGTGGATTCTACAGCGCTCCTAGCAGTGTGTTTCTGAAGTTTGTACTTGTTTTTCGTTTTTGATGTTCACTACTTCTCATAAAGTTGGTTTAGACTTTGACTTTCTACTAATTGCTTTTCTGGCATCCAAGATAAATAGACTCACAGCAAAGGCCTTACTATGTCTAGAAAATTCTGATTCTGCACAATAGCTCAAAAAAATAATAATTTGCTTAGTTACATCAATTTGCTTACTGACACAGTAGTCTTCAGGGAAAAGTCTGCCAACTTATTACACACCCAGAAAATATGTTCCCAATTACTTCCTGCTTCCCCATCACACCTCCAACATTTGCTGTCTACCAAAGGAAAAATTCTTTGGAGTCTACTTGGGGTATAAAAATACCTATGTAAACACTTCCAAGCAGAGATCCAAATATGCACCAAAGTCTAGACAATTTAGGGAGACACATATCTCGCCATTGTTTCTTTGTGAATTGCTTAGCCAATCTCTCTTCCCAATCCTTTCTAACCTTCTCTGACCGATTCTTATAGTTATGCAATATTCTGAATGCTTTAATAATTATTCTTTTTTTTAACAGCAGCTTCTGTTTTAGATTCTACTAAAAACTCTACCAATGTTGGTCTTTTGGTTAGGAACCCCCTATTTCCTTCTTTTTTCCTTCCCTGTCAAGGATTGATAAGCAATATCTAGCCTGCAGTCCAACTAAATTCTTGCCTCTTCCAATTTTATTACCTTTTCCCCCTCTATTTGCTCCCAGTACCTTGGCTCTTTTACTAGTTTTCTAAGAAAATGTCCAGCCTCCTCTTGCCTACTGTCTGTATATTCCTAACTGGAGTCATCTCTATCAGCAGAATCTCCTTTCTCCATTCCTGTGTTGGCTTGGTTGTTAGAATACTTTCTAATACTTTATGAATATATGATATTCTGTATGGCTACTGATATTCTCCTTAAGGACCTGCATCCAAAAAAACGGTCTCTCCTCGTTTCTTGAGCTCCCCCCTTCCATCATCCCTTTTTACTTTGAGTCACAGGTTTCTGCTTGTGTTACATATCGGAGCCTTAACCATGTAGCTCTGAAATACCCATTCAAATCGGGCAATCTCAAACTGCCTTGTTCAACTGGAAGATATCCCAATTGACTCTTGCAGTCTTCCCCTCCAGAAAAAATCCTTGAACTCTTTATTAATTCCTATCCACAACTTCTCCACTGGATGATTAAAAAATATGCCTGACCTGTGCATAAAATTTAAAGGGACTAAAAAACATTTTAACTGCATGTATCATGCTATCCATATCCACAGAACAGAGCTTCCAATTTCTCAGTTTTTATATTACCTTTTGACTAGTCTCTTCCCACATATCCTCAGCTGCCACACCAGAATCCTTTTTAATCCGTACTCTTGAGTAGCTCATTTTATGTCCCCATAAAAATAAGATAACCTCCCCAGACTTCTTGACTCGATCAGGCAAAGGAATTTGGTGTATGGTTATTTCTCTTGCAATTTATGGCCCTAAGGCCAGAATGGCAGCTGTACATACCTTCTTATATCAATCTAGTATTATTTTCTCATTTGAGACCGTACCGGAGACGAGAATAAACTTGGGTCTCTCATCTGGTTCCACAGACACCACTGCTGGCCCCAACCACAGAATTTGTATAAAAGAACTAATGGACCAACTGGACAGGTTTCTTAGGGGGAGGAAGCTAGATGCCTATTTCTTTAGAGGCTCCAAGGAAAGGATTCACCATTGTCCCCAAAACAAGATGAATAGCCACAGTTTTAAGGGCATCTAGATCCAATAAAACAAAGTCATTTTTTGAACATATGAAGGCTCCTTGGATTTACTTTTAAATTCTTTTATCTTATGACAGTCTCCAAAATGACAATTTCCTTTATTGTTGAAATAGAAGAAAAAAGGCTTTCTGTGTCAGTGTCATAACTAACAGAAGAAACTTTCACTCAAAGGGGTCATCCTCTACCTTCTAAAGAGAGAGATCCCGCTTTCTTTTACCAGAAGGTCTCCAAGGACAGAGAGATTAGCCCTTGGCTGCAGGTTTTATAAAGACTGGGGGAAAAAAATGTACCCAAGGAGCCTGGGAAGAGTCGGGGTGGAGAGTGGGGTAAGTATCTGCTAGATGTCTGAGCACTAAACAACTACAGGGAAACTGGGTGCAGCTAATCTCTCTCTCACCTTCACCTTCTGGGTCTTATTTGGGATGTCGACTCTGGCGGTCCAAACCTGTGGATGGGGCTGTTGGAATTCTAGCTACATCTTCATTTATGAATAGTGGACACTCCCTTATATGGACAATGATTCCTCTTAGATTATCAATGAGCATCCTCCCATCTACGATGGGCATACCCATCTCATCCCTGCCACCACATCAGTCACCTGAGCAGTTAATTGAACCTTGGTTAGCTGGGCTGTAGTCAGGGCTTTATACCTCTATACCACCAGAGTGGCCAGTGTATCTAACCATCTTACAGCACACACTCAAAGTTAAACCTACCACCTCCCATGACACAAGGAGTCCCAAAGTTCTGGATGCTGAGCCCGTAAGGCAGACATCTACCAAGCATACATTTTAGCTAAAGGAGATGCCATTGTAGGACATACAAATGTACTTCTTACCAGTCTGACCAAGGAAAGAGTGATGGTTAGTCACTTGTTTGGTGTCAGGATCCATCAGAACACACACATACTCAAGACCCTGAACAAATACTGGTATGACCGTCTTAGTACATGTGGCTTTTAATATTTTGAGATGTACCTCTCTGGACCACACGAGGAGACATATGATGGAGCTCTCAAACTGTGTCCCACACAGGTATGAGCCTAGCATTGAGCAGCATCTTAGCTTCTCCAAGGACGATGCAACAATTGGCAAAATTTAAATCACTTTTACAACTAGCTACATTTCTGGTATCATTCGAAGGGGGTCTAGTACCGGTCAGCCTGGGAAAATGTGACTGACGGACCACCCTGCTTCACCAGGGATGGCCTGCATCTGTCCCTTCAAGGGCTTCCATTACTGCCAACAACATTGTCCACTCCCACAGTGCCTTTTTTTTTTTTTTAAGCAATACCAACCTGATAAACCTACCAATAAAAAAGGAAGCAAAAGAAAGTATAGTTGTGTAAAACCTTATCATAACCTTAGATGTCCTTCTCTTCTATATGCTGCTGTACCCATAACAATGAGGAGTCTGCCTCTGGTTGACTCTCGGACGTCCGCCATTACACAAAAGTTAGCTGCTACTGTGAAGGTACATGCATCGGCCCTCGTCACGCAGTGTATGTCAGTCATAAACGGACGTTGGGTACAAAGTAGAGGTCAGCACACACCTATCTCAGAAATTTTCTGCCACCTGTGTGTGACTGCCAGCTATGTAACTGATCAAAGTTAAAAGACTAAACAAGATACTCCCTTCTAGAGTGAGGAGGGCTTGTAGGGAGTGATGACATGGTTTAAAACAGAGGGGAGCACTCTGGTTGTGAAGGGCTATAACACCTTCCACACTTTTAGACCAGCTACTGTGCAGGAAGGGAAAAATGTAGAAGTGTTGCAATCCTCATCCAGAAGAAACCTGCATCAAGGCTGGTGAAGCAGCATGATGTACTAGAGCTTCATCATGTACAAATAATCAGAAAGGCCCCATATCATATACTAGCTAACTACAGAATTCCCTCCATGACCCAAGAAAGCCAAAATTCTCATCTACAGGAACTGAAATCAATCACAACCCAATACCATAAAACCCAACACCATTTTTAGATTATCTGAACTATCTAACTGTAGATAGGGAAATGTACACTACCATTAATACATAAGCACAGAGATAAACAAAAATTCACTCCACCAAAGCAATGAAACGAACTTGAAACTCAGAAAACAGCAGAAGCACCAATAATACTGAAACTATAAAAGACCCACTGCACGATTAAAAGCTTAGAGCTTTCGTTCTTTATTTTCAAATGGAACTTCATCAGAACTTTAAATGCAGTAGAAAAAACACAACGTAAGATTTGCAGAGTTGCACCCTCACATGCTAATGCAATTATGAGCTGGTTGCAGCATGAACATCTGTGCACCAATGTACACTTTTCTTACGTTGGGTTCCATAGGCATTATATCAATGATTTTTTTTTTATTTGGTTGGGTGATTCAGATAAGCTCATTTTTTTTTCTCACAAACTTAGTATCGGTACTAATTTTCTTGAATTTAGTATTAATTTTTTAGATTTGGAAACCACCACGTATGCTTCTAAAGGCACTTTTAACAGTAGTATTTTTAGGAAAACTACTTTTAACAGTTACCTTATGTCAAAACAGTCAGCATCCTGCCTTTATGAAACACAATATGGTGAAAAGTCAATTTATACGTATTAGTAGGTTGATTAGTATAGATAGCAATTTTGAGAATGAAGTTTTATATTCAAGACAGTTGTTTTTGGATAGAGGGTATTCACCTGTTTTACTACAGAAGGTTACTGATGAAGTTAAGATGTTAAGGGGTTCAAAATTTCCACCTATTCTGCTTAGTGGTATACCCTTTAATGATGTTCCTAGGTGTAAGGATAAAAATTTGTCGTCAGGATTTCAGTAACCCATTTTTTTCTGATTCATTTGATATCCATAGGATCATTAACAAGAATTGGAAAACAGTGGCTGGTAACAAGGACCTTCAAGAAGTTTTGGGTTTTGCACTAAAATTTTGCCACAAGAAAAATTGTAACAAAGATTTTTTTTGAACAAGGGATGTTAGAGAGACAAGGCATTGTCAAGTGTGGAATGTTTCCTTGTAATGGGTATAGATTTTACAGATTAATGAGGGTTCTATTTTGAAACTCAACGGTCTGCAAATTTTAAGTAAAGGCAGGTTTACTTGCAATTCCACCTACGTAGTTCATTTAGCTGCTAGTGAGTCCTGCCACTGTTTTTATATAGGTAAGACTATTAGGAAGCTCAGTGCACGTATACCAGCACATCTTTAAAAACAAGGATATTAAAAATGCTTTGGGAAGACATTCCATGACTTGTACTGATTTTAGAAAATGTTTTTTTTGGCGGGGTAGATTATGTTACTCCAGTCCCTTTAAGTGGTAGCTCCAAGAATTACCTTAAAGGAAATGAGATTAACTGTCAGATTTATTTTACAGGTGGACAAAACACCAGGAATAAATGAAAGTATAAAGTGTCTATGAAAAATTTAACATTTTTTATACTATAGTTTAAATTTATAGAAAGTTTATACAAAAAGTTTTTAAATAGTATTTTAATAAGGTAATTGATTTTGTGTCACATGACTTTTAAAGTATTTAAGTTGCGTTTTTCCATTGCATTTAAAGTTCTGATGAAGTTCTGTTTGAAAATAAGAATGAAAGCACTAAGCATTAAATTGTGCAGTGGGTCTTTTATAGTCATAGTCTGAATAATGTTGGTGCTTCAGCTGCTTTCTGAGATACAAGCACAGAGATGCCAGGACTTTGTAAATATAAATATCCTGGAAATAAAAGTACCCATTAGGAAGATCTTGGATCTTGTCCTTACTAATATGGAAGCATCTTGCACCATCCCTTGCTTATCATCTTCATTAATTAGGTCTTAACACAAAGCAGTCTCCAACATAAAACTGAAACCAGAGACCACTTCTACCCAACATAACTTTAGAAATTTCTCTAAGACAAGCTACCTATTCCTAAGTGACATCAGCAAGCTTGAAATCCCCACCAAACCCAGTTAACTTACTTGAATATGTGGAAACTTATACTACCCCATTATACCAGCATGTGAAAGGCTGCAAAGATACTGTAACGGAGGTAAAAAGCACAGGGTAAATCTCAGAAACAGCCCCTTTGGCAGAACTATAATATCAACAAGCTTTACAATAAAAGTTAGAGTAGTACGAGAAAAAGTAAAACCAGTAATTCCAGAAGGATACAGCCCTCACCACTAAAAAACAAGAACTTAAAATCTATAAAAGCCAAGTCTTGGGTTAAAATACCTACCCAGGCCAATGACAATCACAAGGCCTTTTTCAGTTATGTTCATTATTTCAGAAGCACAATGCAGCAACACATTAAGCTGACTATGAATGATCTTACCTACATGCAGGCTGAAGAAATAACCAACCATCTGGATGATGCATTCAAATGAAATTTACTCCTCTCCCCTGATATACCTCAGACACACCTTCAGCTATCACTCAAGACAAAGCCCTGAAAGTGCTATCAAAAGCTAAAAATACTACATAAATGGGTCCTGACATCATCCCCGGATGCATCTTAAATAACATGAAGCACAATTTAGCCAGTTTCCTAACAGCACTGTTCAACTTTTTTTTTTTTTTTTTTGTTTTTTTCACCTTTATTAAATTATCACTTAATATACAGTTTAACTCAATTCTTGGGTTGCTTTTACCCCAATATGATACTGTGTAGGTACCTGAAACCCACATGTATTTTATAAAACTTTAATTTCCTCATTTTGGAATCAGAGAAAGGGAAAGACCACCCACTTTTTTAAAGCTTAAACTTCTCACATAAGTTACTGAGGAATTTGTCTACAATTAGGGTTGCCACCTTTCACTGTGGCTAAAACTGGACTAAGGCCAAACTCTTCGTATCGCCCGTAACTCCGCCCATTCCCACCCCTCTCCTGTCCATGTTCTGATCATTCTGTGATGTCACTATGACATCAGCTGACAGGGAATGCCCTCTTTTCCCATTCCTAATGCCTTTCGGCCAACTTTCTATGCTCTTCTGTAAAAAAGCATACTAAATCAGCCAATTTAACAAACTCTACTAGTCTGTTTCTATTTTTTGAACCAGATTACTGGAGTTTGTTCAGCGTTTTCCAGACTACCGGGCAATTGATTTTGTTTCGGGATAGTCCAGGGGAAAAAAAAAAAAAACCCTATCTACACTTGCATGACATACCACAGACAGAAATTTGTAGTCAGGAGCTCAGGCTTTTGTAAACAAGACAGAGAGATGTGAAATCGTTTTTCACTGTCTTTATTGCAGTGAGGAAGAGAACTTGCCATAATTCAATGTATCCATGCCTTTCATAGCAAAACATATCAATTAGATCAGTCAATGGTTCACAGGCAGCTGACACCTCTTTTGACAAATTTATATAAGCAGCATCACTGTACTGAAATGCTAAGCTTTAAACTTTAAATGTGTGTTTATACTACTTTACATTTTAAGATGACTTGAATATAGTTATTAAAGATCTGTGACATTCAGGGAAAAGTCAGAAAATATTTTTTCTTGTAATTCTTGTAAATTATCATCACATTTACCAAAGTGTAGTGGGAGGGGTTGTCAATTCATCTTGGACTACAAAAAGATACTTTGTAGGACTGCAATTTAGCTACCGTTTTGGTTGCAGCTGTACAATTCCTTAGTATACTATAAAACAAGCCCAGACACACACAAATGAGGGTCATTCAAGAAATAAGAGAATCAGTCGTGCTACAGACAGTATTACTAGAGGACAGTGACTGACACTAATCCCCATTATATGTTAATGGAATGGGAATACACCACTACCTCCATATATCTAGCATGACTCATATAACGCAGACTTGAAATGGTTTATAGGAAAGAGAAAGGCTTGAAGAAAAATAAGATCACAATGATATGTCAATCCCCACTGACAGCCATTTTGCAAAAAACAGTAAAATTCTGTAAGAAGCAGTCAGAGTGATTTTTAGATGTTAAAATAACTCGGAAAACAGAGAGAGGGTGAAAAAATTTATTTTTTTTTAGTTGTAAGACGGAGTTTTCCTTTAACAGAAAAGAACAAATATACATCACATATATTTTCTTTGCTATCATTAGTCTGATATTACAAAAAATTGCTGAATTTCTGCCTTCTTTTAAATGTCACTTCTCCTCCTCAACATTACTATTTGTTTTATTTAACATCTGTTGACTGGGAAAGTTCGACTAGGACACAGCCTATTTTCAACGGAGGCCCGGGAAGAAAAGCTCCAGGTGCGTGTATTTGGAATGTGGGAGGAAACCAGAGTACCAGGAAGAAACCCACGGAAATGCAGGGAGGACATGCAGACTCTGCACATAAGGCATCCCAGCTGAGAAATGAACTGGAAAACCTCTTGCTGTGAGCCAACGTTAACCGCTGCACCACTGTGACACCCTATGCATGTATTGTTTCCACAATTTCCATCTACTTCTGTGCAATTTGCTCCTTCTCTTTTCTAAGTATTCCTCTTATAGTTCTTTTTTCTCTTTTATAATACTCAATATTTCAGATACAGTTGGTGTACATTTGATTTCCATTTTTAGTAATTGTGTTTTGGTACCCAACAGAATTAAAGTTAAAAGGCCATATCCCAACTCAAAAGAATAATTTCCTTACTTACAGCCATTTGCTCACCCAATATTTCTGATAAGAGTACACTCTACGGAATTTTTAAAATCTGCCAACTCATTACACTCCAAAAAAAGAAGTTATGTACTTATCATAACGTTACATGCTTGTTGTCCATCTTGCCATTCATTCTTACTGGATAGGTTCGAAGCCGATCCTCAGCTCCGACTCAGCCGAATACACTAGTTCGAAGTCTCTAACTTGGCTCGTGGCAGGAAGGTATCCCATCATGCAGTGGTGTAATTCCCCAGATCTTGTTTGCTGCCAACTATAAAGGATCTATGGAAAAAACTACCAATAATACAGCAGGAATAGAAAACTACAAAGAAGCTCCTTAGTAAGGAAGGAAATCTCACCTCTAGGTCCTCTAGTTGTCCTTGGCTGGGGGTAGGTGGGAGGGTCGTAAGAATGAATGGCAAGATTAACAAACATGGAACGTTATTTAAGTATATAACTTCTTTATGTTATTTTGTCCTATCTCACCCTTCATTCTTACTGGATGGGACAGCATCCCTAGCACCTTTTCCCTGGGTGGCTCACGGAAGAACACCTTGAGCACACTGGAACCAAAGGAGGCCCTGTCCCTGAAGGCCAAATCCACTTTGTAATGAGTAATAAATGTATGAGGAAAGTACAGTTTTGTACCTACCGTAAATGTAGATGTCCGATAGATATGCAACTGCAGTCATAACATATGGGTTGTCCTGCCTCAGGCAGCCCTCGGTCGGCCGGATTCCAAAGTCTGGGTCCAACGTCGGCTGATGTCGCATTTCTCTCCGACGTCAGAGCGGCTGGAGTATATAAGCATCAGCCGACGCCATCTTCTTCAGTGTTTCTTGCCCCAGATGCCAGGTGCCCTCCAAGGAAAGCTGTAATCAAATTGGAAGACAAAAATAGGTTTCCAGACAACAAATAAGCAATAAACAGATACACTATGACAGATATCCCCAGCTAAGGATAACAGGGAGAGGAGTGGACCCGAGGCATAGAGGGGAAGGAGGGAGGGAAAACTCGACTGCAGTTGCATATCTATCGGACATCTACATTTATGGTAGGTACAAAACTGTACTATGTCCTTCAAGAATGCAACTGCAGTCATAACATATGGGTTGAATACCAAAGCTTAGGTTGGGGAGGTGGTATGCTCTAAGAAAGGGATGGTGCAGCTATCAATCCCTGCAGGACTGCCGAAGCAAAGCCTGCTCTGGATCTGGAATATAAAGGGAGGTTGTAGTGTTTGGAAGATGTATGCACGGAGCTCCATGTAGCAGCTTCTAGAATGTCTTTTGTAGGCTCCCCTCTTAAAAAAGCTGTAGAGGTGGCTGTAGCTCTGGTGGAGTGTGGTCTGACATTGGCTGGCACACTCTTTCCATGGAAGGAATAACAGAATCTGATGCAATGTCCAATCCATTTTGAAATTGTCTGTTTAGAAATTGCTTTTCCTTGTACTGCAGGGGCGTAAGCTACAAAAAGCTGATCAGACTTCCTACTGGTCTTGGTTCTGTCTAGGTAGTAGCGAAGATGTCTGTGTATGCCCAAGGTATGTAACAGTCTTTCCCCTTTGTTCTCAGGATTGGGAAAGAAAGTAGGCAGGTGAATTGCTTGATTTAAAGAAACCCTAGAAACCACTTTTGGCAGAAAGGTAGGGTTGGTTCGTAAGGAGACCCTGTCTCTGTGAAAAGTTATGAACGGTGGTATTGCCATTAAGGCCTGTAATTCCGAAACCCTTCTTGCTGAGGAAATGGCCAACAGGAAAGCTGTCTTCCAGGACAGAAATTGTAAATCCACAGAAGCTGCTGGCTCGAAGGGAGGTAAAGTCAATTTTTCTAGGACAAAATTGAGGTCCAAGCTGGTACTGGTGCCTTTCTTGGGGGCTTTATATTCTTGATTCCTCTAAGAAAGTGTCTTAAAGGATGTGAAAACACAGGTGGGTCAGTGTTGTATCTAGCTGAGATAGCTGAAGCATGAATTTTTATGGAAGAGAATGAGAGTCCTTTATGTAGCATATCTGCCAAGTATTCCAGGATGAGAGGAATGCTCAAAAATGATGCATCATGACCCTTGTTGGTATTCCAAATGCTGAATCTCTTCCATTTGGCTGAGTAAGCCTTTCTGGTGGATGGTCTGCGGGCTTCTGTTAGTATCCGCTGAACTTCCTTGGAGAGAGGTAAATCAAGGTTATTTATGGGATTTCCCAAGCTGTTAGCTGTAGCGTCTGGATGTTGGGATGAACTGTCCTGAAGTTGTGTTGAGTCAAAAGTTGGGGCTATTGTGGAAGGGCCCACGTTTTGTGACATATGCTCCGTAGTAGTGGGTACCAGTGTTGTCTTGGCCAGTCTGCAGCTATTAGGATCCCCTTCGGTTTGTCTGCTTTGATCTTTAATAACACTGTGGTCATCAGTGGCAGAGGTGGAAATGCATAAATTATCAGGGAGCTCCAGTTGAATGAGAGGGCATCTATTTTCCATGCTTGTGGATGATATGTCCTTGAGCAGAACTTTTGTAAGTGATGATTGAGGTGGGAGGCAAATAGGTCTATGTCCGGCCTGTCCCATGTCGAGGTGAGTCGTAGGAAGATGTCTGGATGTAGCCTCCATTCGTGGGGGTCTAGGAAATTCCTGCTTAGACTGTCCGCCAGAACATTGTCTTTGCCTGGAACAAACTGGGATTGTAACTGTATGTTTAGACCCAGTGATTTTTCCCAAAGATTCATTGTCAGTCTGCAAAGGGGGTAAGAATGAGTGCCCCCCTGCTTATGTACCACATCACTGTGGTGTTGTCTATCCGTATTAATAGGTGGCCTTGTTGAAGTTGTTGCCCAAAGGCCTCGATGGCATGCATTACTGCTAGCATTTCTTTTTGATTGATATGCAGATGTGTTTCCTTTGGAGACCATTGTCCTTGAATACATCTGCCCTCCATGTGCGCCCCCCATCCAAGGTCTGAGGCGTCTGTGGTCATGGTCTGTGTTATCTGAGGTTTTTTGAACGACATACCTATGTTTGACTGGCTTGCTGTGGCCCACCATAGAAATTCCTTTTGAAGACATGGAATGAGTGGGATAGTTGCTTCTAGGTTGTTGCTGTGTTGAGACCATAAGCTTTTTAAGTACCATTGAAGCTTTCTCATGTGTAGTCTTGCTAGTGGAACCAGGAGAATGCAGGATGCCATGTAACCCAGAGCCTGTAGGAAACTCCTTGCAGTCATCTGGGTGAGCTTTGCTAAACTTTTGAAGTAATGGGTTAACTTTTTTGCTTGTCTTCTGTCAGGTAAGCCATTTGAGAGGCTGTGTATAGTTTGGCTCCTAAGAAGGTTATTTGCTGGGATGGCTGAAGTCTTGACTTTTGAAAGTTGACTGTGTATCCCAGAGCCTGTAGCAAGTGTATGACATAACTCAAGTTTTTTGAAGAGGTTAGTTTGTTGTCCGCTTGTATGAGGCAATCGTCCAGGTACGGGTAGATTTGAATCCCCTGGAGCCTGCAATGAGCAATTACTGATTAGGTTCATAGGTTCATAGGTTCATACTAGGCTATCTGCCCGAGGGCATTTATAAGCCTAGCCCATTGTTTTGTGGCTTACGCCACCCCTTTAGTATGGGGAACTATACCCATTATTTTGCTGTGCCTCTGTCGAGCAGTGACACTGAGGTAATTCCTGGGGTATATCTGCGATCTCCCATCCATTGGTCAAGATTTCTCTTGAACAAGGCCAGCGAGGTGCTCTGCCTCACATGTACCGGGATTTTGTTCCACAGCATAGGGAGTCTTTGGGTGATGAATCTATCTCTCCAGCACGTCCTATTAATAGCCGCGGTCGAGGTTTAAGTCTCCGCCTTGTGGCTCTGATGGATCTAGATTTTTGAGGTGAAGCATATTCATCAAATCTGGGTTTGACATGGCCTTGTATGTTAGGCAAAGGTCACCTCTGAGCAAGCGGTGGCGACTGAATAGAGCTGGAGTTCTTTCAGTCGGGCAGCATAGGACAGATTTTGAGACCCTTTATCCTTTTGGTGAGGAACTTTGTGGCCTCTCCAGCTGCTGCAAGTGTCGGGTCAGATACATTCGAATGGGGCATTGTACTCAATCATTGGTCTGATGAGTGATGAGTAAAGGGAGACTATGACCTCCCTTGATCTAGATGAGAATCCCTTCATGATAAGGTGGGCAATGTAGAAGGACTTCCTAACTACTTTAGCTACATGGGTGTCGAATGACAGACTACTATCAACCTGGGTCCCCAGGTCCCTGATAACTTCTTCTGTGCTCAGTGGATTGCCACCTATTTGGTAGCTAGGGGTAACCTTGTTTTTCCCGAAGGGTATGACTATGCATTTTTGGCATTTAACTTTAGGCCGTGGCTCTGGCACCAGTTATCCGTTTCTGTGAGACCCTTCTGAAGGATATCTGTGTCAGATGTGTTTTCTACTATGGCGCCCAGTTTGCAGTCATCTGCAAACTTTGTCAGCCATAACCCTCCTGTGTTTGCTTGTACTTGGAAAAGTAGATGCCAAACAAGAGTGGGCCCAGGACTGAGCCCTGTGGGACACCACTTGTGACAGGCTTTGAGTCTGACATGGCCAGCAACTCTGACCCTGTGGGTTCTGTCACTCAGCCAGTTTGCAACCCATCTTGTGATGTATGGGTTAACATTTAAGCTGATGAGTTTTCAATGATACCGAGTGGGGTATTGTATCGAAGGCCTTAGCCAGATCGAGGTAGGCTGTATGGACTGCCTTTCCCTCATCAATGGCTTTGGTGACTGTTTGAAAAAGTCAACCAAGTTTAAAAGGCATGATCTGCCTTTGACAAAGCCAAACTGGGTTGGATCCAAAGTCTGCAAATTCCCTATGTCTTTATTTATGAGGTCCATTATGATCCTCTCCATGGCTTTGCAGATAAGGCTTGTCAAGCTAATGGGCCGGTAATTTCCAGGGTCTGTGGAGGTACCGCATTTGTGAAGTGGGACCACAGTTGCAGTGCGCCACTCCTGGAGTGTATCCAGAGGTAAGACTTTGATTAAACAGCTGTCCTAGCTGTGGGTTTAATTCCTCATTGAGTTCGTGGAGCACACAGCCCGGGACACCATCGGGTCCCATGGATGCTGTGTTTTTTGCTTTGGAGAGAGCAGTTCTCACTTGGGCTGGAGATGTTTGGGGGCTGCACACATTTGATATAGATATCCCTCTTTTGGGGAGGAGGAAGAAGTTTGCACTGAACCTGTCAGCCAGTATGTTGGCAATGTCTGTAGGATCAGTAATCTTCACATCATTTTGAACTAGTTCTGAGCATATCTGGGAGTTTCCTCCTAGGTTTCTAACATAGCTAAAGAAGGCCTTATGATTGTCTTTTGAGTCTTTAGCTATTTTTCTCTCGAAATTTGCTTTGGATGATTTTATGAGAGCTCTTAGTTTTTACTTATAGTGATCAAGGGTGTCTTACCTTTTAAGGATTTTGCTCTATCTTGTAGTAGCTTCCTCCTTTTGTTGTAGAGTTTGTTTATGGCTGGGGTCCACCAGACTGGGCGCTTACCTTTGGTACAAAGAGTCTTTGTTTTGCTTGGGATTGCCTTATCCATGCAGTCCTGCAGGTGCTGGTAGAAGGCGTTTGTAAGTGATTCAGCCTTGAGTATTGTTTTCCGCGGCTCAGGGGCCTGAAAGGAGACCACACTAGTCTTTAGAAGTGTGAAGTCGGCTTTTAAGTTCTTTACTGTGGTCTTTTTATTTCAGGTGGGGTGGGATGAGGACCTCCAGCGAGATTAGTTTGTGATCTGATCCCACAAGCGAGGCCTATACTTCGCGTGTTGAACATTGTGCTCCCATGTTCGTGATGATGACATCAAGTATGTTATCTCCTCTTGTGGGGATGGTGACTAGTTGTTCCATGGCATTTGAGTTTATGAATTCCAGGAACTTTTGGGCTAGGGTGTTTGGGCTTGAGTAGTGTTCCCAGTCTATATTAGGGTAATTGAAGTCACCTAGTATGATGGTTTTTGGTGATACATTTATCCCTCTAGTGTTTTCAGGAAGGCCATGTGAGTTTCCTGAGTTTGTGAGGGTGGCCTGTAACATGCTACAATTTGCAGAGCAGTCTTGCCTATGGTTAATTGCACCTGGATGGTCTCCGATGCATCGTGCGTTGCCACCAGTCTTGAGGTGTGGGTGTCCTTGATGAATATGGATACCCACCTCCTTTCTTGGTATTGTCCGATTTTGGGGCGGAACGCATGATATGAGGTAAAACCTGATAGCTGGGGTGCTCTCAGGAGCCTTGAACCAGGTTTCTGTCACAGCACAGACATCGATGCTCTCCATACTGAGAAGGGCCTCGAGTGCGTGCATTTTGAGATTTAGACTTCTGGCATTGAGCAGCATTACCCTTAGTTTTTTCCTTTTTGTGTTCTAGGGTGGTAGGTTTAGAATTTGAGCCTTGCCTAAAAAGGCACTATGGGGTGGCAAGAGCCTTTGCCAATATCCGGAATCCCAGGGTGACAGGTGCAAGCCGTCCTTGCGAACAGCGTGGCTTGTCCAGCATGTCATCCCAGGCAGACAGATACTGGATCCCCTTTGAATGACACCAGTGTTTAAGCCAATTGTTAAAGCTGATCATCTTATCTCTGTATTGTGGCATCATTCTTGGTGAAGGTAGGATACTGCTCAAGGTCAGGGTCATACCTGCCTGGGCTACATAATCAGAGAGCTCCTCAATGTCTCTTTTCATGTAGTCCAAGGAGGTGCGTCTCAGGTCGTTTACACCAGCGTGGACAATGACTGAGTCATATTTGTACCTGCTGTTGAGAGACCTGAGTGCTTGCGTTATGTGGCGGATTCTAGCGCCCGACAGGCAGCTTACTGTGACCTTCTCCTTACTCAGTCTGGTGAGCGGGACATCAGTGTGTCTGACTATGGAGTCACCAATGACTAGTGTGTCTGGCATTGTGTTTGGCCTTAAGGGCTGTGACTGTTTGACACTCTGACTGTGAGGTCTATGTGTTGCGGGTGTTGTGTTCTGAGGTGGTGGTTGTTTGGGTGTCTGCTTTGGTGGCCTCTGCTGTTTTGGTAGATTTTTGATCAGAGCCTCCGAGTATGTCTTTGTGTGTTTATGTGTATGATTTGATGCCAGGCATTTCGTGAATACTCTGGGCGCAGTAGATAAGCCAAATGGCAATGCTGAGAATTGATAATGCTCTGGCCCTGCAAGAAATCTGAGGTATCTTCTGCAGCTGTGTCTGATAGGGACATGCAGGTATGCCTCCTTGAGGTCCAGAGTAATCAGCCAAGACCCCTTGCCCAGCATGGGAAGGAGTTGCTGTAGAGTCAGCATTTTGAACTTTGGCACTATGAGAAAAGTGTTTAAAGCGAACAAGTCCAGTATTGGTCTCCATTGAGTTTCTTTTCTTGGAACAAGGAACAGTCTTGAATAAAACCCCTGACCTTGTTCTTGTTGTGGAACTTTTTCTATTGCTTTGATCTGTGCAAGCAGAGAAATTTGCTTGATAGCCTCTGCCCTCTGCTTTTGTGGAAGGTTTGGCATGCCTTGTTTTCTTGGCAAGGTATGAAAGTGGAACCTGTAACCGTGGTCTATAATGTCCAAAATCCATTTGTCTTTTGTCAGTTTGTGCCAATTTTTTAAAAACAGAGATAACTTTCCGCCCAAAGGAGCTTCTGTTTGCTCCTTGGTTAGCGGAACTAGAGGAAAGTCATTGAGATTGTCCCTGCGGGGCAGGAGAAACCCCCGTGTCACTTCTTTGGTTTGTTGGTTGCCATTGTCGTCCCCTGTAGGATCCTCTGTATTGTCCTCTTCCTCGGCCACGCCTGTTTTTGCCCCTTTGAAATCTTTCAGGATTAGGAAAGGACCAGTTTTTAGAAGGCCAGTTCCTGCTGAATCTGGGCGGCTGAACCTGGAGGAAATCTTTTACTGTCTGAACTGACTTGGCTTTTTCCTCAATGGACTTTAACACATCTTTAGCATTAGCACCAAAAAGCTTGTTCTTTTCCAAGGGTGCGTCAAGAAGTTTTGCCTTAACATGATCTGGTAAGGGTTGTTCTTTTAACCATGCATGTCTACGAATGACCGCCCCTGTCATAGCTGCCCTGAAGCATAAGAAAACTAACCGCAAGTGCCCCGGTTCCCTCTGAGCCGGTTATTCCACCGCTCTGAACCTAAGACACCGCATTACCGATACCTCCAATACCGGAGGCCACTCCGACGCCAGTTATTGATTTTCCTCCGGATACCGAAACCGAGGAAATGCCCGAGACCATTGCTGTTGATAAGGTCACTCCTGCACGTGGAGCGGCTGGGCCTCCCATGTCCATGTCTATCAAGGCCTACACACGTGCTAAGGCAGCCAGCAAGTCCAAGCATCTTACTGCTAAAACCTTACCACAGCCTACTCCTGAAACTCAAATCATGTCAATGGCACTCTTATGCTTATACACTCCAGCCGCTCTGACGACGGAGAGAAATGCGACATCAGCCGACGTCGGACCCAGACTTTGGAATCCGGCTGACCGAGGGCTGCCTGAGGCAGGACAACCCATATGTTGTGACTGCAGTTGCATTCTTGAAGGACATCTGCCCACGTAGCAGCAGCACAAATGCTGTCCATGGATAATCTGGCCAGGTAAGCAGAGGATGTAGCTAAAAGCTCTGGTGGAGTGGCCCTTAACCTTGAATGGCAAGTTCTTGTCATTTGAGGGTTATATATAAAGGTAATGCAATTTGAGAGCCTATTTGAAAGCATAACGTTTGAAACTGGCATGCCCTTTTTTGCCTCAGAGAAGAAAAAGTACAGTTTTGTACCTACCATAAATGTAGATGTCCGATAGACATGCAACTGCAGTCATAACATGTGGGTTTGTCCTGCCTCAAGCAGCCCTCGGTCAGCCGGATTCCAAAGTCTGGGTCCGACATTGGCTGATGTCGCATTTCTCTCCGACGTCAGAGCGGCTGGAGTACATAAGCATCAGCCGACGCCATTTTCTTCAGTGTTTCTTGCCCCAGATGCCAGGTGCCCTCCAAGGAAGGCTGTAATCAAATTGGAAGACAAAAACAGGATTCCAAACAAATAAATGAGCAATAAAACAAATACACCATAACAGATATCCCCAGCTAAGAGTAACAGGGATAGGAGTGGACCCTAGGCATAGATGGGTATGGAGGGAGGGAAAATCCGACTGCAGTTGCATGTCTATCGGGCATCTACATTTATGGTAGGTACAAAACTGTACTATGTCCTTCAAGAATGCAACTGCAGTCATAACATGTGGGTAGAATACCATAGCTTAGCTGGGGGAGGAGGAATGCTCTAGGAAAAAGATGGTGTGGCAATCAAACCCTGCAGGACTGCCGAAGCAAAGCCTGCTCTGGATCTGGAGTATAGAGGGAGATTATAGTGTTTGGAGAATGTATGCACGGAGCTCCATGTAGCCGCTTCTAGAATGTCCTTGGTAGGCACCCCTCTTAAGAATGCTGTAGAGGTGGCCGTAGCTCTGGTGGAATGTGGTCTGACATTGGCTGGAACAGTCTTTCCATGAAAGGAATAACAGAATCTGATGCAATGTCCAATCCATTTAGAAATAGTCTGTTTTGAAATTGCTTTTCCTTGGACTGCAGGGGCGTAAGCTACAAAAAGTTGTTCAGACTTCCTACTGGCCTTGGTTCTGTCCAGGTAGTATCGAAGTTGTCTGTGAATGTCCAAGGTATGCAACAGTCTTTCCCCTTATTCTCAGGATTGGGGAAGAAAGCAGGCAGATGAATGGCTTGATTTAAAGAAACCCTAGATACCACCTTTGGCATAAAAGTAGGGTTGGTCCTTAATGAAACCCTGTCTCTGTGAAAAATAATAAAGGGTGGTATTGCCATTAGGGCCTGTAGCTCCGAAACCCTTCTTGCTGAGGTAATTGCCATCAGGAAAGCTGTCTTCCATGAGAGAAATTGCAAGTCAACTGAAGCTGCTGGCTCAAATGGAGGTAGAGTCAGTTTTTCTAGGACAAAATTGAGGTCCCAGGCTGGCACTGGGGCCTTTCTTGGTGGCTTAATGTTCTTGATTCCCCTAAGGAATTGCCTTAGTAAAGGGTGAGAAAAAACAGGAGGATCAGTGTTGTATCTAACTGAAATAGCAGATGCATGTATCTTTATGGAAGAATATGAGAGGCCGTTCTTTAACATATCTGCCAAATATTCCAAGATGAGTGGGATGTTCAACAATGATGCATCATGTCCCTTGCTGGTATTCCAATTGCTGAATCTTTTCCACTTTGCTAAGTAAACCTTTCTGGTGGATGGTCTTCGAGCCTCTGTTAGTATCCGCTGAACTTCCTTGGAGAGAGATAGGCTGAAGTTATTTATGGGATCTCCCAGGCTGTTAGCTGCAGTGTCTGAAGATTTGGATGCACTGTTTCGAAATTGTGTTGAGTCAAAAGCAGAGGCCACTGGGGAAGGGCCCACCTCCTGGTGTGACATATGCTCCGTAGTAGTGGGTACCAGTGTTGTCTTGGCCAGTCCGGAGCTATTATGATTCCCTTGGGTTTCTCTGCTTTGATCTTTAGTAATACTGAGGTCATCAGTGGCAGAGGTGGGAATGCATAGATTGCTAGGGAGTTCCAGTTGAATGAGAGGGCATCTATTTTCCAAGCTTTTGGATGGTATGTCCTTGTGCAGAATTTTGGTAGAAGATGGTTGAGGTGAGAGGCAAATAGGTCCACTTCTGGCTTGCCCCATGTCGAAGTGAGTTGTCTGAAGGCCTTGGATGTAACCTCCACTTTCGTGTGGATCTGTGAAATTCCTGCTTAGGCTGTCCGCCAACACATTGTCTTTTCCTGGAACAAACTGGGATTGTAACTGGATGTTTAGGCTCAGTGATTTCTCCCAAAGCTGCATTGTCAGTCTGCAAAGGGGGTAAGAGTGGGTGCCCCCTTGCTTGTTTATGTACCACATCACAGTGGTGTTGTCTGTCCGTATCAGTAAATGGCCTTGCTGGAGTTGGTGTTGAAAGGCCTCGATGGCATGCATTACTGCCAGCATTTCCTTTTGGTTTATATGCAGATGTGTTTCCTTTGGAGACCATTGTCCTTGGATACACCTGCCTTCCATGTGCAGCCCCCATCCAAGGTCTGAGGCATCTGTAGTCATGGTCTGTGTTATCTGTGGTTTTTTTGAATGACATACCTGTGTTTGCCTGGCTCACCGAGGCCCACCATAGGAATTCCTTTTGTAGGCATGGAATGAGTGGTATGATTGTCTCCAAGTTGTTGCTGTGTTGAGACCAAATGCTTTTTAGGTACCATTGAAGCTTTCTCATGTGTAGTCTTGCTAATGGAACCAGGAGAATGCAGGATGCCATGTAACCCAGGGCCTGTAGGAATCTCCTTGCAGTCATCTGGGTGAGTTTTGCTAAACCTTTGAAGTAATGAGTTAACTTCTCTTGCTTGTCTTCTGTTAGGTAAGCCATCTGAGAGGCTGTGTCTAGTTTGGCTCCTAAGAAGATTATTTGCTGGGATGGCTGCAGTCTTGACTTTTGGAAGTTGACTGTATATCCCAGAGCTTGAAGTAATCGTATGACATAATCCAGGTTTTTTGTCAACATCAATTTGTTGTCCGCTTGTATGAGGCAGTCGTCCAGGTACGGGTAAATTTGTATACCCTGGAGCCTGCAATGAGCAATTACTGAAGCCAGGCATTTTGTGAATACTCTGGGTGCAGTAGATAAGCCAAAAGGCAATGCTGAGAATTGATAATGCTCTGGCCCTGCAAGAAATCTGAGGTATCTTCTGCAGCTGTGTCTGATAGGGACATGCAGGTATGCCTCCTTGAGGTCCAGAGTAATCAGCCACGAGCCCTTGCCCAGCATGGGAAGGAGTTGCTGTAGAGTCAGCATTTTGAACTTTGGTACTATGAGAAAGGTGTTTAATGCGGACAAGTCCAGTATTGGTCTCCATTGAGATTCTTTTCTTGGAACAAGGAACAGTCTTGAGTAAACCCCTGGTCTTGTTCTTGTTGTGGAACTCTTTCTATTGCTTTCATCCGAGTCAGCAGAGTGATTTGCTTGATAGCCTCTGCCCTCTGATTTTGTGGTAGGTTTGGCATGCCTTGTTTTCTTGGTAAGGTATGAAAATGAAACCTGTACCCTCGGTCTATAATGTCCAAAATCCATTTGTCCTTTGTCAGTCTGTGCCAGTTTTCTGCAAACAGAGATAATTTCCCGCCCAAGGAGCTTCTAGTTGTTCCCTGGTAGGCGGTAGTAGAGGAAAGTCATTGAGATTGTGGTTGTGGGGCAGGTGAAACCCCTGCGTCACTTCTTTGGTTTCCTGGCTGCCATTGTCGTCCCCTGTAAGGGCCTCTGTATTGGCCTCTTCCTCAGCCACGTCTGTTCTTACCCCTTTGAAACTTTTCTGGATTAGGAAAGGACCAGTTTTTTGAAGGCCAATTCCTACTGAATCTGGGGGTTGAACCTGGAGGAAATCTTTCACAGTCTGAACTGATTTTGCTTTTTCTTCGATGGTCTTTAACACATCCTTAGCATTAGAATCAAAAAGCTTGTTCTTTTCCAAAGGTGCATCCAGAAGTTTTGCTTTTACATGATCTGGTAGAGGTTGATCTTTTAACCAAGCATGTCTACGAATGACTGCCCCTGTCATAGCTGCCCTACATGAAGCTTCCAGTGCATCATATCCACACTGCAGGAAGTGATTGCTTACTTGCTGAGTGTTATGTACAGCTTCCTGCAAAGTCTTCCTGTCTAAAGGATCAGGAGTGGCTAATGTTTTTTGTAAATCTTCTAACAGATAATCCTGATATTGTAACATATGAAAAAGGCAATTTAAAGCTCTCATAGATAAGGTAGTGGATGTGTAAACCTTTTTGCCCAATCTCTCTAATGACTTAGCTTCCCTGTTGGAGGGCAAAGGATTTTTTTGAGGTGGAGGCTGAAACTCCTTTAGGCCCCTGTGAAATAGTTTCCAAATCAGCAGTATGGGCCCTGGATAAATGGGAATGAGTTTCTGGGACCCTGTAATACCTGTCTGGCTTGGCTGGAGCAGGAGGAAGAGAATCAGGGGTAGCACTAGAGTCAGAATACAAATCATCCAGAACATCAAGTACAGGAGGAATAGCTAAGGGCCTGTGCTGAGGCTTCTTAAGGAAAGTCCTAAGGCGTTTCCTAGAATCAGAATATTCCTGACCTTGCCACTTGAAATGTTCCCTCATGGTGTGCAGAACTTCCCCAAAAGAAATATCCTCAGGAGGGAGGCCGAGGATGGAATCTTCTGCATCCGAGTCCTCATAGGTCTGGAAGAGCTCTTCCTGGCTATCAGAGTGGACAGAGCCCTCAGAATCTTCATCTGAAGGAGTAGGGTCAGAGGGTTCAACCCGGGGCCTTTTATCAGGAGGAGGCTGGGATCCCCTCTCAGGATGGGCCTGTGAACCTCTAATCATGGAAATTAAATCAGCAGCCAAGGACATAATTTGTGTCTCTGGAGTCGGCTGAGGTAAGGATTTAGAAGTAATATGCTTTGTTTTGCTGGCTGCCTTAGCCCTAGTGTAGGCCTTAATCGACATGGCCATAGGGGGCCTGGCAGCTCCACGTGCAGGAGTGACCTTGTCTACAGCAATGGTCTCGGGCATTTCCTCGGTTTCGGTATCTGGAGGAAAATCTATAACTGGCGTTGGAGTAATGTCTGGAATCGGAGTCGTCGGTAATGCGGTGTCTTCGGTTCGGAGCGGTGGAGAGACGCTCCAACCGCTAGGTTTTGGCGTGGAGTCGGTGGTAGACGCGGGCCGAGGATGTCGGTCCCTGTCTTTTCACTTTTTGGGAGTTTGCGATGTCGGAAGATCCGACGGCATGGTGTAAGCAAATTTATCGCTGAAAAAATCTTCAGCGAACTCCGCCCGGCGCCTGAGAGTGCGCTTGTTGAAGCGAGCACAGGCTACACAGGCCGAGACGTCGTGGTCTGGGCCCAAGCAAGGGAGACAGTAAGAGTGGAAATCCTTATGAGGTATTTGTTTACCACAAGAAAGACAATTGTTAACTTTTTCAGTAATTTCTGACATCGGCTGAGGCAAGAAAAGGTCCCCAAAGGGGTACTTAGCTTTTTTGATGACTTCGGTATCATAGAATACAGGAGCTGACCGACCGGCACTTGCGAACTGCTTCTGCTTCGGGCACCGCGCGGCAAGAAAGACTGAAGAAAATGGCGTCGGCTGATGCTTATGTACTCCAGCCGCTCTGACGTCGGAGAGAAATGCGACATCAGCCGACGTCGGACCCAGACTTTGGAATCTGGCCGACAGAGGGCTGCCTGAGGCAGGACAACCCACATGTTATGACTGCAGTTGCATTCTTAAAGGACATCAATTGATTTGCTTTTCTGAAATCTTTAGTTCTATGTAGATAAAACCTAAACTGTCTGTGTATATCCAATTGAAGTTTGTACTTTGCCTTGTTGCTATGATTGGGGAAAAACACTGGAAGCTCAATCAATAGATTGATTTGGGAACGAACTTTTGGCATGATGGATGGGTTAGTACATAGGGATACTCTATCTCTATGGAAAATCAGGTATGGTGGCTAGATAGATAGAGCTTGTAACTTTGAGACTCTTCTTGCAGATGTAATGGCTACCAGGAGAATAGTTTCCCAAGAAAGGAATTTGAAATCACAAGATGAGGGCTCGAAAGGAGGGCTTCTCCTGTACGTGAGGCCAGAGAAAAGGGAACCAAATCTGACAAGGCCAGTATGGGGCAATGAGAATTAGCCTGCTTCGCAAAAGCTTCACTTTCTGGATGAATTGGTGTATAAAGGGAAATGGGGGAAAAGTGTACATAAGTCCCGAGGGCCAATCGGGGGACGAGTGCGCCTCTCGGGGTCTCCCCCAAAGGGAGAATTAGGGCAAAGTAGCTGCTGCATTTGGCATTCATGGGAGTGACAAAAAGATTGTACCAAGGCTGGCCTCATTTTCAGAAGATCTCTTTCGCTATGTTTTGGTTCAGAGACCACTTGTGAGGCATTAGAATCGCCCTGCTGAGCTTGTCCGCTATCACTCTGGATTTCCCCAGGATGTGTGTTGCTATCAGAAAGCATTGGGAAGAAACTGCCCACTGCCATACTCTCAGCGCCTCTTGACGAAGGGGGTATTATCTGGTTCCTCCTTCTTTATGTACCAGATCACAGACATGTTGTCTGACTGGACTGCAATTGTTCCGAGTGGGAGAGTGTCCTGGAGTGCCTGCAGCGCTAGGAGTACTGCTCTTATCTCTAGGACACTGATGTGCAGATGGGTCTAGTGTTCTTGCCATGTGTCTTGGACCGTCCTTCACAGATAATGCCCCCCCCCCCACCTGGGAGGCATCAGTGGTCAACGTAGCTACAAGTAGTTGTGAGACAAAGGGTCATCCTATGGTCACCTGATCGGACTGACGCCACCATATGAGATCTCTCTTGCATGAATCTGCGATTCTGACTAGGTGAGACATGGGAAGTTCCTGTAATGACCACAGAGCAAATAGAAGCCACTGAAGAATTCTCATATTCATTCTGGCTAGGGGAACTAAGGTGATCGTTGAAGCCATAGTCCCTAGGAGTTCCAAAACTGTCTTTGCCTTTACTTTGTTTCTGGGTAAGAGGTCGACTATTTCTTGTCTGAGAACAGAAACCCTGTCCTGCGGAAGTCGTGCCATCATGGAGACGGTGTCTAGATCTGGGCCTATGAATGCTGACAGGGCAACAAGGCAGATTTTTGTAAACTGGCTGTAATCCCTAAATGGGAGCAAGTTTGAAGAGTGGTGTCCCTCGCCTGTTGAAGTAGATGCTTGGTGGTGGCAGTAAGGAGCCAATCGTCTAGCTACGGAAAACACTTGGAATCCCAGACGTCTCAAGTGAGCCGTGACTACTGCCATGCATTTGGTGAACACTCTGGGGGCTGTAGTGAGACCAAGGGGCAGAGCTTGAAACTGGTAATGACTGGCTCCCAGCCGGAAGTGTAAGTGACTCCTTGATGCTCTGTCCATTTTTATGTGGTCGTAAACATCTTGGAACTATAGAGCACATTCAACTGTCTTTCCATAAAATGGGAAGAATCGACTGCAGTGTCACCATCGGAACTTGGACTTCTTCACAGATTCGTTTAGCTTGCTGAGATCCAAAATGGGTCTCAAGTACCCTGTTCTTTTTGGCACTAAAAAGAATCTTGAGTAAGTTCCGAATCCTATTTGGTCTGTGGGGACTTCTTGGACGACTCTTTTGTCTAGCAACTTTTGAATTTCTACAGTTGCTTGTTCCCTCTGTCTGGGTGGAACAGCCGGGACTTTTCTGATCTGTGGGGCAGGATGGCAAAAGGGAATGGAATAGCCTCTGGATATTATACTTTGTACACACTTGTCTCTTGTGATACCTTGCCAGGCTTCTGGGTACAAAGAAACGCACCCCCTCAACTGCCTCCAGAGTAGAGCAGACGGGCCTCCTTTCAGGAGTGCTGGTAGGGCCAGCCGTGAAAAGAATCATGGTCACCCTAGTTTTGCATTATTGCCTCCCCCTCTGCCTGTGGAAGGATTCATGTCATGTGTCTTGAAAAACTCCCTGGGATCTTTTGAACCACATTTTCCGACTTTTCTGACCTTTAGGATAAGGTCTTGAAGGAAAGGAAAAATGTACCCCAATGGCAGAAAGAGCTTTCCCTTGCTGCTCGCATCTGGTGAGTGTGTCCTTGACTTCAGGTCCAAAAAGTGAGGAACCATCAAAAGGGGCATTGGTGAAGGTAGACTTGAAAGGCTCTGCAAAGTTACACAAGCACATCCAGCATACATCCTCAGGGAAACTCCGGTACCTCCTGCCCTGCTCGCTCCATCTGCAGCATAGGATGTTAGCCTCATGGAGAAGTTAACGATGGAATTTAAGGTAGATAGCTGGGAAGTGACCTTCTCTGACACTTCCGTAGCCAATGAACCTAGGAGAGTATCTCCTAACTCCTTCAAGAGATCTCTCTGTAGCCTCGTAAAGTGCAAAAGATAGTTCAGCAATCTAAGGGAAAATTGCTGATGAAAAAACACGCTTCCCATATCTGTCCATCTTCTGGGAGTCCTTGTTCGGTGGATGGACAGAAGAGGATGTTTCAGATAGTTCCTTCTTGGTGGCTCCTGGCATTACCATAGCATCTACAGGGATGCCTTTCGTGAGGAATTCTTTTTCTGCAGGTGATGACAAGAACTTATTTGGCCTCCGAGGGACTAGTTCCATAGTGTCTGGGACTCCCACTCCTTTAGATTACCCAAATCCAGAAGTTCATCGAAAGGTGGAAACACCCAGGAGGCTGAAGGTTGAGACCCAAAAGCATTCAGGTACACAGACTCCTCATCAGAAGGGGTGATAGATTTCCAGCCACCTCTCTGTTTCAGGATCTCTAGGATACCTGTGAAGGAGATATTTTCAGATGACGACTGTTGGGACCCTTCTGACTCCTTGAGGTCAGTGTCAGAGGTGAGAGACTCGTCAGGGGAGTTAATATGCTTCCTCTTACATATGCTCTTTCGAAGAGCCTCCATAGAAGGGTATTCTGGGGAGGTCTCAGAAGAGTGGGGCTCTCCCAATGGGGCTCCCTGAGGCTCTAGGTCTCCGCTGTCCTGTGGAAGGGGTGGTGCTGAGACAGACACTGGTGCTTTGAGGGGAAGAATACCAGTATCCTTGTGTAAAGCTGTAGAAGGGGACAGCACACTCCTCATCAGCATGAAGGCAGACGCCCCGGCTCAGAGGACACCTCTGGTTCTGAGGAAACAGAGGGAATCCCCAGCTCCAAGGAGATCCGCTCTGAGGCTGATGGAGCGGAGCTCAGCCAAGCCGAAGCCCAGAGAGGGAAACTCTGGTCCGAGCATCCCCCCCCGGAGCCAACTGGGAAACTTCAGCCTTTAGACACTCTGGACGGCACCGAGACAGTTGGAGCAGGGATCGGTTCTGGAATCTCCAGAAGGGGTCTCAGAACTTAAGAATCTACAGCAAGTGGTACCTGGCATTCCAGCTCCGAAGATCCAGCTTGGTTTGGAGGAATCGTAGTGGATGTAATAGTCATAGTCTTAGCTGGCTCCAAAACCAAATGGGTTGGAGCCAAAAACAATTTAGCCAGCTCCGGCGACTTCAAAAGTCTGTGCACCACCCTATACACGCCATCGTCTGATAAGTTCCTAGAGGACCTGGAAGAGAGTGTTGGTGAGAGATCTCTCTTCAAAATGGGAGATCTCAAGGTAGGGGAAACTGGTAACAAGTGAGTGGACCGGCTCCGAAGTACAGTCTCTTTCGGCTCCGAAGGCCTTGTAGCCGAAGGACTAGCTTTGTCCAAGTCAATAATCTCTGTCGGTTCAGACTGCTGTGGAGCCGAGGAGATGGATCCATCAGACGTTTTAGCCAATTTTAATGGGAGCTCTGACTGAGCTGAAGAAGCTGGAGATGGACGTTTTGAAGCCTTGTCACTCAGACAAAGGGGATCTACTGGAAGAGGAACTGCTATGTAAAGCCTCCTCAAAAGACAGTTTCAGGAGCCCTTTGAGTATAAACTTGTTCTTTCTCTCCTGCAGAACATGGGAGCTACAGGAGTGACAAAAGGTATAAATTTCCCGGAGGTGGATGGCCCCCAAACAATAGACACAAATGTTACGTCCATCAGTGATGGACATTTTCTGTGAGCATTTTTGACACTTTTTGAAGCCTGAAGGCTTGGGTTCCTTTTCTCTAATTTCCTTAGACATTTTAGGAAGGAAACCATAGTAGTATCACAGGTGAGCTAAACACACTTCTATAAAATTTAAACACACAAAAAATGCTGTCTGAAACAGTATCATCACACCAGAAGAACACTATAAACACACAAGAAAAAGACAAGGGGAACGACTCTGCCCTCTAAATTAAATGGGCACTAGGCCCTCTAACTTAAACGGACCTAGTAGAGTTGCGAGAGGGATACAATAGGAAAATAACTCTCTTACTGAAACCAGCTAAAAAAAATATAAAAGCTAACTTCTACCTTAGTGCTAAACTACACCACTAGCACAAACGGAAAATAACAAAAAAGGCCTTGTAACAACGGCCACCAAAAGCACAGACTGGAAGATAAACACTCAAAAGCACAGCACACAGTTAAACTACAGAGAAAACTACTAATTACTAACTACCAAGCAATTATTAAGCTAGAAATAGCTAAATAAAGGGAAAAATAGATTTTTAAAGGACTTAGCCACAGCCAAGAAGAGAAGCATCCAAACTCGTAAAGTGGTAAATGAGATCTGGGGAATTACACCACTGCATGATGGGATACCTTCCTGCCATGAGCCAAGTTAGAGACTTCGAGCTAGTGTATTCGGCTGTGTTGGAGCCGAACCCATCCAGTAAGAATGAAGGCGAGATAGGACAACATATATGTTCTTACTTACACCTTTCTTCTCAATCACACCTCAAAATCTGCTATCTACCAGAGGGAAAAAAATCTTTGAAGTCTGCTTGGACTATAAAAATACCCATGCAAAGATCCTAAACCTTTGGGACTTGGCTGCATACTTGGGAGCCATACATATGTCTTTCCATTGTTTTCTTGTAAATTCCTTTCCAGTCTGTCTTCTCAAGTTCTTCTGTCCTCCTTTGACTGACTCTTATAACTAACATGCAATATTTTATATGCCCTACTGATTATCCCTTTTTAACAGCTGCTTCTATTCTAGACTAAACTACAAACAGAGCAGGTCTTTCACTTAAACCCCCCTACCCCTTTCTCTTTGCCTGAATAGGAGATCAAGCCCTGGTAGGAAGGCAGTCGTTAGCATGCAATCTAAACGTCTTCTTGACCTCATCCTACTCTATTACCCTTCCTGTTTGAGTTATTTGCTCCCAATACTTTCGTTCCTTTGTCAGGTTTCTCCAGTAAATTCCAGCCCCTTCTTGCAGTCATACCTAGTGGCAAAATCTCCTTTCTCATATTGGCGTAGTTCTTAGAATACTTTCTGGTACTTCATGAAAATAATATTCTGTATGGTTATTCTTCGCTGGGATCTGCATCCAAAATCCCACTCTCTCTCCATTTTTTGAACTTCTCCCTTGCTTCATCATCCTTTTCCAGTATGAATTATAACCTTCGGTTTGCGTTATGTATATGAGAGCCTTAACTGTGCAGCTCTAAAATATCCCTTCAAATCAGGTAAACCTATACCATCTTATTCTACTGGAAGGATCAACTTATCCCACTTAACTCTTGCCCTCTTTCCCTTCCACACAAATTCCTGAACATCTTTATTAATTACTGTCCAAAACTTCTCCTCAGTTTGATGAAAGTATCCCTGACCCGCACAGAAGACTAAAGGGGCTAAAAACATTTTCACTGATTGCATCTTACTATTCATATCCATAAAAAGAGTTCTTCCAGTTTCTCAATTTTTATCTTTTTAGTTTCTACCCACATATCCTTAGATGCCATAACAGAAGCCTCTTTAATCTGTACTCCTAAATACTTTATGTCCCCATAAATATGGGTACTGCTGAAACCATTCATGTGCGAGTGGGTACATAACTTATGGCTACAGCTTTTGTTTTATTTTCATTAATTTTATATCCAGGAAAAAAAAAAGACTTGAAACTTTCTCAAAATGTTCCACTGATATGTCCTTTACTGGATATCAGGTACAAAATGGTATCAATGCAAATAAAGCCAACTTTTCATGATTACCATACCAATTACATCCTTGTATTTCTAAGTCTCTTATTTTCTTTGCCAATGACTAATTATAAAGCAAATAAAGGGGAAAAGAGGACACCCCTGCCTGGTTCCTCTGTTCAAATACAGCTCATCTGAGAGGAATCCTTCCACTTTTAATTCTTGCCTCTGATCCTTCATATATCCTTCTAATTAACCTTATCATTGTATCAGGGAATGCAAATGCTTTCAATGCCCTACTCAAAATCCCAGGTTACTGTGTCAGATCATTCTCTGCATCAGGACCCAACAATAACACAGGCACTTTGACATTCTGCTTCCCTCTGGTCATTATTGTTCTTATTAATGTTGTCAAATGTTAGCCTCCCCTTTACAAAAATCACACTGATCCATATCTATCAATTATGGCAGCACCTTTGATATTTTTTTTAGCTGGTATAGACAGACTTTATAATTGTGATTTAAAACTAAAATCGGTCTATATGAAGCTGGGTCTGAAGAGTCTTTTGCCATATTTAGGTAACACAGCCACCACAGCATAACCTTTTATGTTCTCTTTGAATTCCAGCCTGCATAGAAGACCTCTCACACAAGTGACAGATTCCTGACGCTTTGAATAAGACTCTTTAAAGACAAGAAAATTGTCTTAATATGGAAAAATGTAGATACCCTGTAGCCTGCAATGAGCTATAAAGTACAGTTTTGTACCTACCATAAATGTAGATGTCTGATAGGTATGCATCTGCAGTCATCACATATGGGTTGTCCTGCCTCAGGCAGCCCTTCGGTCGTCCGGATTCCAAAGTCTGGGTCCGGCGTCGGCTGATGTCGCACTTTCTCCAACGTCAGAGCGCCTGGGGTATAAAAGCATCAGCCGACGCCATCTTCCTCAGTTTTTCTTGCCCCAGATGCCAGGTGCCCTCTAAGGAAGGCTAAATTTGGAGAGATGCATTTAAAAATCCAAACATGCACAGTAATATATCAACAAATACACCATAATAGATCACCCCAGCTAGCTATAAGAGGGATAAGTACCTAAGAAATACCACAGAGGGGAAGGAGGGAGGGTAAATCTGACTGCAGATGCATACCCATCGGACATCTACATTTATGGTAGGTACAAAACTGTACTATGTCCTTCAAGGATGCATCTGCAGTCATCACATATGGGTAGAATACCATAGCCAATCTTGGGGTGGAGGAACTATGTAAAGGCTGGTGTAGCTAAAATGCCCTGCAGGACTGCCGTAGCAAAGCCTGCTCTGGATCTGGAATATAAAGGTAAATTGTAATGCTTGGCAAATGTATGCACGGAGCTCCATGTAGCAGCTTCTAAAATGTCCTTGGTAGCCACCCCTCTTAAGAAGGCTGCGGAGGTGGCTGTGGCTCTCGTGGAATGAGGTCTAATGTTAGCTGGCACAGTTTTTCCATGAAAGGAGTAACAAAAACGAATGCAATTCCCTATCCATTTTGAAATTGTCTGTTTGGAAATTGCTTTTCCTTGTGTTCCAGAAGCATATGCTACCAACAGCTGGTCAGTTTTTCTGTAACCTTTAGTTCTGTCCAAGTAGTAGCGCAACTGTCTGTGTATGTCCAGGGTGTGCAGAAGTTTCTCCCCTTTGTTTTGTGGATTTGGAAAGAAGGTAGGCAAGTCAATAGCTTGGTTTAATGAAACCCTGGATACCACCTTTGGCATAAATGTAGGATTGGTTCTCAATGAAACTGTCCTGATGAAAAATAAGAAATGGCTGTACTGCCATAAGGGCTTGTAACTCAGATACTCTTCTTGCTGAGGTTATGGCCAGAAGGAAAGCAGTCTTCCAAGACAGGAACTGTAGTTCTGCAGATGCTGCTGGTTCAAAGGGAGGCAGTGTTAGTTTTTCCAACACGAAGTTAAGATCCCAAGTAGGTAGGGGTGGTTTCCCTGGAGGATTGATGTTTTTGATTCCTCTTAGAAACTGTCTTAGGAGAGGATGAGAGAAGACAGGTAGATCAGTATTGTACTCCGCTGAAATTGCTGAAGCATGAATTTTAATGGAAGAGTAAGACAGACCATTGTGGAACATTTCTGCCAAGTATTCCAGGATATGTGCCATGTTCATCACTGTCGCATCTAGGCCCTTTGTGGTGTTCCAAATGTGAAATCTTTTCCATTTTGCTGAATATGCCTTTCATGTGGAAGGCCGGCGAGCTTCCATAATAATATCTTTCACTCTCTGGGATAGCTTATCCTGAGGAGGAGTCAAGGTATTTTCCAGGCTGTTAGTTGCAAGGTTTTCAGGTTGGAATGCAGAGTTTTGTAGTTGTGCTGTGTCAGTAGAAGTGGCCATAGAGGAAGAGGCCATGGTTTCGTGCGTGACATGCTCTTTAACAGTGGGTACCAGTGCTGTCTTGGCCAGTCCAGAGCTATCAGAATGAATTTTGGCTGCTCTGTCCTGATCTTCAGTAAAACCTTGGTCATTAATGGGAGAGGTGGAAATGCATACACTGTTAGAGTTCTCCAGCTGAAAGAGAGGGCGTCCACTTTCCATGCCTATGGGTGGTATGTCCTTGAGCAGAATTTCTTCAGTTGATGATTGTGGGGGAGGCAAAAAGATCAATGTCTTTGCCTCCCCCATGATTGTGTTAGCTGTAGAAAGATGTCCGGGTGCAGCATCCATTCGTGTGCATCCATGACATTTCTGCTTAAGCTGTCTGCCAGTATATTGTCTTTCCCTGGCACAAACTGGGATTGTAGCTGTATATTGAGCTTCAAGGAAAGTTCCCATAGATTCATTGCCAGCCTGCAAAGAGGATAGGAATGGGTGCCTCCTTGCTTGTTTATGTACCACATAACCGTGGTGCTGTCTGTCCTTCCTAGCAGATGGCCTTGATGCAGAAAGGGTTTGAAGGCTTCGACTGCATGTATCACTGCCAGCATTTCCTTTTGGTTTATGTGCATGCGTAGCTCTTTTTGTGACCATAGACCTTGAATGCATCTGCCCTCCAAGTGCGCTCCCCATCCATGGTCTGAAGGGTCTGTTGTAATGGTTTGGCTGGCTATTGGTTTGCTGAAAGGCAGACCCCTGTTTGACTGGCTTGCTTAAGCCCACCACAGAAATTCCTTTTGAAGGCATGGAATGAGTGGTATCAAAGTTTTCAGGCTGTGACTGTGCTGAGTCCATAAACTCCTTAGGTACCATTGTAGTTTCCTCATATGTAGTCTTGCTTGCGGAATCAGAAGGATGCAAGAAGCCATGTAACCCAGGGCCTGCAGGATTTTCCTTGCAGTCAGCTGGGTTTGTCTTGTCAGATTTTTGAAGTAATCTGGTAGTTGACTGTTTTTCTTCTGTGAGGAAGGCCATTTGGGTGGTTGTATCTAGATTTGCACCCAGAAAAGTTATTCTTTGGGATGGAACAAGTCTTGATTTGTGAAAGTTGACTGTATATCCCAAGGCCTGAAGTAGGTGGATGGCATAATTCAAGTGTTTTACCAAAGTTTGTTGGCTGTCCTCTTGTATAAGGCAGTCGTCCAGATATGGGAATATTTGAATCCCCTGAAGTCTACAGTGTGCCATTACTGATGCCAGGCATTTCGTGGATACTCTGGGCACAGTAGATAAGCCAAAGGGCAATGCTGAGAATTGATAATGCTCTGACCCTGCAAGAAATCTGAGGTGTCTTCTGCAACTTTGTCTGATAGGGACATGCAGGTATGCCTCCTTGAGGTCTAGAGTTACCAGCCAAGACCCCTTGCCCAGCATGAGAAGGAGCTGCTGTAGAGTCAGCATTTTGAACTTTGGCACAATGAGATAAGTATTCAGTGCGGACAAGTCGAGAATAGGCCTCCATTGTTTTTCTTTTCTTGGAACAAGGAATAGTCTGGAATAAAATCCTTGGCCTTGTTCTGAGAGAGGAACCTTTTCTATAGCTTTCATTTGCATTAAGCTGGAAATTTGTTTCAAAGCCTCTGCCCTTTGATTCAGTGGCAGGTCTGGCATGCCTTTTCTTTTTGGTAATGTGTGGAAATGGAACCTGTATCCTTTGTCTATTATTTGTAGTGTCCATTTGTCCCTTGTAATACTGTGCCAATTTTCTGAGAATAAAGAAAGCTTTCCGCCCAAAGGTGCTTCCAATTGAGCCCTGGTTGGCGGTGTCAAAGTAAAGTCATTGAGCCTGTCCTTGTGCAGCAGTTGAAGGGTCCTGCATTACCTCTCTGGTTGGGAGGTTGCCATTGACGTCCTCTGTAGGAGCCTCTAGCTTGCCCTCTACCTCTGGCATGCCTGTTCTTGCCTCTCTGAAACCTCTCTGTGTCTGGAAAGGACCAATTCTTGGAAGGCCAATTCCTGCTGAATCTTGGTGGTTGTACTTGGAGAAAATCTTTGACTGTTTGTACAGATTTAGCCTTTTCTTCAAATTTCTTTAGGACCTCCTGAGCCGTGGAGCCAAATAACTTTTGCTTTTCCAGTGGAGCATCCAGCAGCTTTGCTTTAACATGGTTCGGCAGAGATTGTTCCTTCAGCCAAGCATGCCTACGTATGACTGCGCCAGTCATAGCTGACCTACATGAAACTTCCAATGCATCATAACCACATTGCAAGAAATGGTTGCTAACCTGTTGTGAGTTATGTACCAGATCCTGAAGTAACTTGCGGTCTAGGGGGTCAGGTGAAGACAGTTTTTTATGCAATTCATCTAACAAATACTCTTGGTACTGTATCATATGAAACTGACAATTTAATGCCCTCATAGAAAGAGTAGCAGAAGTATACACTTTTTTACCCCATCTCTTTAAAGCTCTGGACTCCCTTTCAGAGGGGAGAGGATTTTTAGCAGTGGCAGCTGCAACCCCTTTAGGGCCCTGGGGAATAGTTTCTGGATCAGCAGAGTGTGCCTTGTAAAGGTAAAGATGTGAGTCCGGGACCCTGTAGTACCTATCGGGTTTGGCAGGAGTCGGAGGGAGAGAATCAGGGGTTGTGCTAGAGTCAAAGTCCACATCATCAATGACATTCAAAACAGGAGGAATAGCTAAAGGTCTATGCTGAGGCAAATGTAAAAAGGTCCTTAATCTTTTCCTGGAATCAGAGAATTCCTGGCCCTGCCATTGGAAATGCTCTCTCATAGTGTGTAGTGTCTACCCTAAGGAAAACTCTTCAGGAGGGGAGGCCGAGGGAATAGATTCCTCTGCATCAGAATCCTCGTAGGCCGAAAAAAATCCTCCTGGTGGTCCGAGAGAGTAGAGCCATCAGAGGCCTCATCTGAGGAGTGGGGATCAGAGGGCTCAACCCTGGGCCTTTTGTCTGGAGGAGGTTGAGAGCCCCTGTCCGGATGAGGTTGAGAGCCCCTAATTAAGGAGATAAGATCCACTGCTAAGCTTAGAATCTGTGAACCAGTAGAGGGTCCCTGAGGAATAACCTTGGGAGGCAAAGCTTTTGAGAGTTTAGCAACTTTAGCCCTGGAGAAAGCCTTAATGGACATGGATGCAGGAGGCCTGGCTGCACCACGTGCTGGTGTAGATTTGTCTAAAGGAATGGTGTCGGAAGGTTCCAGGACACCAGTTTCTGTTGGAAATTCAATAACAGACTCAGCCGGGGCCTCCAGGACTGAGGTAGTCGGTTGAGCGGTTTCGGTAATTGGAAGTACCAAGGACTCTGTTTCAGCCAAGACCGAGACACTCGCGGTAGGCCTGGCCGTGGTTTCAGCCGAAACCCGGTCCGCGTGTGTCGGTCCTTGTCCTTCCGTTTCTTAATTAAATGTGAAGTCGGAGTCTCCGACGGCATCTTACACGAAAAACTAGCCCCAAAAAATTCCTCTGCAAACTCCGCCCGACGTCTAAGAGTGCGTCGGTTGAAGGAAGCACAGACTGAACAGGCCGAGACGTCGTGGTCTGGGCCTAGGCAGGGGAGGCAGTAAGAGTGGAAATCCTTATGAGGTATTTGTTTCCCACAAGTTAAACAATTATTAACTTTATCTGACATCGGCTGAGGCAAGAAAGAGTCCCCAATGGGGTACTTAGCTTTTTGAAGTCTTCGGTAGCTGAATTACAGGAGCTGGCCGACCGGCACTTGCGAACTGCTTCTGCTTCGGGCACCACGAGGCAAGAAAGACAGAGGAAGATGGCGTCGGCTGGTGCTTTTATACCCCAGGTGCTCTGACGTCGGGGAAAGTGCGACATCAGCCGACGCCGGACCCAGACTTTGGAATCCGGCCGACCGAAGGGCTGCCTGAGGCAGGACAACCCATATGTGATGACTGCAGATGCATCCTTGAAGGACATCTAGAGCCAGACACTGTGTGAACACTCCTGGAACAGTGGATAGCCCAAAGGATAAAGCAGTGAACTGATAATGTGATCCAGACACACAAAACCTTTTAAATCTAAGGTTACAAAAAACTGAAATGAGGAAGAAGGGGTAAGACGTTGTGAAGTGAAAGCATTGCCAACTTGGGCACCATCACAAACTGGTTTAGGAAAGATAGGTCCAGAACTGGTCTCCACGCATTTTCTTTCTTTGACACCAGAAACATTCTTGAATAAAACTTTCTTCCCACTGGGAATGAGGAATCATTTCTATTACCCCACTGAGAAAACAAGTGCTGTAGGACAGGAGGGAACAAAAGGGCTTGGGGTCTGGTGGATGTGGAGTAATTCCCTTGAAATAAGGGATTCCTTCCTATCTGTGTCTGCAACCTTGTTGAATCTGTCTCAGAACCCATTTGAAACTGTTGTCAAAGAGAAAAATGGAGATTCAGATTTCCTGGAAGGGCTAAGTGACTGCTAGGATGGGAGCAGGGCAAGGTCCTTAACACACAGTCATTCTGACTTATTTGACTGTCCTTTGATCTTCGGGGGGTGGGGGTGGGGGGTGGCTCCCACTTTTTTTTTTTGGAACCTCAGTGGCATTCTTTTTTTAAATGTCTGCTTACCAGCACTGTGCCAAGACTGTTCATTTTGTTTCATGTCAAAACTGAACAAGGGAGCAGAAAAATCCTTGAGAAAATTAGTGTAGGAGCAATGAGAAAACTGAAGAGATTCCCTGTATCAGGATTACTCCTCACAAAACATTGATAACCAATGCAGCAGAGCAGAAGGTCCAAAAATTAAATCTCTATCCAAAGGTGAATGTAAAATCTCTGGACCTTCCTGATGGTATGAAATAAATATCCGAGTCATCCGAGGAATAGTCTGTAGAGACAGGTTCCGGGGGTTCAGTCCTAGACCTCTTATCTGGAGGGGGTTGAGAGGCCCTGTCTGGGTGAGGTTGGGATCCCCTGATCAAAGAAATAAGATCCTCAGCCAGGCTGAGTATTTGGGAACTAGAGGTAGGCCTGAGTGAGGGAGTTTTAGCAGGTAAGGCCTTAGAAGATTTAGCTGCTTTAGCCCTGGAAAAGGCCTTGATAGACATAGAAGCAGGGGGTCTAGCAGCCCCACGTGCAGGGGTAGATATGTCTAAAGGAATAGTGTCTGACAAATCCTGGGTGCCTACTTCTGTAGCAGTAATTTCAGTAGCAGATTCAGCCATGCTCTGTGAGGCCTCGGCTATCAGAGGCATGCTTTCGGCCTAAGGAAGAACCGAGACACTCGCGGTTGGCCTAACCGTGGTTTCAGCCGAAACCGCGGACCGCGAGTGTCGGTCCTTTTCCTTGCGCTTTTTAACTAATTGTGTAGTCGGAGTCTCCGACGGCATCTTATATGCAAAAGCGGGACCAAAAAACTCCTCTGCAAACTCCGACCGATGTCTAATCGTCCGTCGGTTGAAGGAAGCACAGGCTAGACAAGCTGATACGTCGTGGTCTAGGCCTAAGCAAGGAAGGCAGTAAGAGTGGAAATCCTTATGAGGTATTTGTTTCCCACAAGTTAAACAATTATTTACTTTGTCTGACATCGGCTGAGGCAAGAAAGAGTCCCCAACAGGGTACTTAGCTTTTTAGAAGTCTTCGGTAGTAGAAATCTCTGGATCTGACCGACCGGCACTTGCGAACAGTTTCTGCTTGAGCACCTTGCAGCAAGAAAGACTGAGGAAAATGGCGTCGGCTGATGCCTTTATACCCCAGCAGCTATGACGTCGGGTGAAGTGCGACATCAGCCGAGGCCAGACCCAGACTTTGGAATCCGGCCGACCGAAGGGCTGCCTGAGGCAGGACAACCCATATGTTAGGACTGCAGATGCATCCTTGAAGGACATCACAGCCAGGCAAACCACCTCAACACAGTAGCAGTGGCAACAGCCCTGGATGAAGTATCTAACGCCAAATACACTTCAAACAATGATTAATGACCAGAGAGACAGGAAAAAAATAAACCAAACAAAGCAGATTTTTCCTTCCTTATACTTACACAATTATTCGGAATAAACTAACACGAGCCTTCAAAATTCTAAAAATTAAAGTTGCAGAAGCATACATGTTTTCCCCCAAACTTATCACTTGTTTTACCTTCCTTAACAGAAAGTGCAGGATTACAATTAACAAAATGTTTGACAACAGTTGGATTAATTTACTATAGCTACTGTGTCAAGTCTGGGATGTGTACATAAAAATCTGAAAGACTGAGAAATTTTACATTCAATCTGCTTTCTTAGATGTAGCAAACTGGCTATCAGGTAAACCACAGGTTGCGTCAAACATCCTCTATTGCTGGCAGCAATGGTGGATGGGAGGAGGTTCTCAGAATTCTAGTTGTAGCATTTTATAGTACTTTCTGAGGGACTGAGAAATCTTCATGTTCTCTCACTGAAAACACTTGCACATTCAGAAAATAGTCTCAGAGAAAGAATCCTTACAGGGAAATTCAGATAACATGCACTTCTCTGATAAACAGAAATCTGATGAAAAAAATGTACCTGTCCTCATCACATCCCTCTCCAGATACAATTTCTTGAATTTCTTTGGGAAAAGAGGAAACCTATTTCTCTTACCAGAAACCACCTGATAACATGGATCAATAACCTGTTCAAGACCCTGAACTAGACAAACTATTCCTGTCCAGTAAAACTGGACCAGTGAAAAGTACAGTTTTGTACCTACCATAAAAGTAGATGCCCGATAGCTATGCATCTGCAGTCATCACATATGGGTTTGTCCTGCCTCAGGCAGCCCTTCGGTCGGCCGGATTCCAAAGTCTGGGTCTGGCATCGGCTGATGTCGCACTTTCCCCGACGTCAGAGCGTCTGGGGTATAAAAGCATCAGCCGACGCCATCTTCCTCAGTTTTTCTTGCCCCAGATGCCAGGTGCCCTCTAGGAAGGCTAAATTTGGAGAAATGCAATAAAATTCCAAACATTTGCAAAAAATATATATATATATATATATATATATATATATATATATATATATATACACACATGTATATACAAACAAATACACCATAATAGATTCCCCCAGCTAGCCAATAGAGAGGTAAGCACCCTAGGAATACCACAGAGGGGAAGGAGGGAGGGTAAACTTGACTGCAGATGCATACCTATTGGACATCTACATTTATGAAAGGTACAAAACTGTACTATGTCCTTCAAGGATGCATCTGCAGTCATCACATATGGGTAGAATACCATAGCCAATCTGGGGGTGGAGGTACTAAGTAAAGGATGGTGTAGTTAAGATACCCTGCAGGACTGCCGTAGCAAAACCTGCTCTGGATCTGGAGTATAAAGGTAAATTGTAATGCTTGGCAAATGAATGCACGGAGCTCCATGTAGCAGCTTCTAAAATGTCTTTGGTAGCCACCCCTCTTAGGAAGGCTGTGGTGGTGGCTGTGGCTCTCGTGGAATGAGGTCTAATGTTAGCTGGCACAGTTTTTCCATGAAAGGAGTAACAAAAACGAATGCAATTTCCTATCCATTTTGAAATTGTCCGTTTGGAAATTGCTTTTCCTTGTATGCCAGCAGCATATGCTACAAACAACTGGTCTGTCTTTCTGTAACTTTTAGTTCTGTCCAAGTAGTAGTGCAGTTGTCTATGTATGTCCAGGGTGTGCAGAAGTCTCTCCCCTTTATTTTGTGGTTGTGGGAAGAATGTAGGCAAGTGAATAGCTTGGTTCAAAGATACCCTGGATACCACCTTTGGCATGAATGTAGGATTGGTCCTCAAAGAAACTCTGTCCTGATGAAAGATAAGAAATGGCTGCACTGCCATTAAAGCTTGTAGCTCAGATACTCTTCTTGCTGAGGTTATGGCCAGAAGGAAGGCAGTTTTCCAAGATAAAAACTGTAGATCTGCCGATGCTGCTGGTTCAAAGGGAGGAAGTGTTAGTTTTTCCAACACAAAATTCAGGTCCCAAGTAGGTAGAGGTGGTTTCCTTGGAGGATTAATGTTTTTGATTCCTCTTAGAAATTGTCTTAGGAGAGGATGAGAGAAGACAGGTGGATTAACATTGTATTCTGCTGAGATTGCTGAGGCATGTATCTTAATGGAAGAGTAAGACAGGCCATTGTGGAACAATTCTGCCAAATATTCCAGTATATGTGCCATGTTCATCACTGTCACATCTAGGCCCTTTGCTGTGTTCCAGGTGTGAAATCTTTTCCATTTTGCTGAATATGCCTTCCTTGTGGAAGGCCGGCAAGCTTCCATAATAATATCCTTCACTCTCTGGGATAGGTTATCCTGAGGAGGAGTCATGGTATTCTCCAGGCAGTTAGCTGCAAAGTTTTCAGGTTGGAGTGCAGAGTCCTGAAATTGTGCTGCGTCAGTAGGAGTGGCCATAGCGGGAGAGGCCATGGTTTCGTCTGTGACATGCTCTTTAACAGTGGGTACCAGTGCTGTCTTGGCCAGTTTGGGGCTATCAGAATTACTCTGGGCTGTTCTGCCCTGATCTTCAGTAGTACCTTGGTCATTAATGGGAGAGGTGGGAAAGCATACACTGTTAGAACTTTCCAACTGAAAGAGAGAGCGTCCACTTTCCATGCTTGTGGGTGGTATGTCCTTGAGCAGAATTTCTTCAGTTGATGATTGAGGGAGGAAGCGAACAGATCTATTTCCGGCCTTCCCCATGATTGTGTGATGAGTAAGAAGATGTCTGGGTGCAGCATCCATTCGTATGCATCCACGGTAGTTCTGCTTAAGCTGTCTGCCAGTGTATTGTCTTTCCCTGGCACGAACTGGGACTGTAGCTGTATGTTGAGTTTCAAAGCAAGTTCCCATAGATTCATTGTCAGTCGGCAAAGAGGGTAGGAATGGGTGCCTCCTTGCTTGTTTATGTACCACATAACTGTGGTGTTGTCTGTCCTTATGAGCAGTTGGCCTTGTTGAAGGAAAGGTTTGAAGGCCTCGATTGCATGTATCACTGCCAGCATTTCCTTTTGGTTTATGTGCATGCGCAGCTCTCTTTGTGACCATAGCCCTTGGATACATCTGCCCTCCATGTGTGCTCCCCAACCTTGGTCTGAAGCGTCCGTGGTGATGGTTTGGTTGGCTCTTGGCTTGCTGAAGGGCAACCCGCTGTTCGACTGGCAGGCTTGAGCCCACCACAGAAATTCCTTTTGAAGGCAAGGAATGAGAGGGATCCGAGTTTCTAAGCTGTGACTGTGCTGTGTCCATAAACTTCTTAGGTACCATTGTAATTTTCTCATATGCAGTCTTGCTTGCGGAATCAGAAGAATGCAAGATGCCATGTAACCCAGGGCCTGCAGGATTTTCCTTGCAGTCAGCTGAGTTTGTCTTGTCAGGTTCTGGAAGTAAACTAGTAGTTTTTGTTTTTCTTCTGTGAGAAAGGCCATTTGGGTGGTTGTGTCTAGATCCGCACCCAGAACAGTTATTCTTTGGGATGGAACCAGTCTTGATTTGTGGATGTTGACTGTATATCCCAAGGCCTGTAACAGGTGGATGGCATAGTTCAAGTCCTTTAACAAAGTTTGCTTGCTGTCCGCTTGTATTAGGCAGTCATCCAGATATGGGTAGATTTGAATCCCCTGAAGTCTGCAGTGTGCAATTACTGATGCCAAGCATTTCGTGAATACTCTGGGTGCAGTAGATAAGCCAAAGGGTAATGCTGAGAACTGATAATGCTCTGACCCTGCAAGAAATCTGAGGTGTCTTATGCAGCTTTGTCGAATAGGGACATGCAGGTATGCCTCCTTGAGGTCTAGAGTCACCAGCCAAGACCCCTTGCCCAGCATGGGAAGGAGCTGCTGTAGAGTCAGCATTTTGAATTTTGGCACAATGAGGTAAGTATTCAGTGCGGACAAGTCGAGAATAGGCCTCCATTGATTTTCTTTTCTTGGAACAAGGAATAATCTTGAGTAAAATCCCTGGCCTTGTTCTGAAAGAGGTACCTTTTCTATGGCTTTCATTTGCATTAAGTTGGTAATTTGCTTCAAAGCCTCTGCCCTCTGATTTGGTGGCAGGTCTGGCATGCCTTTTCTTTTTGGCAATGAGTGGAAGTGGAACCTGTATCCTTTGTCTATTATTTGCAGTGTCCATGTGTCCTTTGTAATGCTGTGCCAATTTTTTGAGAATAAAGAAAGTTTTCCGCCCAAAGGTGCTTCTAATTGAGCCCTGGTCGGCGGAGTCAAAATAAAGTCATTGAGTCTGTCCTGGTGTAGCAGTTGTAGTTCCTGCACTACCTCTCTGGTTGGGAGGCTGCCACTGACGGCCTCTGTAGGAGCCTCTAGCTTGCCCTCTACCTCTGGCACGCCTATTCCTGCCTCTGAGATCTGTCTGAGTCTGGAAAGGACCAATTCTTAGTAGGCCAATTTCTGCTGAATCTCGGTGGTTGGACTTGCAGAAAGCCTTTAACTGTTTGCACAGATTTTGCCTTTTCTTCAAATTTCTTTAAAACCTCTTGAGCCGTGGAACCAAATAATTCTTGCTTTTCCACAGGAGCATCCAAAAGCTTAGCTTTAACATGGTCTGGCAGAGATTCTTCTTTCAGCCAGGCATGCCTACGTATAACTGCACCTGTCAGCTGATCTACATGAAGCTTCCAATGCATCATAACCACACTGCAAGAAATGGTTACTAACCTGCTGGGAGTTATGCACCAGATCCTGAAGGGATTTGCGATCAAGGGGTTCAGAAGAGGACAGTTTCTTATGCAATTCATCTAGTAAATACTCTTGGTACTGTATCATATGAAATTGACAATTTAATGCCCTCATGGAAAGAGTTGCAGAAGTATACACTTTCTTACCCCATCTCTCTAATGCTCTGGACTCCCTTTCAGAGGGTAGAGGATTTTTAGCAGTGGCAGCTGCAACCCCTTTTGGGCCCTGGGAAATAGTTTCTGGATCAGCAGAGTGGGCCTCGTACAGGTGGAGATGTGAGTCCGGGACCCTGTAGTACCTATCAGGTTTGGCAGGAGCCGGAGGGAGAGAGTCAGGAGGTATAGCTAAGGGCCTATGCTGAGGTAAATGTAAAAAGGTCCTTAATCTCTTTCTGGAATCAGAGAATACCGGACCCTGCCATTGAAAATGTTCTCTTATAGACTGTAGTGTCTCTCCAAAGGAAAACTCTTCAGGAGGGGAGGCCGAGGGAATAGATTCTTCAGCATCAGAATCCTCGTAGGCCGAATAAGCCTCCTCCTGGTGGTCTGACAGAGCAGAGCCATCCGTGGACTCATCTGAGGACTGGGGATCAGAGGGCTCAACCTTGGGCCTTTTGTCTGGAGATGGTTGAGAGCCCCTGTCCGGATGAGGTTGGGAACCTCTAATTAATGAGATCAGATCCTCTGCTAGGGTAAGAATCTGAGAGCTAGTAGAAGGTCTCTGGGAGGGAACCTTGGGAGGCAAAGCCTTAGTAAGTTTAGCAGCTTTAGCCCTGGAGAAAGCCTTAATGGACATGGAAGCAATCTAAAGGAATGGTGTTGGAAGGTTCCATATGTGATGACTGCAGATGCATCCTTGAAGGACATCTAAGTTTAGCTTTCTGTTTCTTTTTGACAGGAAAGTTAGGTAAACTATACTGTTAATGGTAGCCAACAGCTTCCCCTGGGATAAGCACTACACAAACAAAGACAAAAATATATCTCCCTTGCCCACTGAATAGATTAAAAGATGAGTGATTTGAGGAACCAGCTTTAGCCATAACAGAGTCACCCACCTGAAGCTGAGGCAAACTGCTAGCCTGGTGTTATGGCACACACACACACACACACACACACACACACACACACACACACACACACACACACACACACACACACAGTAAAAAGCACTCCAATAAACTTTACCTTCCCCAAAAAGAAATTTAAACTGTTTTGCCACAGAAAAAAAGGTTTTTAGAATGTTTAAATCCACTTTTAAACTGTCAGAGACAAAAGTATGCTCCAGTTTTAAAGTACAGCAAAGTCATGCAACAGTTGAAAAAAATAAATAAATAAATAAATAAAACACTTCCATAGCTTAAAATGTACTTTTCCACTCAAACAAGTAAACAAACTTTTTTAATGTCTTTTAGACAGCTCAGCCTGTGCTATTGTTTGGATGTGTGGAAGGTGCCCCTAAGCTTTGGAAGCTGGCAGGCTGTTACTTACTGTGCAGGACACAACCCATATAGTTAAGGTGACTTCAACAGTGACAAGTATGAAGAAAGTACAGTTGTATACACTTACCATAAATGCAGATGTTAAGAGTGTATTCACTGTTGCAGTTCTGACTTGTGGGATTTCCTGCTGTGGAAGCCCTTGGCTGGCCCGACTACCAGACAGACTCTACCTCCTCCTAAGGCCGGCGGATAGCCCTACTCTGAAGTCAGTATGTTTGGGTATAAATGGAGCCAGACGACACCATGACATCATTTTTTTCTCGTCCAATAGAAGGTAGAAGCTCCCCCAGGATGAACTGTAAGCAAGGAACAAAAGCTAGAAAAAGGGACCTGCGGGGTAAACACCCAGGGAGGTCCTCTGGTTTGTGAAGGAAATGGAAGCAGACTACTGTAAAAAAATAAAGGGGGGAAAGAGGGAGGGAAAAGTCTGCAACAGTGAGTACACTTGAACATCATGTACACAACTGTACTATGTTCTTTGTGTTTCACTGTTGCAGTCCTGACTTGTGGGATGATTCCCAAAGCTGAGATGAGGATGGAAGGAAGACTATGGAGAAGAGAAAATGCCCTGCAAGACAGCTGTGGTAAATCCTGCTCTAGACTTGGAGAAGGCTGATAAGTGGTAGTGCTTGTTAAAGGTATGCACAGATGACCAGGTAGCAGCTTCCAAAATGTCTTTGGTAGGTACTCGTTTTAAAAGGCGGTAGAAGTGGCCCTAGTAGAGCGAATCCTTAGAGTTTTAGGAGACTTTTTTGCCATGACAGCTATAACAAAAGGAAATACAGTGGAAAATCCACTTGGAGATGCAGTAAACTCTTGGTTAACCGGCACCCATGGGGATTGGTAGATGCCGGATAACTGTAGTTTCTGGTTGCTTGAGAGTTACTATTAAAAACAGGCCCAATACTGTAACACTGTTTGGTTTGACTTGTTCGCAGGTTGAGAGAGAGAGAGAGAGAGAGAAAATTTATTCCTATCTTCCTTTTTAAAACCTAAAACTCTAAAAACGTAAGGTGTGTGTATGTATAGGTGTGTGTGTGTGTGTGTGTGTGTGTGTGTGTGTGTGTGTGTGTGTGTGTCAACCAGAAAGTGTAACACATTAAAATTGTACTGTATTTCTTCAATTCTGTTTTCTGGTTGCTTGAGTTCCAGTTAACTAAGAGTTTACTGTAGTCTGTTTGGAGACTGGTTTCCCTTCAGAGCCAATGGCAAAGGACATACAGAGTTGGTCTGATTTTCTGAAAGATTTAGTTCTGTCAAGTTAGTAACAAAGCTGTCTGTGCGCATCCAAGGAGTGAAGGACCCCCACCCCCTTCTGAGGCTTGGGGTAGAAGGTGGGCAAGTGTACGGCTTGATTCAAGAATTTGTCCGAGATCACCCCTGAGCAAAAAGGATGGATTAGTCCTGAGTGATAAAATGGTTCCAGAGCTCAGAGACCCTCCTAGCTGTGGTAACAGTTTGTATAAGGACAGTCTTCCAGGTTAGGAATTTTAAATCCGCAGAAGCTGCCGGTTCAAAGGGGGAGCAGCAGCAATTTTTCTAGAACAAAATTGAGGTCCCATGGAGGTGTGGTTTGTCTCTTGGGAGGTCTGATGTGAACCACTCCCCTAAGGAATTGTTTCATTCGGGGGTAGGAAAAGATAGGACGAAGAGTAGGGATGTGGGCTGAAATGACAGAGGTGTGAATCTGTGAATCTTGATGGAAGAAAAGTACAGTTTTGTACCTACCATAAATGTAGATGTTAGAGTGTATACACTGCTGCAGTCATTACAGTTGGGTTTATCCTGCCGTCAGGCGGTTCCCCAGTCGGCCTGAGTTCCAAAGTCTTGGTCCGGCGTCGGTTGCTGTCGCCAACTCCCTGACGTCAGTGTGACAGGGGTATATAAGATGCAGCTGACGCCATTTTCTTCAGTTTTTCTTGCCCCAGATGTCAGGTGCCCCCAAAATAGGTAGGCAATTCAAATTGCTAATAAAACATACATAAGAAAAGCAAACAACTTTCAGTTACCAGCAAATACTCCTCATAGGTAAGTAAAGGGTAGAAGACATAGGTACATACCAGCCAGTAAGAGGGGAAGGAGGGAGGGTAACCTGGACTGCAGCAGTGTATACACTCAAACATCTACATTTATGGTAGGTACAAAACTGTACTATTGTTCATCGTGTTACACTGCTGCAGTCACTACACTTGGGTAGAATCCCAAAGCTGAGGTAGGGTGGCTGGTTCTATAAGGCATTAGGGGTGGCTATAAGGCCCTGCAGCACTGCAGTGGTGAAGCCAACTCTGGATTTAGAGTATATAGGCAGATGGTAATGTTTGGTGAACGTATGCACAGAACTCCAAGTTGCTGCTTCCAAAATATCCTTGGTAGGTACTCCTCTGAGGTAGGCAGCTGAAGTGGCTGTTGCCCTGGTGGAGTGAGATCTAATGCTGCTAGGTACAGGTTTCCCATGGTGTGTATAGCAGAAATGTATACAATGTCCTATCCATTTTGAAATAGTCTGTTTTGAAATGGCTTTTCCCTGTGCTCCTGCAGCATATGCTACCAATAATTGCTCAGATTTTCTGAAAGCTTTGGTTTTGCCCAAGTAGAAGCGTAACTGCCTGTGAATGTCCAAAGAATACAGTAGTCTCTCCCCTTTATTCTGTGGTTTTGGATAAAAAGTTGGCAAGGGAATAGTTTGGTTTAGATCCACACTGGATACAACCTTTGGCATAAATGTAGGGTTAGTTCTTAAAGACACCCTGTCCTGGTGGAAAATGAGGAAAGGTTCTACTGCCATTAGTGTCTGTAATTCTGAAACTCTTCATGCTGATGTTATTGCCAAGAGCAGAGCAGTTTTCCAAGAGATATATTTTAATTCTGCTGTGTTAGCTGGCTCGAAAGGAGATAAAGTTAATTTTTCCAAAACAAAGTTGAGGTCCGAAGTTGGAGTAGGTGCTCTACGGGGCGGTCTTATGTTTTTAGCCCCTCTGAGGTACTGTCTTAGCAAAGGATTAGAGAAAATTGGTGGATCCGTGTTGTAATGAGCAGATATCGCAGAGGCGTGGATCTTGATGGATGAGAAGGAGAGGCCTTTGTCCAGCATCTCAGTTAAATATTGCAGTATCTGAGGGATGTTTGGGACGAGGGTCAAGGCTGTGAGCCTGGTTCCAGGCACAGAATTCTCTTCCATTTATCCGAATAGGCTTTCCTGGTACTAGGCCTTCTGGCCTCCAAAATAACATCCATAACAGCTTTGGCGAGAGGCGCTGCTTGCTTGACTAAGGATTCTTCCATGCAGCTAGGTTTAAGGTCTTTAGCTGGCTGTGTAGTATCTGATTGTTGTGCTGAGTCAGCAGATGTGGGATTTGAGGCAAAATCCAGGGTGGTCCTTGTGCTAAGTTCTTTAAGATTGGGTACCAGTGCTGGCATGGCCAGTCTGGTGCAATCAGGATAATCTTTGGCTCTTCTTGCCTGGCTTTTATGAGTACCTTTGGTAGGAGAGGTAGTGGTGGGAAAGCGTATACTTGTAGGTTTTTCCAGCTGAATGAGAGGGCATCCACTTTCCATGCTTGTGGATGGTAACTCCTTGTGCAGAATTTCTGTAGCTGGCAGTTCATTGGGGATGCAAACAGATCTATGTCCGGGCTCCACCATTTCTGTGTTATCATTCTGAATATTTGTGGATTCAATTCCCATTCATGGGGATACATGATGTTTCTGCTTAAGTCGTCTGCCAGTGTGCTTTTCTCTCCTGGCAGGAATTGTGCTTGCAGATGAACTTGATAGTTTAGAGCTGTGTTCCACAAGGTCATGGCTTGTCTGCAGAGGGGGTAGGAGTGAGTGCCCCCTTGCTTGTTTACGTACCACAACTGTGGTGTTGTCTGTCTTTAGTAGTAGTTGTCCTGGATGCAGCAGGTCCTTGAAAGCGGGCATTTTGTACAGCTAGCATCTCTTTTTGATTGATGTGAAGATGCCTTTGTTCTGCGGGCCACTTGCCCTGACTACCTTTGCCTGCCATGTGTGCTCCCCAGGCGTAATCCGATGCATATGTTGTCAGTGTTTGCCTGGCTGTGGGTTGAGTAAAAGGCTGTTCCTTGTTGAGGTGACAAGCTTGAGCCCACCATCGAAACTCCTGTTGAAGGCAAGGAATTAGTGGTATAACGGTTTCCAAACTCTGACAGTGCTGAGACCATGCATTCTTTAGGTACCATTATAGTTTCCTCATATGCAGTCTGGCATATGGAATTAGTAAGTATGCAAGATGCCATGTAACCCAAGGCCTACAGAATTTTTCTTACAGGGAGTTGGGTCTTTGTTGCCATCAACTGAAAGTACTGAGTCAGTTGTCCTTGCTTGTCTAGCGTGAGATAAGCCATCTGGGCCGTTGTGTTCAAGCTGGCACCCAGGAATATTATCTCTTGTGAGGGCACTAGTTTTGATTTCTTTTCGTTTACTGTGTACCCCAGGCAAAGTACAGTTTTGTACCTACCATAAATGTAGATGTCCGATAAATATGCAACTGCAGTCATAACATATGGGTTGTCCTGCCTCAGGCAGCCCTCGTTCGGCCGAATTCCAAAGTCTGGGCCCGGCGTCGGCTGGTGTCACCTCCTCTCCGACGTCACAACGGCTGGAGTATAAAGGCATCGGCCGACGCCATCTTCTTCAGGGTTTCTTGCCCCAGATGTCAGGTGCCCTCTTAGGAAGGCTAAATTTGGTAAATGGATAAAAAATAATTCCAAACATGCACAACAGTAAAACAGATACACCATAACAGATACCCCCAGCTGAAGGGAAAAGGGGTAGGGACCCAAAAAGAAGGATACAGAGGGGTAGGAGGGTGGGAAAATCCGACTGCAGTTGCATATCTATCGGACATCTACATTTATGGTAGGTACAAAACTGTACTGTGTCCTTCAAGAATGTAACTGCAGTCATAACATATGGGTTGAATACCATAGCCAAGCTGGGGGTGGATGGAACTATGATAAGGATGGTGTAGCTAAAATCCCCTGCAGGACTGCCGAAGCAAAGCCTGCTCGGGATCTGGAGTATAAGGGCAGGTGGTAGTGCTTGGTAAATGTATGCACGGAGTTCCATGTAGCAGCCTCTAAAATGTCCTTTGTTGCCACTCCTCTTAGGAAAGCTGTGGAAGTGGCTATAGCTCTGGTGGAGTGTGGCCTAATATTGGCTGGCACACCTTTTCCATGAAAAGAATAGCAAAATCTGATGCAATGTCCAATCCATTTTGAAATTGTTAGTTTGGAGATTGCTTTTCCTTGTACTCCAGCAGCATAGGCTACAAACAGCTGGTCAGACTTTCTGGTGGCCTTAGTTCTGTCCAAGTAGTAGCGTAGTTGCCTGTGTATGTCCAAAGTATGCAGAAGTTTTTCCCCCCTATTTTGAGGATTGGGGAAGAATGTAGGTAGATGAATAGCTTGATTTAGAGACACCCTAGAAATAACTTTTGGCATGAATGTAGGATTGGTTCTTAGAGAGACTCTGTGTTGATGAAAAATGAGGAAGGGGGGCACTGCCATGAGTGCCTGTATCTCAGAAACTCTTCTTGCAGAAGTGACTGCCAGTAAGAAGGCCGTCTTCCATGATAGAAATTGCATTTCTGAGGTTGCTGCTGGCTCAAATGGAGGAAGAGTTAGTTTTTCCAACACGTAGTTGAGGTCCCATGCAGGTACTGGCTGTTTTCTGGGAGGTTTGATATTCTTTATCCCTCTTAGAAACTGTCTTAGCAGAGGATGCGAAAACACTGGAGGGTCACAGTTGTATTTTGCTGAGATTGCTGAGGCATGGATCTTTATTGAGGAGTATGAGAGTCCAGTATGAAATAGTTCTGCCAAGTATTCCAATATCTGAGGTATACTCAGTAATGCTGTGTCCTGACCCCTTTTGGCATTCCAGATGCTGAATCTCTTCCACTTGGCTGAATAGGTTTTTCTGGTGGAAGGTCTGCGTGCTTCCAGCAATATCTCTTGAACAGATTTGGAAAGAGAGTTAGGTGTTGAAGTCATGTTAGCCTCCAGGCTGTCAGATGCAATGTTTTCAGGTCTTGATGCACAGTCCTGTAATTGTGTTGCGTTAGGAGCAGGGGCCATAGGGTCAGAGGCCATGGTTTGGTCCGAGTTATGGTCAATAGCAATGGGTACCAGTGTTGCCTGGGCCAGTCTGGAGCTATCAAGATGCCTGTTGGTTGTTCTGCTTTGATTTTCAGTATCACCTTGGTCAGCAGAGGCAGGGGAGGGAATGCATAAATTTTTAGAGAATTCCAGCTGAAGGAGAGAGCATCCGTTTTCCAAGCTAGAGGGTGGTGAGTCCTTGTGCAGAACTTTTCCAGGTAATGATTTAAGTGGGAAGCAAAGAGATCTATGTCCGGTCTTCCCCATGTCCTTGTCAGTTGAGAGAAAATGTGAGGGTGCAGCATCCATTCGTGTGGATCCATGAAATTTCTGCTCAGGTTGTCCGCCAGTACATTGTCCTTGCCTGGTACAAACTGGGATTTTAAGTGTATCTTCAGGCTCAGGGATTTTTCCCAGAGGAGCCTTGTTAGTCTGCAGAGGGGATAAGAATGAGTGCCTCCCTGCTTGTTTATGTACCACATGACCGTGGTGTTGTCTGTCCTTATTAGCAAATGTCCTTGTTGTAGTGATTTTTCGAAAATCTCGATGGCATGTATCACTGCCAACATCTCCTTTTGGTTTATGTGCAGATGTCTTTCCTTTGGCGTCCATAGACCTTGAATGCATCTGCCCTCCATGTGCGCCCCCCATCCATGGTCCGAGGCGTCTGTTGTAATCATTTGGCCTGCTTGAGGTCTGTTAAAAGACATGCCTTTGTTTAGTTGACTGGCTTGAGCCCACCATAGAAATTCCTTCTGTAGACATGGAATAAGTGGAATTATGTCCTCTAGGCTGTTGCTGTGTTGAGACCATAAGTTTTTTAAATACCATTGCAGCTTTCTCATATGAAGTCTTGCCAAAGGTATCAGAAGGATGCAAGATGCCATGAAACCCAGGGCCTGCAGGATTTTCCTTGCAGTCAGTTGGGAAAGCTTTGCTAGGCCTTTGAAGTACTCTGGTAAATGCTGCTGTTTTTCCTCTGTGAGGTAGGCCATTTGGGTTTCCGTGTCCAGTTTGGATCCTAGGAATGTAATCTGTTGGGATGGTAGTAATTTTGACTTTTGAATGCTGACTGTGTATCCCAAGGCCTGCAGTAGATGCATGACATAGTCCAAATTCCCTGTTAAGGTTTGTTTGTTGTCTGCTTGTATGAGGCAGTCGTCCAAGTAGGGGTATATTTGAATCCCCTGCTGTCTGCAGTGTGCCACTACTGATGCCAGGCATTTCGTGAACACTCTGGGTGCAGTAGAGAAGCCAAATGGCAATGCTGAGAATTGATAATGCTCTGTCCCTGCAAGAAATCGGAGGTATCTTCTGCAGCTTTGTCTGATAGGGACATGCAGGTATGCCTCCTTGAGGTCCAGAGTGACCAGCCAAGACCCCTTGCCCAGCATGGGAAGAAGTTGCTGCAACGTCAGCATTTTGAACTTTGGCACAATGAGGAAAGTGTTTGAATTTGACAAGTCCAGTATGGGTCTCCATTTGTTTTCTTTTCTTGGAACAAGGAACAGTCTTGAATAAAATCCCTGGCCTTGCTCCTGAGGAGGAACCCTTTCTATTGCTTTTATACTTGATAGCTTGGAAACTTGAGTGAGTGCCTCTGCCCTTTGATGATGTGGCAGGTTTGGCATGCCTTGTTTTATTGGTAATGTGTGGAAGTGGAATCTGTAACCTTTGTCTATCAAATCCAGAATCCAGTTGTCTTTGGTTAAGATATGCCAGTTTTGTGAGAATAAGGCTAATTTTCCGCCCAAAGGTGCTTCTCTCTGAACCTTTGTAGGCGATGCAAAGGGAAGTCATTGTGATTGTCCTTGTGGTGCAGCTAAACTGTCTGCGCCACTTCTTTGATTTGGAGGTTGCCAGTGGCAGGCCCTGTAAGGTCCTCGGTATTGGCCTCTACCCCGGGCACGTCTGCTTTTTCCCCTTTGAAACTTGTCAGAGCCGGGGAAGGACCAATTCTTTGAGGGCCAGTTTCTGCTGAATCTGGGTGGCTGAACCTGAAGGAAATCCTTGACTGTCTGTACTGACTTTGCTTTTTCCTCTATGGATTTCAATACATCTTGTGCAGTAGCACCAAAAAGCTTTTGTTTTTCCAAAGGTGCATCCAGTAACTTTACTTTAACATGGTCAGGCAAACACTGATCCTTCAACTAAGCATGTCTACGTATCACAGCCCCAGTCATAGCTGCCCTACATGAAGCTTCCAGTGCATCATAACCACACTGCAGAAAATGGTTATTAACCTGCTGAGTGCTATGTATATGATCCTGCAGTGCCTTTTTATCAATAGGCTCAGGAGAAGCTAACTTTTTCTGTAAATCATCCAGGAGAAAATCTTGGTACTGAAACATGTGAAAAAGGCAGTTAAGAGACCTCATGGCTAAGGTAATAGAGGTATATACTTTTTTACCCCATCTCTCCAGGGACCTTGCTTCTCTGTCAGCTGGCAGTGGGTTTTTGGCAGAGGAGGAAGCCACTCCCTTGGGGCCCTGTGAAATAGTTTCTAGATCCACAGAGTGGGCCTAAAAAAGGTGCTTGTGAGTGTCAGGGACCCTATAATATCTGTCCGGCTTGACAGGAGCAGGAGGAAGAGAATCAGGGTTGGCACTGGAGTCAGAGAAAACATCATCCAAAACTGGAGGGATAGCCAAAGGTCTGTGCTGGGGAAGCTTGAGGAAAGTTCGAAGCCTTTTCCTGGAGTCAGAGAATTCCTGACCCTGCCATTGAAAATGTTTCCTCATGGAATGCAGGACTTCCCCAAATGAGAAATCCTCTGGAGGGGAGGCAGAGGGAATTGATTCCTCAGCATCAGAGTCCTCGTAGGCCTGGAAGGGTTCTTCTTGAGTATCAGAATGCTCAGAATCCCCAGAGGCTTCATCCGAGGAGAGGTCGTCCACCTGCTCAGTTCTAGGCCTTTTCTCTGCAGGTGGCTGAGAACCCTTGTCCGGATGAGGCTGAGACCCCCTGATAAGGGAAATAAGATCTGCAGCCAGAGACATGATCTGCTTATCAGATGAAGGGGCCTGGGCAGGTTTAGGATGGGCCTTGGCCTGACTGGCGGCCTTAGCACGTGCAAAGGCCTTGATGGACATTGATACAGGAGGCCTAGCAGCCCCACGTGCAGGCGTTACCTTGTCCACAGGAATGGTGTTGTGTAGATCCAGAACTTCAGTTTCCTGAGGAAAAACAACCGGCACCGGAGAGATCTCAGAGACCGAAGGTCGTGTTAATGCTGTGTCGTCGGCCTGGAGCGGTAGATTTACCACTTCCGAAGGGACCGAAGCGCTAGCAGAGGGTTTAGGCGTAACATCGGTAGAGGACGCGGGCCGAGGATGTCGGTCTCGGTCCTTGCGTTTTTTAGCAGATTGGGTTGTCGGTTGATCCGACGGCATGATATACGCAAAAGATTCACCGAAGTCCTCGGCGAATTCTGCCCGGCGCCTGAGTGCGCTTATTAAAGCAGGCACAGGCAGCACAGGCCGAGACGTCGTGGTCTGGGCCCAGGCAAGGAAGGCAGAGAGAATGGAAGTCCTTATGAGGTATTTGTTTACCACAAGACAAACAATTATTAACTTACTCAATTTGTTCGGACATCGGCTGAGGCAAGAATAAATGTTCCCCAATGGGGTACTTAGCTTTTAGATGACTTCGGTACTGAAAACACAGGAGCTGACCGACCGGCACTTGCGAACTGCTTCTGCTTCGGGCACCGCGCGGCAAGAAAGACTGGAGAAGATGGCGTCGGCCGATGCCTTTATACTCCAGCCATTGTGACGTCGGAGAGGAGGCGACACCAGCCGACGCCGGACCCAGACTTTGGAATTCGGCCGACCGAGGGCTGCCTGAGGCAGGACAACCCATATGTTATGACTGCAGTTGCATTCTTGAAGGACATCTTAACTTTTTTTTACAAATGCCAGATGCTTTAGAAGAATGTCCTTGCTCTCTGCTTGAATCAGGCAGTCATCCAGGTACGGATAAATCTGAATTCCTTTCTGTTTGCGAAAAGCAATTACTGGTGCGAGGCACTTTGTGATGACACTGGGCGCAGTAGATAAGCCAAAGGGCAGTGCAGAGAATTGATAGTGCATTGAACCAGCTATGAATCTGAGGTATCTTCTGCAGTTTTGTCTGATCGGGACATGCAGGTCTGCCTCCTTGAGGTCCAAGCCAAGCGTTCCTGCCCAGCATGGGAAGAAGCTGCTGTAGTGTCAACATTTTGAATTTCGGAACATCCAGGTAAGTGTTTAGAGAAAAAAGATCCAGAATGAGCCTCCAGGCTTTGTCCTTTCTGGGAACCAAAAAGAGTCTGGAGTAAAATCCTTGTCCTTGCTCCTGTGGTGGTACCATTTGAATAGCTCTCATATCCATGAGTGCTGTAATTTGTTTTTGAGCCTCTGCCCATTGATTTGGTGGCAGATTTGGCATTCCTTTTAACCTTGGCAGAGTGTGAAAGTGGAACCTGTAACCTTGAGATACAATGTTGAGAACCCATTTGTCTTTGGTGATCATATGCCAATTGTGATAGAAAAGTGCCAGTTTTCCTCCCAAGGGGGCTGCCAAGAGACAGCTGTTTGGCAGCTGTAGTGGGATGTCATTGGGGTTGCTTTTTATATGGTTGGGGCCTATCTTCCCTTTCTTTCTGGCCTGATGCAACCCATTGTCGAGGCCTGTAAGGACCTTGTGGTTGACCTCTACCTCTTGGACGTCTATCTGCCCCTTTGAGGTCTGTCTAACTGGAAAGGACCAATTCTTAGTTGGCCAATTTCTGCTAAATCGAGGAGGCTGAACCTGTAAGAAATCCTTCACCGTTTGCATAGATTTTGCCTTATCCTCCATTTTCTTTAACACCTCTTCTGCCTTAACTCCAAACAACATATCCTGCTGCAAAGGTGCATCCAATAATTTTGCTTTAACAAGTTCTGGTAACGTATGTTCTTTTAACCAAGCATGTCTTCTAATGACAGAGCCTGTAACTGCTGCTCTACAGGAGGCCTCTAAAGAATCAAAACCACATTGCAAAGTATGTTTTCCCACTTGTTCAGCTGCATGCAATAAATCCTGCATTTCTTTAAAATTAGGAGGATCTGAATCTGGAAGCATTTTTTGTTTCAACTGAGACATCAAAAATTGCTGATATTTTAGCATGTGAAACTGGCAATTTAAGGCTCTCCTTGCTAAAGTTGCAGACGTATATACTTTCTTTCCCCATCTGTCTAATGCTCTGGAATCTCTGTCAGAGGGAACTGGATTCTTGGCTGATGAGGCCTTAACCCCTTTGGGTCCCTGAGAAATAGTTTCAGGGTCAGCAACAGGGCTTTTATACAGAAATTTGTGAGAGTCAGGGACTCTGCAGTATCTGTCAGGTTTAACTGGGGCTGGAAGTAAGGAATCAGGATTTAAGCTGGATTCAGTATACACATCATCCACAATATCTAACACTGGCGGAATAGCAAGGGGTCTGTGTTGAGGTAATAAAAGGAAGTCCTCTGAGCCTTTTCTTGGATTCTGAGTAATCCTGGCCTTCCCAATGGAAATGCTCCCTCATGGTATGTAAGGTTTCCCCCAAAGGAGTAGTCCTCAGGCGGAAAGGCTGATGGAATTGACTCCTCAGCATCAGAATCCTCATAAGGGGGTAAAGAATATCCTAAGTCTGAGAATGAATCTGAAAAGATGGACACCTGGTCGGATAAGTCATAGTTTGCATCCTGTCTAGGCCTTTTATCAGGAGGGGGATCAGACCCCCTGATCAGGATGATTAGGTCTTTGGCCATTTTGAGCATTTGTTTCATAGGCATGGAGGCCTGTCCTGGAGAATGCTGTATTTGTTTCTTTGTTTTTAAAGGAGGGTTAGACTTAGCAGAGGGTTTAATGCTTAACTGAGTAGGTCTGGAAACACCCTCTGAAGCTGCGGGTAGCTCAGCTACTCCGGATCCCTCTGATGGGTTACTTTCGGAAGGCTGAATAACTTGTGCATCTGAAGGCCCGGCCATATCCATGTGGGAGTCAGAGGCAGCCTGTGGTTCTACAGAAGCGGTTGTCAGGGGCTGCGAAGGCGCCTCGCTGAAAACTGGAGAACCGGCGACTGGCCTAGAAGAGGCTTCGTCGTCAGTTTTGGGCCTCGGATGCCTATCCTTGTCTTTGCGTTTTTTATATATTCCAGTCGTCGGAAGTTCCGACGGCATGGTATAATTGAATTTTCTACCAAAATAATGCCGGGCAAAATCAAACCGACGTTTAACAGTGTGCTTGTTAAACCTAGCACAAAACTGACAACCAGTGAAGTCATGGTCTGGGCCTAGGCATGGGATACAATAAGAATGGAAATCCTTATGAGGTATTTGCTTCCCACAAGAAATACAGTTATTAACTTTTACTGACATCGGTCTGAGGCAAGAAAAGGTTTCCCCAACGGGGTACTTAGCTTTGTAGAAGACTTCGGTTCTGGATTCGGAATGAAAATCTCAGGAGACGGCCAACTGGCACTTGCGAACTGCTTTTGCTTCGGGCACTGTGCGGCAAGAAAAACTTAAGAAAATGGCGTCAGATGCATCTTATATACCCCTGTCGCACTGACGTCAGGGAGGAGGTGACAGCAACTGACGCCAGACCAAGACTTTGGAACTCAAGCCGACTGGGGAACCGCTGACGGCAGGATAACCCAAGTGTAATGACTGCAGCAGTGTAACACGATGAACATCGGATAGGCTTCTGTCCACCAGGGTAGCCAGGTAATCTAAAATGGCAGAGATATTGACTGAGATAGGATTGATGCCTTGCTGCTGACACCAAATGGAGAATCTTTGAAACTTGGCCAAGTACAACTTCCTAGTACTAGGCCTTCTAGCTTCTTTGAGAATGTCTTGAACTTGTCTGCTTAGGATGTGCTCAAGAGTAGTATGTGGGAAATTATCCATGCTGAGAGTCTATAGGTTAGGATGCACAAACCTCCCCTTGTCCTGAGTCAGAAGGTCGACTAACTGCCATAGTTTTTTGTTAGTTAAGCTTACTAGCATAGGACACCAGTGCTGCCTGGGCCAGTATGGGGCTACCAGGATGACCCTTGGGCTGTCTTCCCTGATGTTTAGGAGAACCCTTGGAAGAAGAGGCAGGGGAGGAAACACAAAGGAACAGGTGGCTCCAAAGGAAGGATAAAGCATCTATTTTCCAGGTTGTAGGTAGTTTGCTCTTGGGACAGAATCTCTTCAGTTGAGCATTTTCTTTGGTGGCAAAGAAGTCTATCTGTGGGATCCCCATTTCTGGACTAGCTGAGAAATGTTTCCTGATGCAAATGCCACTCGTGGGGATCCAAGTTCCTCTGCTAGAATGTTTTGAGTACCTGGGAGGTACTGTGCCATGAGGTGCAACCTCAGAGAGTGAGCTGTCGCTAAGATCTGCATTGCTAGTCGACAAAGAGGGGTAAGAGTTGGCTCCCCCTTGTTTATGTACCACATGACTGTGGTTGTTTTGACAAGAAAGACCCTGGTTCACACTGACCTTTGAAAGCCATTATGCCCTTTTGCACTGTCATCAGTTCTTTCCAGTTTATGCGCTTGCATCTAAACTGATCTTCCCATCTGCTCTGGGATTGTAGGTGTTAGAAATGAGCCCCCCCCCCCCCCCGGCCGTGTCTGATGCACCTGTTGTTAAAGTTTGACAAGGGGAGACGCATGTTCTGGGCACATGCCCATGTCCACCATGCAAATTCCTTCTTGAAGCAAGGGTTCAGCTGAATTTCTGTTTCCAGGCACTGAGTGCTGGTACCATAGATTCTTGAGGTACAACTGGAGCTTCCTCATGTGTAGCCTGAGCAGACGGATCATGAGGATACAAGATGCCATGTAGCCTAATGCTCTCAGGAATTCACTGGCTGAGAGGCATAGTGTCTGCATAATGTTTTAGAAGTAATGAGTCAAGCAGGAGACCTTTTCTGGAGAAAGGAAGTCCTTTTGAAGGGAGGAATCCAGAACAGCCCCCAGGAAACAACTATCCTGCTGGATGGGTGTGTGTCTTGGATTTGCGAACACTTATGGTGAACCTCAAGGAGGTGAGGAGGGTCTGAGTGAAGGCCAGATCCTTGAGGTGCTTTGACAGACTCGTGCCTTGAATGAGGCAGTCGTCCAGACAGAGGTAAATCTGGATCCCTCTTGTTATGCAGAAGGTGATCACAAGAGCTAAACACTTTGTAAAGACCCTGGAAGCAACAGAGAAGCCAAATGGCAGGGCAGAGAATTGAAAGTAACTGGTACCCACTCTAAAGCGTAGAAAACGTCTGCAAGATTCTTATATAGGAATGTGCAAGTAGCATCTTTTTAGTTCTAATGTGACAATTAAGGCCTGAAGGGCTATCACGGGAAGAAGTTTTTGAAAGTCAACATTTTGAATTTTGGTACAAGCAGGGACTGATTAAGTGTGGACAGGTCTACAATAGGGCACCAAAAGCCTTCCTTTCTGGGAATCAGGAATAGCCTGGAGTAGAACCCTTTCCCTATCTGATGATCTGGTATTGGTTCCACTTAGCCCTGTGAACACAGGCTGAGAATCTGAGAAAGGCCCTCTACTCTTTGATTTTGTGGAACACCCAGGTAACCCGAATATCTTAATGGCTCTTTGAAAGTGAGCTTGTAACTGTCTGAGATAACTTTCAGAAACCATTTGTTTGAGGTAACAAAGGACCAGTTTTCTTTGAACAAGGACAGCCTTCCTCCTATCTTTTATTTTTGTGTGTGTGTGTGTGGGGGGGGGGGGGGGGGGGCAGGCAGTGGAAAGGAAGAGTAATTTCTGGTCTCTGCCAGGGCCCTGTGTCCTAGAGCTTTGCTGCCTATGGGTTCCTGAGCACCACTGTCTGGTCCTTTCTAATTGCTGCTGCCTTGCAGGCCTTTCCCTCAGAGGCTTCCTCTGGCTGCCTTTTGATTGACAGGTAAAAAGACCAGTGTTTACTGGGAAAATTCCGACTAAACCTAAGGGCTTGAACTTTTTTTGAAGTCCATGGCCATTTGCATAGATTTTGCTTTATCTTCCATCTTTTTTAGCACAGTCACAGCCTTTGACTCAAAAAGAAAGTCCTAATCCAAGGGTGGATCTAGAAGTTTGGATTTGACATGGTCTGGTAGGTTTTGCTCCCTAAGCCAAGCATGCCTTCTAAAGACAAAGCCAGATACAGCAGCTTGGGTAGAGGTCACCTTAGCATCATAGTTGCAGTGTAAAGTGTCTAGCCACCTAGGAGTTGGAATGGCAAAGGTCCAACAATTCCTTTGAAATGCTCTTGTCCTGCAGGGAAGATATCTTTTGCTTCATTTTATCTAAGACACTTTTGTTGGTACTTTAGCATATGCAACTGTCAGTTAAGGGCCCTCATGGCTAGGGTAAGCAAAGTGTAAACTTTTTACCAAACCTATCAGGGGCCTTGCTTTCTTTGTCAGTATGTAGAGGGCTCTTTGAAGAGCTGGCTCTTGCTCCCCTTGGGATCTAGGTCAGCAGAAGGCTTTTTGAAGAGGTATTTATGAAACAGTCCAGCACGCTGTAAAACCGGTTTGGTTTTCGAGGGGCTGAAGGCAGAGAGTCCGGATTCAGGAAAGAGTCCATGAAAACATCCTTACCACATTCTAATACAGGAGGAATAGCCAAAGGTTTGTGTCTTGGGAGGTCAAGGAACTCCCTAACCTTCTCTTTATATTGCGGCTATTCCTATGCCTCACACTGGAAATGTTTCCCAAAAGCAATGTCTTCAAGAGGTGAAGTTGAAGGCAGATTCTCTTCAGAATCTAAATCTTCAAAAGTAGAAAGAAAGGTTTCCTCCTCAAAGACAGACTCCCTCCTGGTCAGAATCCTCATCTGAATCCAGGGATAGGATCCCTCTTCATTTTCCCTGAGGAAGACTCCAAAGGCAGTTGGCTAGCTCTGACTAAGGAGATAAGGTTCTCAGCTAACCTGACCAGTTCTTGCTGATAAACCTGCTGAGTGGAAGCCGGTAGGTTTGGGCATAGGTCCCGAGATAAAACCCTCTTAGGAGTACCTTTGGCCTTGGGCCTAAGTACATCCACCATCCTGATCCCAGTTGCTTTGTAAGGCAGAACCGATGCAGACCAACTCCTTGAAGGAACGTCTTTAGTACAAAATCTCTCATCGGAAGCAGTCTGCTTAGCGACTCCGGACTTGACCGACGAACTGAAAGCCAAGACTTGTGTAGAAGATGAGGGACCAGACAGCATGTCGGACTCCATAAAAGTCTCGACAGAGGCCTGTGCCACCACCTTGTTTGCAGAAGGGGACTGTGAAAGTGCCTCACCTTCCTCAGCGATGAGCTTTGGGGGACCTGCAGACGGTGAATGGTCGTCATCCAAGGCTCTAAGCTTGGGTCTTTTTTCCTTGCGCTTCTTTCTCTTCGGGAGCTGAACTTCATGACTGATGGACACCATTGAATGATGCGAATACTGCAGACTACGATGCCTAGCTAAGATTTTGGCCCTATGCCTAATGGTCCTAGAATTTAAATGGATGCAAAAATGGTAACTAGGGATGTTGTAACCCAGGCCTAGACAGGTGACACACAAAGTATAAAAGTCTCAGTGTGGGATTTGCTTACCACAGTGGAGATAATTGTTAACCATATCTGACATGAGTGAGAGTAAGAAAAAGAATTCCCCAACAAGGTACATAGATTTAGAAGATTTCTCCCTGGTGGGGACCAGCCAAACCCACTGAACACTACTTTGGGCTCCGATGGCAAGAAAAGACTGATGTGATGGCACTGAGTGGCTCCCTTTACACCCAAGCGTACTGACGTCAGGGTGTGGCGTCCACCAGCCTTAGGAGGAGGGAGATTTTTACTCTGGTAGTTGGGCAGGCCAAGGGCTTCTACAGCAGAAAATCCCACAAGCCAGGACTGCACCAGTGAAACATGAAGATCATAAATTCCTATAACTGTTTTCAGCATTAAAAAAAAAAAAATGGTTGGCATGGTACAGAATTCATGGGAAGCCTTCATGGATCGATATTCTGGAGCACAGCAGAACCAAAGGAGGCCCGGTTCCTGGAAATAATGTCCAATTTGTAATGAGATATGAAGGTATGCGATTCAGACCAGGTAGCTGCAGTACAGATATCATCAATAGGAACTCCAGACCAAAGGCAGCAGAAATGGGCACAGACCTGGTAGAATGAGCCTTGATCGGTAGAGATAAGGGTATTCCCTTTACTGGAATAAACAAGTGAAATGCAGTTTGTAAGCCAATTTGCCAGAGTCACTTTGGAAATAGATTTCCCCGAGTTAGTTTTCAAAAAGGATACAAAGAGCTTGTCAGATTTCCTGAAATTTTTACTTTTATCCAAATAAAACCGTAACTGTCTATGCACATCTAGCAGATGGAACTTGTATTATCCCTTGTTTTGAAAATTGGGGAAGAAAACTAAGAGACTGATGACCCGATTGATGTTAGCCTTAGATGCAACCTTGGGCAGGAAGAATGGACTGGTACGTAAAGTCACTATGTTCTTGTGGAAGATCAAATAAGGTGGCGTAATAGATAAAGCTTGTAGTTCAGACACTCTTTTAGCTGAAGTGATGCCTACTAAGAAGGCAGTCTTCCATGACAAAAACTTAAGAGTCGACCTTAGCTGCTGGTTCAAAAGGAGGTGCAACCAAAGCTAGCAAAACCACAGTGATGTTCCACGGAGGAGTGGGATCCTTGACAGGTGGGCGAAAAAAGTGCCCTTAAGAAAGGTTTTACACACCTAAGATGAGGCCAAAGGTGATGGATTTTCCCCAATGTGAAAATTAGAAATGGCTGCCAACTGTACCATCACTGTAGAAAAACTAGCGCCATTATGAAAAATAGATGATAGAAAGTCTAAAACAGCAGGAATTGGAGCTGTAAAGGGATCCAACTGATTTTGGTGAGCCCAAATGGCAAACCTTTTCCACTTACTGTTGTACTGGTGGAAGCTTTATGTGCCAAAACCAAAATTCTTCTAACTGGGGAAGACAGCCCGGGTCTTCTAGCCATCATTGGAATTGGAACAACTAAGTGGTCAATTTCAGGTTGGACAGATCTGGGAGAGAACGTCCCAACAGATGGGGCAGAAGGTCCAGAATGGGATCCAGAGTCCATGGTAGACAAATCAGGTGAGACCAAAGGAAGGCAAAACACACTTGACATGGCCAAGGGGCTATAAGGATTACTTTGCACTTCAACGTCTAAGCTTTCTGGAGGAATTTGGGAATGAGAAGAGGAGGGTAGGCATAGAGTAGGGCAGGGGGGCCCAACATGGACTAGAGCATCTCTCGGCCACTATCCCTGAGGAGGGATCAGGGCAAAAAACTCGCTGCATTTGGTGTTGGAAGGAGACTTGAAGGGATCACAGCAAGGTTGACCCCATTCCTGGAAGATCATGTTTGCAACTGAAGGATTCAGAGACCACTCGTGAGGCCGCTAGAATATGTGTTGCCACTAGAATGTGGTTGGAAGAGATCACCCATGGTCAAACCCACATGGTCTCTCAACATAAGGGGTAAGACTTGTTCCTCCCTGTTTGTTGATGTACCAAACAATTGACATGTTGCCTGTCTGAACTGCAATGGTCCCTGTGGAAAGAGAGGTTTGAAAGGTTTGCAACGCTAGAAGCACCACTCTCATCTCTAGGATATTTATATGTAAACTGGTCTCTAATAGAGACCATGTGACATGGACTGTTTGTCCCAGGTAATGCACCCCCCCCCCCACCTAAGCTGGGAAGCGTCAGTGGTTACCGTGGCTTTCGGGGGAGGAAGGATAAAGGGGCGACCTTGTTCAAGAACCTGCGATTGAAGCCACCAGAAAAGAGATTCCTTGCATACTCAACACAGCCTGACTGTATGATTTAGAGGATAACATAGAAGAGACCATTGTACTGCTAGTGTTCATTGAAGTACTCTCATATGGCGAAGAGCAGTAGGAATGAGAGTTATGGCGGCAGTCATGGAGCCAATGCTCTTAGAACAAGGCATGCTGGGGGTGAAGGGTTGTCTAGGATCTGCTTGGCATAGAGTGAGTGGAGAGACTGTATGGAGGGAGAAGAGCTAAGCAACGATGTGTCCAGATGGGCTCCAAAGAAATCACCTGGACTGGATGGAGATGCGATTTCTTTGGACTGATGATGCCCATGGTTGAGGGCTAGCTGGAAGAGGTAGCCTCTGGCCTGGAAGAGTCGGATGCCTGGTGGGAGGGAAATGCATGGAATCCTTGCATTCTCCGGTGAGCTGCCACTACTGCCATGCATTTGGTGAACACACTAGGGGCTGTGGTGAGACCAAAGGGAAGTACTCAAAACTGATAAAGACTGGCTCCCAGCCAGAAGCAGAGAAACCTTCTGGAGCACATGTTCATTTTGATGCGATAGTATGCATCCTGAAAGTCTACAGAGCACATCCAGTCTTCCTTCTGCAGGAAGGGCAGAATGGGCTGAATTGTGACCACCTGGAGATATGAAGAGGCAACTGATTTGTTTAGGTTTGGATCATCCAAAATAGGTCTGAAGTCCCCCGTTTTCTTGGGCACTAACAAGAAATTGGAATAGATGCTTGATCCGAGCTGGTCTTGTGGGACAGTCTGGATGACTTTTTGCAAGCAGCTTTGACGTTTCTAATGCAGCAGCCTCCCTCTGACTGGGTGAAATATCGGGGAGGGTCTTGACTGGAATGGGATTTTGGAAATAGGGTAAGACAACCGCTATATATGATGTTTAACACCAAACAGTCGCCTGCGATGGCTTCCCAGGCTGTTGGGTGTAGAGATAAATGTCCCCCGACTGCCTCCAGAGATGAGCAATTGGGCAATCCTTCAGCATTACTGACTGGACCTGTCTGAGATGGTATCTCGAGTCCCCTGGTTCATCAGAACCCCTCTGCAACGAGGGCAGTGTCTGCTATTTGTGCCACTTCTTCCTCTACCTCTGGAGGAAAAAATCTCTCTTAAGATTTCTGAAAAGGACCTTCAGATCTTTGAAACTACAACTTTTTGCCACCAAGCTGGTTCCTGGAGAAGGGCCTTTGAGGGGTAGCAAAATGGATTCTAATAGCAGACAAGATCTGTCCTTCATTCTCACTCTGGGAGACGGTGTCTCTAGCTTGAGGACCAAAAAAGGACGATCCATTGAAAGGTGTGTTGGTGAATGACGCCTTGAAGGGTTCAGTGAAGTCACAAAGCCACATCCAGGTGTGGCGCCTTATAGCTAAGGCGTGTACCGGCTGCCTGTGAGGAATCTTCTGCCGCATACAAGATTAGCCTCATGGACATATTCACTACAGAAAAAGGGTGGCCATTCTGGAGGAAAAGCTCTTCTGTTCTTCTACAGACATTGACCCTGGGGCAGTACTAGACAGCTCCTTGACTAGGTTTCTATGTATTCTGGTCACATATGCCAAGTAGTTCAGTGCTCGCAGTGCTAAGGTCGCTAAAGCATATACCCACTTACCAAATCTGTCCACCTCCCTGGATTCCCTGTTAGAGGGGCGGACAGAGGAACTTTACCAGGCCAGCTCCTCCTTGGCGTCTGCTGGAACCACCATGGCATTGACTGGGACACCCTTAGTCCAATGGGGTCTTATCAGATGGGGAACTAAGGATTTTATCTGGGCATTTTGCAATAGGTTCTACTGTGTCCGGCTCCTTCCATGCCCTGCAGGAGATTAGATCAATAAGGGGGTCTTCAAGGGGAGACACCCGAGATGTACATGGGCCTAATCTGAAGGCTTCCAGGAACATAGATTCCTCAAGGGTTAGGGTTTTGGGTCGACCACCCACCCTTCTGGTGCAGAACTTCAATGATATTTCTGAAGGAGACATCCTCAGGTGGGGATCTTGTGGACGTTTCTTCATCCAAACTGGTGTCCTCTGTGAAAGATTCTGGAGGGTGGGGGTCCAAGTGCCTCCTGCATGCACATTTATGATGGACCTCCTTGGTGGGATGCTCTGGGGAAGTATCGTAAGACTCAGGATGCTCCAAAAGGGAAATGACCTGGAAACTCTTCTGGGCAAGCTGTCCAGGAGGTGAGAGAAGGGATAACTCAGGCACAAACTCTCCTGAGGAGAGACCAGGCTCCGGAGGAGGGAGAGTTGAAGCTCTCCTAGGCATGAAGAGAACCCTCTACATCACTTCGAATGCAGAGGGCGACTGAGGATCCGAGGGCACATCCACTGGAGCCGAAGCTGCTGACAAAGCCTTACGAGCCCCTGCCACTCCCAGATCTGAAAGTGGAGCCGGAGCCGAACTGTCAAGTGCCAAAGCCGTGAGGGAAGAGACGGCTCCAAAAACCTCACTGACATCACCCCCATCAGACCAGATGCCAACTCTACAGCTCTGAGTCACCCCGCTCCGAGACAGTCGGGGCCCAAGTACTCAGGGCAACTGTTGCAGTTGAGGTAACAATACCTGTAAGCTCTGAAGTCTCGACTCCTGGGATCCACGGACCCGATGGCTCTGAAGCCAGGGGTCTGATCGGAGGAGGAGAGATGGGAACAAACAAAGGCTGATGGCGCATGGATCCAGCAAGGGACAGAGCAGGCAAAGTCCCCAGGTGAATCTATGCCTTGAAAAACCTCATCAGCACCCTGTCCAAACTCAGCTTCAGATAAGCTGTGAGAGGACCTGATGGAAGACGCCACAGAAAGTTGCCTGCAGAGTCGCCTGGGAGAAGGGAATAAAGGCAATTTAGACCTTGAGATAACTGGCCCTGGGGAGAAAGTACAGTTGTGTACACTTAACATAAATGTAGATGTTCGAATGTACTCATTGTTGCAGTCATCACACGTGGGTTACCTGCCTGCAGGTAGCCCCCTCAGTCATCCAGAATACCAGAGACTTAGTATTTCTGTGTCGGATGCTGTCACTTCTTCCATGACTTCAGTTTGTCAGGGGTATAAAAACAGGCAGCAGACGCCATTACATCAGTTTTTCTTGCCCCAAATGTCAGGAGCCACCAAACCGGGAGCTACGAAATGGTGTGGAAAACATCAACAGTAAAAAGTAAATAACCATACCAGTAGGAATAGCCAGAGAGGAGAGACAAGAGATAGAGAAAACCAGGGGGCTGGAGGAGGGAAACCAGGACTGCAACAGTGAATACACTTGAACATCTACATTTACGGTACGTGTACACAACTGTACTACGTTCTTCGTGTTTCACTCTTGCAGTCACCACACTTGGGTTGATTCCCAAAGCTGAGGAAGGGTGGAGGCAGTCAAGAAGAGTTAGGGTTGGCTAGCAGGCCTTACAAGACTGCTGTAGGAAATCCTGCCCTGGATTTGGAAACGATAGGCAGGTGGTAATGCTTGGTGAAGGTGAGTACAGAACTCCAGGTAGCAACTTCCAGTATGTCCCTGGTAGGTGAGAAATTCTGTAGAGATAGATGTAAGCCCTAGTGGAATGTGTTTTGACCCCGAGGGGTTGGTTTTCCATGGTGCTTGTAGCAGAAATGGATGCAGTGTGCTATCCATTTGGAAATGGTTTGTTTTGAAATGGCCTTGCCCTCTGCCCCTGTTGCAAAGCTGACTAGTAACTGTTGAGATTTTTCTGAAGGGCTTAGTCCTATCAAGGTAGAATCTGAGCTGTCAGTGCACGTCAAAAGAGTGCAGGATCCTTTCCCCTTTATTTTGAGGATTAGGGAAGAAGGTTGGCAAATGGATGGATTGATTGAGAGCCACACTGGACACCACTTTAGGCATAAAGGAAGGGTTAATCCTGAGGGAAACCCTATCAGCATGGAAAATAATGAAGGATTCCACAACCATCAGTGCTTGTAACTCAGACACTCATCTAGCTGAAGTGGTGGCTAGAAGCAATGCTGTTTTCCAAGAGAGGAATTTTAACTCTGCTGAAGGAGCAGGTTCAAAAGGGGGAAGCGTAAGCTTTTCCCGTACAAAGTTAAGGTTCCAAGCAGGGGTGGGTGCTCTGCTTGGTGACCTTAAGTTGTTTGCCCCTCTCAGGAACTGTTTGATGACAGGGTGGGAGAAAAGGGGTGGCTCAGTATTGTAATGAGCCGAGAAGGCAGAGGCATGGATCTTAACAGAGGAGAAGCATAGACCTCTGTGGAGTAGATCTGCAAGGTAATCCAGGATTAGAGGTAAGGAGGGCAGTGCTGTGTCCTTTCCTTTAGAGTGAATCCAAGAACAATACCTTTTCTACTTTTCAGCATAGGATTTCCTAGTACTGGGCTTTCTGGCTTTAAGGATGACATCCAGCACCTGTTTGCTTAGGGTTGCTGGTGTAGTATCTAAGGAATAAGCCGGGCTTTAAGATTTAAGGTTTGCAATTGTGGATGCAAAACCTGTCCCTCCTGCTGGGAAAGCAGGGTTGGGGTCTGGTGTAGGTGCCAGGGTGGCACCATAGTCACACTGCGCAGGAGTGGGTACCAGTGCTGGCGTGGCCAGTCCGGGGCAATCAGAATTGTCCTTGGCCTTTCTTGTCTTATCTTGAGTAAAACTCTTGAGAAGGTGTAAAGGGGGAAAGGCATAGATTGAGAGGTTTCCCCATTGAAATGATCCACCTTCCAGGTCCTGCTGTGAGGGTTCCTGGTGCAGAATTTGTTTAACTGGTGGTTGTCAGGGGAGGCAAAGAGATCCACCTCTGGGGTCCCCCATTTTTGGATCAGAAGGCCTCCAATTTTCACTTGTGTGGAAATAGGAGATTTCTGCTTAAGTTGTCTGGCAGTGAGTTTTGTTTGCCTGGCAGGAATTGAGCTTGTAGATGGATTTGGTTGTCCAAGGCAGTGTTCAACAGGGCCATGGCTAACCTGCAGAGTGGGTAAGAATGGGTTCCCCCCTGCTTATGTACCACATAACTGTGGTGTTGTCTGTTTTTATCAGTTATCCTGGAAAGAGTAGGAGTCTGAAAGCTGTCAAAGCATTCTGTACAGCTAACATCTTTTTTTTTGGTTGATGTAAAGGAGAATTTGTCTTGGGTTCCAGGAGCCCTGAATACATTTGCCAGCCATGTGAGCCCCCATGCATAGTCTGATGTATCTATGGTCAGGGTGGCGTGGGGTAGAGTAAAAGGCAATCCCTTGTTGTGGTTGCATGCTTCTGCCCACCAAAAGAACTCTGTCCTTAGACCAAGTATGATAGGAATGACTGTTTCCAGGTCCTGAGAATGTTGGAACCAAAGACTTTTTAAGTACCATTGAAGTTTCCTCATATGCAGTCTTGCATATGGAATGAGCAGAATACATGAGGCCATGAACCCTAGGGCATGCAGTATTTTTCTTGCAGATAGCTGGGTTTTGGTGGCCATTTGTTTGAAGTAATCTGTCAGATAGGCCTGTTTTACTGAAGTGAGGAATGCCATCTGGGAAGTTGCGTCTAAGCTTGCTCCCAAGCTTGCTCCCAGGAATACAATCTTTTGACTGGGTACCAGTTGTGACTTCTTTTCGTTGGTGTACCCCAATGAAGAGAGAAGGCTTTTTACAAATGCCAGGTGCTGAAGCAGCAATTCCTGACTGTCTGCCTGAATCAGGCAGTCCAAGCAGGGGTAAATTTGGATTTTTCTCTGCCTGCAGTATGCGATGGCTAGAGCCAGGCATTTTGTGAATACCCAGGGTGCAGTAGATAAGCCCAAGGGAAGTGCAGAGGACTGATAATGCATTGATCATGCTCTGAAAAGTAGATACTTCCTGCATGACTCCCTTATGGGAATGTGCAGATAGGCTTCGTTTAAGTCTAGGGTGACTAACCAGGCATTCTTGGCTAACACTGGGAGAAGCTGTTCCAGGATAAGAATCTTGAATTTTGGTACCAGCAGGAATGTGTTGAGAGTGGAAAGACCTAGGATTGGGTGCCAAAAGCCCTCTTTCCTGGGTACCAGGAAAAGTCGGAGTAGCATCCTTGGCCCCTGTATTCTACTGGAACAGGCTGATCAGCTCTGATATTGAGCAGGGAAAGTACTTGGCTTTGAGTCTCTGCGCACTGGTTTGGAGGAAGGTCTGGAAACCCGTTTGGGGTTGGCAGTGAATGGAATACAATTTGTACCCCTGGGACACAATGTTGAGGACCCATCGGTCCTGAGTAATGGACATCCAGTTTTTTGTCTGAAGGGCAAATTTTTGTCCTAGGGGCACAAGCAATTGGGCAGGGCTGGGAAGTAGAGTTGAGAAGTCATTGTGAGTTTTTCCCATAAGGAGGTGGCTTACCACTCCCTGCTTTATGGGTGGGGGCACTCCATTGCTTAGATCTCTGCATACCTTGAGACTGTAGTCTGGGTGGTCTGTTTCCCCTGGGTCTTGTTTGGGAAGGCTTGGAGGGGGCTGAAAAGGACCAGTGTTTTGAAGGGCAATGCCTACTGAATCTAGGAGGTTGCACTTGTAGGAATTCTTTAACAGTTTGCATAGATTTAGCCTTTTCTTCCATCTTTTTAAGAACAACTTCTGCTTTGGTGCCAAACAAACAGTCCTTATTCAAAGGAGCGTCTAGTAATTTAGATTTGACATGATCTGGCAAGGTCTGCTCTTTCAGCCAAGCATGTCTTCTCAGTATAGAGCCAGTAACTGCTGCCCGGCAAGATGCTTCTAGGGCATCAAAGCCACACTGCAAAGTATGCTTACTAACTTGGTTTGCAGAGTGCATAAGCTCATGCAATTCTATATTTTCTGCACAATCTGAAAAGGTTAACTTTTTTTGTTTAATAAGTTCCATATTATGATGCTGGTATTTTGGCATGTGAGACTGGCAATTCAATGCCCTGACAGCAAGAGTTGCAGAGGTATATACCTTCTTACCACATCTATCCAAATTTCTGGAATCCCTGTCCAAAGGGGTAGGATTTTGGCTGTAGTAGCCTTAATACCTTTAAGTCCCTGTGAAATAATCTCTGGATCAGCAGTAGGATTCTTGAAAAGAAACTTGTGAGAATCAGGTACTCTGTAGTACCTGTCTGGTTTCCTAGGGGCCGGAGGTAAAGTGTCTGGAGTAAGACTGGATTCCAAGAAAACATCATCCACAATATCCAGGACAGGGGGTATAGCTAAGGGCCTGTGCTGAGGCAACTCTAAAAATTCTCTTGAGTCTCTTCTTGGACTGACGACAGTCTTGGCATTCCCAATGGAAATGCCCCCTTAAGGTACGCAAGGTTTCACCAAAAAAAAAAATGCTCTGGAGGGGAGGCAGAGGGAATCGATTCCTTTGCATCTGAATCCTCAAAGGCGGACAAGAGCATGTCTTCATAATCAGAAAGAAGAGAGTCATCGGACTCCTGGTCTGTAGAGCCTGCAGGTGACTGGGTTCTTGGTCTCTTAGCAGGGGAATGCTGGCTTCCTCTAATCAGAGTAATAAGGTATTCAGACATTCTAAGCATTTGTTTTTGATGAATGGGTGTCTGAGCATGCGCTTTGGTCAGTTTTCTAGGTGTAGTGCGTACTCTGGGCCTAAGAAACTCGGTAGTTTTAGTTAAAAATGAAGTCGTCGGTTTGATTCAAATATCGGTAGGACAAAAAACTCCCTCAGAAGCCGATGCCTGCACAGTGGCTCAGGACTCATCTAGGGTAGAGACATCCGCTGGTTCCATAGTCGAAGAAACATCTCGTGGCACACCGGACTCCGAATAGGTCTCAGCAGAGGCCTGGGAATCCACAGAAGCAGGCATCAGTGGCTGCAAAGGTGCCTCACTGAGTACCGGCTGACTAGCATCTAGCTTAATGGAAGCGTCTGCAGTTTTGGGCATATGTGGTCTGTCTCTGTTTTTATCTTTACGTTTTTTCGAAAAATCGGTAGTCGGTTAGCTTACTGAAGCCATTTCGGAATATGGTGATTGACAGCGAAAGAATTTAGCAACAAAGATAGCCTGACGACAAATGGTTCGGGTGTTAAGACACAAAACCGACAGCGAGGGACGTCGTGGTCTGGGCCTAAACAGGTGACATAGTAAGAATGAAAATCTCTGTGAGGTAATTGCTTTCCACAGGCAAGACAACTGTTAACTTTTTCTGACATCAGTTTAGAGCAAGAAAAATGTATCCCCAATGGGGTACTTACTTTAGAAGACTTCAGGATTATTCAACTCGAAAATGAAAAATTCAGGTACTGGCCGACCGGCACTTGTGAACTGCTTCAGGCTCGTTCTTGGCAAGAAAGACATGGCATTGGCTGCCTGTTTTTATATCCCTGACGACCTGACATCATGGAAAAAGCGACAGCATCCAAAGCAGAAATACTAAGTCTCTGGTATTCTGGCCGACTGATGGCTACCTGCAGGCAGATAACCCAAGTGTGATAACTGCAATAATGAAACACGAAGAAAGTACAGTTTTGTACCTACCATAAATGTAGATGTTAGAGTGTCTTCACTGCTGCAGTCATTACACTTGGGTTATACTGCCGTCAGGCGGTCCCGCAGTCGGCCAGAGTTCCAAAGTCTTAGTCCGGCTTCGGTTGCTGTCGCTTCTTCCCTGACATCAGTGCGCCAGGGGTATATAAGATGCAGCCGACGCCATTTTCTTCAGTTTTTTTTGCCCGAGATGTCAGGTGCCCCAAAATAGGAAGGCAATACATATTGCTAATAAAACATACAATAAAGGTAAAAACAAAACCTTCAGTTACCAGCAAATACACCACATAGGTAGTATAGGGTTGAAAGGTAAAGAAAACTCCCAGCTAAGAAAGAGGGGATGGCGGGTGGGCAACCTGGACTGCAGCAGTGAAGACACTCGAACATCTACATTTATGGTAGGTACAAAACTGTACTATGTTCGTGTTTCACTGCTGCAGTCATTACACTTGGGTTGAATCCCAAAGCTGAGTTAGGGTGGCTGGTTCTATAGAGGATTTGGGGTGGCTATGAGGCCCTGCAGCAATGCAGTGGCAAAGCCAGCTCTGGATCTAGAATAAAGAGGCAAGTGATAATGCTTGGTAAAGGTGTGCACTGAACTCCAAGTTGCAGCTTCCAAGATATCTTTGGTAGGTACTCCTCTAAGGTAGGCAGTTGAAGTGGCTGTTGCCCTGGTGGAATGTGGCCTAATGTTACTAGGTACAGGTTTGCCATGCTGTGTGTAGCAGAACCGGATAGTGTCCTAGCCACTTTGAAATGGTCTGCTTTGAAATAGCCTTTCCCTGTGATCCTGCAGCATATGCTACAAAATTGCTCAGTTTTTCTGAAAGCTTTTGTTTTGTCCAAGTAGAAACATAATTGTCTGTGTATGACCAAGGAATGCAGAAGTCTCTACCCTTTATTCTGGGGATTTGGACAAAAAGTTGGCAAGTGAATAGTTTGGTTAAGAGCCACACTGGATACCACCTTAGGCATAAATGAAGGATTTGTTCTTAAAGAAACCCTGTCTTGGTGAAAAATGATGAAAGGCTCCACTGCCATTAGTGCCTGTAACTCTGAGACTCTTCGTGCTGAGGTTACTGCCAGAAGCAGAGCAGTTTTCCATTATACATATTTTAATTCTGCTGAATTGGCTGGCTCAAAAGGAGGTAAAGTTAGTTTTTCCAAGACAAAATTGAGGTCCCAAGTTGGTGATCTCTGGGGCGGTCTTATGTTTTTAGCCTCTCTGAGGTACTGTTTTAGCAATGAATGAGAGAAATAATGAGCCGAGATGGCAGAGACGTGGATCTTAATGGATGAAAAGGATAGTCCTTTGTCCAGCATCTCAGTTAAGTATTGTAATATCTGAGGAATATTTGGGACAAGAGGGTCAAAGCTTTGAGCCTGGTTCCAGGCACAGAATCTCTTCCACTTTTCTGAATAAGATTTCCTGGGGCTAGGCCTCCTGGCCTCCAAAATGACATCCATAACAGCTTTAGAGAGAGGTGTTGTCTGCTTGACTAATGAATCTGCCATGCAGCCAGGTTTAAGGTTTTAAGCTGACTGTGCAGGATCTGATTGTTTTGAGTCAGGTGGTGTAGAGTTTGAGGTAAAATCCATGGTGGGCCTTGAGCTAAGTTCTTTAAGACTGGGTACCAGTGCTGGCGTGGCCAGTCTGGGGCAATCAGGATCATCTGTGGTTTTTCTTGTCTGGCTTTTAGGAGTACCTTTGAAAGGAGAGGTAGTGGTGGGAAGGCATAAACTTTTAGGCTCTTCCAGCTGAACGAGAGCGCATCCACTTTCCATGCCTGTGTGTGATAAGTCCTTGTGCAGAATTTTTGTAGCTGGCAATTCATTGGGGAGGCAAAAAGATCTATGTCTGGGCACCTCCATTTTTGCGTTATCATGCTGAATACTTGTGGATTTAATTTCCACTCGTGAGGATCCATGATGTTTCTGCTCAAGTCGTCTGCCAGAGTATTTTTCTTTCCTGGCAGGAATTGTGCTTGTAGATGAACTTGATAGGTTAGAGCCGTGTTCCACAAGGTCAAGGCTTGTCTGCATAGGGGATAAGAATGAGTGCCCCCTTGCTTGTTTATGTACCACATAACTGTGGTGTTGTCTGTCTTTAATAATAGTTGTCCTGGATGCAGAAGGTCCTTGAAAGCTGTTAGGGCATTTTGTACAGCCAACATCTCTTTTTGATTGATGTGAAGATGAATTTGGTCTGCGGTCCACTTGCCCTGAATACATTTTCCTGCCATGTGTGCTCCCCAGGCATAATCCAAAGCATCTGTTGTTAGTGTCTGCCTGGCTGTGGGTAGAGTGAAAGGCTGTCCCTTGTTGAGGTGACATGCCTGTGCCCACCATCGAAACTCCTGTTGTATGCAGGGGATTAGTGGTATTACTGCTTCCAAACTGTGACAGTGTTGAGTCCAAACACTTTTTAGGTACCATTGTAATTTCCTCATATGCCGTCTGGCATACGGAATTAGTAGTATGCAGGATGCCATGAATCCCAAGGCCTGCAGAATTGCTATCAATTGAAAGTACTGAGTCAGTTGTCCTTGCTTGTCTGGCATGAGATAAGCCATCTGGGCCGTTGTATTTAAGCTGGCACCCAGGAATATTATCTCTTGTGAGGGCACTAGTTTTGACTTCTTTTCGTTTACTGTGTACCCTAGGCAAATTAGCAACCTTTTTACAAACGCTAGATGCTTTAGAAGAATGTCCTTGATCTCTGCTTGAATAAGGCAGTCGTCCAGGTACGGATATATTTGAATTCCGTCTGCAAAATGCAATTACTGGTGCCAGGCACTTTCTGAAGACCCTGGGCGCAGTAGATAAGCCAAAGGGCAGTGCAGAGAATTGGTAATGCACTGAACCAGCTATGAATCTGAGGTATCTTCTGCAATTTTGTCTGATAGGGACATGCAGGTATGCCTCTGAGGTCCAAAGTAACAAGCCGGGCCTTCTTGCCCAGCATGGGAAGAAGCTGCTGTAGTATCAACATTTTGAATTTCGGAACATCCAGGTAAGTATTTAAGAGTAGAAAGGTCTAGTATGGGTCTCCAGGCTTTGTCCTTTCTGGGGACCAGGAAAGTCTTGAGTAAAATCCTTGTCCTTGTTCCTGTTGTGGCACTTTTTTGAATAGCTCTCATACCCATGAGGGCTGTAATTTGTTTTTGTGCCTCTGCCCATTGATTTTGTGGCAGGTCTGGCATTCCTTTTAGCCTTGGTAGAGTGTGAAAGTGGAACCTGTAACCTTGAGACACAATATTCAGAACCCAATTGTCTTGGGTGATATGCCAATTTTGAGAAAAAAGTGCTAGTTTTCCCCCTAAGGGAGCTGCCAAAAGGTAAGTGCTTGGCATTCGAAGGGGGAAGTCACTGGGACAGTTTCCTGTAAGGTTGAGACTTGTCTTCACCTCCTTTTGGGGTTGAAGCACCCCACTGTCGTGGTCTGTAAGAGCCTTGGGGCTGAGATCTGCCTCTTGGGCGTCTGTATCTGCCTCTTTGTGGTCTGTCTGACACTGGAAAGGACCAATTCTTTGAAGGCCAATTTCTGCTAAATCAAGGTGGCTGTGCCTGTAAGAAATCCTTCACTGTTTGCATAGATTTTGCCTTATCCTCCATTTTCTTTAATACCTCTTCTGCCTTAACACCAAATAAAATATCCTGCTTAAAGGAGCATCCAATAATTTAGCCTTAACATGATCAGGTAAACCTTGTTCTTTTAACCAAGCATCCCTTCGAATCACAGATCCTGTAACTGCTGCTCTACAAGAAGCCTCTAATGAATCAAAACCACATTGCAGAGTATGTTTTCCCACTTGCTCAGCTGCATGCAATAAATCCTGCATTTCCTTATAGTCAGGATGTTCTGAACTTGTAATCATTTTCTGGTTTAACAGAGACATTAAATATTGTTGGTATTTAAGCATGTGAAACTGGCAATTTAAAGCTCTCACTGCTAAAGTTGCAGAAGTGTAAACTTTCTTCCCCCATCTGTCTAATGCTCTAGAATCCCTGTCAGAGGGAACTAGATTTTTAGCCGTGGAAGCCTTTGCCCCTTTGGGACCCTGGGAAATAGTTTCTGGGTCAGCAACAGGGTTTTTATAAAGAAATTTGTGAGAGTCAGGGACTCTGTACTACCTGTCTGGCTTGACTGGAGCAGGGGGCAAATCAGGGTTTAAACTGGATTCAGAGAACACATCATCCACAATATCTAACACTGGCGGAATAGCAAGGGGCCTGTGCTGAGGCAATAAAAGAAAGTCTGAGCCTCTTCTTGGATTCTGAGTAATCCTGGCCCTCCCAATGGAAATGCTCCCTCATGGTAGGTAAAGTTTCCCCAAAAGAATAATCCTCAGGAAGAGAGGCTGAAGGAATTGATTCTTCAGCATCAGAGTCCTCATAGGGGGGTAAAGAGTATCCCTGGTCTGAAGAGGAATCAGAAGAAATGGAAACCTGGTCAGAGGAATCAGTCTGCATCCTGCCTAGGTCTTTTATCAGGAGGGGGATGGGTACCTCTGATCAGAGTAATTAAGTCTTCGCCCATTCTGAGCATCTGTTTTTTAGGCATGGAGGCCTGTCCAGGTGAATGCTGTACTTGCTTCTTTGTCTTTAATGGAGTTTTAGACTTGGCTGGAGTTTTTATGGTGAGCTGTGAAGGTCTGAAAACACCCTCAGAAGCCGATGCCTGCTCGGTGGCTCCGGACCCATCTGAAGGGTTAGTTTCTGTAGGCCCAACACCTTGAGTATCCAGGGGCCTAGACATCTCCACGTGGGAGTCGAGGCGGCCTGTGGCTCTGAGGTAGCGGGTGTCAGGTGCTGCGAAAGCGCCTCACTAGAACCGGCGACTGGCCTAGAAGAGGCTTCGTCGTCAGTTTTGGGCCTCGGATGCCTGCCCTTATCCTTGTCTTTGCGTTTTTTGCGTATTCCGGTCGTCGGTTGTTCCGACGGCATGGTATAATTAAACCTTCGGCCAAAGTAATGGTGAGCAAAATCAAACTGACGTTTAATAGTGTGTTTGTTAAATCTAGCACAAAACCGACAACTAGTGACGTTGTGGTCTGGGCCTAGGCATGGAATACAGTAAGAATGAAAATCCTTATGAGGTATTTGCTTCCCACAAGAAATACAATTATTAACTTTTACTGACATTGGTCTGAGGCAAGAAAAAGTTTCCCCAAACGGGGTACGTAGCTTTATTGAAGACTTCAGTTCTGAAATTCGAATTGAAAATCTCAGGAGTCGGCTGACCGGCACTTGTGAACTGCTTTTGCTTCGGGCACCGTGCGGCAAGAAATACTGAAGAAAATGGTGTCGGCTGCATCTTGTATATCCCTGGCGCACTGACGTCAGGGAAGAAGCAACAGCAACCGATGCCGGACCAAGATTTTAGAACTCTGGCCGACTGCGAGACCGCCTGAGAGCAGGATAACCCAAATGTAATGACTGCAGCAGTGAAACACGATGACCATCATCCTTGGAGACCGGAGTTAAGAAGAGTCTTTGCAAACAATCTTTCCAAGGAGGTTCACATGACAAGGAAGGAGCTGCGTCTGGGGACCTTTCTTTCTTTCTATGCTTCTTGGAGGGGGGCTTGAGCCTCTGAAGTCAAAGGAGTCCCAGAAGAGGAAGAAGCTGTAGAAAGCAATAGGTGCTTAAAAGTAAGTTTATTCTTCCCATCAATGAGCTCGCTGGTTAAAACTAGCACATATGGCACAGGAGGAATCCAAAAGAGAGGCCCCTCAGCAAACTACACACTCCGTGTGGGCATCTGATAGAGGGATCTTATGCCCAACATGTAGCACACTTTTTAAACCCAGCTGGCTTTACCACTATAATGAAAACCAAAATAGAAAGTAAAAAAAACACAGAATGGAAATTTTTTTTCTTTTCTTTTTTGTAGGAAGGAAAGAAAAAGAGGTTTTGTTTTACCATAACGTTCCATCTGTGTTGCAGATCTTCATCTATTCTTGACTGATGGGTTATGGTTCTGATCCTCAGAGCTGTTATACAGCTTGTGCCAGCCAAAACACTCTCGAGCTATAGGTCTACCCATAATGCCCCTCTCTACATTACCTCCGATTGAGTTTGCAATCTTATAAAAGGGAACACATCAACACCCACATATCTACACAAATAGAAATTAAACCACCATGAATAAGCCATGTTCGTTCAAGGAGTATCCTAACCTAAGACCCAGGACAAAAGATCCCTCCCCGCCAGGAGTCCTCAGGAGGAAGGGATGTCAAGAATAGATAAAGATCGACAACACAGACGGAACGTTATGGTAAGACATAACTTCTTTATCTGATGTTGTCAATCTTCATCCATTCTTGACTGATGGGACACAGTCCCCAGCTACTTTAGATCCTGGGTGGCCCTATGCAAGAATATTCCTGAAAACCATAGAAACAAACCAAAGGCGGCTCTTCCCCTGGAGACCAAATCCAATTTATAATGAGTGATAAAGGTATGTGGAGTAGCCCATTTTGCTGCTGAACATATTTCATCCATAGATGCGTTTGAATGAAAAACAGCTGAAGTAGCCATGGATCTGGTAGAATGAACCTTCACAGGCATTGGTAGTTTTAGATTGTATGACTTTCATTTATAACAAAAACAATCTCAACTATTTTGACAAGGTAACCTTAGACACAGATTTTCCTAAGGCTAGATCAGCGAAGGAAATAACTGTTCTGATTTCCTGAATTCTTACGTTTTTACCACAATAGAAAGTACAGTTGTGTACACTTACCATAAATGTAGATGTTCGAGTGTCTTCACTGTTGCAGTCATGACTGTAGGGTTTCACCCCTGCTGGCAGGCAGTCCTCAGTCGGCCAGAATCCCAAAGTCTGGGTCTGGCATCGGCTGCTCAGCCATGCTCCCTGACGTCAGAGCACCAGGAGTACAAAGCTGACAGCCGACGCCATGTTCTTCAGTTTTTCTTGCCCCAGATGTCAGGTGTTCCAAAAAGAGTAAGATCCCATACCCTTTGCAAATACATCTCAGAAGAAGGGTGAAGAAGGGAACCACACAAAGGAAAAAATAAGAGGGGACAGGAGGGAGGGTAACCCAGACTGCAACAGTGAAGACACTCAACATCTACATTTATGGAAAGTGTACACAACTGTACTATGTTCATCGTGTTTCACTGTTGCAGTCATGACTGTAGGGTTGAATCCCAAAGCAGAATAAAAGGGAGGTGGTCATAAAGTAGAGGGGGCGGCTAAAAGGCTCTGCAAGACTGCAGAAGCAAAGCCTGCCCTAGACTTAGAGTAGAGAGGTAGATTGTAGTGCTTGGAAAAAGTATGCACTGAACTCCAAGTTGCAGCTTCCAAAATGTCTTTGGTAGGAACTCCCCTGAGGAAGGCAGCTGAAGTGGCAGCAGCTCTGGTAGAGTGAGTCCTTATACTCCCTGGGATTTGCTTTCCATGGTGTGAATAGCAAAATCTAATTCCATGAGCAATCCATTTAGAAATGGTCTGTTTTGAAATGGCTTTACCTTGGGAACTTGAAGCATAAGAAACAAACAATTGCTCTGATTTCCTGATGTCCTTGGTACTGTCCAGGTAAAAACGTAGTTGTCTGTGTACATCCAAGGAATGCAAGATCCTTTCCCCCTTATTTTGAGGAGTGGGGAAAAAAGTTGGCAAGTTTATAGTTTGATTTAAAGCCACTTTGGAAACCATCTTAGGCATGAAAGTAGGATTAGTCCTTAAAGACACCCTGTCTTGATGAAAAATAATATAAGGTTCCACAGCCATGAGAGCTTGCAACTCCGAAATTCTCCTGGCAGAGGTCAGAGCTAACAGGGTGGCTGTCTTCCAAGATAAAAACTTGATGTCAGATGTGGCAGCAGGCTCAAAAGGAGGTAAGGTGAGCTTTTCCAAAACATAGTTGAGATCCCAAGCAGGAATGGGTGGAGATCTAGGGAGCCTTAAGTTCTTAGCTCCTCTGAGAAACTGTCTCATGAGCTGGTGGGAAAAGATTGGAGGGTCTGTATTATAATGAGCAGAAATAGCAGAGGCATGTATTTTTATGGAAGAGAAAGAGACCCTTATGTAAGAGGTCTGTCAGGTAAAGTAAAATCAGAGGAATGTTAGGAATAAGAGGATCTGAATCCTGAGCCTGCATCCAGGAGCAAAATCTTTTCCATTTTCCTGCATAAGATTTTCTAGTGCTAGGACGTCTGGCTTCTAAAATGACATCCATAACCTGCTTGGGTAGGAGAGAATGAATCATAGACCCTGGATTAACCATGCCGCCAGGCTGAGAATTTTGACATGGGAGTGCAGAACCTGACCCTGGTGTTGGGATAGAAGGTTCGGAGTCTGTGGTAAAACCCAAGGGGACTCCATACAAAGGTTTTTCAGTGTTGGGTACCAAAACTGTCGAGGCCAATTTGGGGCCAGCAAGATTATCATCTTGGGCTTGTCCTGTTTGATCTTTAATAACACCCGTGGAAGAAGAGGTAGAGGCGGGAAGGCATACCCCGAGAGGTTTCTCCAACTGAATGATAGTGCATCCACTTTCCAAGCTAGTTCGTGGAATGTCCTGGTGCAAAAAATCTGTAGTTGATGATTGAGGTGGGATGCAAAGAGGTCTATGTGAGGACATCCCCAGACTGCTGTAATCATCTTGAATATTTCGGTGTCCAGCATCCATTCGTGTGGGTCCGACAGGTTTCTGCTCAGACCGTCTGCCAGGAAGTTTTGTTTCCCTGGTAGAAACTGAATTTGAAGGTCCAGTTTGCAAGCTAGAGCTGTGTTCCATAGATTCATGGCTAGTCTGCAAAGGGGATAGGAATGAGATCCCCTCGCTTGTTTATGTACCACATAACTGTGGTGTTGTCTGTCCGTATCAGTAGTTGTCCTGGATGTAGAAGATTCCTGAAGGCCAATAGAGCTTTCTGAACGGCTAACATTTCCTTTAAACTGATATGCAGGAACTTCTGATCCTTTGTCCAAAGGCCCTGTGCAGACAGTTGCCCCGAAAATGGGCTCCCCATGCATAATCTGAGGTGTCCATGGTTAGTATCTGAGTGGCTGGAGACAGACTGAAGGGTTTTCCTTTGTTTAAAGTACATGCCTTTGACCACCAAAGGAATTCCTTTTGAAGACAAGGCAGGACGGTAATCTGTATGTCTAAACTGTGGCAATGCTGAGACCATACACTTTTTAGGTACCACTGTATTTTCCTCATATGTAGTCTTGCATATGGTACGAGAAGGATGCAGGAGGCCATGTAACCCAAAGCCTGCAGGAATTTCCTTGCAGATAGCTGAGTTAATGTTGCCAAGGTTTTGAAAGTTGAAGCCAGCTGTAATTGTTTTTCGTATGTCAGAAATGCCATCTGGGTTGTTGTGTTGAGAAGAGTACCCAGAAAAGGTATCTGTTGTGAGGGTGTCAAATTTGACTTTTTTATGTTTACAGTGAATCCCAAGAACTTGAGAAGATTCTGAACAAATTCTAGATGCTGGAGTAAGACATCCTTGCTGTCTGCCTGAATAAGACAGTCGTCCAGATAAGGGTAAATTTGAATTCCCTTGAGTCTGCAATAAGCTACTACTGGAGCCAGGCACTTGGTGAAGACCCTGGGCGCAGTAGACAATCCAAAGGGTAGCGCAGAGAATTGATAGTGCCTCGATCCGGCCTTGAACCTGAGGCATTTTCTGCATTCCTGCCTGATGGGAATGTGTAAATATGCCTCCTTTAAATCCAGTTACCATCCATGCATTTTTGGTCAGCATTGGAAGTAGCTGCTGTAAAGTAAGCATCTTGAATTTTGGTATCTCGAGAAAAGTGTTCAAGACTGACAGATCCAGAATGGGTCTCCATGAATTTTGCTTTCTGGGGACTAGAAAGAGCCTTGAGTAAAAACCTTGTCACATCTCTGAAAGTGAAACCAGTTCTATGGCTTTCATAGCCAAGAGAGCTTCCACCTGGTTTAAGGCCTCTAACCATTGATGATTTGGAAGATCCGGCCCATCCGCTTGGTCTTGGTAGAGTATGAAAATGGAATTTGTAACCTCTTGAAACCACATCCAGAACCCACTTGTCTTGGGTTATACAAGTCCAATTTAGGTGAAAAAGAAAGTTTTCCTCCAAGAGGGGCTTCCAGGCAAGAAGTTCCTGCAGCCCAACAGAGGGAGTCATTGAGTCTGTTTTCTATGAGCTTGCGACCTGTCCTCTCCTCCCCCAGGGGCGGAAGCAGTCCACTGTCTTGGTCTATAAGAGGCTTGCGTTTGAGGCCTTCCTCGGGAGCGTCTGTATCTACCCCTCTGAGGCCTGTCAGAATTGGGAAAGGACCAATTTTTAGTAGGCCAATTCATACTAAACCTGGGTGGCTGCACTTGTAAGAAATCTTTAACCGTTTGCATGGATTTTGCCTTGTCCTCCATCTTCTTTATCACCTCTTCAGCTTTAGATCCAAACAAAACATTATGCTGAACAGGAGCATCCAATAATTTAGCTTTTACTTGATCTGGCATGTTTTGTTCCTTTAACCATGCATGCCTTCTAATGACTGTGCCAGAGGCAGCAGCCCTACAAGAAGCCTTCAAGGCATCAAATCCACAGTGTAAACCATGCTTCCCAACTTGTTCAGTGGCATGCATTAAGTCATGTAATTCCTTATCATCTGCACAGGCGGAAATGGAAGTTAACTTTTGTTTTAAAACAGACAAGAAATTGCTGGAATTTCAGCATATGAAACTGACAGTTTAAAGCCCTAATAGATAAAGTATCAGAAGTGTACACTTTTTTGCCCCATCTTTCTAAAGATCTGGAATCCTTCTCAGTGGGAATGGGGTTTTAGCAGAAGCGCCTTAACCTTAGGACCCTGAGAAATGGTTTCAGGATCAGCAGTAGGATTCTTGTATAAAAACTGGTGGGAATCAGGAACCCTATAATATCTGTCTAGCTTAACAGGAGCTGGAGGAAGAGAGTCCGGAGTTAAGTTAGCCTCCGAAAAAGCATCATCCACAATATCCAAAATAGGAGGAATAGCCAGGGGTCTATGTTAGGGAAGAAGAAGAAAATCCCTATGTCTTTTCTTAGATTCCGAGTACTCCTGTCCTTCCCAGTGAAAATGTTCCCTCATTTCATGCAGTTTCCCCAAAAGAGAAATCCTCAGGGGGAGAAGCTGAAGGAATGGATTCCTCAGCATCAGAATCCTCATAAGGAGGAAAAGAATATTCCTGGTCAGAAGAAGAAACTGAAGAAACAGAAGCCTGATCAGAGGAGTCATAATACACTTCCTGCCTTGGCCTTTTATCTGGAAGGGGATGTGAACCCCTAATCATAGTAAGTCTTCAGCCATCTCGAGTAACTGTTTCTGAGACTTGGGTGCCGGATCAGAAAAGGCCTAGGCTGCAGTCTTTGATCTGGAAGGAGTCTTTGCCTTTGGCTTTGCCTTTATTAGAAGCTTGAGTAGGCCTGAAAACCCCTTCGGAAGCCGGTATCTGCACAGCGGCTCCGGACCCATCCGAAGGAGCATTGTCCGAAGGTCCTGCAACAGAAATATTCAAAGGCCTAGTTGGCTCCTCGTGGGAGTCCATTTCGGCCATCGGTTCGGAAATGGCTGACGACAGGGGCTGCAAAAGCCCCTCACTGACGACGGCCGAACCTGAAGCTGGCTCTGCTTGTACAATATCGTCTGATTTGGACCTCGGAGGCCTGTCTTTATCCTTGCGTCGTTTGTGAACTCCGATAGCCGGAACCGTATCAGACGACATTTTGTAATTAAAATGCCTACCGAAGTAATGAAATGCAAAATCGTACCTTCGTTTAATTGTACATTGATTGAATCTAGCACAAAACCGACAACTAGCAACGTCGTAGTCAGGGCCTAAGCAAGGAATACAGTAAGAATGAAAATCCTTATGAGGTATTTGCTTCCCACATGAAATACAATTATTAACTTTTTCTGACAACGGACTGGAGCAAGAAAAAAGTTTCCCCAACGGGGTACTTAGCTTTGAGTAGGAGAAGAAAGTCTTCGGACTGAAGTAAGTTTAGAAAAAATTGTCAGGAGTCAGCCGACCGGCACTTGCGAACTGCTATCACCGCACGGCAAGAAAGACCGGAGAACATGGCGTCGGCTGTCAGCTTTGTACTCCTGGCGCTCTGACATCAGGGAGCATGGCTGAGCAGCCGATGCCGGACCCAGACTTTGGGATTCTGGCCGACCGAGGACAGCCTGCCGGCAGGGGAGAAAGTACAGTTTTGTACCTACCATAAATGTAGATGTCCGAACTGGATAGCATCTGCAGTCATAACAAGTGGGTTGTCCTGTCGTCAATTGCAGTCCCCCTCGGCCAAAGTCCGAAGGTCCAGTCCGGTCCTTGTCGCTCTCCACCCGACGCCATCTGTCATCTCTGTTGGTCTGTTCAGCCGCCCACGATCGCCATTTTCCATTTTGTTTCTTGCCCCAGATGCCAGTCTTTGCTAAAACTTGCTTGATAGATGCCAATTCAAGAATGTAGAGGTATAGAACAGAATAAGCATATATGTACATATATACAAACAAATACACTATAAAGACTTCCAACAAGACCTAGACAGGCTCCCTATTAGAGGGGAGAGTACTCACCCCAAGGAGGATACCTCAGAGAGGAGGGGGACATCCAGTTCGAGCAGATAATTTATGGTAGGTACAAACTGTTTAGGTACAAAACTGTACTATGTCCTTCATGGATGCATCTGTAGTCATAACAAGGTAGTAGGGAGGAGGAGGAAAGTAGGGGAGGAGAGGAAAAAGAAGGATTAGCAGTAGTGCAGCAGTAAACCAAGCGGACAGCAGTAATAGAGGCATGATCTGGAATCTGGAATATATGGCAAATTATATTAAGTAGCAATAATAATGTCTTTGGTTGCCACTGCCCGTAGGTTGAAGAAGTGGTAGTGGTTGCTTGCCTTGTAGCTGTGTATAGTCTTATGTTCTGTGGAATTGGAGGTCCATGGAAGGAGTAATAGCATTTGACATGCAATTTCCTATCCATTTGATTTCTGTTTTTTTGAAATAGCTTTTCCTTCCCCTTCCTTAGCTTTAGGCTACAAAAGTTGGTCAGTCTTTTCAAATTTTTGTTTCTGTCAAATGCTCTGCTGTGAGCGTTATCTGGCACACATCCATTCCCCTTCTTGTATTCTTGGGAAAGAAGGTAGGTAGTTGGGAAAGCTGGTGGAAAGAAGAAGGTATTGCCACCTTTTAAGACAGACTAGACATTGTCTCTTGGGACACTCTATCTTGGTGGAAGATTAATGGACACTCTGGAAGGGGTAAGGCCCTAGAAGGCCCTGGTTGCCTCCTTGGCCTGTAGTGAGTAAGTAGGAGTAGGAAAGCAGTTTTCCATGAGGTCTAAGCTGCTGCTTGTTCAAGCTGTGAGTTGTAGGTGCTTTGTCTGGTTCAGTTGCACTGGGTGTCAATTTTTTCTAGTTTCTTGTTTTTTGTTTTTCTTGGATGAGGAACTGTTCCTGCAAAGGTTACAACCTTTAAAATTCCTCTGGAAAAACTATCCATAGCCAGCCAGCTGTATTCTATCAAAGCTGTATTCTAGACAGGGTATGAGATGAATGTATCTTGATTATGGAGTAGGATGACCTGGACATCTGAAGTGACATCCCGTTCCCAGAATGCTGGGCATTTTTCCATTTTCCACATTTCCATCTTCCAGCATTTCAAATAACAAACCTTTTCCATCAATGTTAGCCTTTAACTCTTTGGGAAAAATCTCTCTTAGTTCTTTGAAAATATGTTGGATTAGCTGCTGCTAGTTGATGTTCCTGTTAAGTTGCAGATGCTGTAGCAGTGATGTATTAACAAAGAAGGCATCTGGGTATGACATCAACATTGTCAGGGTACACATATTTAGTTCCCAGACATGTGGTGGTGCAGGGCACCTTTACAATCTGGATTATCCCCTTTGGAGCTATTCCTTGATTTTTGGAGGCTCTTGTGTATCAAAGGAAGAGGTGGGTGGATCAAAGGAAGAGGCCTTAGTTATGCTTAGGAGAGAGTGTCCTTGTTTTCCATGCTAGTACTGTCCATGTGAGTGGGTGGAATTTGTTGATGATTGAGAGGTGATGTAATAGGTGTATCTGTGGTGGCTTAATAGGTCTATCTTCCCCATTCTTTGAGATCCGATTGATGGTCTCTCGCATCCATCCCCTTTTCTTCCATTCGGTCTGCATGATGGGCGGTTCTGGCTAGGTATTGCCCGTCCACAACGTCTCCCCCCGTACAATCTGTGCCAGGGTATCGGTCCACAGCTATCCGCCAGTCCAATACCCGGAATGAATGCGCTGGGCATGAATGAGTGTCTCCCTGTTTGTGTTGGATGTCCCACATGCGACTGTGGTGTTGTCTTCTCTTATGCTTTGAACTTTGGATTTGAGAAATGGTTTGATTTTTTTATTTTTGTGCAGGTGAAGTTGATAGGTTTGTGTTTGATGTCCAGGTTTAGTTGGTCCAGTGTCCACAATCCTTCCTAGGTCTGAAGTTGGCATGGTGGCCCCCATCCTTTCTGTGAAGCCCAGCATGTGGATGGTCTGGCTTGGTTGAGCTCTTGCATGGGCCTGGGTTTTGTTGGCATGCCTCCTGTGGGTATAGGGGAATTTGACTGTGTCTGTGAGTTAGTTTCATATTTTCTTCTAGATGTCATGTTTGTTGGGGACCATAAATGCAAAGGTACCAAGGTTATGCATGATGCCATGGAGCAATGGGACCAGAAGGCCTGCTGATGCCTTGAGCTTGAAGGCCTTTTCAGAACTAAGAGGCTTTGTTGCCTTGTTTCTTGTGAACTCTCTAAGAAGGGTAGTTAGTTTGTTTTTTGTTGGTAATTGTCAGGAAATGAATTTGTTGTATCACTGTGTCCAATCTGTGCACGCTTGTTGTTGTAGGTCTTGACCTTGACTTGTGTAAATTGACTTTGTTAATTGTCCTTAGTACCCAGTCTTTTGTAGTTGTAAGCTTGTTCTCAGCTCCCTGTTGTCAGCTTGAAGGGTAAATCAGATTTCAGGTAGTTTTCATTGAGGTATGGCTGATGTCGTGCATTTAGTGGGCTGTCTGAAGCGATTTGTGATGCCAAAGTGCAATGCTGAATACTCTTGGCTTAGGTATATGCTTCAAAGGCTGATGCTTGAATTGATCAAAGAATTCTTCTGCAGTGATCCAAGACTGTATGAGATCTGAAAGAAGTTGCAGGGGGACTGCCATGGGAAGTGAGATCTAGGTCAGCATTTTAAGATTTTGCCCAGCATGGGAAGTTCCTGCTGGGGGGTCAGCGAGAACTGGTCTCCAACTTTTTTGTATTCTTTTAAGGTGGACAGGTCTTTCTGGTTCTCAACTTTTTTCCTTCTTTGATTGTTGTTTAGTTCCGAGTAGAAACCTTTTTTCTTGTGCTAAAGTTGGCACTCTTTTCCACAGCTCTTATGTTTTGAGGTAAATTTATCTGGTCTTTGACTGTTATTTTGAATTGGGAGGTACTTGGCATGGTTTGCAAAATGGTAGTAAAGCTTGGAAGTGAGTTCGGTACCTTTGATTATAATTTAAAAAAATCAGGTTGCTAATGTTATGTAGTGCCAGTTCTTTGAAAATAAGGTTAACTTTCCGCCTAGAGGAGCTTCGCTTGCAGTAATTGTGTCTGTGATAGGCATGAAGTCTGGATTGTGTCTGTGATCTAGGCACGGCCTGTGTGTCTGTGCCTTGTGTTCCACCTTCTGTGTCTCTTTCTCTGTAGGCCTGCCCTCTGTGGTTTTTGCTGCCTCTTGGTTTTGCCTCCTGCCCTTTTTGATTTTGTGACAGAGCGCAAGAACAGATTTTTGCCAGTTCTTTCCCACCTTGGGGTAAGCAGTTGCAAGAAATCTTTAACAGTTTGAACAGATTGTCCATAGGGAGCATCTTCTTTCATTTCCTTTAACATGATCCCCAAACAATTGTTCCTCCAGCATAGCAGTATCTAGCAAATTTAGCTTGCCCATCTTAACATTGAGCTTGTTAGCTTCAACATGATCCTATATTTATTACTGTGCCTGTCATGAATTTTTGCTAACCTTGTTTGCATATTTATCATATTTTTATATACATTGAACTGACCTGTTGTATGCGTTATTTGATATAGCTAATACATATTATATCACATCCATCAGTGAGTGGTTAAGCTTTAACTGAGAGCTTACATGAGGAATAGGTGTTTTATGAAACTTTGCTACCGAAGCTCTAGCTGATGAGCTAAGCCAGTAGGGTTCTTTTACTAGGTTTGTAGCTGTGCCTTGTGACCCTTTCAGAAGGAATATGATTTTAGGGTTGGGGCTGCAAGCTGCTTCTGGGACCCTGGGATATAGGTTCGGGTCTGGGAAGGGCCTGTGTAAAGGGGGCAGTGGTGGGCCCGGCACCCTGGAGGTATAGCATGGAAAGTCTGGGGCTAAAAGAATCTGAAAGGAGCAAACTGGTCCTGGCATGGCATCCACCTGTGGGAGAACAGAATTGTTCTAAGTCTGGCCCGTGCCAGGAGCAGAAAGAATCTAAGTGAACTGTGGTCTGGAAAATCCTGCTGCTGCCATTGAATCATTCTCGCTGGATCAGAAAGCCTCCTAAAGGAGAATTCTCAGTCTCATCAAGCGCTTCAAATGTCCTGAAGTCGCATCAGAATCTTTCTGGAAAATTGAGCTCTCAGTGAACAGGCTGGTCAGTTGCGTCTGCCCAGGCAGCAGTGGGGTCAGAAGATCTCTAGCTGTGGGGCTCTGCCTCAAAAGAACTTTGAGAGGGCTGAGAGGCCCTGTCAAATCTGCCATGAGAGAGTCTAATTGGGGAAGAGATGTCTGGATGAAGGCAAAGAAATTGTCAACCAAAAGAGGGCTTGGATGTGGGGGTTTATGGAGCAGGCCTTTAAGGGAGTCTTGTGTAAGAATAGTCTGGCTTAGGCCTGGGTGGACATGGCAGCTGAAAATGTCCAGCACCACGCTGCAGAGACATCCAAGGATGGTCAAGATTCGTAGGTTGTAGCAGAGTGGGTAAATTTGAGGTCGATTCAAGACCGGTGTTTGCTTTTTCAGTTGTTTCGAGAAACTGAGCTGTACTTTGCTGTTCTTTTTCACCGCCGGTCCGGCCGTCGTAAGGACTGAGTTTAATTCTTCTTTTCGCCACGCAGCCGCGAGTGTCGGCTTGTTATACCGTGCTTTTAGTAAACGGAGGATCCTGACGGCATAATGTTGCCAAAAATTCTGCCGGAAAACTGTTCGGCATCCGAAGGCAAAGCAGGCCCAACAGGCTGGAAAGAGGCACAGGCTGCTAGTAAGAGTAAATCGGCTGGAAAGAAAACATCGCAGCATGCTAACGGTTTCTTATGAGGTAAACAATTCTTAAGGGGGAAAAAAGTCGCCAAGTATTCGACAGGTAGTTGAGGCAAGAAATAGTCTCGACGGGTACTTAGCTGGAGAAGTCTGCGGCAAAGTATTCGCTTGGAGATCATCCTGGGGGACCGAATCTTCGCTTTGTTATTTCGCTTCAAAGATCCCGGAAAAGAAAGACTCAAAGAAAAATGGCGCCGCCGATGCTTTTATAGACGCCGGGACGACTTTGGGCTGATGTGGAGGACACATCTGCCAACCGACCCGACTTTGGAATCCTGATACTGCAGGGAAGCTGTTATGAAGGACATCCCTACAGTCATGACTGCAACAGTGAAACACGATGAACATCTAAACTGTGTACATCTAACAAGTGTAGGCAGCATTCACCTTTGTTGGTAAAATTTGGAAAGAAGACTGGTAAGTCTATAGTCTGATTAATGTAAGAATTTGAAACAACCTTTGGAAGAAAAGAAGGATTGGTCCTGAGTGCAACTCTATCTTTATGGAAAAGTAAGTTGAGGGGGCTTTGAACATAAGGCTTGCATTTCAGATATAGCTCTGACCTCCGCAAGACAAGTAAGTACAATGGTTTTCCAGGAGAGAAACTTCAAATCACAACTAGTTGCTGGTTCAAAGGGAGTAAGTACCTATGATTGTAGAACAGTCAGGTCTCACGGGGGTAGAGGCTCTCTAAATGGTGGCTTTAATCAAAAGGTTCCCTTGAGGAAGACTATGCATAGTCTATGTGAAATTAAAGGTAAGTCTCTGAATCCATTATGAAAATTAGAGATAGCAGCTAGAATTTCCTTAATAGAAGCAGAAGCTCCTTTCGCAAAAAAGGATGGCCATAAACTCTAACAGTTTTTCTACTTGAGCTGAAAAGGAGTCGAGACCATTTATCGTAACCCCAGACTGAAAACCTCTTCCACTTACTGAGATAGAGTGTTTCCTGAAGGATAGCTTATGTGATGCAAGCAACAATTTTCTCACCGGGGATGGCATATCATTATGCCTGGCAACTAATGGGGTTGGAGGAACCAAGCAGTTAGCTTGAAACTTTGAAGACTGGGGTGCACCAGTCCCTGAGGGTGAGAGGAGGTCTGGAACTGGGTCCAGAATCCATTAACAGTAGGAAGGGAAATCAAACTTGTTGAGGCCAGTAAGATGCAATGAGAATTACCTTGCTTTTCTACCTGGCTGCTTTCTTGAGAAAATGTAGAATCAGAGTAAAAGGTGGAAAGGCATAGAGGAGAGCTGGGGGTCAATCGAGAACAGCACCTCTTGGGGACTCCCTCTGAGGGGGGATCAGGGCAAAACAGCTTCTGCATTTGTTTCGGGGTGAAGCAAACAGGTCGCAGCAAGGCTGGCCCCAGTGACGAAGATCTTCTTCACTATGATGGGAGTGAGAGACCACTTGTAAGGCAATAGAAAGCACCTGGTTAGTTTATCCACTATCATGTCTGAACTCCCTAGGATGTGTGTTGGTATTAGAAAGCAGTGGGAAGCTATGACCCATTGCCACACTTGGAGGGCTTCTCGACAAAAGGGATAGGATCTGGTTCCTCCTTGTTTGTTGAGGTACAAGACTACAGACTTGTCTAACTGAACTGCAATTGTACATTGAGGGAGGACAGAATGAAATGCCTGCAAAACTAGAAGCACCCCCCTCAACTCCAGGACGTTGATATGCAGATTAGCATCTAGCATGGACCAAGTGCCTTGGACTGTCTTTCCCAGATAATGCCCCCCCACCCCATCTGGGAAGCATCCGTGGTCACTACGGCTGTGGGTTGAGGAGGGACAAAGGGGCAGCCCAAAAGATCTTGCTCAGATTCCATCCACCAGGACAGGTCTTTTTTGCAGCAACTGGTGAGAATTATGAGATGGTTCATCGGGTGTGAAAGTATGGACTACTGATTCGTTAGCAGCTGCTGAAGTAATCTCATGTGATATCTCGCTAAAGGGACTAGAGTTACCACCGCTGCCATGGACGCTTGAAGCACCATTCGAGCTTGTACTTTGTGTTCAGGAGAGAATGAACCTGAGATTTTATTCTGTACAACCTGTAAACAAGTAGGAAGGCTATGCAAGAAATCATGTTTAGAAGAGCTCTGATAATTCCACATTCTGAGAAACAGTTGGGACTTTGACTGATCATGATGCCCAAATCCATGCACAACTGCAGGGTGATTTCTATCACTTGTAGCAGTATATGAATGGTGGAAACCAGTTGTCCAGATACGGAAACGCCCGGAATCTGTGCAGTCTCAAGTGAGCCGTTACTGCTGCCATACATTTGGTGGACACTCTGGGGCTGTGGTGAGACCAAAGGGCAGCACCCTGAACTGATAGTGACTGGCTCCTAGATGGAAGTGGAGAAACCTTCTTGAACATTTGTCCATTTTTATGTGGTAATACGAGTTTTGAAGGTCTAAAGAGCACAACCAATAGTTTTCTTCCAGAAAGGTATTGACTGAACCGTGACCATCCAGAATTTGGACTGTTGAACAAATGTTTAGAATGCTGGGATCCAGAACTGGTCCTCCAGTCCCCTGTCTTTTTTGGCATTAAAAAGAATCTTGGGTAAAATCTAAATGCTCTTTGGTCTGGTGGGATTTCTTGGATGACTCTCTTGTCTAGCAGCTTTTGTAGCTCTAAGGCTGCTGGGTCCCTCTGACTCCGTGGAACGTCAGAGAGCCTTGATCGAATTCTTGGGTAAAGGGAGATGGGGATAAGGTAACCTCTCCAAATTATTCTTAGCATCCAGGAGTCTGTGGTTATATGTCGCCAGGCTGTTGGGGGCAAAGAAAAACGTCCCCGACTGTTTCCAGAGGTAAGCAAGTGAGACTCTTTTCAGGAGTGCTTACAGGGTTGGCCAGAGGAGGACTCCTTGGAACCTTGGTTCTGCAGGGCCACCTCTGCCTCTAGGATGGCGTCTTCCATTTGAGCTCCCACCTCTGCTCTGAAGAGAGTCTGTACCACATGCATCCTGGAAAGGCTTCTGGGACTTTTTGAAGCACATCTTCCCACTTCTCTGATTCCTGGAATAGGCTCGTTGAGGAGCAGAAATACGTATGCCAAAAGCAGACAGAATCTTTCCGTCTTTTTCACACCTAGAGTTTCCTTACTCTTAGGGCCAAACAAAGATGATCCGTCAAAGGGAGCATTGATGAAGGAAGATATGAAGGGCTCTCCAAATTCACACAGGCGCGCATCCAGGCGTGTCGTCAAATAGCAACGCCTGAACCGACTGACCTGATTGCCCCTTCAGTTGCATGTGCAATGAACCTCATGGACGATTTAGATATAGACTCCAAGGTAGCTAGTTGGAAGGCCACTTTTTCCTGGACCCGTTCTGTCACACCTCCTGCCAGGGTGTCCGATAGCTCCTTGACCAGGTCCCTTTGGAGCCTAGTAAAATGTGCCAAGAAATTCAAGGACCTAATAGTAAAGATCAATGATGTGTAGACTAGTTTCCCAAATCTTCCCATCACACTTGACTCTCGGTTAGGAGGATGAACAGTGGAACTTTCCTCAGCTAGTTCCTTTTTAGTGGCAGCCACCACCACCACAGCATCTACTGCTAAGCCTTTCACCCAATGCTGGTGATCCTCGGGAGCTGAGAGTATTTTATCTGGTCTCTGGAGAATTGGTTCTATTGAACCAGGAGCCTTCCAAGCCCAGTAAGCAATCAGCTTAATCAGGTAGGCAGTGGGAGGAATCACCCAGGAACTAGATGGGCAAGCTCCAAAGGTCTACAAGTACAGAGACTCTTCAGCGAATGGGTCTTTGGACTTCGTTATCCATCTGTTTGTGGATCTCCAGGATGTCTCCAAAGGAGACATCTTCTGGAGGTGACCGGGGGGAACCCTCCCCCTCATCGAAATCTGTGGCCTCAGTGACGGCCTCTGCAAGGGAGTCGAGATGTTTTCTCTTGTACAGTTTCTTCCAAGGGGACTCATCAGTAGGAATAACTCAGGAGGACTCAGAAGGGTGGTCTTTGTACAGTAATTCTTGTAGCCTTGGAGCTCGCTGTCTGGGAACTGAGGTCGGTGGAAGTTCTGGAAGGGCAGGGGTCAGAGCACGAGACTCCAGCAAAGTACAGTTTTGTACCTACCATAAATGTAGATGTTCGAGTGTTCACACTGCTGCAGTCATCACACTTGGGTTATCCTGCCGTCAGGCGGTCCCGTAGTCTGCCAGAGTTCCAAAGTCTTGGTCCGGTGTCGGTTGCTGTCGCTTCTTCCCTGACCAGAGGTATGCAAGAGGCATCAGACGTCAGACGCCATTTTCTTCAGTTTTTCTTGCCCCAGATGTCAAGTGCCCCCCAGTAGGTGGTCAATACATATTGCCAATAAAACATGTAAAGAAAATACAAAGAATAACTTCAGTTACAAGCAAATACACCACAAAGGCTGTATCAGATAGAAAGATATAGAAAAGTTCAGCTAGGTCAGAGTGGATGGAGGGAGGGTAACCTGGACTGCAGCAGTGTGAACACTCGAACATCTATATTTATGGTAGGTACAAAACTGTACTATGTTCATCGTGTTACACTGCTGCAGTCATCACACTTGGGTAGAATCCCAAAGCTAAGGATGGGTGGTAGAGCTAAACAGGGTTTGGAGAAGCTAGTAGGCCCTGCAGAACTGCAGTGGCAAAGCCAGCTCTAGTCTTAGAGTATAGAGGTAAGTGATAGTGTTTGTTGAAGGTGTGCTCTGAACTCCAAGTTGCAGCTTCCAAAATATCCTTGGTTGGTACCCCCCCCGAAAAAAGGCTTTTGATGTACCTGTAGCCCTGGTGGAGTGGCTAGCAGGTACCTGTTTCCCATGATTTGTGTAGCAGAAAAGTATACGATGTCCTATCCATTTTGAAATGGTCTGTTTTGAGATAGCTTTTCCTTGTGATCCTGCAGCATAGGATACAAAGAGCTGGTCAGATTTTCTGAAAGTCTTAGTTTTATCCAAGTAGTAACGTAATTGCCTGTGAATGTCCAAAGAGTGCAGGAGTCTTTCTCCTTTGTTCTGGGGGTTTGGGAAATAGGTGGGTAAATGAATGGTTTGGTTTAGGGCCACACTGGACACCACTTTTGGCATAAAGTAAGGGTTAGTTCATAGAACGACTCTGTCTTGATGAAAAATGAGGAAAGGCTCCACTGCCATTAGGGCCTGTAGCTCTGAGACTCTTCTAGCTGAAGTTATTGCTAGCAGCAGGGCAGTTTTCCAAGATAGAAATTTTAAATCAGCTGAAATAGCTGGTTCAAAGGGCGGCAGTGTAAGCTTTTCCAGAACAAAGTTGAGATCCCAAGTTGGTGCTCTCCTGGGCGGTCTTATGTTCTTAGCCCCTCTGAGGTACTGTCTTAGGAGTGGATGTGAAAATAAAGGAGGATCCGTGTTGTAGTGAGCTGAAATCGCTGAGGCGTGGATCTTATTAGATGAAAAAGAAAGTCCTTTCTGCAACATCTCAGTTAAATATTGTAGAATCTGAGGAATGTTTGGAACAAGGGGATTTTTTCCAGGCGCAAAATCGTTTCCATTTGTCTGAATAGGCTTTCCTGGTGCTGGGCCTCCTGGCCTCCAGAATGACATCCATAACAGCTTTAGATAGAGGTGTTGGCGGATTGTTTAGGTAATTTGCCATGCAGCCAGATTTAAAGTCTTGAGCTGGCTGTGTAGAATCTGATTGTTTTGCTGAGTGAGCAGGTGAGGAATTTGGGGTAAAATCCATGGTGGGCCGTGGGCCATGTTCCTTAGTATTGGATACCAGTGCTGGCGTGGTCAGTCTGGAGCAATGAGTATCATTTATGGCCTCTCTAATCTGACTTTCAGCAGCACCTTTGCTAGAAGAGGCAGTGGAGGAAAGGCATACACTGTTAAGGTTTTCCAACTGAATGAGAGGGCATCCACTTTCCAAGCTAGTGGGTGGAATGTCCTTGTGCAAAATTTTCAAAGTTGGTAGTTTTGGGGGTTGGCAAACAGATCTATGTCTGGGCGTCCCCATTTTTGAGTTATCATTGCAAATACTTGTGGATCTAGTTTCCACTCGTGGGGATCCATGATGTTTCTGCTTAGGTCATCTACCAATGTGTTTTTCTTTCCTGGCAGGAATTGTGCTTGCAGTTGAACGTGCTAAGTCGGTGCTGTGTTCCACAAGGTCATTGCTTGCCTGCATAGGGGGTAGGAGTGTGTGCCCCCTTGCTTGTTTATTTACCACATTACTGTGGTATTGTCTGTCTTTATTAGGAGTTGTCCTGGAGGTAAGAGGTCCTTGAAAGCTGTTAGGGCATTCTGTACAGCTAGCATTTCTTTTTGATTGATATGCAGATGCCTTTGATCTGCAGCCCATATGCCCTGAATGCACTGTCCTGCCATGTGTGCTCCCCAGGCATAGTCCGATGCATCTGTTATAGTTTGCCTGGCTGTGGGTAAGGTAAAAGGCTGACCCTTGTTGAGGTGACTTGCCTGTGCCCACGATAGAAACTCCTGTTGAAGGCAGGGAATGAGTGGTGGTATTATTTCCAAGTTGTGGCTGTGCTGAGTCCATACGCTTTTCAGGTACCATTGTAATTTCCTCATATACAGTTTTGCAAATGGTATTAGTAGTATGCAAGATGCCATGAATCCCAAGGCCTGCAGAATTTTTCTTGCAGGGAGTTGGGTCCTTGTTGCCATCATTTAGAAGTATTGAGTCAGCTGTTGTGCTTGTCTGGCATGAGATAAGCCGTCTGGGCCGTTGTATTCAAGCTGGCACCCAGGAATATTATGTTCTGTGAGGGCACTAGTTTTGATTTCTTTTCATTTACTGTGTACCCTAGGCAACTTAAAAGGTGTTCGACAAACGCCATATGCTTTAAAAGAATGTCCTTGCTTTCTGCTTGAATAAGGCAGTCATCCAGGTATGGGTATATCTGAATTCCTCTGTCTGCAGTATGCAATTACTGGTGCCAGGCATTTTGTGAAGACCCTGGGCGCAGTAGATAAGCCAAAGGGCAGTGTAGAGAATTGATAGTGGGTTGAACCTGCAATAAAACGGAGGTATCTTCTGCAATTTTGTCTGATAAGGACATGCAGGTATGCCTCCTTGAGATCCAACGTTACTAGCCAAGCCTTCTTGCCCAGCATGGGAAGATGCTGCTGTAGTGTTAGCATCTTGAAATTGGGTACTTGCAGATAAGTGTTTGGAATTGAAAGGTCCAGAATAGGTCTCCAGGCTTTGTCCTTTCTAGGGACTAGAAAGAGTCTTGAGTAAAATCCTTGTCCTTGCTCCTGTGTAGGTACCTGTTGAATGGCTCTCATGTCCATGAGAGCTGTAATTTGTTTTTGTGCCTCTGCCCATTGATTTGGTGGCAGGTTTGGCATTCCTTTTATCCTTGGCAAGGTGTGAAAGTGGAATCTGTATCCTTGTGAGACAATGTTTAGGACCCATTTGTCTTTTGTGATGATGTGCCAGTTGTCTGCAAAAAGTGCTAATTTTCCTCCCAAGGGAGCTGCCAAGAGAGATTTGCTTGGCTGTCTGAGGGTTGTCATTGTGTTTGCCTTCTGTTAGTTCGGGGCCTGTCTTCTCCTCCTTTCTGGGTAGCGGCACCCCATTAGCGAGGTTTGTAAGGGCCTTGTGACTGACCTCTGCCCCTTGGGCGTCTGTATTTGCCCCTCTGTGGTCTGTAAGAAGCTGGAAAGGACCAGTTTTTTGTTGGCCAATTTCTGCTGAAACGAGGGGGATGAACCTGTAAAAAATCCTTGACCGTCTACATAGATTTTGCCTTATTGTCCATTTTCTTTAAAAACCTTTTCTGCTTTTACACCAAATAAAACATCCTGCTGTACAGGTGCATCAAATAACTTTGCTTTAACATGATCAGGCAGGGTTTGTTCTTTTAACCAAGCATGTCTACGTACGACAGACCCAGTCACTGCTGCTCTACAGGAAGCTTCCAATGAATCAAATCCACATTGTAAAGTATGTTTGCTCACCTGTTCAGCTGCATGCAACAAATCCTGCATTTCCTTGAAATCAGGCTGCTCTGAATGTGTATTCATGTTTTGTTTTAATTGAGACATCAGGAATTGCTGATATTTCAGCATGTGAAACTGGCAATTTAAGGCCCTCATAGCTAGAGTAGCTGAGGTGTAAACTTTCTTTCCCCATCTATCTAGTGCTCTGGAATCCCTTTCAGAGGGTACATGATTTTTAGCACTAGAGGCCTTAACCCCTTTGGGACCCTGGGAAATGGTTTCTGGGTCAGCAACAGGGCTTTTACAGAGGAATTTGTGTGAGTCAGGGACTCTGTAGTATCTGTCTGGTTTGGCTGGAGCAGGAGGTAGAGAGTCTGGGTTAAGGCTAGATTCTAAGTAAACATCATCCACAATGTCTAACACGGGAGGGATAGCAAGTGGTCTGTGTTGGGGTAGTAAAAGGAACTCTCAGAACCTTTTCTTAGAATCAGAGTAATCCTGGCCTTCCCAGTGGAAATGTTCCCTCATGGTATGTAAAGTTTCCCCAAAGGAGTAGTCTTCTGGGGGGGGGGGGGGGATGCTGAGGGAATAGACTCTTCAGCATCAGAATCTTCATAAGGGGGGGGGGGGGGAGAGTATTCCTGTTCCTCAGAAGAATCTGCGGAAATTGAAACCTGGTCAGAGGAAGCATAATCCTCCTCTTGTCTTGGCCTTTTATCAGGAGGGGGATGGGAACCCCTGATTAGGGTAATTAAATCTTCAGACATTTTAAGCATCTGTTTCTTAGGCATGGGGCCTTGTACTGGAGAATTTTTGTTTTTAAAGGAGTTTTTAGCTTAGCATAAGATTTGATGGTGAGTGTAGCCGGTCTGAAGACACCTTCTGCAACTGAAGGCATTTCTACTGCACCGGAATTAGAAGTTATGTACTCACCATAATGTTCCATCTGAGTAGGTAGCTTAATTTGTCTGCAACCTGTGGGTTTTGGATCCGATATCGGATCCGAGCCGGCAACTTGTTTCAAGCTAATGGATCCGAGCTCCTAGCTCCTCCCTTCACCCATAATGCCCTGCTAAACCTCCATGACCTCAGATCGAGTTTGCCCCTCAATATTAACCCAAAAAATGGGTATCCAACTACCAATAGGTTCATAGGTTTATAGGTTTCATAGGTTCATACTAGGCTATCTGCCCGAGGGCATTTAAGCTCAGCCCATGTATAGTGGCTTACGCCACCCACCCTTTTTAGTATGGGGAACTATACCATTATTTTTTCTGTGCTCTCAGTGACAGTGAGGTATGATCTAATCCCCTGGGGGTATATCCATCTTCTCCCCCATTGAACAAGAGATTTCTTTTGAGGTAGGCTGCAGGTGCTCTGCCTCCTCACATACCGATTTTTATTCCACAGCATAGGAATCTTCTTTTCCTGATGACCTATCCTCTAGCGCACGCCTCCCTAAGTCAGCCGATCTTTGTGGTCTAAGTCTCCAGCCTTGTTTTTTTGACGATCTAGATTTTTTTCAGATCGGTCAGATACATTCCTAATGGGGCATTACTCAAATTATTGGTCTGATGAGTGATGAGTAGGGAGACTATGACCTCCCTTGATCTGATGATGAATCCCTTCATGGATAAGGTGGGCAAATGTGAAGGTCTTCCTAACTACTTTTGGCTACATGGGTGTCGAATGACAGACTACTCATCAACCTGGGTCCCCAGGTCCCTGATAACTTCTTCTGTACCAGTGATTATTTTACCACTTAGTAGCTAGGGGTACCTTTGTTTTCCCGGGAGGGTATGACTATTTTTTTTTTTTAACTTTAGTTAGGGCATGGCTCTGGCAGTTATCCATTTCTTCTGAGACCTTCTGAAGGATATCTGTGTCGTCATGTGTGTTATGGCTTGAGTTTGTTTGCAGTCATCTGCAAACTTTGTCATAACCCTCCTGTGTCCTGTGCTTGTTCGAAAAGTAGATGCCAATGCCACACCCCAGGACCCAGGACTGTGGGCCCACACTGTGACAGGTTGACTTGAGCATGACATGGAAGCCCAAACTGACCCTGTGGGTTCTGTGTCTGGTGCAGTTTGCAACCCATCTTGTGACCCATGTGTTAACATTTAAGCTGATAAGTTTTTCAATTCAATGATACCAGGGGGGTATTGAATCAAAGGCGCCATCAGATAGATCGAGGTGTGTGGACTGCCTTGTTTTCAATCATCTTGGGTGACGTGACTGTTCAAAAATCAAAAGTTTAAAAGTTTCATGATCTGCCCTATGTCTTTATTTATGAGGTCCATTATGATCCTCTCATGGCTTTGCAGATAGGCTTTGTCAAGCCTATGGGACGGCTTAATTTCAGGTGGAGTGGAGGCACTTTGTGAAGTGGGACCAAGATGTTTGGGGCTGCAACGCTATATAGATATATCCTCTGATGTTTGGGGAGGCCAGGGGAAAGAGGGGATGGTTGCAGACAAATGAAGCTACCTACTCAGATGGAACGTTATGGTGAGTACATAACTTCTAAATCTGAAGTAGGGAGTTCATTTGTCAGCAACCTGTGGGACAGAGTCCCCAGCTACCTGCACCTTGGGTGGCCATCATGGAAGGATATTGCGAAGCACCGCAGAGCCAAAGGATGCTCTCCCTCTAGAAATCACGTCCAGTTTGTAGTGGTTAATAAAGGTATGAGATGAAGCCCAAGTGGCTGCTGAACAAATATTATCCAATGGGACTCTAGACTTGAAGGCCGCAGAAGTAGAAATGGAGCGGGTGGAATGAGCACAAACTCTTTCTGGTGTGGGTCTCCCAGAGACTTGATACGCCAATAGGATACATTGAGAAATCCAGCGTGATAAAGATACTTTTGAAATTGCTTTTCCCAAATTAAATTTGGCAAAGGAAACGAACAGCTGGTCGGATTGCCTATGGCCAGCTGTTCTATGAGTATAAAAACGAAGCTGCCTATGAACATCTAATGAATGCAGCTTGTATTCTCCCTTATTCTGATATTTAGGGAAGAAAACCGGTAAATTTATGAATTGATTTATGTTGGTTTCTGATGCTATCTTGGGGAGAAAAGAGGGATTGATCTTGAGGTACACTCTGTCTGGGTGAAAGATCAAATAAGGAGGCTTCACAGAAAGAGCTTGAAGCTCAAACTCTCTTTGCTGAAGTGATGGCTACAAGGAATGCTGTTTTCCAAGACAGGAATTTGAGATCTACTGAAGCAGCGGGTTCAAAAGGTGGAGCAGTCAAGGTTTGAAGAACTAATGCAAGATCCCATGGTGGCACGGCTTCCTTTATAGGGGGTCTAAGTAAGAAGGTGCCCTTGAGAAAGGTTTTACACAACTTGGCCGACATCAAAGGCCCTGTATCATGTCCCACATGGTAATGTGATATGGCTGCCAATTGCACTTTGACAGTTGAACAACTAGCGCCTTCCTGAAAGAGTTCGGTTAGGAAGTCTAATATAGACGGAAGAGGAGCTGTAAAGGGGTCTAGATCATGATGCTCCGCCCAGATGGAAAAATGTTTCCATTTACTGCGGTACACTTTCCTGGTGGAAGGCTTATGCGCTGCCTCAAGGATGGCTTTGACTGGTGAAGAGATACCGGGAGTCCTAACTAGGAGTGGAACTGGAGCAACCAAGCTGTTAGTTTGAGATTGCCCAGGTTTGGGGTCGGTAAGTTCGACGGATGGGAGATGAGATCCGGAGTGGGATCTAGAATCCAAGGAGGATTCACAAGGAGAGACCACAGGTAAGGGAACCAAATTTGCCGAGGCCAGAATGGGGCAATGAGGATCATCCTGCTCCCCAACCGGGAGGCTTTCTGTAGGAGTTGCAGCATCAGGGGTAGCGGAGGATAGGCATAAAGTAGACCGGGTGGCCAAGCATGCACCAGAGCGTCTCTTGGAGTTTCCTCTGGAGGGGGGATTAGAGCGAAGAAATTGTCGCATTTGATGTTTGATGGAGACACAAAAAGATCGCAGCAGGGTTGCCCCCATTTTGTGAATATCTGCTTCGCTACTAGTGGAATGAGAGACCACTCGTACGGGGTAAGAAGGGTGCGAATGAGCTTGTCCACTAGGATGTTGGTCCATCCCGGAATGTGCATTGCAATGAGAAAGCGGTTGGTGGAGATTGCCCATTCCCATACTCTCATGGCATCGCGGCATAGAGGGTAAGATCTGGTTCCCCCGTTTGTTGATATACCAGACAACCGACATGTTGTCTGACTGAATCGCAATCGTTCCTATGGGGAGGAGATCCTGAAGTGCTTGCAACGCGAACAGCACCACTCTCATCTCCAGAACGTTGATATGCAGGGAGGTCTCTGTGTCGTTCCACGTGCCTTGGACTGTCCTGCCTGAATAATGCCCCTCCCACCCGAAGCGTCCATGGTCACCGTGGCGAGAGGGGGAGAGGTGCAGAAGGGACGGCCCGTATGGAGGTCCGAGGCTTGGAGCCACCATAATAGAGCCCTCCTGCAAGCCTTGCTGATAGCAATGGGGTGGTGAAGAGGAAGGGATAGAAAGGACCATTGCACTACAAGTGTCCATTGCAGTACCTGCATGTTCAGACGGGCGCATGGAAGAAGCATAATCGCTGCCGCCATGGAGCCTAGTGCCCTCAAGACCAATTCTGCTGGAGAAGTCCCTGATTGGAGGATGGCCCGCACATGGAGTTGCAAATTCCGGATTCTCTCGGAGGTTAAGAAGGCTCGTAGCTCTCTGGTGTTTATTCTGGCACCTATGAATTCTATGACTTGTGTTGGGGCCAGAAGAGATTTGTCGACATTGATGGTAATGCCTAATTGTGGGGCTAGGCGGAGAAAGAAGTCTCTGGCTGAGCAAAGTAGATGCCTTGTTGAGGCGGTCAGGAGCCAGTCGTCCAGGTACGGAAAGACCCGTATTCCCTGAAGTCTCAGGTGGGCCGCAATCACTGCGAATACACCTTGGTGAACACCCTGGGGGCTGTGGTGAGGCCAAAGGGAAGGACCCTGAACTGATAGTGACTGGCTCCCAGCTGGAAGCGGAGGAACCTCCTGGATCATCTGTCCATTAGAATGTGGTAGTACGCATCCTTGAGGTCTATAGAGCACATCCAATGGTTTTCCCTTAAAAGGGGAAGAATAGATTGAAGAGTGACTATTCGGAATTTTTCCTTGGTTACTGACAGGTTCAAGCGGGAAAGGTCTAGAATCGGTCTCAAGTCCCCCGTCTTTTTTGGCACCAAAAAAGAACCTGGAGTAGAACCCTAATCCGAGCTGGTCTTGGGGGACGGGCTGGATGGCTCTTTTTCTTAGCAGCTGCTGAATTTCTGCAGCTGCGGCCTCCTTCTGATCGGGTGGTAAATCGGGGAGGTTTTTGAGTTTGGGGACATGGAGTAATGGTATTCTGTACCCTCTGGATATAATGCGAAGCACCCAGCGGTCTGTAGTGATGGACTCCCATGCCGCTAGGTGCTCCGAGAAGCACCCCCCGACTGCCTCCAGAGTGGAGCAGCCAGGCAACCCTTCAGGGCTGCTGCACGGGCCGCTCAGAGAAAGGTTCTCTGGACCCAAAGTTTCTCGGAGCCCCTCTGCCCCTGGGGCGGCGTCCTCCCTGTCCTCCTCTGCCACGGTAGGACTGGTTGTCAGGAGCGGGTTGGGAATGTTGTGATTTCCGGAAAGTACAGTTTTGTACCTACCATAAATGTAGATGTTCGAGGATCCACATTGCTGCAGTCATAACCTGTGGGTAGTCCGCTGTCCTCGGTCGGCCCGAATACCAAAGTGTTAGGCTGGCGCCGGTCATGGCCAGAGCTGACGCCAGTACGTAGTACTTAAGCGCATGACCGACGCCATATCCTCAGTCTTTCTTGCCCCAGATGTCAGAAGGCCTAAAAAGGAAAGGCCATAGCAAATATAGAAAGTACCCAACACCCACATATATAAAATAATAATAATCATCCCAAAAGGAACACAGCAACCCCAACCTATAGAGGGGAAGGAGGGAGGGAAAATTGGACTGCAGCAATGTGGATCCTCGAACATCTACATTTATGGTAGGTACAAAACTGTACTATGTTCTTCGTCTCACATTGCTGCAGTCATAACCTGTGGGTAGAATCCCATAGCAAAGGTAAAGGGAGGCTGGAAACTAAAAAGCATTAGGAGCTGCTAACATGCCCTGTAAAACTGCAGTGGCAAACCCAGCCCTAGACTTGGAATAAAGAGGGAGATGGTAATGTTTAGTAAAAGTGTGTACTGAACTCCAAGTAGCTGCCTCCAAAATATCCTTAGTAGCTACCCCCCTTAAAAAGGCAGTAGATGTGGCAGTAGCCCTAGTGGAATGAGGACTGATCCCAACAGGAACATCCTTTCCATGATGAGAATAACAAAAGGCAATGCAATGGCCAATCCACTTAGAAATATAGTTTGCTTTGAAACAGCTTTCCCCTGAGAACCCAAAGCAAAAGAAATAACTGTTGAGTCTGCCTGAACTCTAGTTCTGCTCAAATAATAGCGCAACTGCCTGTGAATATCCTAAGAATGCAAGACTTTTTCCCCTTTATTTTGGGGATCAGCATAAAAAGTAGGCAAATGAATAGACTGGTTTAAGGCCACATTAGAAATAACTTTAGGCATAAAAGTAGGGTTAGTATGCAAGGACACCCTATCCTTATGGAATATCAGGAAGGGTTCAACTGCCATGAGAGCCTGTAATTCAGATACCCTCCTAGCAGACGTAATGGCCAACAAAAAAACAGTCTTCCAGGACAAAAATTTTAACTCAGATGTAGCTGCAGGTTCAAAAGGAGGTAAAGTAAGCTTTTCCAACACAAAATTGAGATCCCAGGAAGGAGTAGGAGCTCTACGTGGGGGTCTTATGTTTTTTTGCCCCTCTAAGAAATTGTTTAAACAAGGGATGAGAAAATAAAGGAGGGTCCACAATCATAGTGAGCAGAAATGGCTGCAGCATGAACTTTCACAGAGGAAAAAGACAAACCCTTGTCTAGCAATTCAGTCAGGTACTGTAGTGTAAAACTCAAATTGGGCACTGAGACATCAAAGCTCTTAGCTGTGCTCCAAAGAAAAAATCTTCTCCACTTATCAGCATAAACTTTTCTAGTACTAGGCCGTCTGGCTTCCAAAATTACATTCAAAACCTGTGGAGGAAGCTGAGACCCTCCAGGGTCTAGAACAGAATACGCCAGGCTGTTAGATGCAGGGACTGTACCCTGACATTGAGCAAATGATTGCTTGACTGAGACAACAGGTGAGGAATCGGTGGTAAAGGCCAAGGAGGCTCCTGAACTAAACTCCTCAGCAGAGGATACCAATGCTGGCGTGGCCAATCTGGAGCTATTAGAATCATGCAAGGCTTGTCCTGCCTGACTTTCAAGAGTACCTTGGGAAGGAGAGGCAGAGGAGGGAAAGCATAGACGTGAAGGTTGTTCCAACTGAAAGATAGAGCATCCACTTTCCAAGCTTTTGGGTGAAACATCTTTGTGCAGAATTTTGGAAGCTGGAAATTTAGTGGAGAAGCTAACAGATCTATGTCTGGAGTTCCCCAAGCCACTGTCAATTGTTGGAATACGCGAGGATCCAATTTCCACTCGTGGGGATCCACAATTTGTCTGCTCAATACATCTGCTAAGGAGTTCTGTGCTCCTGGCAGAAACCGTGCTTGAAGATTGATGTGCAAACTTAGAGCAGTCTCCCACAATATCATAGCTTGTCTGCAAAGAGGGTAAGAATGAGTTCCCCCCTGCTTGTTGATGTACCACATGACTGTTGTGTTGTCTGTTTGAATCAACACCTGTCCAGGTTGAAGTAGGTCCTTGAAGGCCATCAGGGCAAATTGTACTGCTAACATCTCCTTCATGTTGATATGCAGATGCTGTAGTCTGGGAGGCCACGTATCTTGAATCCATCTCCCATTGAAGTGTGCTCCCCAAGCCAGGTCTGAGGCATCCGTCGTTAAGATCTGACTCGCCTCTGGTCGGGTCACAGAGAGTCCCTTGTTTAGGTGACATTCCTGAGCCCACCACAAGAATTCCTTCTGGATGCACGGTATTATCTGAATGACAGTATCCAAATCGTGGCAGTGTTGAGTCCATACACTTTTGAGATACCATTGTAGCTTCCTCATATGCAGTTTGGCATTGGGAAGTACCAGAATGCAAGATGCCATGAACCCCAAGGCTTGAAGGACTGTCCTTGCAGTCAGCCTGGACAGTACTGATAATTGCTGGAAGTATAGGTGAAGATGTCTTTGTTTGTCCGGGGTCAAAAAAGCCATCTGAGAAGCTGTATTCAGTCTCACACCCAGAAAGCACATGTCTTGAGAGGGTACTAGACTGGACTTTGTTTCGTTCACAGAATACCCTAGGCACCTTAAAACTGTCATTACATACTGTAGATGTTGAAGTAACTTGTCTTTTGTCTTGAGCAAGAATCAGGCAATCATCCAGATAAGGATAAATTTGTATTCCCCTCAGTCTTAAGAAAGCTATTACAGGAGCCAGAACCTTTGTGAACACCCTGGGCGCAGTAGATAAGCCAAAGGGCAATGCAGAGAACTGATCATGAAAAGTACCAGCCCGAAAACGCAGGAATCTCCTGCAGCTGGGTCTGATAGGAATGTGAAGATAAGCCTCTGAGATCCAGAGTTACCATCCAGTGATCTTTGCCTAGCAGAGGCAGAAGTTGTTGTAATGTTAACATCTTGAACCTTGGAATGTCTAGGTATGTATTGAGAATGGACAAATCCAGGATTGGCCTCCAAGTGTTTCCTTTCTTTGGCACAAGGAATAGGCGAGAATAAAACCCTAGGCCTACTTCCGACGGAGGTACCACATGGATTGCCCCCATCTCCAAAAGCAAAGAAATTTGTTTGTGAGCCTCTAGCCTTTGTTGAGGAGGTACATCTGGCATGCCTTTGAAAGGAGGAAAAGTGTGAAAATAAAACTTGTACCCTTGATTTATTATGTCCAACACCCACTTGTCCTGGGTGACCAAATGCCAATTTTGCTTGAAAAGTGCCAACTTTCCTCCTAGAGGAGCTGCCAGACAGGAAGAATCTGGCAGCTGGAAACACAGGTCATTGGGTCTGCTTACGAAAAGGCTGACCCCTTCCCTCACCAGAAGATTGTGCCGGAGAACTCCAAGTCCTAGGTCTGAAGGAACCCTGAGCGTGAGCCCTGCCCCTACCACGTCTGGATCTGCCCTTAGACTGAACATCCGAAGAAGGGTAAGACCATCCTCTTGCAGGCCAATTCCTGCTAAACTTAGGGGGCTGCACTTGCAAAAATTTCTTAACCGTCTGCACAGACTTAGCTTTTTCTTCCATCTTTTTCAAAACTGACTCCACAGGAGAGCCAAAAAGAACTTCAGATTGAAGAGGAGCATCTAAAATTTTAGCTTTAACATGCTCTGACAAATTTTGATCCTTAAGCCAGGCATGTCTACGAATAACTGAACCAGTAGCAGCCACTCTGGAAGTAGCCTGAAGAGCATCGAAGCCACACTGCAAGGAATGCTTACCAACTTGATCTGAAGCATGAACTAAGTCCTGTCCTGCAATTCCTTACACTCTATACCCTCAGATAAAGCATCTACTTTAGATTTCAACTGACCTAACAGAAAGTTCTGATACTTCAGCATATGAAACTGGCAATTTAAAGCCCTCATAACCAACGTGGAGGAGGTATACACTTTTTTACCCCACCTATCCAAAGCCCTAGAATCTTTATCCAGAGGAACTGGATTCTTAACTACAGAAGCCCTGACACCCTTAGGTCCTTGGATAATAGTTTCCGGGTCAGCCCTAGGACTCTTATACAAATATTTATGTGCCTCTGGAACTCTGTAATACCTGTCTGGCTTGACAGGGGCAGGGGGTAAAGAATCAGGATTAAGGGAAGCTTCAGAAAAAACATCCTGAACAACATCCAAAACAGGGGGAATAGCCAAAGGTCTATGTTGTGGCAAAAATAAAAATTCCCTAAGCCTCTTACGACAGTCAGAAAAATCTTGACCTTCCCACTTGAAATGCTCCCTCATGGAATGCAAGGTTTCAGAAAAGGAAAAATCCTCTGGAGGAGAAGCAGAAGGACAGGAATCCTCTGCATCCGAATCAGAATAGGGAGGAAAATCCTGAATATCCTCAGCTGAGGACTCAGAAATCTGAGGAATGCTCCAATCCCTCTAAATCTGTCTCCACCCTAGGCCTCTTCTCTGGAGGGGGCATAGAACCCCTAATCAAAGTAATCAAATCCTCTGCCATTTTTAACATGTGTTTTTTAGGAACAGAGCCCGAAGTACTAGGGCTGTGGCTTGTACCAGAAAGACCAGGTCTAGCCTTAGCAGGGCCTTTAGTAACAGAAGTAGAAGGCCTAATTACCTTTTGTAAGGATGGAACCACAGAAACCTGAGAAGCCCCCTCGGCCTGACCCAACTCCTGAGAGGCCAACTCCTGTAATACTAAAGGTTCCCCCTGAGATTCTGCCGAGACGTCGGCTGGATCCACCGACTCAACCGTAGATTCCATAGAACCGGCGTCCGCAACGGACGACTCATCCGGTTTAGACTTAAGAGATTTATCTTTCCGCTTTTTTGCGGTAGCGGGCGTCGGAGGATCCGACGGCATGTTGTAGTTACACCGCTTACCGAAAACAAGCCTAGCACAGTCTAATCTGCGTTTTATGGTGCGCTTATTAAATCTAGCGCAAAAGCGACACCCGACTACGTCGTGCTCAGGCCCCAAGCAAGGAATACAGAGAGAGTGATAATCCCTATGAGGTATCTGTTTCCCACAAGAAATACAGTTAACTTTTTCTGACATCCGGATAAACAGTAGCAAGAAAAGACAAAAATATTCCCCAACGGGGTACTTAGCCCAACTTGGTCTTCGGTCTGAAACTCGAAAAACGAAAATTTCAGAACGCCGAACGGCACTTGCAAACGCTGCTTCTGCTTCGGACCATGCGGCAAGAAAGACTGAGGATATGGCGTCGGTCATGCGCTTAAGTACTACGGCGTACTGACATCAGCTCTGAGCGCCGTGACCGACGCCAGCCTAACACTTCGGTATTCGGGCCGACCGAGGACAGCGGACTACCCACAGGTTATGACTGCAGCAATGTGAGACGAAGAACATCCACATCTTCTCCTGACCCTTTTGGTTCTTCGAGAAGGACCGCTGGGGAGCAGAGAAGCGGACTCAGACGGCAGACAACGTCTTCCCGTCCTTTTCGCTCTGGACAAGTGCCTCGTGAACCGTTTTGCCAAACAGGGCAGAACCATCGAAGGGGGCGTTCGCAAAGGACGCTTTAAAAGGCTCCGCAAAGTCACAATGACGGAGCCAGGCCTGACGTCTTATGACTAGGCCTGCTCCGCTAGCCCTAGCGGCTCCCTCTGTGGCGTGGGACAATAGCCGCATAGAGGTATTAGAAATTGATCTCAGAGTGGCCATTCGGGTGGAGTACAACTGCCTGTCATCCGCCGACATGGACATGGACATAAGATCCCGCTGCATCCTGATGACATGTGCCATATAGTTCAGAGACCTTACCGAGAAGGTCGCTGAACTAAAAACTCGCTTCCCTAAACGGTCCATCGAGTGGGACTCCTTGCTCGGTGGATGGACTGAGGGGCTCTCCTGAGCCAATTCCCTCTTCGTGGCTGCCGTCAACATGGCATCTACGGGGGGGCCCTTACTCCAGTGTGATCGGTCTGAGGGGGGGGGGCTAAGTATTTTGTCCAGGCGTTTTGGTATTGGCTCCACGGTGTCCGGATCCTTCCACTCCCTGGTGGTGATGAGGTCCACCAGGGGGCCGGCCAGAGGGGACACCCAAGAGGTAGACGGGCCTGCTTCGAATGCCTCCAGAAACACGGACTCATCGGAGGAAGACTTGGGGGCAGACCACCCACCTCTGATCCTCAGCATCTCCATGATGTCTCCAAGGAGATATCCTCAGAGGGCGATCTTGGGGAGCCTTCCCCCTTCTTCCAAGTCCGTGTCCTCGGTTAAGGACTCAGGGGAGTCCCCGTGCCTCCTCTTGCACTTATGCTTGAGGGGCACTTCCTCGGGGGGACTGTCCGAGGAGGCCTCGCCAGCAACATCTTGTTCCAATGGAACCATCTGTGACATTGAAGCAGGCTGTCCCTTTGGCCGGGTGATGGAAGCCTGGCCCAGCAGAGAGGGAGTGCAGGGAGGAGCCGAAACAAGGACCGGGGGTCCGGATGCTCTCAACAGAACCCTCTCCACAATATTGAAGGCTGAGGGAGAACCACTCTCTCTTGGATCCGAAAGTTGGCTCCCACTCGGATCCGATGAAGGGATCAGAACCGGCGCCGAGACCATCGGATCCGAAGGACCAGTGCACTCCGACCTGGACGGAGCCGAAGGCACACTGAATCCCTCGGATCCGAAGCTCGGGCCATGGCTCTGAGAGGTCGGATCCGACAGGCTCGAGGGCAGGGTCGGATCCATAGTACTGAGTACTGTCGGCGCCGACCCACCCCCAGCTCCAACGCTGCTCGGCTCCGAACGCTCCGAACTCGGATAGCGGGTTGGAGAAGGAGCAATAGGGTGGAAAAAAGGTGTCGAGCTCCCCCCCCGAAGTGGGGGGGCAAGAGCACTCCCATCTGCAGCTGGGCCTGGATGAACCTTTGCATCATCCGGTCCAAGTCTGCATCGTATAAACTAAAGGTAGATCTCGAAGAGGTCACAGAGGCAGGCCTGGAATGCCGCCTCGATGACCTCGATGGAGATCGGACCTCCTCCTCCTCGGGCCCCAGAGAGAAACAAGGAGATCGGAGCCGAGGAGGAGGAGACCTAGGAGCAGTGGAGGGAGAAGCCCGCTTAGCTGGCTGGGCCGAAACTGAGGTCTCGGCCCGCCGCTTGTGGTGCTTCTCCCTCCGTTTCTCCCTCCTGGCCTCCCTGTCCTCCAACACTTTAGCGGGAGTTTGAGTCCCGGACGGAGGAAGGGGGGCAGGAATGGTAGCAACCACAGGCTGTGGTGGAGCCACGGGAGCAGCGGAGGCCGAAGCTGAGTCCGGGGGTAAAAGTCCCGCCAAGACCAGCTTCGACCTCCGCTCTTTCAGTGCCCTGGGGTTGAACGCTGCACAAATGGTACAGCCTGAGGAGAGGTGTTCAACCCCAAGGCACCGAACGCACCGAGTGTTGCCATCAGCCGGGGAGAGCTTATGGCCACACTCGGTACATTCCTTTCCATATCATAAGGCAATCGTCCACAGTAGAGAGAACTTAGAGGGAGATATTTACTTGGTTACTTTGGACATAGCTTCACTTTTTACAGTGATACCCAACGATTTTGGGATACAATGTATTAGAGATTTTTTAACCAGGCAGTCTCCATTGACAACGCGTAAGGTAGAAAATATATGTTGTTTACTTGATCTGGTTCTAAGCAATAATATTTTTCTGTTTGACAAGAAGTTATACTTGCAACTATCAGGAGTCGCTATGGGGACATCTGTAGCAAACACATATGCCAACTTGGCTTTATATTGTTGGGAACAGAAATTTATATTAGGTGATAGTAATCCCTTTGTTAATAACATCGCTTTCTACCAGCATTTTGTGGACGATTGCCTTATGATATGGAAAGGAACTCAATTACAATTACATGCATTCTTAGGTTACCTGAATGACACAACAGATTTTTTGAAGTTCAAGATGGAGTTCTCGAATGAGACGATAGTTTTTTTTAGATGTAAGGCTGCACTTGGTAGATGGCTCGTTTCTTAAGAGTATCTATCAGAAGGAAGTACATTCAGGACGATATCTGCACTATAAAAGTATGCATGCCCCTCACATCTTTAGGGGCATTGTGACCTCTCAATTTAGTAGAGTGAGTAAATTAAATACTGAAAATTCTCAGTTTAATATACAACTTAATGACATGTACAAAGATTTTGTATCTAGTGGATATGATAGTAAACTGTTAACTGAGGCTAAAAACAAGGTTATAGTGGATAGAGATACTACACTTAAACCGATTTATTTAGAAGAAAATAATAGAACTGAGAATATGCGACAATGCCAAAATTAGATTTGTTACATCTTTTAATGTTAGAACTCATTTAATTAAACAAGTCATACAGAAATATCCTACAACCAATAAACTATATTCCTTCAACCTAAAAGCCTTTTGCACCACAGTCTCTGTTGTCTATATGGCTAGTTGTTTAAAATGCCCATCATTCTACATAGGAAAAACTACAAGAAAGCTGAAAGATAGAATAGTGGAGCATAAGTCAGAGATTAGGAGATCAGTGGTTACTAATGCATTATATAAACACATAGCTGAACATGGCGTAAACCATAGGTTCTCTTTTAGAGTTATTGACACTGTCAAACAAACACCCCGTGGTGGTAATATCAATAACTTGCTTGAATTAAAGGAATATGAATGGATGATAAGGCTAGCAGCCGATCACCCCCCAGGGCTCAATGACGTTGTTACATTAAAACCTGTTCTTAAACGTTTACAACATACCAAACTTAGATGAAACTGTTATTTCACAGTTATTTTTAAATTTTTTTTTATATATATATTTTTATAGAGTGTATTATATTTCATTTTGTGTGTCATATGATCAATGGGCTGCTGGTCATGTGACAGGGACTTTGTATAAATTCAGAATGATTTTGTAACTTATAATGCACTGAAGAAGGGCTTTTTTGCCTGAAAGCTTTGCTATTGTTATTTGTTTTATAAAGTGGTCTTCTCCAGTAAAGCTGTGTTTTATTACCTTTGTTCTCTTGGTTGTACACTATATTTAAAACCCATTTGTCCTGAGTTATAAGTTGCCAGTTTTTTGCATGAAGAGCCAGTTTTCCCCCAGAGGGGTGGCTAATTTTCAAACTTGG